>NC_042989.1:17629232-18320967 GCF_901001165.1 Salmo trutta
AAAATTGCCAGCAATTACAAAATACAGGGTTAAGGAGCACCAGAAAAAAATTGATTAAGATGTAGCCTTCATTGAGCTTATATGAATCCTAGCTACTTTTGAAGTTCATCTCCTGAAGAAGCTCTCCATTTTCCTATCTTTCTGTGCCACCAAATGTTTGCACACTACTTGTAGAGTTACCACAAAGAATATGATAATGTTCATCTGTGGTTACCAGGTAATTAGCTAGCTAGCTAATGCTGTAACATGACTGGACAAGGTTAGCGGCTCGTGAGTAGTTTTAGAACGGCCCGCAACATGGTTTATGAATTTAAAATGCGTTTCCGCCGGTAATATGGGTCATGACATTCGATCAGTTTGGCCTAGAAACAAACCATTTTCCCTGTAGTAATGGTGCAAGCATGGCAGTCACAAATATATGCTCAGTGTATTCTCTATGCCACCCAGAGGCAGCGGTACAGCAAAGTAACCATTACAACAATTATTATCGGGGTGTTTGTTTTCTTGTAGGGGCATTGGGGCTCTCAAATAAAAAATCCAGGCAGCACAGCAAAATATTTAGGAGACTACTGTAAAATGGTAGCACTGTAGAAACCTGGCTCTGTCAGTAGGCTTTAACAAGGACCCATTGACTTATTGTAGGCAGTACATAAATCACTACAGACATAATCCGAAGGCTCCAAAATAGACCACAACTGACTGCCTTTTAGTCTGGGATACCAAGATAAATGAGGCTGCAAAGGGAAAAGGCGTTTTAATATAAATCAAATGTATTATTTAGTGTTTAATGTGCTTCAATAAGAGTGTGTTAACATCCCAAAGCCACTCATTAACAGCACTGTTTTGTTTCCCTCAGCGTGGACCATAATTAGAATGGCAGAACTGATATCCCGTTGTATCGCTCTGATTCCGGGGAACATGTGCGAGAGATTTGGGGCGAGGGAGAGCCTCTAATACAAAGCAGCTGTAAGGGGAAGAGTCAGATGTTGAAGGATTGGGCCGAGAGACCAGCCACAGCTCTCTGCTCAGCTCAAGTATGGCTGATAATAAAGTGATAGAAGTAAAAAGTTTGGCCTTGGACTTCTCTGTGGGCTGTTTTCAGGGGGTAGGGAGGGGGAAGGGGTACATTTACGCAGGCAGCTAGGCCCAAATGAAGGACAGGACACTGGATGCTGATGGGGTCTGATGAATGGTTCTCTCTCAGTCAGAGGTACATTTCCTCCACTGCTGCTCCACGTTATACAACACCACACTGAGGCTTTTCTCCAAGCCCTGCTAGACAGTGTATCCGTGTATTTTGGTTTGGTGACATATTTCCTCCACATTCTTCATGTGATCTTAGCGGAATCTCTGATGCCTGGCTAGGTATGGGTAGTTGATTCCAGGTTTTGTAGCCTTGTGGTTAGAATTCTCTTGATTATATGTCTCTTATTTGATCCAAATCTGCTCTAATGGCATGTTACCTGTCAGTCAGGTCATGTGATTAATGCACCATAGGGAAAGAATGGCTTGATTACTAGGCTTTTATGTTTGTTTGAATAAAGGTCTACTTATTTGAATTGATAATGCTGGAAGCTTATGCGTACCGGCTTAGGAAGCTGGCGATGGCTGCAGGAAGCTCGGTTTTCAAGATGAACATGTATGACGACATGGCTGGGGAGGAATATCAACAGAGACGCTCATTAAAGAGAGTGAGTTACTGGAGTGCAAACACATTATTCACACACAAGAGCAAATACAGTCAAATATGCTGTTCCAACCACAGGTCAGACAGACAGTCAGACACAGGTTTAGAATATTAGTCCTTGTCTCTAGCAAGCTGACAGAGGTGGGGCAGCAGACTCTGGGGATCCCCCCAGCTAAGCCTGCTGTGCGGAGTTGCAGACACTATGCAGATGTTCCCACTGCAGAAGCCCCGTCAGGGCGGCCAGAATGGAAAGGGAAGGAACGCTAACTATAATGATCCCTGACGCTAATCCAGGTATTTCGCCCCCTCACTCCCCCCCAAACTCTTCTGACAGCCAATCAGAGGCCGGACTTTAGGTCACTTCCTGTGGGTCAGACTGCCACCCCGAATATGACAGAGCTGGAGAGAGAGGGGCAAAGGGACAGATGGAGCAAATGAAGTGAGGGGAGAAGTGTTTGAATCGGGGTAAGTGAGAGAGTTAGTCAGTGGCTATGGTAAAGGGAAACAGTGTTAGGGATTAGGTTGGGGAAAGAGGGAGGGCCAGGGCTAGTTGCCTGGGACCAGAACCCGACTGTCCTGGGGCTGGTCTTCCTGTCTCCTTTAAACTAACCTAGACCCTAATCCCTACTGATCCACTAATTGTTTTCATTAGAAAATTCTTCCAATAACACTACTTCCCACACAGACAGACACACCCACTAGGCCCCTATCATGGACTCACACAGATACACATGAAGATGAAAGACTGTGCCTTTAACAGTGTCATTTTTCTCACAGGATGTGTGAGGGAACCCCAGCATCACATGCTAACAAGTTGTTCAATGTCATTTCAGCAAGCTATGACACCTACCATCTCAGATTGTTCTGAAATTGTTTCTGTAGTTAGAAACAGATAAGATAAGCAATCCTGAAACATTATTTTTTAATATAATTTCATTTTTGAGAAATTAAGAATTGATTGCACCCAAATTGCCCATTTTAATTAATAGGATTCATATAAATATAGTACCCAACATCTGATTTGGATCAAACCAATGATTAAGATGTGAGGAATCCAAATAAATGGTCAAGTCACTCATGGACCACCCAAATCCCATCCACCCAAACAGACAGTATCAGTTATCTTTTCTTTTATTCTTTACTTTTTACCCCTTTTTCACCCCAATTTCATGGTATCCAATTGGTAGTTACAGTCTTGTCTCATCACTGCAACTCCCGTATGGAATCAGGAGAGGCGAAGGTCGAGAGCCGTGCGTCCTCCGAAATACAACCCAGCCAAGCCGCAACTACTTTTTGACACAACACCCGCTTAACCCGGAAGCCAGCCGCACCAACCTGTCGGAGGAAACACCGAACACCTGGCGACCGTGTCAGCATGCATTGCGCCCGGCCTGCCACAGGAGTCGCTAGAGCACGATGGGACAAGAACATCCCTGCCAAACCCTCCCCTAACCCGGACGACGCTGGGCCAATTGTGCGCCGCCCCATGGGTCTCCCGGTCGCGGTCACTGCGCCACTCAGGAGGCCTTCTATGTTAAACAATACTCCAAGCCGCAGTTTCATATTTATTTTTTATTTAACTAGGCAAGTCAGTTAAGAACAAATTCTTATTTACAATGACGTCCTACCCCGGGCCAAACCCAGACAACGCTGGGCCAATTGTGCGCCGCCCTATGGGACTCCCAATCACGGCCGGATGTGATACAGCCTGGATTCGAACCAGGGACTGTAGTGACGCCTCTTGCACTGAGATGCAGTGCCTTAGACCACTGCGTCACTCGGGAGCCCTACTACTTACTTCGTCAAACATAACTTATTTGTGTGCAGTCAATTAGCTTAATTTCTCACTGATCAAATTATATTTCAACAAAATAATGTTTTTTGTCCTCTTCCCTGTGCTCTTTTGAGGTGGAACGACTCCAGCTGTTGTCTCTGCCCTGGCCTGGATTAACTGCAGTTAGTTTTGGCCCGCTTTATTTAGAGCAGTTACTATGGGGGTGCCAGTAATCTCCCTTCCTGAGACATAATTGCCCAATGGTATAGCTACAGTGTGATATTCCTGGCTCACACATTCTCTCAGAGCTCAGTTCAGCTCACAGACGCTATGATAAATACAGAACATGACAACACTTAGCCTGGAGTTTAATCTGAAGTATGACATGTGGACCACAGAGACCATATCGACAAAGCGTCTCAGAAAAGGTCTTAGGAATCCTGTTAAAACCCGTTTTAAGACTAAAAAAAGCTCCCAGAGCAGAGTATGTTTTTGGATGATGTTAAACCACTGCTCAGACAAACTGAGCCAGCAGTAAAATCAATTCATAAAAGTTTCTCAGCTGGTAATCACGACAGACAGTTTGAGGTACCGCAATGAAAAGATGGTCATGAAGCTCATTGACATTGTTGCAAATGATGGGGAATAACCAATCATGATGAGGCATCACATCAGACAACGGTGAATGTGACTATACAAACCTGTTGGATGCATTTGCTGTTTGTTTTGGTTGTTTCAGATTATTTTGCACCCAATAGAAATAAAATGGTAAATAATGTATTGTGTCATTTTGGAGTCACTTTTATTGTAAATAAGAATCTAATGTTGCTAAACACTAATGTGGATGCTACCATGATTATGGATAATCCTAAATTAAATCGTGAATGATGATGAGTGAGAAAGTTGGAGGCATAGATATAACCCCCCCCCCCGAAATGCTAACCTCCCCTGTTATTGTAATGGTGAGAGTTTAGAATGTCTTGGGAGGTAGATTTTTTTTACCAATCCTGAGGGTCGTTAAAAATCGGAATTTTGATAATATCACCGTTATATCAACACACTCGTCACTACTGTATTACTGACTGTATGTTTTGTTTATTCCATGTGTAACTGTGTGTTGTTGTACGTGTTGAATTGCTATGCTTTATCTTGGCCAGGTCGCAGTTGTTCTCAACTGTTGTTCTCAATTGGCCTACCTGGCTAAATTAAGGTGAAATATATATTTTTTTAAATAAATACAAAATAAACTAACGTTTAACGACTATCGCTTTGGCACGGTAGTCGCGTGCCCATAATGTAGCATAAAACGTTAGGCCTTTCAATAATTTTCATTGAACACAATCAAATGCCTTAATTGCCCAATTCTTATAAGCATTCCCAATGTAGGCTTTTTTTAACAATGTGATATTGCACTCCAAAGGGATAACATGTAGGTTAATTAAATAATTGAAAGAAAAATGAGATTATTTATTAGCCTAGTGGTTGTATTTATTTTAGATATCATGTGAAATAGGCCACATGTAAAATCATTGTCAAAAGTGCAAGAGAAACGGTTGCTGGTCTAGATTATTTATGGACTGATCATATAAAAATATCAATACATTCTTCTAACAGCTTTTAAAAAGCAATTGCGCAAGAATTTGGCACAGGAACCACTGACTCGCTGCCTTTTTTTATTATCAAGACATCTGCTGGTAACTCTTAACTGGTTAGAATAGCTCGAGGTCTCCTAAATATTTGTCGACTAGGTGGGACTCTGATGACTAAAAGAGGCTCCATGCATAGCTTTTATTTGTACCCATAAGAGTAGAAGTAAAATATTCTCAGCACACAATTTTCTACTCAGACGCTTTGTGGATACAGGCCCTGACCTGAGCCTACTTTTAGATCATGCATATAATAGATTCACATGTCCATACATACTATGCCATGGGCCACATGATGAAGCATGATGGAATCACTTTTACACAGGCAGCCCAATTCTGATATTTTGCCAAATTATGGGCAAAAGAGCTGATCTGACTGGTCAAAAGATCAATTAGTGGAAAAAGATCAGAATTGGGCTGCCTGTGTAAAAGCAGCCTTTGAGTCATGCTGTCTTTTACTGTAAGTGTACAACATATTCCACAAGCAACACAATGCAGACACATTGGTAGTGGGGAAAATACATCTCAAAACATAAGGCCTTGAGCATAAACATCAATAAAATCAAAAGTTGTTGAAATAAGGACATTATCAACAACAAAGAGAATTTGTGTACTGTATATTGTGTATGCGTGTACCCTGTGGACACAGTGGGAGGGTGTATTTAACACAACCCAGAGGCACTTTCATCTCATCAAGAGGAGGGCGGGGGTCTGTGAGAGCCCTAAGCCATGCAGTAATTAAGGTAAATTGGCCCATCAGCCTTTGGCAGGGTAGATAAGTGTTTACCCAGAGTGGGGCTAAATGCACCCCTTATTAAAGGGGGCCAGGCGTGTGGACAGACGCAGGGGGGCATGGCAGTACATAGGCCCTCACACACTGCTCCATGCTGGGACAACCACAAACATTCCACAGGGCATGGCAATAATAATCCACTCAGCCCTCCTGCTAATGACTGAGCAAGAGAGATCATCTCGGCTCCCATCTGCGTGAGAAGTAGGGCTGAGGGAGGAAGGGAGGTAGGTAGGAGGGGGACTCCCATTAGGTCTCTCATCATTGTGAAAGGTGGGACTGGGAGGGTCACCATCAGACCAATTAGTGTGTTCCAGCCCCATATGGAAAGAGCCAGAGGGGACAGTGGCTTGGCGTTAAAGGTTATCAGGGACTCAGGCCAATGGCCACACAGGGAAGCGGTAGTGGTGCAGGGCGCTTTGTTTTCCAGCAGGAGGCCCAGTTTGACTGCAGTAAACACTAGTCAAACAAGCAGTTACAGGAAATGTGCCCAGGCTTAGCCCCTACCACTCCCACTCCCCACCCGAGACCCATCTGATACTCAGAGGCTGTGACATCACTGAGACTGTAAACAGAGCCACCCACATTCACCTCACAGTGATCTGAGACATGTTACTTTTTGATGGTGCTACTTCATTTCAAAATGTGACAGTGGAACTACATCCAAGGATGCAACATTGAGAAAAAATGTACGAGCAAAGAAGCAAAGCTGACCTTCCCTCAAAAGTTTTGGATGTGAATTTCAACTCCAGCAAGAATAAACAAATAATTGAAAGGGGGTTACTTGTATGATAGATGATTTCCTACGTAAATTCTAAATAGATTCCATAACAGTGTTCTGTGTAGTACTGTACTCGGCATACAAACAGATTTTCACTAATATTATCAAAATCAATAAATCATAGCATGTTTTAGGGCTCGTTCTTACCTGATTAAGTAGAATCCTGTAGAAATATAATGTAAAAAGTACTTATGTTTTAGTAATAAGTTGAAAATGATGATCCTTTGAATCCCAGAACATGGACCAAGAAAGTCGTTTTCTGATGTTGAATTGTACCTTACATGGTGAAAAATACACATGGGATACACGTTGTATATCCCACAATTTTAGACAAAATTCAATCTATATTAGATCAAATCCTGAAGGGGACTATTATTTTAGCAGGTGACCTAAATCATACAAATCGATAAGATTGACAGACCCTCTAAAGAGGCTGAAAAATGTAATCTCTACAAATAGGTTACAGGACACCTGGAGACCACTATTCCCAACTACAAAAGACCACTCCTCTTTTATTCCAAGTAAGAAAAGCTATTCAAGAATCAACTACATTTCTATTTCCAAAAATGCACTCAACAATTTACTGGTTTAAAACATTCATGATATGGTGATATCGGATCATTCTCTGGTATCATGCTTAATTACACCAATAGAAAATACACTTAGTTACAGAATTTGGAGAATGAACAGAGTGGATCTTCTGGACCAGACATTTATTAAATACATGGGCTAAATAATAAATACATTTGTAATGGTTGAGATAGAGGACAGAGAAGAGCAGACCCCCAATATAATTAGAGATGCCTTTAAGGCGTACATTAGGGGAATGATAATCTCATACTCTGCAAAAGTTTAATCAAAATTAGAAACTTCCTAATTACATGTTTTAAACAGTTACTTCAGTTATACTGAAACCACACAAATCTGTAGAGTCCCCTACTGATTATAGAAGTGTAATAAATTGTGACAATAAAATAACAAAGCTTATAAGCAATATAATGGCAAAAGTCCTACCAAACTTGATACATACAGTGCAGTCGGAAAGTATTCAGACCCCTTGACTTTTTCCACATTCTGTTATGTTACAACCTTATTCTAACATTGATTAAAATTGATATTTTTTCTCATCAATTCACATACAATACCCCATAATGACAAAGCAAAACAGGTTTTTAGAAATGTTTGGAATAAAAGAAACATTACATTTACATGAGTATTCAGACCCTTTACTCAGTGCTTTGTTGAAGCTCCTTTGGCAGCGATTACAGCCTTGAGTCTTCATGGGTATGACGCTACAAGCTTGGCACACCTGTATTTGGGGAGTTTCTCCCATTCTTTTCTGCAGATCCTCTCAAGTTCTATCAGTTTGGATGGGGAGCGTTGCTTGCCAGATATTTCCAGGTCTCTCCAGAGATGTTAGATCGGGTTCAAGTCCGGGCCACTCAAGGACATTCAAAGACAGAGTTGGGTAGTGGGCCCACTATATCCATCGATATCCCCTCAAATGGCATTTTATTTATGGGGAGTGGCACAAATGGGCTTCTAAAAGCTAGTCGGGAGCTGTTAACTGGCACTCGGGGCACTCTCCACAATGTCGAGCCACCTCAGCCTGAATTCCTGGCCAGTAAAACCTCCTTACAATCCGGTCTTGGGTTTTATTGATACCAAGGTTTCCACCCAGAATATTCCCATGAGCTAGGTCCAGTACTGTCCTCCGGTACCGGGTGGGGACCAACAACTGTTCCACCACATCAACCCCTATTTTTGAGACTCTGTACACGAAACCCTTTTCATGATGAAGTGGGGGAAACTATTAGCCATCATCCTATCATTTATGGGGGTACCATCTACGACCTGCACATCTGCTCTGGCTTGCTGCAGGGTTGGATCCTGGGTTTGGGCCATCATGAAATTAGTCAGGGACCCTGCCAAGTCTGTTGGTTCTAGACAGTCGTCCTCTGGATCCAGATCGACCCTGGCCCCACTAGTACCGGGCTGCTCGTTATTGACAAGGTCTGCCCCTTCTTCCTCATCCTCCCCTACTAGCACCTGTGAGGTTGGCCCCTGGGAGACCTTCTCTTTTCTTGGCTTTGGTTGAGGGCTACATGCTACTTCCTGCTTGATCAAAAGTGTTGGCTTCTAAAATATGCCGTTCTTTTGGCCTAACTTCGCAAAGTATCTACCCAGTATTACATCATATCGCATCTTTGGGACCACCCGACCTCATAATCCAGCAGCCCGTCCTCGGTTTCTATGCTCACTAAGGCTGTAGGGTACGGGCGGGCATTCCCATGAATGCACGTAACACTGACATCATGACTTGTATCCAACGACCAAAGTTAAAATACTGCCAGAATCAAGCAGGGCTGCAACCCCTTTCCCTTCAACCTTCACCATGCACATATGTTCGTTTCTTGATCTTTCAAGTACAGTGGTTACCACAGGACATGCATACAATATATCAGTTTCTTATTTTTCCCCGAGGTTACATTGCATTGGCTCTTCTTTAATAGGGCAGTATGCTACAATATGTCCCGGTCAATTACAATTGTAACAGACAATAGTTTTTTTTTTTTGGGGGGGGGGGGGGGGGGAGACCCCCCTCAACCCCGGTCCCAGTTTCCGGCTTTTTCCGTAGTGTCTCGCCCCCAGTCTGATTCCTTCCTCACGGCCCCATACTGCTCTCTTCCCCCTCCCAATGCTGGAACAGTCTTACCCCGGTGCTGGACCTGTAACGTGTCCTGATGCAGTCGCATTGCATCCTGATGAGCTATATGTTGAGCTCTCGTTGCCTCGTTGGGCAGCAGCTGCTTGTAACAGGGCCAGTATGGCTCCCTCTATACTCATTTTCCCTGAGCAAACAGTACGAACCAAACAAAGCCACAAAAAAACCTAACTTAACTTTTTTTTCTCCCTACCTAACCAGCTCTCGGTTAATCCTTTTATCCACTTCAGACCACACTTTGCTCGCATTCTCCACCACGTGTGACAAACCTCTTCAAGGTTAGGAGTTTGTCACAAATTAAGAGGGAGACCGTCACCAAAGTCACACCAGAACGAGAGTTCTTTCGAAAAGGACAGTACCCGTTTGTTGGTTTCTCCGTCCTGGTCCACCCAGGCCACAAGAATGGATCAAGGATAGCAGGGGTCGGTACACGAGTCGGGTTCTCGGTAGGTCCAGATCCAAAAGCCAACAGGTAAGTCCAAACAGTCCAGGTCACACACACACACACACTCTTTCTCTTTGGTTCACAGATCCCCCAGCCCCTTCCTCTATATCTTCCAGGTTTGTCTTGACCCCTTATCCGAGTGTTCCCCTTGCTTCTGGGAATTGTAGTTTTGGTGGTCGGCCATTTTGTGATCTGTAGTTTGGTCGGGGTGGCCATTTTAGTGTGAGGGCAGAGCCCGTTTATTAGTTCTGCCCTCACATATCTGCCATTTATCACTCGGCCCCCTTCTTTGCCACAGTGCCTTTTTGCAAACTCCAAGCGTGATTGGTGGAGTGCTGCAGAGATGGTTGTCCTTCTGGAAGGTTCTCTCATCTCCACAGAGGAACTCTGGAGCACTGTCAGAGTAACCACCAGGTTCTTGGTCACCTCCCTGACCAAGGGCCTTCTCCCCCGATTGCTCAGTTTGGCCAGGCGGCCAGCTCTAGGAAAAGTCTAGGTGGTTCCAAACTTCTTCCATTTAGGAATCTAAGCCACTGTGTTCTTGGGGACCTTCAATGCTACAGAAATGTTTTGGTACCCTTCCCCAGATCTGTTTCTCAACACAATCCTGTCTCAGAGCTCTATGGACAATTCCTTCAACCTCCTGGCTTGGTCTTTGCTCTGACATGCACTGTCAACTGTGGGACCTTATATAGACAGGTGTGTGCCTTTCCAAATCATGTCCAATCAATTGAATTTACCACATGTGGACTCCAATCAAGTTGTAGAAACATCTCAAGGATGATAAATGGAAACACGATGCACCTCAGCACAATTATGTAAATAAGGTATTATTATTTATTTTTTTAATTGCAAAACTTTCCATAAACCTGTTTGCTTTATCATTTTGGGGTAGTGTGTGTAGATTAAGGTAGGACATTTTTTTTTATCAATTTCAAATCAAAGTTTGTCACGTGCGCCGAATACAACAGGTGTAGTGTAGACCTTACAGTGAAATGCTTACTTACAGGCTCTAACCAACAGTGCAAAAAAAGGTATCAGGTGAACAATAGGTAAGTAAAGAAATAAAAACTGTAAAAAAGACAGTCAAAAAATAACAGTAGCGAGGCTATATACAGGCACCGGTTAGTTGGGCTGATTGAGGCAGTATGTACATGTAGATATGGTTAAAGTGACTATGCATATATGATGAACAGAGAGTAGCAGTAGCGTAAAAGAGGGGTTGGCGGGTGGTGGGACACAATGCAGATAGCCCGGTTAGCCAATGTGCGGGGGCACTGGTTGGTCGGGCCAATTGAGGTAGTACGTACATGAATGTATAGTTAAAGTGACTATGCATATATGATAAACAGAGAGTAGCAGCAGCGTAAAAGAGGAGTTTTTTTTGGGGGGGGGGGGGGGGCACAGAATGCAGATACTCCGGGTAACCATTTGATTACCTGTTCAGGAGTCTTATGGTTTGGGGGTAAAAACTGTTGAGAAGCCTTTTTGTCCTAGACTTGGCACTCCGGTACCGCTTGCCATGCGGTAGTAGAGAGAACAGTCTATGACTGGGGTGGCTGGGGTCTTCGACAATTTTTAGGGCCTTCCTCTAACACCGCCTGAGGTGAGGTCCTGGATGGCAGATAGCTTAGCCCCAGTGATGTACTGGGCCGTACACACTACCCTCTGTAGTGCCTTGCGGTCGGATGCCGAGCAATTGCCATACCAGGCAGTGATGCAACCCGTCAGGATGCTCTAGATGTTGCAGCTGCAGAACCTTTTGAGGATCTGAGGACCCCATTTTAGAATAAGGCTGTAACGTAACAAAATGTGTAAAAGGTCAAGTGGTCTGAATACTTTCCGAATGCACTGTATCAAACAGGGTTTATTAAAAATAGACACTTACAAACAAATACAATAACATGTTTCAGTTTAATACAATACGCAAACAAACAAGACAGATTTATCAATAAATGGCAGTTCATGCTGAAAAGGCTTTCAACCATCTTGAATGGACTTTTCTATTCAAAACTTTGGAAGCTTTCACCTTTCCAGCTGAAATACATTTTATGAAAATATTTTCATAATAATAAAAAAATCTCAGGATATAAAATAAAGGTGGAAAAAACTAAATAATGGCAATAGGAAAAATAATAACTGACGATCTACAGCAAGCCTTTAAGTGGACCACAAAAATATTGAATACTTAGGATGCTTAAGAAGTAACAAACATAAATAAATATTCCATTACTCAACAATATGAAAGCAGATCTAATTCAATTAAAATCTTCCCATGAATCTTACAGGTAGAATAAACCTCTGTAGAATGGCATGGCTGACAAAGTATTTGTATTCATTTTCGGTATTACCAATTACCCCACCAAAGACATTCTTTAAAAAAGTATACTCGGTCATAAGACTTTATATGGGAAATAAAACTCATAGAATAAAAAGGAAAGTTTTGCATCTTCCTAAGTCTGAGGGTGGTTTTAACCTTCCAGACTTGGAATTGTATCAACTCGCTAACAAAGGCTTTTACATATAGTTAAAATGCATATTGAAGATGCGCATGCTCATCTCCAGAATCTTTTTACGTGTTTATTTTCAGAGGATAAAAGCTAAAAACATTAACTTCATACTTAAGAACACTATAACAATATGGAAGAAAATGTAACGTATTCTACAAGAACCAATATCACTCCCTAAAAACACAACCTTATGGAACAATCCTTGGATAGCATTTCAGAATTCAACAATAAATTGTTCCACAAGGAAAACTAAAGGCATAGAAACTGTAAATGACTTGGTAACAGGAAATACATTTATCTGGATGACAAAATTAAAAAGTAATTTTGGACTGACCAATGTAGATAGTTTCAAATACATGCAACTTATCACGAAATGTAGATTTGAAATCTTTTGGACATCAAAGCTACCTTGAGGGAATCTTAATTGAGTGCGAAAAGTATGTTCATATGATAGGGAAGATATACAAAACCTTGCAGAGAGCAAATCCAACTGACAATCTCTTCGAAAAAAAATATAAACTATTGGAACCAAGAATTAAAAATAACTGATTGGAGCATAACTAATGAAAATACAGTATAAACTGAAGTATTATACAAGAAACAAAACTCACAAATGCTATATCGCAATGGCAGAGTCATGTCCTAAGTGTAAAACTAATAACTCAATAATCCATGCTTTCTAGGAATGCTATAAATTCCGGAAGTTGTGGGCGGAGCTAGAATGTTGGGTGACAGAAGTATTACAACGTAAAAAAACAAATATCCGTATGTCTGCATATTTCAAGACATGGCATATGGGGGTGTCATGAGATACCCAATAGTCTGGACAATTCTCTTCTCATCGCTCATCTTGAAAAAACGGATACTAAAAACTTGAAAATCAAAGCTCCATCATTAACACAATGAAAACATCTAATGATTTAGTATTGAAATAATGAAATAGCAAGGGCGACCGAGAAAAATTATTTGTTACAATTTAAGGCCAAGTGGCAAACAATAATGGAGGCACTAGGGATGGGGGTGAGCATGCAGGTCTGGGCAGATGAGATGTCGTCATCGTTTGTGTGCGTCTAAGTTGTTGTTCGTATATAGAGTGAATAAAAAAATACAAATAATACAAAATATTAAATACATTTTTTTTTTTAATTAAGAGCTAAATGGACATTACAAAGTGGCAGCCTAATGAAATTGAACTGATATTTGAGTGGAGATCTGAATGCCAACTCACCTGTTAGATCACAGAGCATCAGTAGGAGGTGTACAGAGTAAACTGCCAGACTGGACACTAGCAGCAAGTGCAGAGACTGAGTTAACAGGAGTCAATATTCACCACATTCACATCAAAGTGACACACTGATGTGAATACTGACTCCTGTCCACTCAGTCTCTGCAGCTCAAATTACTATATCTAGAAGAATCTACAGTTATCATTTCGTTACTAAAGGAGGTGTAGAGGCGTGGAGCTTCTAGAGAAAGAGCTGAGTAGTGAACACAAAATGAAGGAGTTAGGGGGCAGCTCTATATTTTAACTTTAAAATATGCTTCCATCTGTTCTACTCACCAGAAGCCCACTACACCAGTGTTGGCCATTGCGTAGGCCAGGTCCAGGATGGCACTGCCCATGATGGCCTTCATCAGATTGAAGACAGATGAGGGGAAGGAGGCCCCTTTAGCCCTTGCCTCCTCTGGAGAGATAATAGAGTAAGAGAGAGACAGAAGAGAAGGGGGTGGTAAACATATGGATAGCTCAGTCAAATCAAATCAGCTCAGTTTAAAATAACGTACTATTACTTCAAAGAACAATTTCAAATTCTAACATAATCCAGGAAGTTAATCAATTTAGAGGAAAGCTTTCTGAGACCCACTGTGCTACTGTGATGAGAACACTGCAGTGGAATGTAGTGTAGGATCAGTGAATGGAATAGGACATGAGGAGAGTGGATTTGAGCCCTAGCCTGCAGAACAGCTGCCAGAGCCGGGTATATTGACGATGATGCCTGGTTCGGTTTGGCCTCTAATAGGGGATATCCTGGAGATCCAGCCACAACCCTGGTGTCAATGTCAAAGCAAACCAGAGTATGAGAGTCTGGATTAACCTATGAGTTGTTGGATCTGATATAGTCATGGTTCCAGCAGTGGTGGATAGGAAGTGCGCCATTATTACACCAGGAGGGCTAAATATACATCAGACTAATAATGCAGGGGAAGTTTGGGGTTATCACAGTATGCAGTAGCGGACCTGTAGTGCGCTCTAAGAGTGATCAGCATTTTGACATAAGCCTTCACAACAGATCTTTATGACAGAGTTCCCTTAGCCTTGACTACAAGAGGAGATATGTGAACTAGCTAGAGGAGAGGCTCCCTCTGTGCTGCACTGAAATGTCTGAGGTGCTCCACTTCCCCTGTAGGCCTGTTTGTTTAGCTGTAATCAGTCATCGTAAAGAGTAACCGTCAGTCATTTTAAAGACTTGTGTTGCAATGCTTGACCTCATATTAGGGGTCATTATCTGTCTTGTCAATAACTCTAGGGTTCACTTTAGCGTCACTTTACAGTGGGATGCGTGATAAATAAATAATGTTTATCAGGTAATTTCCATGTAAGAGGTCCCATGAGCAGCAACATGGGAAGGCATAAGTAATGGCTTTTATTTTTTATTTTATTTATTTCACCTTTATTTAACCAGGTAGGGAAGTTGAGAACAAGTTCTCATTTACAACTGCGACCTGGCCAAGATAAAGCAAAGCAGTTCGACACATATAACAACACAGGGTTAAACATGGAGTAAAACAAACATACAGTCAATAATGCAGTAGAAAAATAAGTCTATATACAATGTGAGCAAATGAGGCGAGATAAGGGAGGTAAAGGCAATAAATAGGCCATGGTGGTGAAGTAAATACAATATAGCAATTAAAACACTGGAATGGTAGATTTGACAGTATATGAGTGTGCAAAGTAGAAATACTGGGGTGCAAAGGAGCTAAATAAATAAATAAATTAATAAATAAATACAGTAGGGGAAGAGGTAGTTGTTTGGGCTATTTACAGGTGGGCTATGTACAGGTGCAGTGATCTGTTAGCTGCTCTGACAGCTGGTGCTTAAAGCTCGTGAGGGAGATAAGTTTCCAGTTTCAGAGATTTTTGTATTTCATTCCAGTCATTGGCAGCAGAGAACTGGAAGGAGAGGCGGCCAAAGGAGGAATTGGTTTTGGGGGTGACAAGTGAGATATACCTGCTGGAGCGCGTGCTACGGGTGGGTGCAGCTATGGTGACCAGCGATTTTTGGCCAAACAGATTGAAAAGGAGTCTTAGAAAACAGCTACCACAAAAAGTCTTAAAAGTTAAAGATATGTTGGGTTTTGGTAAAGGAATTTCAATGCACAAGGAAATGTTTTTTTAAAGATATTTTCTAATTTCTCTACAGCATGAGGGAGGATAAGGAAAGTTTACAGAAGTAACAAGTAAAGGTAGACCTACAAATGTGTTGGTGTTTTTCTGATATCCATTTTTGTTTATGAATTAAGTGATTAAAACTTGGTAACAGAATAACTGAAAAAAAATCTGTAACGGAATTACTGTAATTACAATGGGAAATCACAGTAGTCACAAACCACGGTTTGGTCATCTGCTACTGTCCTTCCTTCCACCTGCATACTGTTATGTTCAGCTCATAACTGTTTTCTTGCTCTTTCTGTCGTGGTCAAAGCGAGTGTGAAAACAGTATGGACAACCCTCCCTCTCTCTCCAGTTAATGTTACCTCTCCCGGGTCTTACTGACTCCTACTCATGAGCCCCCTCTCTTTCCATTTACTGTAACCAGTAGCCGCACCCACCGACACCGGACGTCCATGGACGTTGAAAAGTATTTGAAATTTGGTCTGTCTGCCCTGGCCTTGATTTCAACATCCACAGACATGGTTTTTTGGGCTGGTCCAAACCGGCCTTGATTTGGCCCAAATAGACGTCCATGATTGGTGAATGGACCAAATCTGAACCAATCATAGACATCTATGTTTCACATGTTTGGACACCACAGTACAGTAAAGAAAAGTAGAGTTCAGTACAGTAGAGCACACTAGTGTACAGTATAATATAATGTACTGTGATGTGCTGAACTCTAATATGCTGTACTGTGATGTCCAAACTTGTGAAAGATAGACATCTATGATTGGTTCAGATTTGGTCCAATCCGGACCAACCAAATTTGGTCTAGTTTGGTGGCGGACCTCAAACTAATAGCTAGTGTGTAGAATAATACCCATAAATGCAATATTGCATATTTCTACCTTTGTGTACCTATTCAGGATACATCACCATGAAGAAAATGACATTCATATCCGTAATTATGTATTTATGTGTAGTAAAGATCAGGGACCCAAGAGATAATTATGTTACTGTAATTCTGTTACCGGGTGTAAATCCACTTCACTTACTGTAGTTTAATAACCTAAATAAATGTTTTCAAACTCAAGGAGTCATGTCTTAGCTTTGCCTCTTTTAGAATCCGATAATTAAATACTTACACTTTCGTCTCTAACATATAGGTTTAGCATTCCGGAACAGACCCATTACAAGTCACAATGTTGAACAAACGTCATTTCAATTTACTGTCCTCCGAATTTGTCCCTATGTCGGAGGTAATCTGAGACAAAATAACCACTGGGAGGTGTTATCAAAGTAACCGTCAGTACGCTGGTCTGTATATCGATTTGTATTTCTGGTTTTCTATTTTCAATACCGACACAATTCACACTATATAGATGAGCCTAACCGAACATCGTCCCACACAATCAGCTGGCAAATTTCACAGACACTTCCAGCTGATAGTGTGTAAACGTGCTTCGGTCAACTACGTTTGGTTATTGTTTACTTATTGTGCATCACGTCAGGAGATACAGAACCCATTGGCGCCACAAAATGTTGGGTAAACAACACTTTCCTGGGGATACCCCGTCTCCACCTCCTACCATCAAAAAGACCAACAGCACAGAAAACCGGAAAACCGGTAATCATTTTACTCAACATGCTGGCTTATAGAGACTCTTTTTAGGCAGACTTCTTTTAAACTGAATATCCATGGGGTAACCTTGGTAACAGTCTGATGTTTAGGCAGTTCATTGCTGACACCCCATTCTTTCTGCAGACATCTTTGAATCTTAATACGGAGGGAGATTGTACTGTAATTCTGTTACCAAATTTAGCATCTGTACAGTTCTTCCAGTAAATGTGTTTTTGTTTGATTTTCTGTGTAAATTGTTCAAAGTAGTCCTAGTGCATAGAGTTATGGTTTGTTAAAACGTTGAAAGTTTCAGCCTAATTCTGTTAAAGTGGAATGGCCCCACATCGAAAAGAAAGATATGTAGCCTAACAGTCACCATCTGTTTACTCGAGAATAAATAAAAAAAAACATGAATTCTAGTGGGTTGTGTACTGTAACTCCCTGGGGCCAAACCACTGTAAAATGTGGACTCGCAATGACAAACAGCATGAGATGAGAATGTGCATGATTTCCAAAGTGCAGAGAGAGACAATGCAAGTGGAACTAAAGTTGTCATGTGAAATAGAATTGCACAGATTGAGCATGTGATTCATGTTCACTACCTGTGCCAGTCCTCCTTTTTGACCATTTAACTTTACAGCTGGAGATCGAATTTCAATATTTAAACAATGTTGCAAATATCAGGGAGACCACACGTTTTATACTAATCTTCACTATTGAAAACCAGTTTCTAGTCTAAAAGTAATGGAAGATAGTAAATAGGCATTTCAATAGCTGGTGGTAACATGTGGAATAGACACCAGCTGGGATGCTGTTTTAACCAATCAGCATCCAGGATTAGACCCACCTGTTTATAATTAGGCAACAACGCATGAGGGGGTGCGTTATATGGCCAATATACCATGACGCTGCGCAGAGTGCCTGGATACAGCCCTTAGCCGTGGTATATTGGCCACATACTCCGAGGTGCCTTATTGTTATTATAAACGAGTTACCAACATAATTAGAGCAGTAAAAATAAATGTTTTGTCATACCCGTGGTATACGGTCTGATATACCACGGCTGTCAGTCAATCAGCATTCTGGGCTGGAACCACCCAGTTTATAATATAGACTGCATAGCTACTAGAAATCAACTGTAGTGGGCTAGATGTAACCGTGGAACATACAAGGGATCCTACGCCTGTTGCAGAAAGAAACGTTAAGGAAATCCTGGATGCCAATAAGTGAGCGCACAGTTATTAAACTGATGCCTCTTAATTCCTGGCTAGGGGCGGAATGTTCACTTACATTTCCCAGGAGAGGGGGTGGTCTCGTTGCCATGATCATGATCAGTGTGAACGGTGGTGCCTTCTACATTGATACTCAGTCTCCGGGTGATTTGCCCTCGAGCGAGAGGTTAGTAGTATGTTACTTACAACAACCAATACAATAGCTACCTCATCTGTGCAGTTCGTGGTGCCTGGTGAAGACAAAGTTTCCTTTAACCAACAAAATCTACTCCACTATGAGGACCTGTATATGCAACTTCTCACAGCTGATTTGAGGTGGTCATATGACATGAACACGCTTCTGGTTTTATTCGTCGCGGATTGGATAGAAATGCACAGCAAGTCCACTAATGATGACGTATAACCATGCGCGTGCTCTGCAGAAGCGATGTTGAGGTGGGGAATGCGTTTTAATGTTTATGGTTTTACTGAATAAAGTAATTATCTTTCCATGCAATAATATTAACAAAAAGTAAGCATTCAATGTTGTTTGCCAATCATTTGTCAAATCTATTAGTTTGTCATTTTTCTAAGGTTGTTATTTAGGTCATATTTTAAGGAGACCTCTACGACTTGTCTTTGCAGGATTGTTCCTAGTATATTCTCACTACTACAAATTCAAAACTGCGTGAAATCTCGCTATCGATACCGGACCCTGTGTTCAGTGGTCCTGCAGCCGGACCGAGCATCAACTTGCTCTGAGAGTGTTTCGAAGCCGCTGTTTGAGCAGCATCAACACAGCGGGATGGATCCCAGCCTATACACAGCTCCTCCTGAGGTCCGAGGTATGACCTGTTTGGATAAAGAAGTCTTCTCCCAGACAGTTATTGTCCCAGCCCTGCGTGTGCCAAAAGAAGTCCTCAATAAATTGGTTAAGAGCCTGAAAAAAGTAGCACTCCAGCGCCCAGGCATACGAAGAGTGGTGGAGGTTGAAGGCAGCGATGACGACAGGCTCTTGTTGCTGGACCCTGCCAGTGTCTCCTCACCCGGCTCATTCAGCGATGCAGAGGCCGAGGCGTTGCAGTCATTTGGAGTACCTCAAGAGCTCCAGCGGTACGAGCTGCGGCTGACCTATGACAACCTGAAGAGTGAGGAGGTTCTGCGCGCTGTGCTGCCAGAAGGACAGGACGTCACCTCGGGGTTTAGTCGAGTGGGTCACATTGCGCACATGAACCTGCGGGAGCACCAGCTGCCCTACAGAAACCTCATAGGTGAGTGTGCCACAAACATAATGTACTGTTCTGCATCACAATAAATGTAGTACAATCTGTCAGAAGACAGGCATGGGTAACAGTAATGCTATTGACAGGTAATGTATTTTATGCTCTTGAATCCCTGACCACACTCCCAGGATTGTATTTCCTGAGTGGTCAATTAGCTACAGATGAAATACATTAAGTGTGTGTGAGGAAAACGATAGTGCTGATTCATTGTGTTTTACTGACATGATGCAGTCTTGCTGTCTTCTGTTGCAAATCCATTTCCAGGCCAAGTCATAATGGATAAGAACCCTGGGGTGACCTGTGTGGTCAATAAGACCAACACCATCGACTCCGCCTACCGCAACTTCAAGATGGAGGTGATGGCTGGAGAGGAAAATATGGTGGCCAAAGTAAGCCCTTTGAGATTATGCTTTTGATTAAACATATTTTGTCATGAAATCAGAGGAGTGGGCGTTGCAATCCTCCCTTACCCTCCCTCTCATTGTTGCAGGTGCGTGAGAACGGCGTGACATACGAGTTTGATTTCTCCCGTGTGTATTGGAACCCTCGTCTTAGCACCGAGCATGAGCGTGTGGTGGCCCTTCTGAAACGCGGTGACACTGTGCTGGATGTGTTTGCTGGCGTGGGTCCTTTTGCCATTCCCGCTGCCCGCCGTGGCTGCACTGTGCTGGCCAACGACCTCAACCCTGAGTCTCACCGCTGGCTGCAGCACAACTGCAAACTGAACAAGGTGGAGCGTAAGGTCACCACCTTTAACCTGGATGGCAGGGCCTTCATCCACGGGCCACTGAAGCAGCAGCTGCCTGTCATGATGAAGGGGACAGCCAGTGTGCATGTGGTCATGAACCTTCCTGCCTTGGCCCTGGAGTTCCTGGATGCCTTCAGAGGCCTGCTGGACCAGGGACTTTCCTGTGATGTGAATCTGCCGCAGGTGCACTGCTATGGGTTCTCTAAGGAAGATGACCCCCAGAAAGACGTGGTGGAAAGGGCCTCAGCCAGCCTGGGGTTCTCTCTAGAGGGGCTGTGCTCTGTGCATCTAGTGAGGAACGTGGCCCCCAACAAGGAGATGATGTGTGTGAGCTTCACCATCCCCAAAGAGGTTCTCTTCAGCAGAGAGAGCACACAGACAGGTGATCTTTCATTCACACAGCACCAGGGTTGGGGTTAATTCCACAAATTCAATTCAAACTCCAGGTCAGTCTTTCAATTCAATGCCTCTCGATTTCAATCTTCGATATTATCCAACAAATTCCAATTCAATTCCCTCAGGCTTATGTCACTGTTCTGACAGCCTAGCTGTATTGGAAATAGTAGTTGAAATTATTTAAAACAAATCCTGCAGTCAATTTCTGATACTAAGTGCATTAATTCCATTAACTGGGAAATGTAAAAATAAGAAATTCCAAAGATTATATCAAACAGTCCAAATTCCAGTGCAATAACTTGAAGATTGAATTCAAGATTTGAAATGTCACATTTAATTGGAATTGGCCCCAACCCTAAACAGTACAACACACATGCATTCTCTGAAAGACTGTAAATACTAATACCATTTGTCTTCTCCTCAGAAGCCATAGAAGAACCAGCCCCAAAGAGACAAAGGTGTGAGGCGACAACAAATTGAATATATTTGACCAAGAAGCTCATTGAGATGTTGAATTTTATTTTTGAACTCTGTTCATGTTATTTTATAATTAAGTGTCAATAAGGCCGACATGATCTAAATCATGGTTATGCCTTGACCTAACAAGAACATACAAACGGGTATGTGTTGACTGTATTTCAAATACTGGTCCATTATCCAGGTCCCACAAATAGGCATTGTTTCAATAGTATTCTTATCCAACAACTGGCTTCATTATGTGTTTGTGTTTTTTTAATAAAAAAGATCATACAAAAATGGCAACATGTACATCCTGATCTGACTTCAGACCAAAGTCCACAGCTCCCTCCACAATGTAGAACAGGGTCATTTGAGTCCTCTGATAATTGACAGCTTCATATTTCTGAGTTTGTGTCAGTTCCAGAGGGGGTCAGCCCAGTAACGGCATCCTGGATGGCTTGATGACACACCAGTCCTGAGTTGAATCCTCCAGCCATGTCCTGGGGCTGGGCAATGCGCACGTGGTTCAGATACCTGCAAACAGAAAGAGAGACGAAACATGTCAGTTAAAATTATCATTTTGCAACTAAGTTTACAGTATCCTAATGTAAGGACCTATAGTCTACTATCCCCTCTCCTTCAACATCCCTATATTAGCATCACTGCTACTGTATATGTGATGTAAAGATCAATCGACAGTCTTCATAGGTGGTGAGGCCTTTAAAAATCACCCAGGCTACACTGGACACAATGGCGTTGATGTGAAGCGTTTCTTGAGCATGGGTGGTTTTTATCCAGACACTTAGCCCACACCCAAGGTTTTTCTAGCCCTCCAGAATCCCATCAGCCCCATTTTTTTTTTTAAACCAGGCATGTTGACTGAGAACACATTCTAAATTTACAGCAACGACCAATGGAATAGTTACAGGAAGAGGGACAGTCCAACCCCCCAAACCTTTCTCAACGCTAAAGATCTAGATCACGTTCTGCGCATGTTATTTTTACGCACACATTAGTTTTTCTACCGTAACTGCTGCCCACACTGCCCTTCCCTTCACGTTTCGCTTTTTACTTACCCTCTTCTGAACCATGATGTAGCTTATATTTCTGATCCGCTGAAATAAAAATCCTGCTGGTTTTATAAAGCATATATTATGAAGGCTGTTGTAATGGACATTGCAGTTACACAATCAGGGTGCATTCCTTACACTTGAGCAAAAACAAAATCAGCATTTTGTGTGTAGGCTAATCTTTATAGTTGCTGCCATATACTTTCTGAAAAAAATAACACTACCTGACTGCCTGCTGGCAGCTTAGCCAGTGTTCGCAATGATGATGAAAAATAATTAAATTGCTAGAATGCGTGGCTGTCTTAGTGCATTCCACCTCTGGGCAGCCGAGCGTGTATCCGGACCGGTAAAAAGAGTGACAATGGGCGAGTTAATTTTGTATCGACAGATGCTATAGTTATGCCATGCTGATATCATGGCAATAGTAATATACTGCAGCTGCATGTAACTCAACAGCTAAGAAGAACATGAAATCGCTAGACTGTGTCGTGATTTTGTTCAATACTGACAAAATTTGTACGAACATGTCGATAATGGATTCTGTAAATAGCTGCATGTAGCCTACTACCCTCCTGAAGAAAAAAACACATGAAATCACACTTATGCTTAATGAGGCATGGAACGCAATAGTTTGAACAGTTGTGTACAACATGAAGTTTGTAGGCTACACCAGTGACCAGACAAAAGGCGACCAAGGAGGTGAGAGCGGCAGCGGAGCACTCAGCACAGCAGCTACGTAGGCAGCGGAGCACTTGGCCCAGCAGCTACGTAGGCAGCGGAGCACTCGGCCCAGCAGCTACGTAGGCAGCGGAGCACTCGGCCCAGCAGGTACGTAGGCAGCGGAGCACTCGGCACAGCAGCTATGTAGGCAGCGGAGCACTCGGCCCAGCAGGTACGTAGGCAGCGGAGCACTCGGCACAGCAGGTACGTAGGCAGCGGAGCACTCGGCACAGCAGCTACGTAGGCAGCGGAGCACTCAGCACGGCAGCGGCGCACCCAGCACAGCAGCTACGTAGGCAGCGGCGCACTCAGCACAGCAGCTACGTAGGCAGCGGCGCACTCAGCACAGCAGCTACGTAGGCAGCGGAGCACTCAGCACAGCAGCTACGTAGGCAGCGGAGCACTCAGCACAGCAGCTACGTAGGCAGCGGCGCACTCAGCCCAGCAGCTACGTAGGCAGCGGCGCACTCTGCACAGCAGCTATGTAGGCAGCGGAGTGGGCACATGGCAGAAATAAATGTTTTTAGCCTGGACAAAGTGGGATACAGAAACTCTACCCGTAGCCACTCCATATAGCATTATAGGTGTATTTTATGTTTAAGTGTGTACAGATGTAGCCACCAAGGACCCTATTCAGCTTTTCAGAAGATGGCAAGTCATTGTTTATTTACACTGAGCTGTAGATGGAAAAACAGCCGAGCTGTCGACTTAGACCCTAGTCCATGGTGACCAGTGCTCTTCCACTAGGGGGGGGGGGGGGGGGGCAGGGATGACCTGTAGCCCCACCCTCCCTAATCCTTCCTCCTCACACACACACACACACACTCAGGTCCTGGGCTGTCAGTCAGCTCAGTGGGCACTAGGGTAACGACTCCCCTCCTTCCCCCCCCTCCTCCTCTTGGCCTCCCTCAGTGGGTTCTACAGTCTCTGGCTACTAAGCTAACATAGTCCTCAAGCAACTGAGGTCCAAAGCAACAAAGACAGCACACACTCACCCCCCTCCTTTCCCACACTCACAGCCCCAGCAGAAAGTGCTAAAGCCCCCACACGAGTCAGGCTTTGTGCCCCCTGTCATTGAGAGCCAGGGAAACTTCAAAGTGAAATAGGAAGCGAGAGCACAGACAGCCCTCTGATTTGTGCCCCGGTTCAGTCTGCTTTACAGAGTAACCCAACACCTGTGGGGAGGCTCAGAGAGAAACTGGGAGGGAGGTGTGTGTGTGTGTGTGTGTGGGTGGAATACGTGTGGTGGAGTATGTGTTTATGGAGCATTTCTTTTTGGCAGTTTTCATGTGTACCAGTGTGTATTTAACATTGTTTTTCCTCATGAGTTTCCATGATATACAGTATATGGAAAATAGACTAATATCTAAAAACCAACTGCTAAGCATAATGTATACATGGTCATTAATGTGCTATGCACTTACATTAACAGAAAATCAAGTCTAGTCATCAGTGGTTAAGTTCCAGACATACGAAGAGGGCAGATCGGGTTTTGTACATAAAGACCACTCCTCACACACTAGAAAAACAACACAAGTCCAAAACAGGCATCGCAGTGATTATTAATAATAACTTCATTAAGCACGAGCTCCCTGTAGCCGGTCCTTCACGGCGCACTTGAGGGAGGCCTTCTCCGATGGCTTCCTGCTCCTCTCCCCACAGCAGATGAGTGCCGTCTATTGATTATATTGTACTGGGCCTTTTTAACGGTGAAAAAGTGGTCTATTTCCAGTCTGGCTAAGTCTGCTCTTCCTGCTAATCTAATCCCCAAGCTACACATGTGGTCATTCCTTCCAAGAAAGCTGAGAGCCCTGTAACTTTATACCAGCCTGCCCCTAAGGAAGGAGAAGAAGAGAGGAGAGAGAATAATGGGGGGAGAAGGAGCGAGAGATGGAGAGAGAGAGAGCAGGAGGATGCAGAGTGAAATCACCTTTGGGTATCATCACCAGCCAGTCCTCTAGTCTACAGCCGTTAAACCAACAGTCTGTCTGCCCTCTGCTCCCCCCGAACACCACCCGTTAGTTCAGTACTGCTCCATTAACTCTGCTCCTGTAAGTGCATCTCGTCCCAAAGCTCTACTTTATACACACACCAGCATAGACGCTTCCAACGAATGCACACACACACACTTCAGCAATCCATCACATCACCCTTCTCTTTAGCGGAAATAACACTGACTGTACTTGACACTGAATACACAGACAGAGGAAGACTACAGACATACAATGAATAGACAGACAAATATTTCACTGACGCTTGGTAGAACATTTGCAAACATACAGTGAAGTTTGGTACACACCGCGATAGATTGACTACTATATATACTGTGTGAATGAGACACTTAACAGTATACACAGTGCACTGAACCAGCTTTGACTAAGTTAGACTTACACCTCTCTCCCCCCTCCTTCCCTCCCTTACCCCTCGTTCTTTTTCTCCCAGAGGACTGGCTGCCTTTTGTTCACAGGCCTCTGAAACCCAAGCCGTTTCGGCCGGTAACATCTTTCACTCTCCGGGCCCCACTGGAGCATTAACTGCAACTCGATCTGGGCCTTTTCAAAGCCTCCTGTTATTGGGTAAATATGGGTCACTTTGGAATGGTCCATTATGTCGCTTAGGGGGGCGGGAAGACTAATGCAGACGATAGAGATGACTGAATGACATTTGTGAGCATGGGTGATTTTAGTTGGTTCTTTAGTTCATACAAAAACCCATGATGCCACGCCTATATGCCCCATGGATCCTATAGACTGCCAAGTTATTTGTTATTCAACATTTATATTTGTTATACTACATTGTCCTTCACTTTTGAATAAACTAAATCAGATGAGGCATGGCAACGGCAAACTGTCAGGAACCTACTGTTAAATCTAAAAACATGAGTGTCTTACCACAATGAACAATATTCTCACTGATGGAGTAATCAAAATATTATTCTAGAACCCCTGTTTCTCAGTATTCATGCTACCATCCACCCCTTTCTGAGAGCCAAACGACTCCAAACTGCTGGAGCTAACAGCACATTTCCTCTCTGGTTTGGAACGGTGAATACCTGGGCAATTTCTCCTGCTAACGCTAATAATAGTCTTGGATTTCCCGCCTGGACCCCAAAAGTGTTCCCTGCTCCCTTTGCCTGGAAAATTACACGCCGGCGGCCCATGCTAAAATGTTCCGGAAGATTCCGCGTGGATTCCAGCTGAGTGTAACTTCTCTTTGTGTTCAGTTTCAAGTTTTATTGTCACACATGAACAGGACAGGTTGTGTGTGTGGAAGGCAGGAAGAGTGTTTGACTTCTTCAGTAAAATAGCTGCAGGACTGAGAGTGAAAACAGCCTAGTTTGGAGCAGCTATATTATGTGAAAGACTGGCAGGCTGTCTGTATCAGGGCTCCTGTCTAGACTCCATGTGTTGGCTGTGGGGAAACCCAGCCATGATGGAAAGAAAAGTTCAGATATAATGCTGCCACGCCTGCCTATAGATCATGACCATCACTTAGTGGTGCCCTCACAAACCACATACAGACATGACAAAGCATTAAATGTGGACCAGCCTTACACATTGCTGATTGAAACTATGGGGTTTGACAGGTTGCATTCCCATATTAAAACATCTCTGTATAGCTTAAGCAGGTCTGAGTGGGTTGTGCTCTTGTACACAATAGTATATCAGTATAAATGATCTGCACTGAGTGAGAGAGTGCATAATAGAAGCTTTTTCCTATCAGAAAAGCCGTGAATCACTGAAGCATGGCGTCTAGTAGCGATGGCCAGCTGCTGTTACAGCATGTCTCTGTCTCCCTCCCTCTGCTCCTGCACTTTACTTTCACAAAGGTCTGGTCACTGACCCCAGACCAGGCTGCAGCTCAGCACCTGTCTGCTCCTAGACCACACTCTCTGATCCTGGGACTGCAGTAGTTTTTTTGCTGCACAAAGGATCAGAGACGCGTTACTTCCCATGACTCATGTCAGAGACTGAGCATCCTAACTCTTGTCACTAGTGCGCTATGGAACAAAACCTGGAGAATTCTACTCTGTGTATGGTGCAATGTCGAAAACAATGTCGAAACGCAATCAATCAACTTTCACCTATCAGAGACTCTATGGCCTCCTGGTTGAAGATGGCGGAGCTACTGTAAGATATTAGGGCTGAGGTGTAAGGTGAGAGTTAAGGTCAGTGGTTGGGAGGCCCTGGTTGGATCTCTCCACAGAGGCCTGTTTCATACTTCTGAAAGGCCAGTCATGAGTCTCTTGGACAGCAAGCCTCATGTCCGGAAGTCTTCCTTTAGCGCTCCGATCCAGCAAAGTTTGGGAATCCTGGCCTGGGAATGAGGGGGTGGTGGTGCAGAGCCACACACCTGTCGGATGATTTGTCATTATAGAGGGGTCAGCACTCAGCTGTCACCCCCTAATCACCCTCCTCACCCCGCCCCGCTCCTCCAAAAACACCCCCTGCATTCCTTAGCAAGCTCCAGTTACACACACTCACAACTCCACTACCCCTCCCCATCCCCTGCTGCCCTAAGAACAGCGCTGTGCAGGACCGAGCCAGAGACTGTGTGTGTGTGTGTGTGTGTGTGTGTGTGTATATATACATGCGTTACAGGGTACAGTGACCTGCGTATCTTTCCCAAAACCGTAATAACAATACACTTCCTCTGCAAAAACAATACAGCAGAATTTCCTAAAAGGTATGCAAGCTAAAACCCTGGAACACATCCAGCCGGGCCAGGAACAAAACCCCTGCAGTGGAGCCAAACATAGAACGCTCTCACAGGTATACTATATCTGTCAACAGCAGCCTTTCATCATCGGGGGCCAGAGGCCAGTCTCGTTTCCCTGGGATGGAGTTTCCTCCAGGACATGGTAGTGTGAGATTCTATCCTCCACAACCATTAGGATGATACGACACGGCCAAAAAAACCCTGTTGTACACAGGACACTCAGTCTGAGTGACAAGTCTACACACACTCAGTCACTACTAGGCTAGGCCATCGACTCCTTTTCCATGATCATATATCTTATCACTAGCGGGTCAACTCGACTGACAGAGAGGGTGTGTCTCTCAGAGAGCCATACGGAGTATCACTAACACTTAGGTAAGAGGGGACCACTTTTAAGGTGTTAACACAAGCATTGTAAGACACTTAACATTAACCCTTATAGAAATACTCACTCATTTTGCAGTGATTGACAACTACCAATCACAACTTGTAAGGACAGTTTATATGAAATCACAACAAAGGGGTATGAATGACGCAGGTAGCGGTGTGTCTGATATGAAGGTATTATAAAGAACAGAGGCTTACGCTGATGCCTAAGTCCTGAGTTTCTTCACAAAGCGTCAACTGTCACTGCTCATCCAGGACTGGGTCACAGACCTGTACTTCACCTGTCTGGCCTGATGGGGGCGGTACAGGCTGCCTGACAGGACATCAAAGGCATGGAAACGCACCACAAACTAGCCACTTGATACGGGAACCCACATTTCAAGGCAGTGAGATGCCTGGCAGGTACTGAGTATCCATCTATCTATCCCCTGGAGAGCAGGGAGAATACTGTGGGCTGGAGGCGGGGGGAAATTAGCAGTGTCCTCGTTAACCAAATGGGCCGTAAACAATGGAAGGGCATATGCTCTTCAAAGAATGGCTGTTAGCGCCAGACAGACCCACAAACACACACACGGGAGTATTGATTGTCATATGTAGCATATTGTAAATAGAACACCGGTACACTGTGGAAGAAAAGCCTTTTCCCAGGTGGGTTCCAAAACACTGGGATCAGTTTACACAGCACCTCGAGCTATAGGGAGAAGCAAGAGCATTTCAATTAGTGAAAGAGGGAGGGAGAGAGAAAGAAAAACACAAAGAGACAGAAAGGGGGGGTGGATTCATCCATCATACTGGAGAGGTACCTACTACAAGTCCCCACAGCGCAGCCCCTGATGACGGGAGTTTGTTTTCTTTCCCTAGCTCTTAAGAGGGGAAAATGAGCCAGCTAATCCCA
Organism: Salmo trutta; assembly: GCF_901001165.1. Classification (NCBI taxonomy): domain Eukaryota; kingdom Metazoa; phylum Chordata; class Actinopteri; order Salmoniformes; family Salmonidae; genus Salmo; species Salmo trutta. The sequence goes on from NC_042989.1 coordinate 17,658,479, forward strand.
CTGTACATCACAGAGCCCTGGGCCCTGGGGGGGACACAAGACTCCACTGTGCCAATATGGTGTGTGTGTGTGTGTGTGTGTGTGTGTGTGTGTGTGTGTGTGTGTGTGTGTGTATGTATATATAGCTAGGGTGAGAGTCGCCCCATTCGGTTGACATCAAAGCCTACACCCCTGACTGACTGACAGTCTCAGTCTTGCCTACACCCCTGACTGACTGACAGTCCCAGTCCTGCCTACACCCCTAACTGACTGACAGTCCCAGTCCTGCCTACACCCCTGACTGACTGACAGTCCCAGTCCTGCCTACACCCCTGACTGACTGACAGTCCCAGTCCTGCCTACACCCCTGACTGACAGTCTCAGTCCTGCCTACACCCCTGACTGACTGACAGTCCCAGTCCTGCCTACACCCCTGACTGACTGACAGTCCCAGTCCTGCCTACACCCCTGACTGACTGACAGTCCCAGTCCTGCCTACACCCCTGACTGACTGACAGTCCCAGTCCTGCCTACACCCCTGACTGACTGACAGTCCCAGTCCTGCCTACACACCTGACTGACTGACTGACTGACTGACTGACAGTCCCAGTCCTGCCTATACACCTGACTGACTGACTGACTGACAGTCCCAGTCCTGCCTACACCCCTGACTGACAGTCCCCAGTCCTGGCTACACCCCTGACTGACTGACAGTCCCAGTCCTGCCTACACCCCTGACTGACAGTCCCCAGTCCTGCCTACACCCCTGACTGACTGACTGACAGTCCCCAGTCCTGCCTACACCCCTGACTGACTGACAGTCCCCAGTCCTGCCTACACCCCTGACTGACTGACAGTCTCAGTCCTGCCTACACCCCTGACTGACTGACAGTCCCCAGTCCTGCCTACACCCCTGACTGACTGACTGACAGTCTCAGTCCTGCCTACACCCGTGACTGACTGACTGACAGTCTCAGTCCTGCCTACACCCGTGACTGACTGACTGTCTCAGTCCTGCCTACACCCCTGACTGACTGACTCTCTCAGTCCTGCCTACACCCCTGACTGACTGACTCTCTCAGTCCTGCCTACACCCCTGACTGACTGACAGTCTCAGTCCTGTCTACACCCCTGACTGACTGACAGTCTCAGTCCTGTCTACACCCCTGACTGACTGACAGTCCCAGTCCTGCCTACACCCCTGACTGACTGACAGTCCCAGTCCTGCCTACACTCCTGACTGACAGTCCCCAGTCCTGCCTACACCCCTGACTGACTGACTGACAGTCCCCAGTCCTGCCTACACCCGTGACTGACTGACTGACAGTCTCAGTCCTGCCTACACCCGTGACTGACTGACTGTCTCAGTCCTGCCTACACCCGTGACTGACTGACTGTCTCAGTCCTGCCTACACCCCTGACTGACTGACTCTCTCAGTCCTGCCTACACCCCTGACTGACTGACAGTCTCAGTCCTGTCTACACCCCTGACTGACAGTCTCAGTCCTGTCTACACCCCTGACTGACTGACAGTCCCAGTCCTGCCTACACCCCTGACTGACAGACAGTCCCAGTCCTGCCTACACCCCTGACTGACAGTCCCCAGTCCTGCCTACACCCCTGACTGACTGACTGACAGTCCCCAGTCCTGCCTACACCCGTGACTGACTGACTGACAGTCTCAGTCCTGCCTACACCCCTGACTGACTGACTCTCTCAGTCCTGCCTACACCCCTGACTGACTGACAGTCTCAGTCCTGTCTACACCCCTGACTGACTGACAGTCCCAGTCCTGCCTACACACCTGACTGACTGACAGTCCCAGTCCTGCCTACACCCGACTGACTGACAGTCCCAGTCCTGCCTACACCCCTGACTGACAGTCCCCAGTCCTGCCTACACCCCTGACTGACTGACTGACAGTCCCCAGTCCTGCCTACACCCCTGACAGACAGTCCCCAGTCCTGCCTACACCCCTGACTGACTGACTGACAGTCTCAGTCCTGCCTACACCCCTGACTGACTGACTGACAGTCTCAGTCCTGCCTACACCCCTGACTGACTGACTGACAGTCTCAGTCCTGCCTACACCCCTGACTGACTGACTGACAGTCTCAGTCCTGCCTACACCCCTGACTGACTGACTGACAGTCTCAGTCCTGCCTACACCCCTGACTGACTGACTGACAGTCTCAGTCCTGCCTACACCCCTGACTGACTGACTGACAGTCTGTCCTGCCTACACCCCTGACTGACTGACTGACAGTCTCAGTCCTGCCTACACCCCTGACTGACTGACAGTCTCAGTCCTGCCTACACCCCTGACTGACTGACTGTCTCAGTCCTGTCTACACCCCTGACTGACTGACAGTCTCAGTCCTGTCTACACCCCTGACTGACTGACAGTCTCAGTCCTGTCTACACCCCTGACTGACTGACAGTCTCAGTCCTGTCTACACCCCTGACTGACTGACAGTCTCAGTCCTGTCTACACCCCTGACTGACTGACAGTCTCAGTCCTGCCTACACCCCTGACTGACTGACTGTCTCAGTCCTGCCTACACCCCTGACAGAGTCTCAGTCCTGCCTTACACACATCTGCACATATTGGGTTAATGTATGAATAGTTAGGAGATATCGCCACTCACTCTCTCTTTTGGGAGTTGACCCTGCAGCCTCCAGCCACCGCCACAAATAAACAAAGGGGGAGTAGGCAGGCAAATACCCACCCCTGGTTATCCCTGGCCTGCCCTGGTGGTGTCTCCTTCACTGGGGCTTGGCTGGCCTGTTCGTGTGCCTGTGTGGGAACACCACCCACCCACCTGGGGAAGGGGCTGCCAAGGGGCCCTCATAAGAAAAACTAAAACAGCCGTCTCTTTCAGAGAGCAGTGAAAGACTGGCGCGGCCATGGCGACCCATCTCTATCTGCTGTTTTTATGTTCAGACAAACCCATGAAGCTAAAGAGCTTTCTACTGTAAGAGACGTCTCCTCCTCCAATCCACTGGCCTAATGACTCACACTCAAGAATCAATCAATATTTGCACAGATCACATTAAGAGACAATAGCTCTGGTTCATACAGAGCTATACCGTTCTGCTCCTGTTTCCTACAACAGAGAACACTATGACTGCAGGTCAGGATAAGGAGTGGATACTGTACTATACAACCGCCTGGTATTAGCCCAGCAACCCCTGTAACGGAGAGAAGAACCACCCATACACTACCCCCTATTTCCTGGCTTCCCCACAAGAGTAGTACAGTGTCTGGCCATGCAAGAGTAGCTATACTATACTAGTAGCTATACTAGAACATCAGAGATGAGAGCTGATCATATGCCGAGAGTGATGCTGGGGGAAACACAGTTCATCCTGTGGGTTTGCAAGTCAAATAACCCTGCTTTAAAGATCTGGCTCCCACATTCTCACATAGTTCCTGCAGTATCTTTTGGCTATGCAAATGTCAAATCTGTGAGCTACAGCTGTCGTTAATGCTCTCTGCTCTGAGAGGGTGTGGACAGAGCATCCAGAGAGGCAGTACCTTGCAATGGTAGGCTTCATCCAGCTAGCTAGCTGCTAGCACAACTAGGTCACTGCCCGAATCTGACAGCCTGAGCTTTTGTTACACAGAATGATCCTATAGCATACATCTCTATGATTAATTACTGTTATGTTGGACATTGCAAAATCGCCTCAAAATCTAGAAAAGGTTGAGACGGATTATGTAATTGTAGTAAAACCAGATCAAAGGCTTGGGTTCATCTGAGGTCATACTATACAGCGCCTTTCTTACCTTCATCCAGCCCCATAACTCAACCATCAAAGCTACATATTGTGGCGTGTGTGTGCGAGCACACAGTATTTGAGAGGCCTTCACTGTGAGGTTTCCATCACTCGGCTCCCTCTGTCCCAGGACAGCCCTCCAGGTCCCTGTGAAGACCTCCACCCCTCCATCCCCCTGCCCTCCCAGGACCCGGCCCATCAAATTGACTTGATGCCAGCTGGGATCAGAGGGCCGGGGCCGTATGGAAAAGCCATTTTAGGCCATTTTGCGTAGAAAGAGCAAGCAGTCCATCTGGAGTGGTCTTCCTCAGGCCAGCACACGCCTGCTGCTCTCCACACACAGAGAGTGGGAGACGCACGGGAGCCCCAGTGACTGAGATTTACTGTCTCCTACTACAGAGGGAGGGAAGGAGTGAGTTGGACATGACTTAAACCTTGTTTAATGTAGGGGAGAGGTTGGGAAGCCAGAGGTGAGAGGTCATAGTGGGTAGTGAGCCAGGTTTAGTTGACCTTGGAACTCCTACATCCTGCAGAACAGGGCCAGAGAGAGAGATGGAGTCAGACCTGGAGTCAGGCCAGCCTGGGACTGAGATCTAGGCGGGACGCCTGCCAGAAAGTTATGATTGTCACAGCTCCTCAGCCAACACTGCCTCTCACACACACACACACATACTTTACTTATGTACACACACACACACACACATACACTTTACTTATGTACACACACACACAACACACACACACACACACACACACACAAAGCTAGACAGCTAGGTGGAGAACACAGGCAGGAGTACACCACCCAAAGACCCATCACTCCCTTCCTCCCAGCCAGACCAGGCCTCAAGTCAGTACACCTTCAACACACAGTGTGTGTGTATTATGAAGCAGACAAGCTCTCTATGACCAGGGAAAGACTACAAAAGCCACTGTGGTAGCTTGACAACAAAGCTCCTTTCTCTCTATATGTCCCAATCAATCCCCTCCATCCATCCCTCCCTCAGAGAGAGCTTGAACCCTTCAGCCAGACTCCAGTGAGTCTGACGAGCCTGCATGGCTGAGGAGCACTACTTCCTGGTCTGCAGCTCAGGGTCCCCTGGAGAGGAGCTCCAGACTAAACACCCCACCCACCCTCCCCGTTCCATCGCTCAGCTGCTCCCCTTCACTCCGAGCAAGCGACGAGAGATGACCGCCTCATAACCAACAACCAACCGCCCCTGACAGAAACCTCACTTTTTCCACCAATTAAGGAGAGCAGGGAGGGGAGGGGAGGAGAAGAGGATGAGGGGGTAAAACTTCAAAATATTATGCACATTGGCATTTAGCGAAGCACATTGAGCAACCGCTGTCACAGTGATGGACTAATTTCAGGGTGACCTGCGCCAATACAAACAACTGCTCTTTCTTGCTTTCATTGTCAGCACTTGAGGTTTTAGTCAAAGTTTTGAGTATGGCGCTGCCAATATGTCTCCTTCTCCCTCTTTCCTCACACAGGATTAGTCCTTGTCCAAGATTTACTCCCCCCTCCCTTCTCTCTGGAGCGGCAGAGAACTTGGGTCTTTCATCGCCTACACAGTCAGAGCTTAGGAAGTGCACCAGAAAACACACACACACACACACACAGTAGACATGTGTAAGCACACAAAATGTACTCCATCTATTCCTCAAAGACTCACAACCGCATGTGCGCATGCTCACACACACGCAGCCACACAGAGAAAAAAGGTTCTGACATCAAAGACAAGGACACATAAACAAGCTCCCTCTTTCCATTTCTCAAAGATACACACACTCAAGACCAAAACAAACCTTCTCTAACACACAAAATGGACATAACTTCCAAAACAGTAACACATGTTCATATACCATCATTCAGGTTCTTTTATCTACAGGCAGCAGAAGCACAGATACTAAAATATAGTGTCCCTCTGCAGTTTGTGGTTGTTGTGCGTTCCAAGTTGCAGGTCCCAGCCCTGTCACTAGGAGTGAACCAGGTCTGAGGTGAGGTAGCGTTCCAGAAGGGGACAGTATTGACCCAGCCACACCGGTCCTGAACACACATGGACAGGTCACACTCAGTACTCAGACTACAGTAAGCTACCTGGTCAAACTACACCTTCAGGGGTCAAGGTGACAGCGGAGGAAAAGGCCTCATCCTCTGGCCTATGAGAATTCACATTGTAATATGTTACGGTAATGCACAGCAACAGGTATTTTTAGCGCATATTATGTTAATGCATGGACATGTGTATGTGCCAATCAATGAGACAGAATGAGTGACACTTCCTTTTCATAAAATGTCTTCACACTATAGGGGGCCTCCTCCGTTCTGTGGTTTCTCGCACACACACACAGACAGACGCATTCAGACATGCACGTACACACATCAGGGGAAGTATGTTTCTGAGATTGTACGTGTGTGGGGTGGGGGGGAAGCTGAATGGACACTTTCAAAGGCCCCCATTGCCTGAACATGCAGCCTTTTCTCTTTCCCCCAGTATTGAAGCAGCTGTCTTTAATAAGAGCACAGCCCATATTTATTCAGGTACAGCAGAGAGAGGGAAAGACAGCGAGAGAGAGAGGCGTGGCCCTTCTTTTTCCTGGCAGCCGCACAGCGCTCCTGCGGTTTTTTGGGGGGCAAAGGGACAAGGCGAAAGAGACGGAGAGAGAGGGAAACACACACACACACACAGAGTGAGTGGGGGGAGGGAGGCCCTAGCATAAAAAGCAAGGCTCCGCTCGCATCCTGTGCAGAGCCGGGCCCCAGAGGCCCCAGGGCCACGGGGGGGGAGGGGCTATGCGCTCAACTCTCCCGTCCCTCCAGACTCCCCTGTCCAAGACAAATCACCAGTGGTGCTGCTGTCACCATGGGCCCTGACCAAGACAAACAGCCCTGTTTAAAATAAGACCAAGACCCTAGCCCCTCCGACAGCCCCTCCTTCCCTAACCATAACCCCTTCACTCACTCACACACACACACACACACACACACCATAGGTCAGAAGACAGACTCTGGCCCATCCCTGCACCGGAGAACTCCCTTTCAACCTCTCCACCCTCTCCATAACCTCTCTCTATTCTCCACATGCCGTTCAACTCTCACCACATCACAGCACTTCTGTTGTGGCCAAAAATGCAGAGTGGGACATGTGAATGTGTATGACACTGTGCACATTTTTGGTGTGTGCCTGAGACTGTGTGTGTGTGTGTGTGCGTGCGTGCCACCACCGCGTGTGCATAAACTCTGAACTTAGCTGAATCCCAAAACTGCCAACAATGCAGAAGTGTCAGCAGAATTCCAGCTCCTGCTAACAGAGCATACTGCATCATGGGAGTTGCTGTTTATTTGTCAGACTGGGCTACAGTAGTCGCTCGCTGCCTGCGCCAGAGGGACTGGTGTTCATCATTGAGGAGACTAATTTATCTCAGGTGGCAGAGCCCTTCCCCTCCAGCCCTAGTCCTGCAGGACCCCTGAACTGCTGACACCAGACCCCCTGTCCCCCCCCTCCTCTTCCCCCTTCCGTCCCCCTCTCATCAGTCAGCTCCAGCATGCGGCAAAACATTTTGAGATGTGTTTCATCTGCATATTGATCAGCCTAGCCAAAAGAACCAAAACCTCAGCATTACACTGCATACATAATGTAAAAGTACAACCAGTTATTCTACTAAACTCTCCTGCAATCCATTAAGGAGGAAGGCTTTACCTCAATTAGGTGGTTCAGGAGTTCATTATGGAAATCAAAAGGGCATTTTTTATTACATATTAAAAAAACTAAACTCAATGGAAACTCATTATCCCTCACAAGGGTTCGAAAATCTTCCTTGCAAATTGCAATATGATCAACTGGAAGCCACAGAAAATAAAATATCTGCTGAATGACAGTTACTATGAGGTGGAAATGACAAAGGCTCATCTCTTTTCACCAATGAGAACGCCCTTATTTGTCTGCATATGCCCCTCTTATCCAATTGGAGCTCTCCTGGCCGGTGGGAGGGCCTTAGTGCCAGCCTGTCTCCGTGCAGACAGGCGGTTGGGCTGGGTGCGGTCTGATGGATGGGCTGTGTTGTGAGGAGTGGGCCGATGGCGTCGAGGAGCGATTGGCCCAGGGGCCCGGCTTTGGGGAAGGCACTTCCTGTGTGTGCTGAAGGACGATGAGGTCCAGGCAAGGCAGGGCTGGGTACAGGGGAACGCTGGCTGTTTGCCCCTTAGAACAAAACCCTCCCCCCACCGCTCCTCTCACAGCTAATCAAGGGGGACTCCAGAGAAAAGACCCAGACTTCCAGGCGAGCCTGTACCCTCTGTTCCCCTCTCATACCCCCCTGTCCCCAACAAGTATACTGTGCCACCCAGACTGTCTGTACAATCATTTTAATTTTATGATGTCCACTACTGTGCTGTGCCTATGGACGTATCATATCACTGGGCATCTCTAGATCCTTCTCTCTGGATATAGTCTCCCACAGTGGATGTAGTGTATCACATTGCCATCCATTTTATCACCAAAGCCCCATATACTACCCACCATTGCGACCTGTATGCTCTCGTTGGCTGGCCCTCACTACATATCCGTCTCCAAACCCACTGGCTCCAGGTCATCTATAAGTCTTTGCTAGGTAAAGCCCCGCCTTTTCTCAGCTCACTGGTCACCATAGCAACACCCACCCATAGCACGCGCTCCAGCAGGTATATCTCACTGGTCATCCCCAAAGCCAACACTTCCTTTTGCCTGCTTTTCCTTCCAGTTGCCAATGACTGGAACGAATTGCAAAAATCTCTGAAGCTGGAGTCTTATATCTCCCTCTCTAACTTTAAGCATCAGCTGTCAGAGCAGCTTACCGATCACTGTACCTGTACACAGCCAATCTGTAAATAGCCCATCCAACTACCTCATCCCCATATTATTACTTACCCTCTTGCACCCCGGTATCTCTACTTGCACATCATCTGCATATCTTTCACTCCAGTGTTAATGCTAAATTGTAATTATTTTCACCTCTAGGGCCTATTTATTGCCTATCTCCCTACTCTTCTAGATTTGCACACACTGTACATAGATTTTTCTATTTTTCTTTTCTTGTGTGTTATTGACTGTACGTTTGTTTATGTGTAACTCTGTGTTGTTGTTTTTGTCGCACTGCTTTGCTTTATCTTGGCCAGGTCACAGTTGTAAATGAGAACTTGTTCTCAACTGGTCTACCTGTTTAAATAAAGGTGAAATAAATTAAGCTAAAAATCCTGCTGTACCCTTTAGGTGTGTAAGTGTGTTCTTACCCCAGAAGTCCCAGCTGCTCCAGCTCAGGCACGGGGGTTCTGTAGGTGTGGCTGTTGATGGGCTGGTAGCGGTACAGAACCTCTTCTATACAGGCCACCGGCTGCAACGACACAGTCTGACTCTGCAGCACAGGAAAGAGGACACATTACAGTCAAAAACATTTTTGGGTGTGAACATCACCAAGACATTTAGCAGCTTAAAAGATGCAGAGCAAATATGCTGCTCGATTCCTGAGGAAACAACCTGTGGTCATTGATAGAGTATGTCAGTTGAGTTGTGTTTGACAATTACATGTCTCAGTTCCATTGAGAGATGTTGATTTTGGAAGACGCATATTCAGGCCAGTAATTCAGAGGTAAGAAGTAATGTTATATCAACCCATATTGGCAAGTCCAATACTGCTCCCAAAGTGGACATCAGTGGCTATTACTAAAGGTAGGCTACTTACAGTATTCAGGAGAATAGCTTTGTTTGCTGCTTAGCTCTTGCTGTCCCCCCAGATAGCATATGAACACGTCATGTGTAGAATTGTAGGAAATTTGCTTTAAAACTGCAACATTTTCTCAGCCTCATGGCAAAATGTGTAGAATAGCATGAGATTAGCTATGAAACTGCATGGCCTGGAGGTAGGTGGCCCGGGGCCCCAGATTTGGTCATGGCCATGGATGGCAAAACCCTGAACCAAAGTTACTAATATAAATACCCAGAATCCATCCTGTGGAGGACAAGGTAGGTAATTATGCATAATACAGAACAAAGACCACCAATAAAGACCCGGGGATTCATGACATAGATTAACTTTATAAAAGATGCGTATTTGACACAAAGATCAACTTTACTAGTTGTTCAGGCTCTGATCTTGTTGCATCTTGATTACTGTCCGGTAACATAGTCAGGTGCATCAAAGAAAGACCTAGCAAAGCTGCAGCTGGCTCAAAACAAAGCCGCACGCCTTGCCCTTAACTGCACACATGGAACTAACAACATGCATGAAAGTCTCTCGATTGAGGAGAAATTGACTTCTTCTCTTCTTGTCTTTTTAAGAAACATTTGTGTGTTAAAATGCCTAACCACTTGAACAATCTATTTGCTTACACTTTAAAAACAGACATACATACCCCACCACACATGCCGCTACGGGTTTCTTCACCTTACCCAAACCAAAACCAGATTTAATGTGTTGCTCAGATAATGTAAAGACCTCCGTCATTGTGGAATGCTCTGCCACTAAAGTTGAAAAAATAACATGAATTACAGTGCCTCTCCTCTTTCTAAATATCTAATTTAACTGGATATAAGATTGTATATATGAATCATGTGGAAATAGTATTTTGTTGTCTCTTGGTGTCTTTCCAATTTATTTTTATTGATTTAAAAAAGTGAATTACATTTTTTAAATGACATTTTCTGTACTTTGTCATGCATTTCTACATTTTATGTAGACCCCAGGAATAGTAGCTGCTGCATGGGCAGTGGCTAATGGGGATCCTAATAAACCAAACCGGTGTGTGTGTGTGTCTCTCCAATCATTTACCAATCAACGGGAGCTTTAAGTGGATTCATCCAGAAACACCAGTGTGGCACAGTGGGTGGCCAACCAAATTACCTAAACGACATCACTGCCGTTTGGTAAACTCGCAGGCACGCCAAACGACCCACATTAATCTGTAGCTATCCTCTAATGAGAAAATATGCTGTGCCAACCAGTTAGCGTCACCTGCAATTTGTCTTCCAATCAAGTGAAAAGCTTGACCTGAGCAGGCAGCTGAATAGATCTGATATCTACATATTCTCTTCCAATCCATAAAGGTTGAAAGGGGTTTCAAATGTCTGCCTTGCCTCGCAGTCGAAAGACTGACTTCAGTTTCTCACGCCCTTGACCGTGGTCACTGAGCGAGAAATGTGATCCTTCTTCAGGACATTTGCAGCACTGTTCGATCTGGACCGGTGCCATTAGCCGCCATAAAGGGATTTTCCACACAGCCGGGTGGCCTTGTTCTCTACTGAGTCGTAGTCTGGTTTTAAAGCATTTAGACTGGAAGGAAAGTAATGACAGTCTGGATGACAATGAAACAAACAGAGAATTAAAGGAACAGAGATCATGTCTAAACAAAAACAGACTCGGGGGGTAGACAGATGAGAAAGAGAGCGAGAGACAGAGAGAGCGAGACACAGAACATTACAGTGAGAGTGGAGCTGATGAAAATCAACTGAACTAGTAACGTGTGTCCTCTGGCATCAGACTGCTGCTCTAACGCATGCTGCTGGCCGGGCAAACATAGACAATGAAATAGAATGACCAAAGCTGGGTCTAAAACAACCAACACACAGTCCAGTGTGAAAACAGCTCAAAACTATTTTTCAGTGGTATTGAGTTATCTAACATACCACTATATTCTGTGATAATAAAATTAAGACATTTCTCAGTGGAAATGCAAACAAACAAAACTTCTCACAAATAGTCACATATTTCCTACACAAAAACACTCTCCCTCACATGCGCACAAGTTTCTCTGCTGCTGCCACTCAACCTTTAACCCTGTGATGCCAGTGACCTGGGCGGCCTCTCCCCTCCCATTCATCCCTACAACACTGCTGCCCCACCACAAGCTAATCAAACCCAGACCAGCCACTCTCCCCATCCATCTTCTTTCAGCACTATATTACTCACCCAGACAGACTAAGAGTGTGTGTGTGTGTGTGTGTGTGTGTGTGTGTGTGTGTGTGTGTGTGTGTGTGTGTGTGTGTGTGTGTGTGTGTGTGTGTGTGAGATAGAGAGAGAGCGAGGTAGAGGCAGAGAGAGAGAGAGAGGCAGAGAGAGAGAGCTAGAGCAACACACACACACACACACACACTGAAAGAGCAGTAAATCCCTTTCTTTTTTTTACAGAGAGACAGACCAGAGCCAACCCGTACACATACTGTACATCTCTGACCTTTACACCACACACACTGAGCTCCCCTGTTAAATTGAGTGTCTGCATCATACCAACGATGTGAATCTGATTATTGGTTGCCATCTGGGCCAAAAGCAACTCCACAGTATGACTAATGATTCAGATGCAGTCCCCTGTGAGACAGGACCAGGAAGTTGAATTATCCCCACAGAGGAGCCCGAGCAAGACAGGAGTAAGTCAAGCTGAAACTCAATTTATTCAAGCATACCAACCCCCTATGCAGACACCCAAAGCTACACCCTAGCACATCCCATCCAGCCCGTCTAATGTCGTTTAGAGCAGTGGTTCCAAAATTGTGGGGCGCGGGGTATGGGGACCCTATTAGATTTGTTTTATTCAATTCAGTCTGTCATGAGAACGGTAGCCCCTGTCTGCAGAAAGCTGAGTATGTTGGCTATTGATCGGTGCCTTAAAATCTTTGGTGTGACTTACTACCATAAATGGGCATACACATTTTTAAGGGAAGGCCGAGCCGATGACCTCATTTCAAGATGGCTGCTACCAAATCAAAATATATTTTATATTTGAGATTCTTCAAAGTAGCCATCCTTCGCCTTGATGACAGCTTTGCACACTCTTGGTAGTCTCTCAACCAGCTTCATGAGGTAGTCACCTGGAATGGAATAGGTGTGTCCAAACTTTTGACAAGTACTGTAAGTATTCAGACCCTTTGCTATGAGACACACAAGGATGAACAATGGAAACAGGATGCACCGAGACAGGATTGTGTTGAGGCACAGGTCTGGGGAAGGGTACCAAAACATTTCTGCATCATTGAAGGACCCCAACAACACAGTGGCCTCCATCATTCTTAAATGGAAGAAATTTGGAACTACCAAGACTCTTCCTAGAGCTGGCCGCCCGGCCAAACTGAGAAATCGGGGGAGTAGGGCCTTGGTCAGGGAGGTGACCGAGAACCCGATGGTTACTCTGACAGAGCTCCAGAGTTCCTCTGTGGAGATGGAAGAATCTTCCAGAAGGACATCCATCTCTGCAGCACTCCACCAATCAGGCAGTAATGGTAGAGTGGCCAGACTGAAGCCACTCCTCAGTAAAAGGCACGACAGCACGCTTGGAGTTTGCCAAAAGGCACCTTAAGGACTCTCAGACCATGAGAAACAAGATTCTCTGCTCTGATGAAACCAAGATTGAACTCTTTAGCCTGAATGCCAAGTGTCACATCTGGAGGAAACCTGGCACCATCCCTACGGTGAAGCATGGTGGTGGCAGCACTGTGGGGATGTTTTTCAGCGGCAAGGACTGGGAGACTAGTCAGGATCGAGGGAAAGATGAACAGAGCAAAGTACAGATAGATCCTTGATGAAAACCTGCTCCAGAGCGCTCAGGACCTCAGACTGGGGCGAAGGTTCGCCTTCCAACAGGACAAAGACCTTAAGCACACAGCCAAGACAATGCAGGAGTGGCTTCGGGACAAGTCTTTAAATGTCCTTGAGTGGCCCAGCCAGAGCCTGGACTTGAACATCTCTGGATAGACCTGAAAACAGCTGTGCAGCAACGCTCCCCATCCAACCTGACAGAGCTTGAGAGGATCTGGAGAAGAACGGGAGAAACTCCCCAAATACAGGTGTGCCAAGCTTGTAGCGTCATACCCAAGGAGACTCAAGGCTGTAATCGCTCCCAAAGATGCTTCAACCACGTACTGAGTAAAGTGTCTGAATACTTATGTAAATGTGATACGTTTTTTACTTTCAATAAACTTGTTTTTGCTTTGTCATTATGGGTTATTGGAAAAACAACAATTTAATACATTCTCGAATAAGGCTGTAACGTCACAAAATGTGGAAAAGGTCAAGGAGTCTGAATAGTTGTTTCCTAATGCACTGTAAGCTTCCATTTGTCTGTGTTTGACCTATAGCTACATGGGGGTATCAAATTCATCCTTAGGTTGGTAAGAACACATCTAGCTTATTGCCAATGTTATCTGATTATATCATTTTATGTTGCCATTAAGCCATACATAGTCACCACCGAGTGACTATATCTTTGTGCATCAAAAATATGATGTTGCCTGCATACGCTGTAGGCATCCATTACACAGGGGATTGGCTACTATGGCACCTTGACAGTCTTGTAGCCAATGAGATAAGCTTTCCAGGGATATGCAGTTGACCTGGGTGGGACAAAACAAGGCCTAGAACCTTTAATGCGTAATGCGAACTATTGCTACCTGCACTGAGCATGCTACATTACATCGTAAACAGATTTCATCGCTTTCATTTCATTGCTTTAGCATAAAAGATGGCTTAAAAAAAAATATATGGGAAAAACTAAGAATACCGAACAGGAAGCTAAAAGGCAGCAGCAGCTATAAATAACTATACTGACATAGAAGTTCTGAATAAAATACCGGAGTCGGATCAGGGGAGCGATTTGGACAACGAGGATTTCGACTCGGCCGACAAAGATTTCTTTCTAGAAGGATTGGATCCACTTTAAGATCTGTAATTAAATTATTTTCATGACTTTATAATAGCCAATTTACTATATGTATTTTGTTTTTTATAAGTTGTCTGCTTTTTGTGCTTTGGATTTAGTTTACATAGAAATGACTTGTTACATAGGCCTATGTTATATAAATCCAAAGTAGTTATTGTCTGTTTCATATTAGTTCACTGTTTGCCGTTCTATGTTTCATCCTTGTAACTTTGGAGAGGCCACTAAACTCTCATGGCCATTGATGATTTGTGGTTCTCACCTCTGCCTTTGTCTCCTAAGTGTTACTGTTGCATTGTGTGAGTCACTGTACAGAAAGTTTAGGCTTGGTGTTTTTACTTTACAGTAATGTCGTTTTGTAAATGTAGTCAACTGTAATTCTGTGTGTCTTACAACAATACATCCCTTTATTGTATTCACCACAGAGTGGAGGATGCAGAGGATTTGGATGATGACTTTTGGGAGCCACCCCTCCCCAGCTAGCGCCCCCGCTGGTCAAGGTCTTCACCCCCCACTGCTGTGTCAATCACCCCGTCTGATGATTCTACATCCCCCACTGCTGTGTCAATCACCCCGTCTGATGGTTCTACATCCCCCACTGCTGTGTCAATCACCCCGTCTGATGGTTCTACATCCCCCACTGCTGTGTCAATCACCCCGTCTGATGGTTCTACATCCCCCACTGCTGTGTCAATCACCCCGTCTGATGGTTCTACACCCCCCCACTGCTGTGTCAATCACCCCGTCTGATGGTTCTACATCCCCCACTGCTGTGTCAATCACCCCGTCTGATGGTTCTACATCCCCCACTGCTGTGTCAATCACCCCGTCTGATGGTTCTACATCCCCCACTGCTGTGTCAATCACCCCGTCTGATGGTTCTACATCCCCCACTGCTGTGTCAATCACCCCGTCTGATGGTTCTACACCCCCCACTGCTGTGTCAATCACCCCGTCTGATGGTTCTACACCCCCCACTGCTGTGTCAATCACCCCGTCTGATGGTTCTACATCCCCCACTGCTGTGTCAATCACCCCTTTTGATGGTTCTACATCCCCCACTGCTGTGTCAATCACCCCGTCTGATGGTTCTACATCCCCCACTGCTGTGTCAATCACCCCGTCTGATGGTTCTACATCCCCCACTGCTGTGTCAATCACCCCGTCTGATGGTTCTACATCCCCCACTGCTGTGTCAATCACCCCGTCTGGTGGTTCTACATCCACCACTCAACAAAGACCTCACTCCTCTTCAACCACCCCCACTGCAGGCCCTGGCACCACTCCCCTCTCTGCAAGTTCATCTGGAGGTGCGGGGGCAGGGAGGAGATCTGGGCCTCAACAGAGAAGAGGGAGAGGCAGTGGAAGCAGTACAACAGAGGGACATGAAACTGAGGACAGGTGGCATACGGTCCTTGAAGATCAGGAGCCAGAACAATTTAGGTTGACGACCTGAAGGCCCACAAACGGCCTGAAGGCCCACAGTTGGTTAGTGATGAAACATACACCCCCTTACAGCTGTTTCAGCTCTACTTTACCACCTCTGTACTGGGAACACTAATTAGTAATAGCAACAAGTATGGGGACAAGAAGCAGCAGGGTGGAAGGAAGATGTCCTGGAAACCTGTCACCATGGATGACATGCTCAACTACATTTCCTGGGTGATTTACATGAGACTGGTAAAGTTATCAAGACTAGTTGACAACTGGAGCAAATCCCCACTATCGGTTCCAGTTCCCCACCTCCATCATGAGTGAAATCCGATTCTTGGCCATCAACTGTACTCTTTAGATGAGTGACCCACAAAAGGGAGAATGACAGAAGAAGGGGGCTGCAGGGTAAGATCGTCTTGCAAGAGTCAAGCTCCCTTATCATGACATTGTGGTTGCATGCAAAACTTACTTCCAGTCTGCTCAAAATCTTTCTATAGATGAGTGCATGGTTGCCTCAAGGCTCCAATTGGCTTGAAGCAATATATGACAAATAAGCCGACCAAATGGGGCTACAAGCTCTTTGTGCGAGCCGATGCAGACTCTGCCTACACGTGGAACCTTTTCATCTATGAAGGCTTTCACACCCACTGGGAAGGGCCTAAGTTATGACTCTGTCATTCAGCTGATGGACTTCCCCTTACTTGGCAGTGGGTACAAGCTCTTTGTGGACAATTTTTATACTGGTCCCATGCTTTTATAGACCTCTTAAAAAGAAAATAGGAAGAATGGTGCCACAAGCCCCTAACAGAATCGGTTTCTCCAAGACCAAGGTAAACGACAAAGACAGCGGAGAGGGGGACCATACGTTGAAACAAGCTGCTTTTTGTGAAATGGAAGGACACTAAGGAAGTAACCATGCTCACCACACAGCATAGGGCATTCAATAACGACCACGTCTCTAGGAGGGTGAAAAATGTCACTGGGGCATAAGGGAGGAAGAATGTCCCCATTCCTGTGATAGGTTAACATTCCCCATGCTGGAATTGTAGTCTGATGCTCTGATATAGTACTTCCTGGTCTTGTGGAGGACCTGGTAGTAGCCCGATACTTTTTTTTACCACTTTGTGGACATTGCTACAGTAAATTATTTAATTCTCCACAAGCAGATAGTCAAAGCAAAAAGGTCAACCCTCGCTGGTGTTGGAAAATGCTGAATTGGGGGCCAAAAGCAACCTCACAACCATTACAATAGCCTCCACTCCAGGTGAGCGACACTATCCAACACACACATGCCAAAAGACAAAAAGGAACAACTGCAAGCATTGCACAAAACACAGGGGGGAGGGGAGAGGGTGAAATGCCAGATCTCCTGTCCGAAATGCCAGTTCAGTTTTTGTTTCCTGGCAGAGAGGACTGCTTCAAAGACTATCACAACATGCACGAGCTATGGTAAAAGTGAAATCTAATCATCTACACCTGGGATGTAATACGAACACAAATGCCATTTGGAAATAGTTCAGCTTATTTATATTTTATTTTTACCTTTTTTAGTGAAGGACGCGTGTGTAACCAAGTTTGTTTGATAAGACATTTTTATATATTTTTTCATGTATATCTATCTGTTATTTTTATATTGTTTTTGTAAACAGTTAATTTGTATGTGGGACCAATACATTGGATATGCCTAGGCTAAAAGTTCAGGCACTTTGGAGAGGTTGAAGAAGGATATTCCCCAATGCTGGAAGGGGGCCCTTGGTGAAAGCGTTTGGGAACCCCTGGTCTAGAGCAGTGTGTCAGTAGTGGCAGTATCCAGTTCATTCACTGACGGCAGCCTACAGACAGTACAATGGGATTGAAAAACAATACCCAACAACTGTTAGTGTTGAATGACAAGGGGTAGGCTAACTGGTTTACAACTGCCAGACATTAAGCTGCCTTGGTGCAGGCCAGACAAGACCAGAGAGAATGATGATCACATACATAACAGGTCACAGGTAGCATCATATCTGCAACCAAATCTTCAAATGAGTCAAAAAACATCAACAGTTAATAAGTCTTAATGCTCGTGTCTCTCCTGCACGTGTGAAAGGAGTCCCCCGCGCACCCAACTTTCAATCATGAACGTTCTATCATCACGTTCTATTAAAAGCAGTGTGGATCAGTGGATATGCTTGTTTTCTGAGCTCTCCGGCAATTACTCTGTCAGCACAGTGGAACAACTGAGAGAGCGAGGAGTGGAACAGAGAGAGAGCGAGAGAGCGCGAGAGCGGCAGAGAGAGCGGCAGAGAGAGAGAGGAGTGGAACAACAGAGAGAGAAAGAGAGAGAGAGATGCCGACAGAGACAGCGAGAGAGAGCGAAGCCGAGAGAGCTAGGCGGGAGCGCGCCAGAGAGCGAGGCCGAGAGCGCGCCAGAGAGCAAGGCCGAGAGCGCGCCAAAGAGCGAGGCCGAGAGCGCGCCAGAGAGCAAGGCCGAGAGCGCGCCAGAGAGCAAGGCCGAGAGCGCGCCAGAGAGCAAGGC
The DNA here is from genome assembly GCF_901001165.1 of Salmo trutta. Classification (NCBI taxonomy): domain Eukaryota; kingdom Metazoa; phylum Chordata; class Actinopteri; order Salmoniformes; family Salmonidae; genus Salmo; species Salmo trutta. The sequence continues at coordinate 17,676,874 of NC_042989.1, forward strand.
CGAGAGCGCGCCAGAGAGCAAGGCCGAGAGAGCGCGAGAGCGATGCCGAGAGCGCGCCAGAGAGCGAGACCGAGAGAGAGGGGCTGAGAGCGCGAGGCCGAGAGCACGCGAGAGAGCGGCCGAGAGAGAGGGGCCGAGAAAGCAAGGCCGAGAGAGAGAGGGACCGAGAGAGAGAGGGGCTGAGAGCGCGCCAGAGAGCGAGGCCGAGAGCGCACCAGAGAGCGAGGCCGAGAGCGCGCCAGAGAGTGCGCCAGAGAGCAAGGCCGAGAGCGCGCCAGAGAGCAAGGCCGAGAGCGTGCCAGAGAGCGATGCCAAGAGAGCGAGGGCGAGAGAGAGGGGCCGAGAGAGAGAGAGAGAGAGGCCGAGCAAGCGAGCGATAGAGGGCAGAGAGAGAGCCTGGGAGCGAGGCATATAGGGCAGAGAGAGAGAGAGGACCCCAGCGGCACAGAGGAGGACTACGGGTCTCTACAACAGCACTACCACAGGGCCAACACAAACATCTGCTTTCAACATTAAAAAGAGGCCCATCTTACAACAGGGGAAAAAAGTGTGTATATTTGTGAGTGTGTGTAAATGTGTCTGTGTTTAAGATTACCCAAAAAGTCCCCTGTGACACTAAAGTAAAACTCTTGGGAACATCCATCTTAATAAAATCACAGGGGAAGTGAACCAGTTCACCCTACTCCGGTACAGTCCACGTCAGGCCTACATATTTTTTGTACCTTTATTTAACTAAGCAAATCGGTTAAGAACAAATTCTTATTTTCAATGACGGCCTAGGAACAGTGGGTTAACTGCCTTAAAATCAGGGGCAGAACGACAGATTTTTACCTTGTCAGCTTGGGGATTTGATCTTGCAACCTTTCGGTTACTAGTCCAGCGCTCTAACCACTAGCCTACCTGCTGCCGTCCTTAAACATCAGGTTTATTCACCTCTCAAGATCTAGAAATAAATAGCCAGCATATGGTTGTAGAAAAGCAGAACACACTCAAACATAGGAGATACTTAGTCAGTGTTCAAGGCCAAGCCTAATTTACAGCTGGGCACGAGATCTGATCACACACACACACACACACACACACACACTACCCCCAGGGAGCCGTATCACTACCAGACACACACACTGCTGGCTCTCCCTCTGACTCTGCAGGACGTCCCAAGGTCGCTGGAGATAAACCCCTTCATCAGCACCTCCGCTCAAAACACCCCCAATACACACACACACACACACACACACACACACACACACACACACACACACACACACACACACACACACACCTTGTTCATGGGTAACTTCAGCTGAGCTCCATGTAACCCAGGCAGAGCCTCAGGGGGCTCCCTTCACTAATGGCCCAGTGATAATTGCTACAATCAAAACAGAGCAAGGCGGCGGGAGGAAGACAGCCACTGTGTGGAATTGTATTAGGGACTGTAATGACCAGAGTTAGGACCACCTGAGCGAGTGAGAGGGTCAAATCCTCCTACCCCTCACTGCCACCCCTACCCGGGTGTAGATAAAGAGCTTTGTGCCCCCCTCTGGCCCACAAGTAGCAAGTGTAAACACCCGTTCCTCCCCTTCCCTCGCAGGGTTAAATATAACCGTCCTGCAGGCAGCAGCTGCCCCCTCTCAAAGCCCTTAAAGCTGACAACTCCTTTTTCCCCAGGGCTGGGCTGGCATGCCCGTGGGGTGCTAGGGCCAAGCACAACAGGGCCAAACCAGGGGCACAAGTGTGAATGAATGCCCACAGATGCTGGTGCCAATCATGGACTGGGGGGACAGGAACTCTCCTTCACCCCCCCCCCCCCCCCCCAGAGTCCCCCAAGCCCACACCTCACTGCCCCGCAGCCGTGAGTCTACGTGCCAACACTGGAATATAAGAGCAAAGGGCAAAGGTGAAGGGTCGAGCCCTCTCTCACATAAGACAGGACGGCCTTCGAGCTCTGAATGACACACCAGTCAAAATTAACATCAATCACTTTGTGAGGCATAAATGGAAACATACATGCATCATGCATGCCAACCAACATATATAATCAGAACTGTAAAAACCCCAGCACACACCTGGGAACAATGGTTCAGTGAAGCAGCAAGAGGAGGAAAAATGAGATAGAAAAACAATGAAGTGTTAGGGGAAAGTAGCTGTGTGGTGTATCTGTAGCCTAGAACATCCCCAGTAGAACAGGTCCAGCCAGTCTGCCAGACACAGCTTGGCCTGCAATGAGGAGCATGACTACCTAACAGAGGTCATTGTAGAGGACAGCATACTACCAAGGAAAACAAGCCTGCACAAATATGCACCGAATGTGTGTGTGTACATGCACACTAAGGCTTTTGGATTCCATTCCCTTAGTAGAGTGGAGTCAAGCCAAAGAGGACCCTGGGTATTTTAGCAAGGTACACATCTGTGTTTAGGGATAAACTTTCCACCCTCATTTGCCTGAGAGTGAGTGAGTGAGTGAGTGAGTGTGTGTGTGTGTGTATTGGGTTTGTTTTGTGTTGTGTTGTGTTGTGTGTGTGTGTGTGTGTGTGTCTCCCCCCCCCCCCTCGCTCTCTCATTAGGAGCACGTCAGCCTCATCATGTATGTCAGCTGCTCTGCGGGCCATATCTCACCCCTGTGGCGATGAGACGTTTTATTTAAGATGGCGCTGAAAGCTGGACCAAGGTGGAGAGATTCTCTAACGGTCAACCGCAAGCAGACATGGCGGATTGTGGCAGCTGTGGACAAACCCCCCCCCCCCACACACACACACACACACAGACTAAAAAAGGTACAGCACTCAGACATCTACTTCCATGAACCAGAGGATAATTGAATCCTAAAGTCATTCAACTCAACCAATGTTCACAGTTTTGCAAACAAACGTGGCTATGATATAATGTTGTGATGTAGTCTAACTGATAGTTCTAGTCTAACACACAGAGGGAGTCACCAATAGCTAGTTTCAGCATGGAAGGGCTACCTCCCCTCACATCCAATTCCTTTTGATTTGAGTGTTTGTCTACTTTAAAAAGAGAACACGCTTCACTTTGGTCTTCAAAGGATGTTTGCCACGGCTGGGCAATGTGTGTGTGTGCAACATACATGGATATGTGAGTTTGAGAAATATCAAGGCAGGCTGGGAGAGAGTCTCTTTGTTCAGTGGAGTGCTACAAAGTGAGGGATTACCCAGAATGATTCTGGACCATTCCTGGGACAAGACCAGACCCATCCCCACTGCCTCGCAGCAGAAGCCCAGTCACACCTGGACCCAGGGTGAGTATGTTCTCTAACCACCCCTTAGCCTTCTAATAATCATTCTTTTTATAGGATCCCTTAAGGTATCAAAAAATATATATTCAAAAGTATTTGGTAAAACATTGAATTTGGTCTTACTGCTATTAGCCCAGCTATTCCCAAACTGGGGTACGCCAATGTGATTCACATTTTCAAACAGGGTTATATATTTGGGTGATGTTTTTTCCCCCCCTCGCCTGAGTAGCCTCGTTTCACTACCAAAAATAAAACTAAACCATCTAGTGTTCAGCGAAATAACAATACAATGTCAAATACAGGTAGCCTAGTCAAATAATTAACATCCAATCACATTAACTGTGACTCTCTCGCAGGAATTCCACTAACGGTCCGTATGTAGCCAAACGTAGCTGCTGCTCATTCTGTTTGCTCGAAAATGGATAAATGGTTAAAAAAAAGTAAGACCCGCGTCCATAGAGACACCTACCATCTCTACTGGTAGTACTGCTACTACCAGCACTACTACACCTGCGTCACCACGCATCAGTGACATGGCAGGAGATGTTTTGAAACAATTACTGCTTCGCATACAAGACGGTGAATAATATACGTTACAGCTGGATGAGTCAACAGATGTGGCGGGCCTGGCACAGTTCCTGGTATATGTCTGTTACGTTTATGAGTGGTCAATTAAGGAAGACATCCTCTTCTGCAAACCACTGGAAACCGGGACAACAGGAGAATATATTTTTAAAGCCCTGGACAGCTTTGTGACATCAAATGGACTTTGGTGGTCAAGATATGTTGGTGTCTGTACTGATGGCGCAAAAGCCATGACAGGCAGAAATAGTGGAGTGGCGTGCAAGTAGTTGCTCCCAACGCCACTTGGTACACTGCAGCATACACCGAGAGGCTCTTTCTGCCAAGGGAATGCCGGACAGCTTGAAAGATGATTTGGGCACTATGGTGAAAATGGTTAACTTTGTTAAAGCAAGGCCCCTGAACTCTCGTGTACTTTCTGCATTATACAATGATATGGGCAGCAACCATGTAACACTTATACAACATACAGAAGTGCGCTGGTTATCATGGGGCAAAGTATTGACAAAACATTTTGAATTGAGAGACGAGCTTAAAGTTTTCTTTACTGACCATCATTTTCACTTGTCTGACCGCTTGCATGATGACGAGTTTCTCACACGACTGGCCTATCTGGGTGATGTTTTTTCTCACCTGAATCTAGGATTACAGGGACTCTCCACAACTATATTCAATGTGCAGGACAGAATTGAGGCTGATTAAGAAGTTGGAGCTCTTCTCTGTTTGCATTAACAAGGACAACACACAGGTCTTTCAGTCATTGTATGATTTTTTGTGTGCAAATGAACTCAAGCTTACGGACAATGTCAAATGTGACATAGCGAAGCATCTTAGTGAGCTGGGTGCGCAATTACTTTCCTGAAACGGACGACACAAACAACTGGATTCGTTATCCCTTTCATGCCCTGCCTCCAGTCCACTTACCGATATCTGAAGAAGAGAGCCTCATCGAAATTGCAACGAGAGGTTCTGTGAAAATGTAATTTAATCAGAAGCCACCGCCAGATTTTTGAATTGGGTTGCGCTCAGAGTATCCTGCCTTGGCAAATTGCTCAGTTAAGACACTGATACCCTTTGCAACCACATACTTATGTGAGAGTGGATTCTCGGCCCTCACTAGCATGAAAACTAAATACAGGCACAGACTGTGTGTGGAAACTGATTTAAGACAGAATCTACCCAATACAACCCAACATTGCAGAGTTACAATTGAAGTCAGAAATATACATACACTTTAGCCAAATACATTTAAACTCAGTTTTTCACAATTCCTGACATTTAATCCTTGTAAAAATGCCCCGTCTTAGGTCAGTTAGGATCACAACTATAATTTAAGAATGTGAAATGTCAGAATAATAGTAGAGAGAATGATTTATTTCAGCTTTTCTTTCTTTCATCACATTCCCAGTGGGTCAGAAGTTTACATATACTCAATTAGTATTTGGTAGCATTGCCTTTAAATTGTTTAACTTGGGTCAAATGTTTTGGGAAGCCATCCACAAGCTTCCCACAATAAGTTGGGTGAATTTTGGCCCATTCCTCCTGACAGAGCTGGTGTAACTGAGTCAGGTTTGTAGGCCTCCTTGCTCGCACACACTTTTTCAGTTCTGCCCACAAATGTTCTATAGGATTGAGGTCAGGGCTTTGTGATGGCCACTCCAATACCTTGACTTTGTTGTCCTTAAGCTATTTTTCCACAACTTTGGAAGTATGCTTGGGGTCATTGTCCATTTGGAAGACCCATTTGCGACCAAGCATTAACGTCCTGACTTGAGATATTGCTTCAATATATCCACAAATTTCCTGCCTCATGATGCCATCTATTTTGTGAAGTGCACCAGTCCCTCCTGCAGCAAAGCACCCCCACAACATGACGCTGCCACCCCTGTGCTTCACGGTTGGGATGGTGTTCTTCAGCTTGCAATCATCACTCTTTTTCCTCCAAACATAACGATGGTCATTATGGCCAAACAGTTCTATTTTTGTTAAATCAGACCAGAGGACACTTCTCCAAAAAGTACGATCTCAAATCAAATTTTATTGGTCACATACACATGGTTAGCAGATGTTAATGCGAGTGTGGCAAAATGCTTGTGCTTCTAGTTCCGACCATGCAGTAATATCTAACAAGTAATCCAACATTTTCACAACAACTACCTTTTACACACAAGCGTAAAGGAATGAATAAGAATATGTACATATAAATACACTGCTCAAAAAAATAAAGGGAACACTTAAACAACACATCTTAGATCTGAATGAAAGAAATAATCTTATTAAATACATTTTTCTTTACATAGTTGAATGTGCTGACAACAAAATCACACACAAATAATCAATGGAAATCCAATTTATCAACCCATGGAGGTCTGGATTTGGAGTCACACTCAAAATTAAAGTGGAAAACCACACTACAGGCTGATCCAACTTTGATGTAATGTCCTTAAAACAAGTCAAAATGAGGCTCAGTAGTGTGTGTGGCCTCCACGTGCCTGTATGACCTCCCTACAATGCCTGGGCATGCTCCTGATGAGGTGGCGGATGGTCTCCTGAGGGATCTCCTCCCAGACCTGGACTAAAGCATCCGCCAACTCCTGGACAGTCTGTGGTGCAACGTGGCGTTGGTGGATGGAGCGAGACATGATGTCCCAGATGTGCTCAATTGGATTCAGGTCTGGGGAACGGGCGGGCCAGTCTATAGCATCAATGCCTTCCTCTTGCAGGAACTGCTGACACACTCCAGCCACATGAGGTCTAGCATGGTCTTGCATTAGGAGGAACCCAGGGCCAACCGCACCAGCATATGGTCTCACAAGGGGTCTGAGGATCTCATCTCGGTACCTAATGGCAGTCACGCTACCTCTGGCGAGCACATGGAGGGCTGTGCGGCCCCCCAAAGAAATGCCACCCCACACCATGACTGACCCACCGCCAAACCGGTCATGCTGGAGGATGTTGCAGGCAACAGAACGTTCTCCACGGCGTCTCCAGACTCTGTCACGTCTGTCACGTGCTCAGTGTGAACCTGCTTTCATCTGTGAAGAGCACAGGGCGCCAGTGGCGAATTTGCCAATCTTGGTGTTCTCTGGCATTTGCCACATGTCCTGCACGGTGTTGGGCTGTAAGCACAACCCCCACCTGTGGACGTCGGGCCCTCATACCACCCTCATGGAGTCTGTTTCTGACGGTTTGAGCAGACACATGCACATTTGTGGCCTGCTGGAGGTCATTTTGCAGGGCTCTGGCAGTGCTCCTCCTGCTCCTCCTTGCACAAAGGCGGAGGTAGCGGTCTTGCTGCTGGGTTGTTGCCCTCCTACGACCTCCTCCACGTCTCCTGATGTACTGGCCTGTCTCCTGGTAGCGCCTCCATGCTCTGGACACTACGCTGACAGACACAGCAAACCTTCTTGCCACAGCTCGCATTGATGTGCCATCCTGGATGAGCTGCACTACCTGAGCCACTTGTGTGGGTTGTAGACTCAGTCTCATGCTACCACTAGAGTGAAAGCACCGACAGCATTCAAAAGTGACCAAAACATCAGCCACGAAGCATAGGAACTGAGAAGTGGTCTGTGGTCTCCACCTGCAGAACCACTCCTTTATTGGGGGTGTCTTGCTTATTGCCTATAATTTCCACCTGTTGTCTATTCCATTTGCACAACAGCATGTGAAATCTATTGTCAATCAGTGTTGCTTCCTAAGTGGACAGTTTGATTTCACAGAAGTGTGATTGACTTGGAGTTACATTGTGTTGTTTAAGTGTTCCCTTTATCTTTTTGAGCAGTGTATATGGATGAGCGATAGCCGAACGGCATAGGCAAGATGCAGTAGATGGTATAGAGTACAGTTTATACACATATGAGATGAGTAATGTAGGGTATGTAAATATTATATAAAGTGGCATTGTTTAAAGTGACTAGTGATACATTTATTACATCCAATTTTAATTATTAAAGTGGCTAGAGATTTTAGTCAGTATGTTGGCAGCAGCCACTCAATGTTAGTGATGGCTGTTTAACAGTCTGATGGCCTTGAGATCGAGAGACTGAAAAACAGCTTCTGTCCCCGCTTTGATGCACCTGTACTGACCTCGCCTTCTGGATGATAGCGGGGTGAACAGGCAGTGGCTCGGGTGGTTGTTGTCCTTGATGATCTTTTTGGCCTTCCTGTGACATCGGGTGGTGTAGGTGTCCTGGAGGGCAGGTAGTTTGTCCCCGGTGATGCGCTGTGCAGACCTCACTACCCTCTGGAGAGCCTTCCGGTTGTGGGCGGAGCAGTTGCCGTACCAGGTGGTGATACAGCCAGACAGGATGCTCTCGATTGTGCATCTGTAAAAGTTTGTGAGTGTTTTTGGTGACAAGCCGAATGTCTTCAGCCTCCTGAGGTTGAAGAGACACTGTTGCGTCTTCTTCACCACGCTGTCTGTGTGGGTGGACGATTTCAGTTTGTCCGTGATGTGTACGTCAAGGAACTTAAATCTTTCTACCTTCTCCACTACAGTCCCGTCGATGTGGATAGGGGGGTGCTCCGTCTGCTGTTTCCTGAAGTCCATGATCATCTCCTTTGTTTTGTTGACGTTGAGTGTGAGGTTATTTTCCCGACACCACACTCCGAGGGCCCTCACCTCCTCCCTGTAGGCCGTCTTGTCGTTGTTGGTAATCAAGCCTACCACTGTAGTGTCGTATGCAAACTTGATGATTGAGTTGGAGGCGTGCATGGCCACGCAGTCATGGGTGAACAGGGAGTACTGAGAGGGCTGAAAACGCACCCTTGTGGGGCCCCAGTGCTGAGGATCAGATGGGTTGAAAATGTTGTTTCCTACCCTCACCACCTGAGGGCATCCCGTCAGAAAGTCCAGGACCCAGTTGCACAGGGCGGGGTCGAGACCCAGGGTCTTGAGCTTAATGACGAGTTTGGAGCGTACTACGGTGTTAAATGCTGAGCTGTAGTCGAACAGCATTCTTACATTGTCCCCATGTGCAGTTGCAAACCATAATCTGGCTTTTTTATGACGGTTTTGGAGCAGTGGTTTCTCCCTTGCTGAGCGGCCTTTCAGGTTATGTCGATATGGGACTCGTTTTACTGTGGATATTGATACTTTTGTACCCGTTTCCCCCAGCATCTTCACAAGGTCCTTTGCTGTTGTTCTGGGATTGATTTGCACTTTTCACACCAAAGTACATTCATCTCTAGGAGACAGAACGCATTTCCTTCCTGAGCGGTATGACGGCTGCGTGGTCCCATGGTGTTTATACTTGCGTACTATTGTTTTTATAGATGAGCGTGGTACCTTCAGGCGTTTGAAAATTGATCCCAAGGATGAACCAGACTTGGAGGTCTACAATGATTTCTCTGAGGTCTTGGCTGATTTCCTTTGATTTTCCCATGATGTCAAGCAAAGAGGCACTGAGTTTAAAGGTAGGCCTTGAAATACGTAAACAGGTACACCTCCAATTGACTCAAATTATGTCAATTAGCCAGAAGCTAATCAGAAGCTTCTAAAGCTATGACATCATTTTCTGGAATTTTCCAAACTGTTTAAAGGCACAGTCAACTTAGTGTATGTAAACTTCTGACCCACTGGAATTGTGATACAGTGAATTACATTTACATTTTAGTCATTTAGCAGACGCTCTTATCCAGAGCGACTTACAGTAGTGAATGCATACATTTCATATATTTGCTTTCCCATACTGGTCCCCTGTGGGAATCGAACCCGCAACCTTGGCGTTGCAAACACCATGCTCTACCAACTGAGCCACACGGGACTGTGGCTCAAGTGAAATAATAATCTGTAAACAATTGTTGGAAAAATTACTAGTGTCATGCACAAAGTAGATGTCCTAACCGAATTGTTAAAACTATAGTTTGTTAACAAAAATTTGTGGAGTGGTTGAAAAACGAGTTTTAATGACTCCAACCTAAGTGTATGTAAACTTCCGACTTCAACTGTATGTGCATCCTTTCAAAAACACCCTTCACATTAACCTGTGGTGAGTTATTCACAATTTTTGATGAACAAATAAGGTTTAATATGTAAGATGGCTAAATAAAGAGCAAAATGATTGATTATTATTATACTATTATTTGTGCCCTGGTCCTATAAGAGCTCTGTCACTTCTCACGAGCCGCGTTGTGACAAAAACTCACACTCATTCTTATGTTTAATAAATGTATCGTATAGTGTGTGTGTGTAGCAGGCTTACAATGGAGGCAAAAAAGTTTTTGATCCCCTGCTGATTTTGTACGTTTGCCCACTGACAAAGAAAGGATCAGTCTATAATTTGAATGGTAGGTTTATTTGAACAGTGAGAGACAGAACAAAAATATCCAGAAAAACGTATGTTTGAAATGTTATAAATTGATTTGCATTTTAATGAGGGGAATAAGTATTTGACCACCTCTCAATCAGAAAGATTTCTGGCTCCCAGGTGTCTTTTATACTTAAAGGGAGTGCTCCTAATCTTAGCTTGTTACCTGTATAAAAGACACCTGTCCACAGAAGCAATCAATCAATCAGATTCCAAACTCTCCACCATGGCCAAAGAGCCCTCCAAGGATGTCAGGGACAAGATTGTAGACCTACACAAGGCTGGAATGGGCCAAGCAGCTTGGTGAGAAGGTGACAACATTTGGTGCGATTATTCACAAATGGAAGAAACACAAAATAACTGTCAATATCCCTCGGGCTGGGGCTCCATGCAAGAACTCACCTCATGGACTGGCAATGATCATGAGAACGGTGAGGAATCAGCCCAGAACTACATGGGAGGATCTTGTCAATGATCTCAAGGCAGCTGGGACCATAGTCACCAAGAAAACAATTGGTAATACACCACGCCGTGAAGGACTGAAATCCTGCAGCGCCCGCAAGGTCCCCCTGCTCAAGAATACATATACATGCCCGTCTGAAGTTTGCCAATGAACATCTGAATGAATCAGAGGACAACTGGTGAAAGTGTTGTGGTCAGATGAGACCAAAATAGAGCTCTTTGACATCAACTCAACTCGCCGTGTTTGGAGGAGGAGGAATGCTGCCTATGACCCCAAGAACACCATCTCCACCGTCAGACATGGAGGTGGAAACATTATGCTTTGGGGGTGTTTTTCTGCTAAGGGGACAGGACAACTTCACCGCATCAAAGGGACGATGGACCGGGCCATGAACCGTCAAATCTTGGGTGAGAACCTTCTTCCCTCAGCCAGGGCATTGAAAATGGGTCGTGGATGGGTATTCCAGCATGATAATGACCCAGAACACACAGCCAAGGCAACAAAGGAGTGGCTCAAGAAGAAGCACATTAAGGTCCTGGAGAGGCCTAGCCAGTCTCCAGACCTTAATCCCATAGAAAATCTGTGGAGGGAGCTGAAGGTTCGAGTTGCCAAACGTCAGCCTCGAAACCTTAATGACTTGGAGAAGATCTGCAAAGAGGAGTGGGACAAAATCCCTCCTGAGACGTGTGAAAACCTGGTGGCCAACTACAAGAAACGTCTGACCTCTGTGATTGCCAACAGGGGTTTTGCCACCAAGTACTAAGTCATGTTTTGCAGTGGGGTCAAATACTTATTTTCCTCATTAAAATGCAAATCATTTTATAACATTTTTGACATGAGTTTTTCTGGATTTTTTTGTTGTTATTCTGTCTCTCACTGTTCAAATAAACCTACCATTAAAATTATAGACTGATCATTTCTTTGTAAGTGGGCAAACGTACAAAATCAGCAGGGGATCAAATACTTTTTTCCCCCCACTGTAGGCATGCACGTCAGCTTTGACATCGGTTTTGCACATCGGCGTTAAACTAGACATCGGGCCGATGTTGGCATTTTTAGCTAATATCGGCCTATTCCGATATGCTTACCGATATATCGTGCATTCCTAGCGCAAACTGTTCAGATGCTATAGACAGAAGTTGGCAGATGGGACTCGTCTGAAGTTGGTACAGCCTATGACACTTGTGGGGATCGTAGACCAAAATGGAGAACACCATTGTGTTCGCGAGAGTCATCTTTCCATAGAGTGGTCAATAGTTTGTAGGCCAAACCGTTTGGATGCTACAGACGTTTTAATAAGAAAATTGATTTTAGGGATGTATCATGGTCTGACTAACACCGCTCATACTCTGCCACCTTTCATCGCAGATGCAGAAGGGTGACATCAGTGGATTGAGACCCAGCCCATGTAAAAAAAAAAGAAAGAAGATGCTAGCTTAACCTCTTGACGTTACCCTAGGATAGGGGGCGCCACAGCGCATTTTGAAAAAAATTTGTGCCCATTTTCAACGGCCTACTAATCAAACTCAGAAGCTAGGATATGCATATAATTAATACCTGTGGATAGAAAACACCCTAAACTTTCTAAAACTGTTTGAATGGTGTCTGTGAGTATAACAGAACTCATATGGCAGTCAAAACCCCGAGACCGATTGAAACAGGAAGTGGAATTCTGAATTGTGGACTCAACTTCACATCTTTGCCTATTAATCACACCGTGAGCTATGGTTCATTGAGCACTTTCTATTGCTTCCACTAGATGTCCCCAGTCTTTACAAAGTTGTTTGAGCCTTCTACTGTCGAAACTGAATGAATGAGACGCTGTGGAAATTGGTCACAGGGGGAGGGCTATCACCATTATGACGCCCTGTCTACCCCCTCCTTTCGAAACGTTTTGAAACACAATACAATCATCCCCCTCGAATCTTATTGGCTCTCTTGTTGAAACAGGCCCTGAAGATTTATGTTATACAACGTTTGACATGTTTGAATGAACCTAAATGGGGGAAAAATGTTATTTTTCGAAACCGCTGACCCGCGCCCGACGGAGCATTTGGATACAGCCTTCAGACACGCTAACAACAGCAAGCTAATGGAACATAAAGGATGGACTTTTTCGACCGAAAATACATTTGTTGTGGACCTGGGATTCCTGGAAGTGCTTTCTGATGAAGACAACTAAAGGTAAGGGATTATTGACAATAGTATACAAGATTAGATGTGATATGCGATTGTTCCAAGATGGCGCCGAGCAGGAATTACTAGCTAATTTTCTGAGTATCGCATCCCCTTTTACCTCAAAGTGTGATTACCCAGTAAAGTTATTTTTAAATCTGGTATGACAGGTGCTTTCAAGAGATATTCATCTATAAAATCTTAGAATGACAATATTACATTTTAAAAATGTTTTCGAATAGTAATTGAGTAAATTGTAGCACTGTTTCCCGGGATGCATTTGAGGGAAAATAGTTAGTCAACGTCAGGCGGCGATGTAAAATGCTGTTTTTATATATAAATATGAACTTTATTGAACAAAAGAATGCATGCATTGTGTAACATGATGTCCTAGGTGTGTCATCTGATGAAGTTTGTAAAAGGTTAGTGCTGCATTTAGCTGTTTTTTGGTTATTTGTGATGCATGTGGTTGGTCGGAAAATGGCTATGTTGCTACTTTTACCATGTACTCCTCTAACATAATCTAATGTTTTGCTTTTCCTGTAAAACCTTTTTGAAATCGGACGACGTGGGTCGATTCAGGAGAGGTGTATCTATAAAACGATATGAGACAGTCCTATATTTGAAAAAAATATATATTAAATTTCGTTATGCTAATGTCGCTAGGAGTTTTTCGCTGGATGTTGATCCCGCTTACGGGTCGAGACGCTCAAGAGGTGATTTCTATGGGGATTTTTGTATTATGCTAATTAGACTTCTGCGTTGGTGCGGACATCGACATTCTATTGAAATGATGGGACTCGGGGCCTCCCGGGTGGCGCAGTGGTCTAAGGCACTGCATCGCAGTGCTAGCTGTGCCACTAGAGATTCTGGGTTTGAGTCCAGGCTCTGTCACAGCCGGCTGCGACCGGGAGGCTACAGCCGGCTGCGACCGGGAGGCCCATGGGGCGGCGCACAATTGGCCCAGCATCGTCCGGGTTAGGGAGGGTTTGGCCGGCAGGGATATCCTTGTCTCATCGTGCCCTAGTGACTCCTGTGTCGGGCCGGGCGCAGTGCACGCTGACACGGTCGCCAGGTGTACAGTGTGTCATGATGTTGACCTGTGGGTAAGGTTTATGACCCCCCCATAAATACCTTTCTCCCTTTCCTCTCTTGACTCTACTGAAGGACTCTTGAAAAGCCTTTGTTATACATAGAGTGTCGGGGAACATCAAAAGGTGGGGGGAAAGGAACCATATTTCGGTAATCCAACCAGTTGAAAATATGCGTTGATACTTAATGAATATGATGTCTGTTCGGTTGTCATCTGAGACATTCTTATTAATGATAGGATGACAAACTGTATCGTGGAAAGTCTACACATTGTAGTTATCAGATTCACATGGAATTGTTGTGCAATTTAAATGTTTAAATATGAAACTGTGAAAAGATTAAATGTAATTTTAGCTTCCAAATGAGAGAATTGGGTTTTCATAAGGTTTGAGCTCTGCTCAATCAGTGGCCCGCCCCTGTGAAGAGACATTGGTTATAAACTATGAAACACACCCTTCTCTCCCTCCACTATATAAGTCCTTGACAAAAATGTAACCTCCTGTTCTGAGTACGCGAGGCCTGCAGCCTCTGCGTTAAAAGGGCGAATAACTTGCTGTTCCGGGTACATTAGGGCGACGGTCCGATGTCAGAAGGATTCAGATAATAAGCTGTTCCGGGTCCATTAGGGCGACGGTCCGATGTCAGAAGGATTCAGATAATAAGCTGTTCCGGGTCCATTAGGGCGACGGTCCAGTTTACCACCAGAGACACTCTTAAAGGGACAAGGAAGATCTCTGTTGGGCAACACGGCCAGCATCTACGACCAACCTACCGAAGCGCAGCTCAGAATAAATATTTATTGCATTTTCCTTTTCCAAATGGGTGGTTATTTAGAATGCATAAGATTCTGTATTTACGATAGCATAGCTTCTCCCTTTGTTCTTCAGTCTTCCCGCACTTTCATTCAAGCCCAACCCCCTCTCTTTGTGTAACCAGCCGTCATACAGGTTCCGTCCCCCAGGGACGTTTTCTTGTAGGACATAATTAGTAATCAATGTATGATCCATTCTGTGTATATGTAATTCTGTGTGATTAGTTAGGCATTTAGTAAATAAATAAACCCAATTTTGTATTACTGATTCAACTTGTTAGCCTGGGTTCGTGAAGATAACCAAGAATTGACAACTTTCAGATGAGACTGAAATAAGGTGACGATTCATATTGACTGCTATTGATGTAAAATGTTACTAGGTCTTTAAGAGTTTATTCAGAAGATAACAGCTCTATAAACACTATTTCGTGGTGCCCCGACTTTCTAGTTAACTACATTTACATGATTAGCTTAATCAGGTAATATTAATTACAGAGAAAGGATTTTATAGAATAGCATGTCATATCACTTAATCTGGTATAGCCAAACACACGACAGGTGTTTCCTCTGACACATTGGTGCGGCTGGCTTCCGGGTTGGATGGGCATTGTGTCAAGAAGCAGTGCGGCTTGGTTGGGTTGTGTTTCAGAGGATGCATGGCTCTCGACCTTCGCCTCTCCCGAGTCCGTACGGGAGTTGCTGCGATGAGACAAGACTGTAACTACTACCAATTGGATACCACGAAATTGAGGAGAAAAAAAGGGGTAAAAAAATAATACAATTTAAAAAACCTGATGGGACTCACTCTCCATCTTACACACACCTCCAGGATAATCAGGGCATGCAGGTTGGAGGCTCCCTCTCCACTGCTGCTAAATCCCAGAGGAGCAGAATAGCTCAGACCGTAAACACCATGACAGAAGTACACACACTGCGTTAGCTCGCCATGGTTTAAATAAAGACAAAGCAGCAGGAGGTGGCATCCTCACAGGCTTCAGGCTGTTCACGTTCCTCAGCCCAAAACATATAGATGTCATCCCCCACTGACAGATCACCTTAAATACTGTTGAAGTAATATAGCTACAGGTTCATCTGCCTCACCTAAAGCCCATTCTTGTGGGAAGCTGCTATAGACGAAATGCTAACAGTCAGTATCTGGATAACATGTGTGAAATGCTTGCTAACGTATGTGATATCAACAGAGAGGTATATTATCTGGGTGATTTAAATATTGACTGGCTTTCATCAAGCTGCCCACTCAAGAAAAACCTCCAAACTGTAACCAGTCAACCTACCTGCGTAGTTACAAACAGCACAGGAACAAAATCGTAAACATGTATTGATCACATCTTGACTAATGTTGCTGAAATTTGCTTGAAAGAAGTATCCAGATCAATCGGATGTAGTGATCACAATATAGTAGCCATATCAGGGAAAAACGTAGTTCTAAAGGCCGGGCCTAATATAGTGTATAAGAGGTCATACAATAAGTTTTGTAGTGATTCCTATGTTGTTGATGTAAATAATATTTGTTGGTCTGTGGTGTGTAATGAGGAGCAACTAGATGCTGCACTTGACACATTTATGAAATTACTTATTAGAGTTACAAAAATTGTATGGTTGAGAGGGATGAGGCAAAAGGAATGGCAAATAAGTCTGGCTGCACAACCGATTGGCAAACATACTCCTAATTGAAAAATCATGTGACTAAACTGAATTAAAAGAAGAAACTACACTATGAAACAAAGATAAATTATATTAAGAATGATAGTAAAAAGCTTTAAATGAAATGTTGGGCAAAAAGGCAAACTCAGCTCCATCATTAATTGAATCAGATAGCTCATTCACCACAAAACTCACTGATATTGCCAATGACATTTTAAATTGAAAAGATAAGTAAACTTAGGCATGACATGCCAGCAACAAACACTGACACTACACATCCAAGTATAATTGATCAAATTATGAAAGACAAGGGGATTGTGAAGCAACAGAAACATAGGCACAGGCACATGCATACAAACAAACGATAACATACGCACTACACACACACACACACACACACACACACACACACACACACACACACATGCATTTCGTTTTTGTAGATATGTGGTAGTAAAGTAGGGGCCTGAGGGCACACACTTAATATGTTGTGAAATCTGTTGTAAATGTATTGTAATAAAAAAAATTAAAAAGGAGTAACTGCCTTAATTTTGCTGGACCCGAGGAAGAGCAGCCGCTGCTAATGGGGATCCATAATAAATACAAATACAAGCATTGTAAATTTGAATTCGGTAACGTGAGTGTAGAAGAGGTGAAATGATTATTGTTGTCTATCAACAATGACCAGCCACCGGGATCTGACAACTTGGATGGAAAATTACTCAGGATAATAGCGGACGATATTGCCACTACTATTTGCCATATCTTCAATCTAAGCCTACTAGGAAGTGTGTGACTTCAGGCCTGGAAGAAAGCAAAAAGTAATTCCACTACCCAAGAATAGTAAAGCCCCCTTTACTGGCTAAAATAGTCAACCAATCAGCCTGTTACCAACCCTTAGTAAACTTTTTGAATTAATTGTGTTTGACCAGATACAATGCTATTTTACAGTAAACAAATTTACAACAGACTTTCAGCACGCTCACAGGGATGGACAATCAACATGCACGGCACTTACACAAATTACTGATGAATGGCTGAGAGAAATTGATGATAAAAAATATTGTGTGAGCTGTTTTGTTAGACTTCAGTGTGGCTTTTGACATTATTGATCAAAGTCTGCTGCCGGCTTTACACCCCCTGCTATATTGTGAATAAAGAGTTACCTGTCTAACAGAACACAGAGGGTGTTCTTTAATGGAAGCCTCTACAACATAATCCAGGTAGAATCAGGAATTCCCCAGGGTAGCTGTCTAGGCCCCTTACGTCTTTCCATCTTTACTAATGACATGCTTGAGTAAAGCCAGTGTGTCTATGTATGCAGATGACTCCACATTATACACATCAGCAACTACAGCGAGTGAAATCACTGCAACACTTAAAGAGCTGCAGTTAGTTTCAGAATGGTGGCAAGGAATAAGTTAGTCCTAAATATCTCTAAACACTAAAAGCATTGTATTTGGGACAAATAATTCACTAAACCCTAAACCCCAATTAAACCTTGTAATAAACTATGTGGAAATTGAGCAAGTTGAGGTGACTAAACTGCTAGAGTAACCCCGGATTGTAAACTGTCATGGTCAAAACATACTGATACAACAGTAGCTAAGATGGGGAGAAGTCTGTCCATAATAAAGCATAGCTCTGCCTTTTTAACAACACTATCAACAAGGCAGGTCCTACAGGCCCAAGTTTTGTCGCACCCGGACTACTGTTCAGTCTTGTGGTCAGGTGCCACAAAGAGGGACCTTGGAAAATTACAACTGGCTCAGAACAGGGCAGCATGGCTAGCCCTTGAATGTACACAGCGAGCTAACATTAATAACATGCATGTAAATCTCATGGCTCAAAGTGGAGGAGAGTGACTTAATCATTACTTGTTTTTGTAATTAGTGTTGACATGCTGAATGCACCAAGGTGTCTGTTTTAATCCACTAGCACACAGCTCAGACACACATGCATACCCCACAAGACATCCCACCAAAGGTCTCTTCACAATCCCCAAATTAAGAATAGACTATGAGAGGCGCACAGTGCTACACAGAGCCATGGCTACATGGAACTCTATTCCACATCAGGTAACTGATGCAAGCAGTAAAATCAGATTTAAATAACATAACATTATGAAACAGCAGGGAGTGTGAAGAGACACACACACACGCTTACACGTGATAAGATTCTACACACACATACGTACACATGGATTCTGTATTGTAGATATGTAGTAGTAGAGTAGTGACCTGAGGGAACATGATATAAAATGTAATTTCATGTAATATTGTTAATTGTATATAATTGCCTTAATGTTGCTGGACCCCAGGAAGAGTTGCTGCTGCCTTGGCAACAGATAATGGGGATCCTTAATAAATGCAAATACCTTGGCCTACCTGCCTGCGGAGTCCTCTGTGAGGCCAAACCCCCTGCTTCCAAACCCCCAGAGGAGACAAGACATGACCATAGAGGCTCTGAAGTCGTTTCACCTTTCACCTCCTTCATTATCTCCATCTTTCTCTCAGTCTGCTTCCATGTCCAGGACATGATAGTTAAGAGGAGAGAAAAGCACCCTTGATACAACCCTTCACACAGCCCATTATTGATTAATGGAAAGATCATTTTTCGATCTGAGAATAAATGTTTCTCTCCCGCTCTCTGAAAATGTTGCTCTCTGAAATGACAGCAACATGACTCCATCTTCTCTCGTTTCAATCGTACCTCAACAGGACACCACAAACGAACGAAATACATTTTTTTTAAACGAAATAAACGGTTCTAAATAAGCCGGTGTTCTGCAGGAATCAACCGCGCCACCTTGAAACGCCACCAAGTCAAACAGAAGTTAGTCTTCTGGACTCTGAGGTGAGGGGAAAGAAAAACCACACTGAAGCCCAACTGAAGCCTTGCGGTTTCCAGACACGCCTGGCAACCACTCTACCCCACCCCGAGCCAGAGGGAGGAGAAAAGAGGGAAAGAGAGGGGGAAAAGTGAGGAAAAACAGCCAGAGTCAGAGCCAAGAGCAACAGCATCCTACAACCCTTTCTCCATCAGCAAGTTTGACTTCATGCTGCATATTCAGTCAGTTAGAGAGAACCACATCCTCCTCCATGTGAAGCCAGCCATACTGGAGCAGCTCTTTTTCCTCCCAATGGTGGATGAAAAATGGGCAGTGGTCATGTCTTTGGGTTTAAATGGCTATCAAATACACTGGAATAAAAGGTTTCTAGACTCTGCATGCAAATTCCCCAATGTAATATGAGTGTGTCTGGAGAAAGACTTCTCCACTGTCATGGAGATGAGACTAGGTGAGCACTGAGCAGAGATTTCTCCCACGCAACGTTGCACCCTGGGAAGACCGCTATGCCTCTCATAGGGGCTGGAGGCGAAGGAGGGTGATGGCATCACTTTATCTCATCACCGTAAAATTAAAATAAACAACTGCGGAGGAAAACAGAGCAGTTGCCAAATGGAAGAAGGCCTTAACAGACACCCTGAATAACACATAGCTGACAGCTCAACAAAACGCAGAGCCAGAGCCATCAATTTGTCTCTGAGGGCTGCAGGTATGAAAGTGATGACATTACAGAGGAGTTGAGGGCTTGTTCCCACACCAGGCAGAGACCCTTGATAAGGACACAATACACTGCAGCAACATCCTCCTTCAAGGGCTCCCCAACCATTAGCGTGAAGCTAATCTAAACTGACCACCACTGTAATATGCTGACAATGAATTAGCATGGACCTAAACAGCATAGTGTGTGCCCCCATTAAGATAAACTGCATTGGGCTCTGTGTAAGGAAGATAACCATACGTTACCATTGAGTGAAGTCACGTAGGCAGAGTATTCGTATGAGCTCATCGCGCGTTAACTTTAAGCTAGACTAGGCCAACCCAGGGTGCATGCTGGACATTCACTAGCATGTCTGTGTGAGCTAGCCTGTTTGGATGTTGTTTGCATGCCAACTATGTGGTAGGCTTAAGCCGGCCTGCACAGTCAGGACAGTCAGTGTACTTGTATGTGGCATGCGGTACTTACCATAGGGATGACCACCTGTTTCTGCTTCTCAATCTGGGTCTCCAGCTGGGCAGCCTGGTCCTTGTGTTGGGCCAGCAGGATGGTGGTGGGGACATGAGCGCGTTCCTGAAGGGGAACATCCAAATACAGGTATGAGGTGAGTGATCATATTTCCGTGTGTGTGTGTGAGCGCATGTTCAACAACCACTGAATCCTGATAAAGTAAAAAAACGGATTTACGCCAAGTAAAAGATGGGAGGTGCTTCGAAGACTGGTACATGTAAATGAGATGTGCAACTTGGGAACCTCAGAGTTCAAAATATCAAATCAGACGCTCCTCCCTATAACTGCACAACTAACAAACCAAGGCGGTTCAAAGCTAGTCATCAGATTATTGATGCAAGCGATGTTAAAACCCTGGTGGTATGACGTTTTTTCAAGTACACTGCGATGTCTTCACCTCCATTAAGCCAAGGTTGAACATTGCAATTTCTCCAGTGAAGTGTTGCCAAGCTTAGAGGTCTGAAAACACAAGCCCAGGCATGCCATCCATGGAGGGTGCAGGACGTTATTGTCGGGGTGGACGGGCGGTGGGCACAGAGTTGGGAGTGTTTTCATCACCAGGCAGAAAGGAAGGTGTTGAGCAGAATAATGAACAGCTGGAGGTGATCTGCTGATGGCCCCTTATCAGGATACATTGCAAACACTATATCTGTCTATTTGATTATTGATACACTACATATACAAAGGTATGTGGACACTACTTCAAATTAGTGGATTCGGCTATTTCAGCCACATCTATTGCTTACAGGTGTTTAAAATCGAGCACACAGCCATGCAAGCTCCATTGACAAACAATTGCAGTAGAATAGCCTTACTGAAGAGCTCAGTGACTTAACGTAACACCGTCATAGGATGCCACCTTTCCAACAAGTTAGTTGCCCTGCTAGAGCTGCCCTGGTCAACTGTAAGTGCTGGTATTGTGAAGTGGAAAAGTCTAAGAGCAACAACAGCTCAGCTGCGAAGTGGTAGGCCACACAAGCTCACAGAATGGGATCTCTTAGTGCTGAAGCGCGAAGCACGTAAAAAATCGTCTGTCCTCGGTTGCAACACTCACTACCGAGTTACAAACTATCTCTGGAAGCAACGTCAGAACAATAACAATTAGTCGGAAGCTTCATGAAATGGATTTCCATGGCGAGCAGCTGCACACAAGCCTAAAATCACCATGCCCAATGCCAAGCGTCTGCTGGAGTGGTGTAAAGCTCACCGCCATTGGACTCTGGAGCAGTGGAAACGAATTCCCTGGAGTGATGAATCACGCTTCACCATCTGGCAGTCCAATGAACGAACCTGGGTTTGGCGGATGCCAGGAGAACGCTACCTCTCCGAATGCATTGTGCCAACTGTAAAGTTTGGTGGTGGAGGAGGAATAATGTTCTGGGGTTGTTTTTCATGGTTCGGGCTAGGTCCCTTAGTTCCAGTGAAGGGAAATCTTAACCCTACAACATACAATGACATTGTAGACGATTCAGTGCTTCCAACTTTGCGGCAACAGTTGGGGAATGCCCTTTCCTGTTTCAGCATGACAATGCCCCTGTTCACAAAGCGAGGTTCATACAGAAACGGTTTGTCAAGATCGCTGTGGAGGAACTTGACCGGCCTGCACAGAGCCCTGACCTCAACCCTACAGAACACCAGTGGGATGACTCGCAGACTGCTAGCCAGGCCTAACTCCCCAAAATCAGTGCCCATCCTCACTAATGTTCTTGGGGCTAAATGGAAGCAAGTCCCTGCAGCAATGTTCCAACATCTAGTGTATTGCCTTCCCAGAAGAGTGGAGGCTGTTATTGCAGCAAAGGGGGGGCAACTCCATATTAATGCCCATGATTTTGGAATGAGATGTTCGATGAGCAGGTGTCCACATACTTTTGGTAAAGTAGTATATATCTCACAGTGTGTGTGAGGCCTCAGAGATTTCTACTGTAAATGCCAAAGCACAGGAGCGTGTCCCCGGGTTCTTACTGCTCATCTCCCAACAGAGGCTTAGTGTTTAAACAAACAAACAAACAGCTCACCCTGCTATCTGTGATAGCTCTTTACCAGGCTGCTCTACAGGGACAATCACTTCTAAAGCCTGCAGCTAAACACAAAAGGAGCCAGGATACTTGCCAGGAGGCACAGACCGCTAACAATGCTGAGGGGACAGCAAAGCTTCAGCAGCCCCACTACAGAAGAGTAGTAATAAGCTCTTAATGAGCCAAGTTACATGTCATTGGCTCATCTTATATATCCTGCTTGTTCTTCCTGTACGTGTGTCACCTGATTGTTCTATAACTTACCATTTGTTCCCGTTGGCCTATGTGGAAATGTGTGTTTATTAGTGCAACTGTATGTGGTGTGTGTCTGTGTACATGTCTAGGTGTCTCACCAGTTTATCTTGTAGAGCCTGCTTGCTCTTCCTCCTGGCCTGTAGCTGTCTCTGTTCCTCCTGCAGAGCCTCCAGACTGCGATGCTCATTCCCCTGCTCCTCCAACAACAGCAGCTCCTCCTGCTCTCGCATTTGATGGAGAGAGAGAGAGAGAGGGAAGAATCAATATCCTAGTTGACAGAGTATTGCATGAGGAGACAGAGGATGGGAGAGGGAGCGAGATCATGTAGTACAACAGAATAATGCATAAGCGATGAGTTTCATCAGTGCGGGGTTACAGGTACCCACCAGCTTGGCCCTGTTCTTCTGGATGATGTCTCTATTCTCTCTCTGGTACGCCTCCATAATGTGTTTGGTGCCCTCCACCTCGAGGTTGTTGGTCAGGTTATAGACTGGAGCAGAGTGCAGGGCAGCCCTCCAAGACACTAGCACAGACTTCACTTCAAATGATCTAGGGCAGATACTGGAAATCGGATTCGGCACAACCTAAAGTATGATGTTGCAAAGCACCAGACTATTGATAATTAATTGTTTTGAATGTATAAGTAAGGTTGAATGTTCCAATTCAAGGGCTTGCCAATGCACACTACCGGTCAAAAGTTTTAGAACACCTACTCATTCAAGGGTTTTTCTTTATTTTTACTATTTTCTACATTGTAGAATAATATTGAAGACATTAAAACTATGAAATAACACATATGGAACCATGTAGTAACAAAAAAAGTGTTTAACAAATCAAAATATATTTTATATTTCAGATTCTTCAAAATAGCCACCCTTTGCCTTAACAGATTTGCACACTCTTGGCATTCTCTCAACCAGCTTCACCTGGAATGTTTTTCCAACAGTCTTGAAGGAGTTCCCACATATGCTGAGCACTTGTTGGCTGTTTTTCCTTCACTCTGCGGCCGACTCATCCCAAACCATATCAATTTGGTTGAGGTCGGGGGATTGTGGAGGCCAGGTCATCTGATGCAGCACTCCCTTACTCTCCTTCTTGGTACAATAGCCCTTACACAGCCTAGAGGTGTGTGTGGGGTCATTGTCCTGTTGAAAAACAAATGATAGTCCCACTAAGCGCAAACCTGATGGGATGGCATATCGCTGCAGAAGGCTGAGGTAGCCATGTTGGTTAAGTATGCCTTGAATTCCAAATAAATCACTGACAGTGTCACCAGCAAAGCACTCCCACACCATCACACCTCCTCCATGCCGCATGGTGGGAAACACACATGCAGAGATCATCCCTTCACCTACTCTGCTTTTCACAAAGACACAGCGGTTGGAACCCAAAATATAAAATTTGGACTCATCAGACCAAAGGACAGATTTCCACCAGTCTATTGTCCATTGCTCGTGTTTTTTGGCCCAAGCAAGTCTCTTCTTCTTATTGGTGTCCTTTAGTGGTTTCTTCGCAATTCGACCATAAAGGTCTGATCACACAGTCTCCTCTGAACAGTTGATGTTGAGATGTGTCTGTTACTTGAACTCATTTATTTGGGCTGCAATTTCTGAGGCTGTTAACTCTAATGAACTTATCCTCTGCAGCAGAGGTAACTCTGGGTCTTCCATTCCTGTGGCGGTCTTCATGAGAGCCAGTTTCATCATTGCGCTTGATGGCTTTTGCGACTGCACTTGAAGAAACTTTCAAAGTTCTTGAAATGTTCCGTATTGACTGGCCTTCATGTCTTAAAGTAATAATGGACTGTCATTTCTCTTTGCTTATTTGAGCTGTTCTTGCCATAAAATGGACTTGGTCTTTTACTAAATAGGGTCATCTTCTGTACACCCCCCTACCTTGTCACAACACAACTGATTGGCTCAAACGCATTAAGAAGGAAAGAAATTCCACAAATTAACTTTTAACAAGGCACACCTGTTAATTGCAATTACATTTACAGTTACGTCATTTATCAGACGCTCTTATCCAGAGCGACTTACAGTAGTGAGTGCATACATTTCATACATTTTTTCTCCATACTGGTCCCCCGTGGGAATAGAACCCACAACCCTGGCGTTGCAAACACCATGCTCTACCAACTGATGCATTCCAGGTGACTACCTCATGAAGCTGGTTGAGAGAATGCCAAAAATGTGCAAATCTGTCATCAAGACAAAGTGTGGCTATTTGAAGAATCTCAAATATACACTGCTCAAAAAAATAAAGGGAACACTTAAACAACACAATGTAACTCCAAGTCAATCACACTTCTGTCAAATCAAACTGTCCA
Organism: Salmo trutta; assembly: GCF_901001165.1. Taxonomy (NCBI): domain Eukaryota; kingdom Metazoa; phylum Chordata; class Actinopteri; order Salmoniformes; family Salmonidae; genus Salmo; species Salmo trutta. The sequence goes on from NC_042989.1 coordinate 17,701,901, forward strand.
CTTAGGAAGCAACACTGATTGACAATAAATTTCACATGCTGTTGTGCAAATGGAATAGACAACAGGTGGAAATTATAGGCAATTAGCAAGACACCCCCAATAAAGGAGTGGTTGTGCAGGTGGTCCACAGACCACTTCTCAGTTCCTATGCTTCCTGGCTGATGTTTTGGTCACTTTTGAATGCTGGCGGTGCTTTCACTCTAGTGGTAGCATGAGACGGAGTCCACAACCCACACAAGTGGCTCAGGTAGTGCAGCTCATCCAGGATGGCACATCAATGCGAGCTGTGGCAAGAAGGTTTGCTGTGTCTGTCAGCGTAGTGTCCAGAGCATGGAGGCGCTACCAGGAGACAGGCCAGTACATCAGGAGACATGGAGGAGGCCGTAGGAGGGCAACAACCCGGCAGCAAGACCACTACCTCCACCTTTATGCAAGGAGGAGCAGGAGGAGCACTGCCAGAGCCCTGCAAAATGACCTCCAGCAGGCCACAAATGTGCATGTGTCTGCTCAAACGGTCAGAAACAGACTCCATGAGGGTGGTATGAGGGCCCGATGTCCACAGGTGGGGGTTGTGCTTACAGCCCAACACCGTGCAGGACGTTTGGCATTTGCCAGAGAACACCAAGATTGGCAAATTCGCCACTGGCGCCCTGTGCTCTTCACAGATGAAAGCAGGTTCACACTGAGCACGTGACAGACGTGACAGAGTCTGGAGACGGCGTGGAGAACGTTCTGCTGCCTGCAACATCCTCCAGCATGACCGGTTTGGCGGTGGGTCAGTCATGGTGTGGGGTGGCATTTCTTTGGGGGGCCGCACAGCCCTCCATGTGCTCGCCAGAGGTAGCGTGACTGCCATTAGGTACCGAGATGAGATCCTCAGACCTCTTGTGAGACCATATGCTGGTGCGGTTGGCCCTGGGTTCCTCCTAATGCATGACAATGCTAGACCTCATGTGGCTGGAGTGTGTCAGCAGTTCCTGCAAGAGGAAGGCATTGATGCTATGGACTGGCCCGCCCGTTCCCCAGACCTGAATCCAATTGAGCACCTCTGGGACATCATGTCTCGCTCCATCCACCAACGCCATGTTGCACCACAGACTGTCCAGGAGTTGGCGGATGCTTTAGTCCAGGTCTGGGAGGAGATCCCTCAGGAGACCATCCGCCACCTCATCAGGAGCATGCCCAGGCGTTGTAGGGAGGTCATACAGGCACGTGGAGGCCACACACACTACTGAGCCTCATTTTGACTTGTTTTAAGGACATTACATCAAAGTTGGATCAGCCTGTAGTGTGGTTTTCAACTTGAATTTTGAGTGTGACTCCAAATCCAGACCTCCATGGGTTGATAAATTGGATTTCCATTGATTATTTTTGTGTGATTTTGTTGTCAGCACATTCAACTATGTAAAGAAAAAAGTATTTAATAAGATTATTTCATTAATTCAGATCTAGGATGTGTTATTTTAGTGTTCCCTTTATTTTTTTAGCAGTATATTTTGATTTGTTTAACACTTTTTTGGTTAATACATGATTCCATCTGTGTTATTTCATAGTTTTGATGTCTTCAATATTATTCTACAATGTAGAAAATAGTAAAAATAAAGAAAAACCTTTGAATGAGTAGGTGTTCTAAAACTTTTGACCAGTAGTGTATTTCTCTAAAAGTAATAAACCATGTTTCTGACATTGTAAGCATAGGAAACCATAGGCTAACCCATAGTCACAGTGCAAGAACCATCTGACAGAGATCTCTGAGAATTGGCAGAGAGAGACTGGTGGGTCTCTGACCCTGGCTGGCACTGACGCCTGTAAAACTTCAACATCCAGAGCCAAGGCCAGATCAATGCACTAACACCCCCCTTCTATCTCTCTATCTCCCGAGTCCACCGCCTGCTCTCACCGATCTCCTCTACTTGCTCCAAGTAGTCATTGTATTCTCTCAGGCTGGAGATGTCCAAGTCTCTCGTTCTAACTGTGAAGGAGAAGAGAGAAAAAAAAACATATATACTCTTAAGTATCAGGCCTAATACTTGTTTGCACACATTACATTGAAATAGCAGGGCTAAAGAAACAAAGATGAGGGATGGACAGAACGGGAGGGGCTGAGGCAGATGTATGGCAGGGAAAGAGCCTTCCCATTTGAGCAACCCCTGGGGGGCCATTGTCTACAAAACAAAACAGCATAATGACAAAGACAAAGGAAGCTTAAGGAGAGGGAGGAGAGGGCTGAACACAAACACACACAGAGACACACCCTTCTCCCGTGCCCCTCAATCACATCTTGAGCAACTTCATGCGGATCTCCACCTCCTTGTCGATGGCTGGGTCTTTGAAGAGCTACATGCGGAAGTTACTCTTCCTCAGGGGCGTGCCACACTGCACACAGTTCCCCGAGCCACTCACAAACAGCATGTCCACACAGCTCTCACAAGCATGTCCACACAGCTCTCACAAGCATGTCCACACAGCTCTCACATCTGAGGAAACAGATAGACAAATGTGTCTAACACACACACATACAGTTGAAGTCAGAAGTTTACATACACCTTAGCCAAATATACTGCTCAAAAAAATAAAGGGAACACTAAAATAACACATCCTAGATCTGAATGAATGAAATAATCTTATTAAATACTTTTTTCTTTACATAGTTGAACGTGCTGACAACAAAAATCACGCAAAAATAATCAATGGAAATCCAAATTATCAACCCATGGAGGTCTGGATTTGGAGTCACACTCAAAATTAAAGTGGAAAACCACACTACAGGCTGATCCAACTTCAATGTAATGTCCTTAAAACAGGTCAAAATGAGGCTCAGTAGTGTGTGTGGCCTCCACATGCCTGTATGACCTCCCTACAACGCCTGGGCATGCTCCTGATGAGGTGGCGGATGGTCTCCTGAGGGATCTCCTCCCAGACCTGGACTAAAGCATCCGCCAACTCCTGGACAGTCTGTGGTGCAACGTGGCGTTGGTGGATGGAGCGAGACATGATGTCCCAGATGTGCTCAATTGGATTCAGGTCTGGGGAACGGGCGGGCCAGTCCATAGCGTCAATGCCTTCCTCTTGCAGGAACTGCTGACACAATCCAGCCACATGAGGTCTAGCATTGTCTTGCATTAGCAGGAACCCAGGGCCAACCGCACCAGCATATGGTCTCACAAGGGGTCTGAGGATCTCATCTCAGTACCTAATGGCAGTCAGGCTACCTCTGGCGAGCACATGGAGGGCTGTGCGGCCCCCCCAAAGAAATGCCACCCCACACCATGACTGACCCACCGCCAAACCGGTCATGCTGGAGGATGTTGCAGGCAGCAGAACGTTCTCCACGGCGTCTCCAGACTCTGTCACGTCTGTCACATGTGCTCAGTGTGAACCTGCTTCATCTGTGAAGAGCACAGGGCGCCAGTGGCGAATTTGCCAATCTTGGTGTTCTCTGGCAAATGCCAAACGTCCTGCACGGTGTTGGGCTGTAAGCACATCCCCCACCTGTGGACGTCGGGCCCTCATACCACCCTCATGGAGTCTGTTTCTGACCGTTTGAGCAGACACATGCACATTTGTGGCCTGCTGGAGGTCATTTTGCAGGGCTCTGGCAGTGCTCCTCCTGCTCCTCCTTGCACAAAGGCGGAGGTAGCGGTCCTGCTGCTGGGTTGTTGCCCTCCTACGGCCTCCTCCACGTCTCCTGATGTACTGGCCTGTCTCCTGGTAGCGCCTCCATGCTCTGGACACTACGCTGACAGACACAGCAAACCTTCTTGCCACAGCTCGCATTGATGTGCCATCCTGGATGAGCTGCACTACCTGAGCCACTTGTGTGGGTTGTAGACTCCGTCACATGCTACCACTAGAGTGAAAGCACCGCCAGCATTCAAAAGTGACCAAAACATCAGCCAGGAAGCATAAGAACTGAGAAGTGGTCTGTGGTCACCACCTGCTGAACCACTCCTTTATTGGGGGTGTCTTGCTAATTGCCTATAATTTCCACCTGTTGTCTATTCCATTTGCACAACAGCATGTGAAATTTATTGTCAATCAGTGTTGCTTCCTAAGTGGACAGTTTGATTTCACAGAAGTGTGATTGACTTGGAGTTACATTGTGTTGTTTAAGTGTTCCCTTTATTTTTTTGAGCAGTGTACATTTAAAAACTCAGTTTTTCACAATTCCTGACATTTAATCCTAGTAAAAATGCCCTGTTTTAGGTCAGTTAGGATTACCACTTTATTTTAAGAATGTGAAATGTCAGAATAATAGTAGAGAGAACAATTTATTTCAGATTTTATTTCTTTCATCACATTCCCAGTGGGTCAGAAGTTTACATACACTCAATTAGTATTTGGTAGCATTGCATTTAAATTGTTTAACTTGGGTCAAACGTTTAGGGTAGCCTTCCACAAGCTTCCCACAATAAGTTGGGTGAATTTTGGCCCTTTCCTCCGGACAGAGCTGGTGTAACTGAGTCAGGTTTGTAGGCCTCCTTGCTCACACATGCTTCTTCAGTTCTGCCCACAAATGTTCTATGGGATTGAGGTCAGGGCTTTGGGATTGCCACTCCAATACCATGACTTTGTTGTCCTTAAGCCGTTTTGCCACAACTTTGGAAGTATGCTTGGGGTCATTGTCCATTTGGAAGACCCATTTGCGACCAAGCATTAACTTCCTGACTGATGTCTTGAGATGTTGCTTCAATAGATCCACATAATTTCCCTTCCTCATGATGCCATCTATTTTGTGAAGTACACCAGTCCCTCCTGCAGCAAAGCACCCCCACAACATGATGCTGCCACCCCCGTGCTTCACGGTTGGGATGGTGTTCTTCGGCTTGCAAGCCTCCCCCTTTTTCCTCCGAACATAACGATGGTCATTATGGTCAAACAGTTCTATTTTCGTTTCATCAGACCAGAGGACATTTCTCCAAAAAGTACGATCTTTGTCCCCATGTGTAGTTGCAAACTGTAGTCTGGCTTTTTTATAGTGGTTTTGGAGCAGTGGCTTCTTCCTTGCTGAGCGGCCTTTCAGGTTAAGTTGATATAGGACTCGTTTTACTGTGGATATAGATACTTTTGTACCCGTTTCCTCCAGCATCTTCACAAGGTCTTTTGCTGTTGTTCTGGGATTGATTTGCACTTTTCGCACCAAAGTACATTCATCTCTAGGAAAAAGAACGCGTCTGCTTCCTGAGCGGTATGACGGCTGCGTGGTCCCATGGTGTTTATACTTGCATACTATTGTTTGTACAGATGAACATGGTACCTTCAGGCATTTGGAAATTGCTCCCAAGGACGAACCAGACTTGTGGAGGTCTACAATATTTTGTCTGAGGTCTTGGCTGATTTCTTTTGAGTTTCCCATGATGTCAAGCAAAGTGGCACTGAGTTGGAAGGTAGGCCTAGAAATACATCCACAGATAAACCTCCGATTGACTCAAATGATGTAATTTAGCCTATCAGAAGCTTCTAAAGCCATGACATCATTTTCTGGAATTTTCCAAGCTGTTTAAAAGGCACAGTCAACTTAGTGTATGTAAACTTCTGACCCACTGGAATTGTGATACAGTGAGTTATAATTGAAATAATCTGTCTGTAAACAGATTGTAATTTGTCTGTGTCATGCACAAAGTAGATGTCCTAACCGACTTCCCAAAACTATAGTTTGTTAATAAGAAATTTGTGGAGTGGTTGAAAAACGAGTTTTAATGACTCCAACCTAAGTGTATGTAAACTTCCGACTTCAACTGTATATACAAAGCTTTACAGAAGAAGCCTTATTCTTTGGAGCATGCAGGTCCTATGTGCATGTCTAATGCACTTTTCCTTAGCAATGGCCTGGTGGTATACTTCCATTTTATATAATATGTATGTGAGTTATCAGCCCCACAGCAGGTGATAATGGCCATCTTATATTACCTTAATGTAATAGTTCAGACGGTAGGAATCATGAATGCAATGTTGCAGACAGACAGGAAATTAATCTGACACCCCTGCCAGAGATTATTTGTCTGCACTGGAAATGTATTTTTTCTATTGTAATTTCAAACAATCAGCATGCCACACAATACAAAATCCAGTTCAGCAATGCACCCACAGCTTCTCATCACTAAACCATTTCAAATTCCACTGATGCTGAAGTTCCCTGAAAGGCTCAGGCTTCTTTCAACATTCAGGATCGTAATAATTTGTTATGACGAAGAAAGTGCTCTAACAACTGGTCTAATATTAATGAGATCCCAAAAAAGACAAAACAGTTATGGTAGTTTAGAGATAAATATTTCATTATAAACTGCATCGATAAAGAACAGGACTACAGGACTACATTAGACATATCATGTCTCAGTGTTCCTGTATTGGTCTGGTATAATAAGTATTACTGCATAGAGGGGTTCCCTTCCCTCATTAGCCAACACAGAGCTGTTCTAGGAAATTGTTGCATGACACACACATTCCATAATCAAATGTCAATGTCCACCAATAGGAAAACATTCCAATGCAGAGGGTCCTTCCACAAGCGGGGCGGCAAGTAGCCTAGTGGTTAGAGCGTTGGACTAGTAACCGAAAGGTTGCAAGATCGAATCCCCGAGCTAACAAGGTAGAAATCTGTCATTCTGCCCCTGAACAAGGCAGTTAACCCACTGTTCCTAGGCCGTCATTGAAAATAAGAATTTGTTCTTAACTGAGTTAAATAAAGGTTTAAAAAAAATAATAATAATTTAAAAATCCATCACAACACGGCCATAGCAACCACAAGAGCCACCTTCGGGCCGAGCAACTTTTACTCATCAATCACACCTTTAAGCAGGTAGGAGTTTACCCATCAATCACACTCAAGTGAAGAGTGGACCCTAAAGACAATGGAGAAGGTCTTAAATCTTCCCTAAGTAGGCGGCAGGAGGGGTGCGCGGCAGGCGGGGGCGGGGGACTGGATAAACGTTTGCACAGTCCACTCTTTTAATTAAGTCTCTGTGGAGCTTTATTCCACTGGAATTCACCTTCTGTAGGCTTCCTGCTCTTAGCTGGCCACCTTCAGAAGCAAGCACCAACATCTGGCTTCCAAATGGCCACATCTGGAGTGACTACAACCGTTTTAACCCCAAAACATAGCCAAAATGTTTGTTTTTTTCAATGTGATGAAATTCGAGGGGAAAAATCGTCTTGGGCCTACAATTATTTTTTTTTATTCTGTTTCCAAAGTCTCATTTCTTTCAAACCCTCTTCAGAACTTGAGTGTTTTAGGCCTAGACGCAGTAAATCTTTTTCACCTCATCAGAAGGATTCTAAATGAAAAAGCAGTTATGAGAGAAACAGCAGAGCTACTGGGCTTTACCGGTTTACATATCAGATATGCAGAAAACAAAGCAAACCTGCCAAAAGATCATTAACACCAACACACCCTCTAGTAGGGATACACATGATAAAAAATATAAAAATCGGTGAACATATCAGAATCGGCCAATGTCTACTCCCAATGTGCAAAACCAATTTTAAATCTGACGTGGATCCCTATATAACGAAAGTACATGACGTAATGACGCCACGTAAAATTTTGCGCTAAACGCATTCCTAAAGTAGCCCACAATGTCTGCTGTGTGGATCGAGCAGTCAACAAGTCATGCAGTCATTTGAAAGAGTCAAAATTTCAGCAAGACAACTCAAAAGGCGAAATCCATTAAAGCCAAGGTAATGGAATTAATTTTCCTTGACAATCAACCGTTCTCTGTCGTGGGTGATGTTGGCTTTTGCCGACTGGTCGAGCAGTCAACAAGTCATGCTTAACACTACCAAGTGCGCTATTTTCAGATGTTGCCCTACCCGGAGTTACACAGTAATAGCGTCACAGCTATTAGCTTCACGACATACATACTATGCCGTTTGGGTCTTTGCGTGTCAAAAAAGATACAGTAGCACTGTCAAAGCTGTACAAAAAAAGTCAGCCAACACCGGCCACGAACGACGCGTTTACAATACCGCGTTGGTAATAAAGCATCATTTGTTCGACCTCAACTTCTGGGGTAGCTAGCTTTAGCTTGGTACCTAGTTAGCACCAATACAACCAGCTTGAAAACAATGACCAGTAAAAACTGCAGTCATTTTCATTATTCTAAGCAATGATTTAGGAATGCTTGCGAGTAAGTATTAGCTAGGTTCCCACTTGTTGTTCACCTATTGAAATTGAACTTCAGTTCATGAAAACAAATAGCTAGCCACCTACTTAACCCTGTTGCCTAAAGCTAACGTTATAAGCAGCCAGCTAGCTTCATCTGGCTGGACCGGGTTATGTGTTGTGATGCTAGCCACAATAAGGATTAGGCACAATAGTGGAATTTGCAGTTTACCTTCAAAATAAAAGTATGTCATTGACAGTGATGCAAATGAATACAAATAGTAGAATTATGCCAAACTTTTATTTTGAAGGCTAAACGCAAAGTCCACTGTTGTGGCTAATCCTTATTGTGGCTAGCTTCACATAGATGGGTCCGACCACCATTAGTCACAGTCTTAAGAACAGTCTTATAAATTAGGGTTATTTTAGATGATGACACCTAGCTATATAGTTAGCTAACTAACTATAGCTACTGAAACAGATGTCGTTTTGCTATGTTTTGGGGAAGAACATTGTTTGCATACATGAGCTAGCTAGCTTTGTAGGTGCGCGAGACAACTTTACCAGCATCATAGCATACGTATCGATGAATAGTTGTGACATATGAATTACGAGTGATAGTGTAATAACTACGTAAAAAATGTATGAACGCATTCAATTATTATGTGACGAGCAGTCATATTCAGGTCCTGATTGCTCAAATAGTGTTATTTGACACGTCAAATAGTGTTAAATAATATATTTTTTGACACGCAAAGACCCAAACGGCGTTCCATAGAAATCTTGGTTGAGAATGAAACGACTGAACAACGAAACAGCACAGCAAGTAAGTGAAAGAAATAGGTTTTGATTATGTTTTACTGGTAATGGGGACATACGTAAATGCCAACAAAATAACTTTTTGGTCAGTGTGGTGTGTAACCTTTATTTAACTAGGCAAGTCAGTTAATCCTCTGGGGTATGTGGGACGTGACCGTCCCACCTGCGGGACACACTATTCACCAGCCAGTGAAATAACAGGGCGCCAAATTCAAAACAACAAAAATCTCATAATTCAAATTTCTCAAACCTAAAACTATTATATCCCATTTTAAAAAGATACACTTCTCCTTAATCCAACCACACTGTCCGATTTCAAAAAGGATTTACGGCGAAAGCATAGCATTAGATTATGTTAGGACATCACCTTGACAAGAAAAACCACACAGCCATTTTCCAAGCAAGGAGAGGCGTCACAAAAAAAAACAGAAATACAGCTAAAATGAATCACTAACCTTTGATGATCTTCATCAGATGGCACTCATAGGACTTCATGTTACACAATACATGTATGTTTTGCTCGATAAAGTTCATATTTATATCCAAAAACCCCATTTTACATTGGCGTGTAATGTTCAGAAATGTTTTGCCTCCCAAAACTTCCGGTGAATGAGCACATTGATTTACAGAAATACTCATCATAAACGTTGATAAAATATTAAACTGTAATTCAAAGAATTATAGATACACTTCTCCTTAATGCAACCGCTGTGTCATATTTCAAAAAAACTTTACAGCGAAAGCACACTTTGCAATAATCTGAGTACAGCGTTCAGACACGAAACCAAACCCGCCATTTTGTGGAGTCAATAAAACTCAGAAATAATATTATAACTATTCACTTACCTTTGATGTCCAAATACCTCCTTTTTGTTCGCGTGTTCAGTCCACTACTCCAAATGCAGGAAGCGCGCGTAAATGTCACGACAAAGTCAAAAAAAGTTATATTTACGTTCGTAGAAATATGTCAAACGATGTATAGCATCAATCTGTAGGATGTTTTTAACATAAATCTTCAGTAATATTCCAACCGGACAATTCCAATGTCTTCAGAAAAGAAACACAGCTCACACTCACGTGAGTGCGCGCCTCTGAGCTCATGTCATTTCCTCACTCATCTGACTCCAGGCCCTCTTGTTCGCTTCAAATTCACAGTAGAAGCATGAAACAACGTTCTAAAGACTGTTGACATCTAGTGGAAGCCTTAGGAAGTGCAAAATGAACCCTAAGTCACTGTAGTTTGAATAGGGAATCAATTGAAAAAACTACAAGCCTCAGATTTTCAACTTCCTGGTTGGATTTTTCTCAGGGTTTTGCCTGCCATATGAGTTCTGTTATACTCACAGACATCATTCAAACAGTTTTAGAAACTTCAGAGAGTGTTTTCTATCCAAATCTAATATGCATATCCTACCTTCTGAGCCTGAGTAGCAGGCAGTTAATTTGGGGGCGCCTTTCATCCGGATGTCAAAATACTGCCCCCTACCCTAGAGAAGTTAAGAACAAATTCTTATTTACAATGACGGCCTACACCAGCCAAACCCGGACGACGCTGGGACAATTGTGCGCCGCCCTATGGGCAGATGTGATACAGCCTGGATTCGAACCAGGGACTGTAGTGTTCGATGCAGTGCCTTAGACCGCTGCGTCCATGTGTGTGTTTTAACTATTTAACTGAACTAGAATGCTTAAAAAGCCGCAATTTATTTTGTATCAGTTATCGGTATCGTTTTTTTTTGGCAAGGAAAATATTGGATATCGGTATCAGCCAAAAATGTCATATCGGTTCATCACTACCCTCTAGTATAGAAAAGAGCTCACAAAACATGAGCAAATTGGCCTAGTGTTCAACATTTGCTGGATTTATCACACAAAAAAACATAAATAAAACAAAAATGATCCTGTACTTGGTTGGGCCCCAGGACCATGAGAGAGCCCCCTGTTCAAGTGCAGCCCAGTAGGGGCAGATGATCACTGTGGCCTCAGGCTACAGGAGATGTATAGACCTGGCCATATGGAGGTAAAAGGGGGGTTTGCTGCTTGTTTCCACAGACCCACAAAGAGCCCATTCATCAGGTAGGTCCAGGAGTGGGGCGTAGCTTGCCCCCTGGCCCATAAATGGACCACATAACGGACCCTTCCACAGGGGAAATCCTCTGTAATTCTAGAGCAAAGAGGTGAAACTAAGAGAAGATTGGAGGGAGGAGACTTTCAAAGTGAACTTGCCATCTTCAGGCTAGCTCCTCTCAGACAAGCCATTTGTATAGGACCCTCTGATTGTCAAATACATTTTTATTGTCACATGCCTCGTAAACAACAGGTGTAAACTAACAGTGAAATGCTGACTTACGAGCCGTTCCCAATAATGCAGAGAGACAAATAGAAAAATAATAGAATACACAATGCGCAACATTGACAGGGGATGCAGGATTTTTTTTGCCTCATTTAGACATGTTTCTGCTTATAATTTCAGACATTTTGTTAGTGAACTTGTCTACAATTAGATACAAGCAGCTTATCTTCTGTCATTATATGTTGACCTAGAAGACTATATAAACCCTTCTTCACCAGAACAATACCATGAATCGGTAGAATGAATGCTTCAATCTATTTGACACCGGTCAAGTTCTCCATCATCTCTGCTTCTTTTGCAGATCAAAGACATTTAGGGACTGAGAAGAAAATGCAATAAGTCAACAACAACAACAAATTGGGAACGATTTTCTGTGCTAGTTGTAAGGAAATAGAAAGCTGTGAAAACGACCCAACATGTTTCTGATAAGATTTCAGTTCGGCTTGGATCTATATTTTATGTGGTTGAAATACTATCATCTTTTATGATGCTGATAAATATAGCCTTCATATTCTCTGATGTTCCCGAGTCAAAATGTACATTTGGTGTATAATTTTACTGCAAGAAATGCTTAATTCTGCAGGAGATAATATAAAAGACTATGTGAGAGGTTATAGACTTTTAGTCAGTGTCCAGATTTCAGTTTCCATTTAACCGATCTGAACAGCAGGCTACAGTTCCCTTGACGTGCCATAGGCCTATTTGAAGTTCCCATCTTGTGACTGTGTAATTTGTATAGCTTCTCACAATCACACATAACATAGCCGACAATACCATCATCCTCTTTTACAACTTTAACAAATCTTTCCTAAACATTACTTTTCTGGCCCTCCCTTCTCTTTATTTTCATCTCTCCACTTCGCAACTTTTCTCTTATTGAATTCAACTCTGACATTGTCCTTTTTGCCTCAGTGGATCACTGTTAACTTTTTCTGCCCGTTCGCAAAAGCACTTGGCAATTGGTGTGTAGGCTATTTGGCACGCGTACAGTTAGGCCTTGAAGCTTAAACTTATGCTCTAATGTCACATAGCCTAAAATAATGAAAGAAAAACCTCAATGATATGCACAGTGTACAAAACATTAGGAACACCTTCCTAATATTGAGTTGCACCCCCTTTTGCCCTCAGAACAGCCTCACTTCGTTGGGGCATGGACTCTAGGTGTCAAAAGCATTCCATAGGGATGCTGGCCCATGTTGACTACAATGCTTCCCACAGTTGTGTCAAGTTGTCTGGATGTCCTTATGGTGGTGGAACATTCTTGATACACATGGGAAACTGTTGAGCATTAAAAAAAATGTAAAATGCAGCATTGCAGTTCACTCAGCGTAAATTGCACAAAAATGATACATCATGGATTTATGAATGTATTACATTTACATTACATTTAAGTCATTTAGCAGACGCTCTTATCCAGAGCGACTTACAAATTGGTGCATTCACCTATAATATCCGGTAGAACAAACACTTTACAATAGTGCATCTAAATCCTTTAAAGGGGGGGGGGGTTAGAAGGATTACTTTATCCTATCCCAGGTATTCCTTAAAGAGGTGGGGTTTCAGGTGTCTCCGGAAGGTGGTGATTGACTCCGCTGTCCTGGCATTGTTTTCTCTTTATTCAACCCGACTGCCACCCACCCACCCGCCCTTCATCCACACAATATTTAGCAGTTATAAGCACGGGGACTGCGGGTTATGAGTCAACCCATACATCACTAATACACGGTATGACAGAATTGGTCAAGAGCCCATAAAACGCCTGCTATCCACTGCAGCATCATCTTTCAAATTGTGCCTTTCTCCTGCTGTTGGGCATAAGGGCTTGAGAGACTATACGGTAATATGTCCAGCATCATCCACACGATTTCTCTAGCATACGCTATCTTTCCCTCAGTCTCTTCCTCTCTCCCAGAACTGTTCTCACTGTAGCAGTGAGCGAGCCCTGCACCCCCAGTCCTCCCCCTCACCTGTCCTGCTCAGAGCTCATATCTCTCCCATCTGCAGCTGTCAGCAGGTCAGAAAGGAGGTAAACAGGGGCCTGGCACAGCAAAGACAACCCCCTCCCCCTCCGCAACCCCAACAGCCAGTGACATTGCCTCCCTCCCTCCTCCACACTATTGAAGGTAAGAACAATGCAGCCACATAGGGGCTGGTTCACCTGTTTCTCCCATAAAGACCTCTCCATGCCCCGGACTCCATGCCCCGGACTCCATGCCCCGGACTCCATGCCCCGGACTCCATGCCCCGGACTTCATGCCCCGGACTCCATGCCCCGGACTCCATGCCTCGGACTCCATGCCCCGGACTCCCACATAAGCAGCTGTGGTGCGTGGGCCCAGGCAGGAGATCCCTTTGTGTAATAATCACCTGGCCATTGAACACCGCTAACCTACTGTGACGCCCCATTCCTGCCAGTAACACCTAAAACGTAAGGAGCCACAGCCAGAAAACACTGAGACATTTGATTGACTCTTTAACTAATGGGAAGATGAATGTCATAAATTACAAAGTACATCATTCCAGCATGGGAAAGAGTAATCTACATCACTGACTTCTAAAGGGGTAGTGACCAACAGACACACAAGAACCTAGCCTCCACCTGCAGAGGTGTCCCTATCAGTCCTTGCTGGATCTGTACCTACCCATCCTAATATGCCTGGCCCACCGGCATCTGTGCTGTGTGCTGTGTCGTCGCCAAAGGACACAGGTCCTGCGTCATCGTGCATAGGTAATAAATAACAGAAGGCCACGGCGACAGTAAATGTGCCACTGTGAGGTTTAAATTTAGATGCGGGGTGGAGTGGTTCCATATAGCGCATGGGACGGCCTAGACTGGATGGCTTCACAGCGTTGTCAGCTGTCAGCAACACTCTCTCCCCAATGCAGATCAACAAACAGACAGACAGACAGACAGACAGACAGACAGACAGACAGACAGACAGACAGACAGACAGACAGACAGACAGGATATTTTTGTTTCTAGAATTCCATTCAAATAAGCCTATAGACACTATGTTGACTATGAAAAAAAAGATCACTTTTGTCAAGACTAGGCTTATCTCTAGTGACAGATGGGATTTGGTTCTGGGTTCCGAGACTGCACAACATTTGCACATCAACAATATCATACCAAACCTTGAAATCAAAAAGTTGTCAAATAACCAGCAGTCGGGACAGTCAAAGACAACATCCCAACGTGTGTGGTTGCAGTTTCCTAGCAGCACCCTGATGATCTGGTAAACAGCTCTGAAGAGCACCAGCAAGGTGACCGGAGCTAGGGAAGGGCGATCCTCTAAATTGCTTTATTGCAAAGTTATTTAAATGTTCTCCCAGTGTGACCCTGCGTCCAGACAGAACAGAAGCTCTGAGTTATGAGTGGGCTGACCTGATGACGAAGCACAGCCACTTCCTGATGGTACGGTCAATAAACATGCAGGGTCGAACATATGCTCCAGCAGACACCAGCATTTTCAGCACGCTTCACTGTCACTGTATAACAACACCCATAAAATCAACCGGTCTCCTCTCCATCACGGAGACTGGGTGGATGTCTGGGTTTACAAAACAGGGGGGATTTTGGGAACAGCTTTATTGCAATAATTTTTTTATGTTACTTCCAAAGATACTGAGCGACTACGTCAACCAGAATTTATATACGGGCAGTTTCCGTATCACAAACAACAAGCCAGCGCTGTTTATTAAAAAATAAACGTGTGCAAACTGTCCAGCTTGTAAACAAAACACGCTGAGACAAAGATACGTTTTTACGTTGCCGATAGAAAGAACATATTAAAACAAGCAAACATGAATGTTGACATCACGCACCAAAAGGTAACAGCTCCTCACGTTCAGCTTGACTAACGTTACAGACGTACTAACTAACGTTACAGTTTATTTTATATTTCTTATTGTAGTTGTCTGGCTAAATAATAAACATGATATATATCTAACAGATTGAAAACATGCAGCTAATAGGTGGGAAGGTTTGCGTTAGCTAGTTATCATGAATTGATACTCACAGCGTGTGGCCACAAACATTCACCATTCGTTTCAGGGACTGATTCCTGTACTTTGCTGTCTTGCATCTCGGACACCCTTGGTTGTCCATCTCTACAAAGCACAGAAAATAGATGTCAACAATGAACTAGCAAGTTATCAATATCTCTTAACAGTTCACACAAGTGGTAAAATATGTCACATCTAAATAGTCCCGATGAGAACGTCGGTGGTAAGATCGGTTCCTAGTTAATGGTCCCTCATAGCGCACCGCACTTAGTGGACAAATGCGCAATAGTGATAAATCTTGTTATTTTCACATTTAAGATTATGAAAACAAGAATAAACACACACACGACATTTTCAGAGCTCCACAATGCTTAGGCTTATTTCATTTTTTTTAACTGAAATTATGCATTTTCATCTGATAGCCTGTTAGATAACCTATTTGAAAACATGAGAAACTCACTATAGTAATCAGCAAAAAACATGGTTAATAATAATAGTCTAATAATCAGAGCCTAATAATAACAGGTATTTGCATCAGCTATATATTATTGTTGCATTATGATAATCAAATATCCTATCAGTTCATTTCCATTAACTGAGCTAACGCATAAGGAACATTCATTAGTTTGCTTTTTTATATGAATCGATGTTGGAGTTGAATGTATAATGTAGGCTATAAAGAGTAGGCTGCTGTTCGCATATCACCAATGATTTAATTTAGCTAAAAGGGGCAGTCCATTATCGCACAGCTCAGTTGGTACAATCAAAAAATAATATGCCATGATGCAGACAATATGGAGAGTGTTTTCCGCTCCCATATCAAAATCCCCAACACATTCACCTTGTACAGGTAAGCCTCTGAAAAACTGTACGTCATGTTTGAGTGACAGCTGCAAACCAAACATTCGTCTCTGGGGTCGAGGTCGCTCCTCCCTGGCGGAGCCCTTCGTAGCCAATCGGGTGGCTCTCCTGCAGACAGACCCCAATGCCCTCTTGCTACAGTTCCCGCAGAGTAAAAGTCACGTTGGAACGAAAGGGGAGCGCTATCCACTTACAGCTGCTGCCAGATATTCGATCGCATTCGCATGGCGAGGGGGTAACCTGATCGGCTGAAGGCTTGCCGGAACCAGGGAGGAGTGACTTACCAGGAAAGGCTTGAAAAATGTCTTCTTCTTCAGGAGAAGTCACAATTTCAAATGACATTCAGAAGGAAAATGTGAAGACGGACAGGCGAGAGTGTATCAAGCTTCTGGCGCTCGGTACCGCGGAGCTGTCTATGGAGCGCACAACTTCGAACACTGATGCGGTCCACAGTGAACTTCTGGTGAGCGCGGCTTCCTCGCTGGCATTCTCCCCGGAGCAAGTGGCGTGCGTCTGCGAGGCTCTGCAGCAGGGAGGCAATGTGGACCGGCTGGCCAGGTTTTTATGGTCCTTGCCACAGAGTGACCTGCTACGCGGCAACGAAAGCATCCTGAAAGCTCAAGCTCTTGTCGCTTTTCATCAGGCTCGGTACCAGGAGCTCTACAGTATTTTGGAGAACCACAGCTTCAGTCCGTCCAACCACTCCTCGCTGCAAGACCTCTGGTACAAGGCACGGTACACCGAGGCAGAGAAAGCGCGTGGGAGACCCCTGGGCGCCGTGGATAAATATCGCCTGCGGAGAAAGTACCCACTCCCCCGGACTATCTGGGACGGGGAAGAGACAGTATACTGCTTCAAAGAGAGGTCCCGCAACGCGCTGAAGGATCTCTACAAGCAGAATAGATACCCCTCTCCAGCCGAGAAAAGAAACCTCGCTAAAATCACGGGACTGTCTTTGACGCAGGTCAGCAACTGGTTCAAAAACAGGAGACAGAGGGACAGAAACCCGTCCGAAGCACAATCAAAAAGGTGAGAAAGAACAAATAAAGTATCCGTTGATTGCTTGATTTTACGCAAATGGCACAGTGTGCGTAATGGGACATTTAAATTGTACATTCATTACCAGGAATACTTTTTGAGATTATTACTGGCAAGGTCGAGCTGGCTTGCCTTGTATCATACACACACATGACTGCCTCTGGCTATTGCATGGTAATCGCCCATAGAGCTTGGTGTGTGAGTTGACAGCGTAAATAATTAACATTGGATAGAGTAATTCCGAAACAAAAAAGTGTGCCAAGTAGCAAACACGCCGGTAATGTTTTGAAATATGAGGCTGTTGCCATCCAGATCGGGTTACTTTTGCGTGTTCAGGCGCTAAGAACATGGATACCAGTCCAACATTAGCCTGCTATATTCCGAATATAACTTTTATAGTCTAAATGGTGTTATAATGCTGTTATAAATAAGTTGTTTTATAGATTTAGCCTATACGTATGAAACAATTATATAGTCTCCTGACAGTGTGTGTGTGTGTGTGTGTGTGTGTGCGTGCGCGCGTGCGTGTGTGTTCAAAACCAACTGAATACCTCACCTGTGTGTGTTCAAAACCAACTGAATACCTCACCACATAAATCACTTTAGCTGTTTACTTTTCCTTTTAAGCCGAGGGTAATCAGAAAACCTCCCTTCAGCGTTTCGTTTGAAAACCCCCACCCACAGGCAGGCAGATATCTTCCTTTTTCCTTTTTCTTTGTGAACAAAGCTCGCGCGCACCTGGTGGAGGTGACTTCTTTCTCTCGCTCTCTCTCTCAATTCAATTCAAGGGATTTATTGGCATGGGAAACATATGTTAACATTGCCAAAGCAATTGAAGCACACACACACACACACACACATACACACGCACATACGCACGCACACACACACACACACTTCCAGAAAGATTACGTCATAAACAGCTCAAAGGCATGTTTGGTTGAAGGACGTTTTTTGTGTTTGCAATCCACTTCATTCCAGTATGTGGAGGCCAATAATTATATTACTAATGACTGAAAATGATTGTCCTTTGAGTGACAAAATAAGTGATTATAAGCCATAGTTATTAAGTTAATTTATGGAGAAGAGGAATAAGCTATCCTTCAATAACTGGCTTGCAGGCCTCAGGACGATGAAGCAGAAGTTTGCCAGAGTCAATGAGGCTCTTTATTTCAGAGAGCGAGTCTTTTTTTGTAGCGAGGGAAATGCAGCTGTTTCAGTCACTCATTCATGATGAAAAATACAGTTGGAAATGCCATTGTTCGATTTCTTAATATTTTCCTGACATTACAAAACTTAAAAGGTGAAGTTATGCAAAGAAAAAATAAACCAAAACATATGCCAATCACCACCAAATCACAAATAAATGTATTTGACCATTTGTGTTATCACGCTGCGACCGCTGACATTTGTCACCCTGGAATTTATTGCACCAAATGGTAGGTCCACTGTTGGTTGTATTGTCGTATAAGCCTACTAGGTCCTGAAGGAGTATAAATAAAGGAGGGCTATAAT
This sequence comes from Salmo trutta, assembly GCF_901001165.1. Lineage (NCBI taxonomy): Eukaryota > Metazoa > Chordata > Actinopteri > Salmoniformes > Salmonidae > Salmo > Salmo trutta. Next base: position 17,720,593 of record NC_042989.1, read on the forward strand.
TAAGTTTATTCTCCACGGGGTAAAACTTTTGGTAGTCACTACACCTCTTTCAAGCAATGTTTGTGAGATCTCTATTGTTCACCTCTGTTGTTATGCCCACAAAGATTCTAGAAAATATATGTACTCGTGCTTGAGGTTGTATCACTATTTCAATTGGCTAAGACAGTTGAGGTATGGATTAAGTTGCATTGACAAATCAGCCACATTTCTTAGTATGCAAATAATAAGGTATTTTGCATGTTCAAATCAAAAACAATTCAAATGTTATTTGTCACATGCTTTGTAAACATCAGGTGTAGACTAACAGTAAAAATGCTTACTTACGGCCTTTCCCAACAATGCAGAGAGAACATTTGAAAAATAATAACACAAAGAATAAATACACAATGAGTAACTTGGCTATATACACAGGGTACCGGTACTGAGTCGATGTGTGGGGGTATTATGTACTTGAGGTAGACATGTACATATAGGTAGGGGTAAAGTGACTAGGCAACAGGATAGATAATCAACAGTTGCAGCAGTGTATGTGATGAGTCAAAAGAGTTAGTGCAAAAAGGGTGAATGCAGATAGTCCTGGTAGCTATTTGGGTAACTACACTGAACAAAAATATAAACACAACATGTAAAGTGTTGGTCCCATGGTTTATTAGCTGAAATAAAAGATCCCAGAAATGTTCTATACACAAAGGAAGCTTATTTCTCTCAAAGTTTGTGCACAAATTTGTTTACATCCCTGTTAGTGAGCATTTCTCCTTTGCCAAGATAATCCATCTACCTGACAGGTGTGGCATATCAAGAAGCTGATTAAACAGCATAGTCATTACACAGTAGCACCTTGTGCTGGGGACAATAAAAGGCCACTAAAATGTGCAGTTTTGTCACACAACACAATGCCACAGATGTCTCAAGTCTTGAGGGAGCGTACAATGGGCATGCTGACTGCAGGAATGCCTACCAGAGCTTTCGCCAGATAATTTAATGTTAATTTCTCTACCATAAGCCGCCTCCAACATCGTTTTACAGAATTTGGCAGTATGTCCAACCGGCCTCACAACCGCAGACCACGTGTAACAATGCCAGACCAGGACCTCCACATCCGGGTTTCTTCACCTGCGGAATCGTTGGGGGGGGAAGGGGGGGAGTATTTCTGTGTGTAATAAAGCCCTTTTGTGGGAAAAAACTCATTCTGATTGGCTGGGCCTGGCTCCCCAGTGGGTTGGCCTGGCTCCCAAGTTGGTGGGCCTAATGCCCCTGTCCAGTCATGTGAAATCCATAGTTCGGGCTTAATGAATTTAGTTCAATTGACTGATTTACTTAAATGAACTGTAACTCAGCAACTTCTTTGAAATTGTTGCATGTTGCGTTTATATTTTTGTTCAGTATATTTAGCAGTCTTATGGCTTGAGGGTAGAAGCTGTTCAGGGTCCTAATGGTTCCAGACTTGGCGCATCGGTACTGCTTACCATGAGGTAGCAGAGAGAACAGTCTATGACTTGGGTGGCTGGAGTCTTTGACCATTTTTAGGGCCTTCCTCTGATACCGCCTGGTATAGAGGTCCTGGATGGCAGGGAGCCCCAGTGATGTACTGGGCCGTATGCACTACCCTCTGTAGCCTTCTGTTTACAGGCAATGACATTTATTCCTTAGTAGTGAGTGATGCAATATTTTATTAATTTATACAATGTTCACATCCCAACACACACACACACACACACACACACACACACACACACACACACACACACACACACACACACACACACACACTACCACTGAGTGAGAAACACACACGCACACCCACTTTCTCATCATTCTCACAGGTCTGCCTATGATTATCTTGGTTTCAAAATCTGTCTGTCTCACTCACTCTGTCAATAGTAAAACTCCACCTCTGCGATCACAAATGACAGCAACATACTGTAAGTCAAACTAGTAGAACAACTTACTTCTCTGACCTCTATTCTGCCTCACACAATTCTATCATTAAAATCTATCAAAAGTGTAGACAGTCCCTGAGCTTCTTTCTATATCTCACTGTCCCTTCTCTCTGGCTTTTTTCCCACAGTGAATCTGATGGCAACCACAGCACAGAGGATGAGTCTAGTAAAGGACAGGAAGAGCTCTCTCCACTCCCCCTCTCCAATTCATCTGACGGGGCGATGACCCATGGGGCCCTCCCCCTGCAGACAGGGTCTCTGGACAGTGGGTTGGTAATCAAACAGATTGGGGACATCAAGATGCCCCCTGGATCCAGCAGTGGGGTTCTCTTTAATGGGAACCTAGTGACCAGTAACCCCTCCACTGTCTTCCATAACGGTGGCTCGTCTTACCTCCAGGCCCCCAGCAACATCCTGTTCAACGGGCTCAACCTGGGTGTCCAGCCCCTGGCCTTCAACCCCCAGCGGCTCTCTGGGGGGGTCTTGATGGGGGGCTCTGGTGTGGACATGCAGATGCAGGCAGGCCAGGAGAAGGGGCTGGGCAGCTCCAGTGTGGACTACGCCTCCTACTCCGGCTGTGTGAACGGGGCAGAGGTGAAACTGGAGGGGGTTTACAGCTTGGCAGCTCAAAATGCCGGCTCGTCCGTCCTCACGTTCAGTTCGTCCTCAGGGGCGCTCCAGCTGGGCGGTTACAGTCAGGCCCATGTGCACAGCGGCATATCTGACGGCAACGGGGCATCTCTGCTCAACAGCAATGTAGGTCTTCCTCCTCTGCAGCTCCCCTCTGGCTCCTCCTCCTCAGCACTCTCACAAGGTGGGTTGACTTTAACTGGTTGTCAGTTCTGCGTCAGTTACATTGAAAACTTAATTTTGAAGTTTTGCCGATAACGGTTGAATTTTTGCCGATAATGGTTATTGGTGAGAAATAATTATTGTTTAGAGTATTTTAGGATTGAATGTCTTCTTCATTGCTAATGAAAGATACATTATCTGTGCATTTACAAGAATATGGTGGTAGTTGATCCTAACCTTTCAAATATAACAAATATTGCAACCAAATCCCTTTCTTCTTATTCAGTAAGGTGAATGAGTCCTGGGATGAAATAGCAATGGGTGTAGTCATCAGCTCTGTTATGCCTTCAATATGTCTGAGCTGCCTTAGCATTTGGTCTTCCTGACTTTGGGTCTGAGGCCAGAGACTTGTTACTGCACTGCAATGAGTTGGGGCTCGACGCAAATGCCAGACACACACACACACACACTCCATTATCTTGTGTGGCGATATGTGGTGGTCCTGGAAAATGATAGAGATGAATAGAACACAGGTTCTGAAGTCATCATCAGTCATCATCACTGCACACCTGATCTCAGGGGAGAGAGGAGGAGAATCTGTTTCAGACAATTACAGGGCTGAAAAACCTACTAACGAGGAGAGAGTCATTACAGCACTTACTTTGACAAAAAGCAGAGATTTCATACCAGGACAACAGAAAAGGAAAATGGAAAGGAAAAAAAAGCCTTTTTGTTGGCCCATAGCAGGCTTTTACATCAATACAACTCTCCTGGGTCCCACAGGGCCAGCTTCAAAACCCAGGTGTGAGAGACACACAGCAGAGATTTCTGATGGATTTCTGATGGAAGTTAAGAACATACAGCAACAGTACAGTAAGAGTGAAGCCAGAGATTTGGAAGACTATGTTAGTCGAGTCGAGTAGGAGTGGGTTAAAGTGGTTCAGAGATAAGGGTATAAAGTACTGTTTGTAAGGAGTATAAGATGTATAATGCCCTGTCATTTGATTATCCCAGGTACAATCCAAGTGAACAATGTAGCAGTCAGTTCTTCCAGTGAGGACTCCTACCACCACCAGCACCATCAGGACAAGCTGGCCATGGCCCCCATGCACCCCAGCACGGTGCTCTACAGCATGGGCAACGCTGGACAGACCTCCATCAAGAAGGAGCCCCTGGAGGGAGGCGGGGGTGGTGGGGTGTACTCTTACCACCATGGCCTTCACCTGGACCCCAGTGGTCAGCTCAGTTACTCCTCAGCCCCCCTAAACTCAGAGGAGGTCCCTTCTAGCCAGGGCCCCACCCCCTCCTCTGACGTAACCATGGACAGCTCCTCCAGTCTAGAGCCTGAGGTCTACACCACCCTCACCGTCAGCACCCCTCTGATGGCCCAAACAGACCCGAACGTCCACCACCTCCAGTCTGGGGAGTACCTCAGGGGCCACAACCCACAGCCTGTCCCCTCCTCACACCTCCTGGGCCCTGGCATGAACAACAACTACATGTCTGTGTCGGAGAGTAAGGTGGACGCTAGTGGCGATGGGGTGAATGAGATGGTGCGGGTCATGTGTGGGGAGATGGAGCCGGGAGAGGAGAAGGAGCTGGCCAAATTACAGACAGTGCAGATGGACGAGGATATGGCTGACCTTTAACCTGTAACCTATGACGTTTCATAAGCACTCATATCTGCCCAAGCAGTGATATGGTGAATATTTTTACTTTTTTGTGTGTTTTTTTACCATTCATTTCTTCTAAGTGTTAAATTATTTGCTAATGTTGTGTTCATTTTACCTTACAATGCACTCTATTCAGATACAAACCCCTTGGATTGGCACCATGAAGTCATCCTAATGAATTATTTTAAAACCCCCGATTCCTCTATGCCTCACAAAAAGTCAGAACTAGAAGTCCCTTGCATGCATATGAACCACATTCTAAGTGTGCATTTTTTATATACAACACCTGCTACTTCCCATTGAGTGGACTTGATCCACAGAAGCAGGTGTTGGAATGGCCCTGGTCATGTGACCAGGATGTTCCTCCAAACTAAATGCGTCATCTGGGTCAACTCAAAAAGGTCCTTTAGTAGGGGGAGGGGAGCGTCTCTGTGAAAATGTTCACTAAACCACTACAACTGCTGCACTGAAAACCACATAAAACCACACTGAAAGCCACACATAAAACCACACATGAATAACAGGACCATCACTGTGCACAGCAGTTGCTGATTTATGCAATTTAGTCCTCTTCAAATTCTCAGAAAGTCATTCAAGTCTACCATCCTCCATAGTACATTCATCATTTGTTACATATCACGTGGGCTGAGGATGATTCATCATATTTATGGCATGGTTTCTGTTCGAGGGACTTAAGAAGAAATGAATGTGCCTTTCTGCCCCGTAGAATGTCAGTCTGTACTGACCTCTCCTAATTTGCACTAGCATCAAAACACTATAACAGAAGATTGTAGCTTCAAAGAACCTACCTTTCCCTCTGGACTGATCAAACCATAGCAAGTCTATACTGTGAAAACATATTTCCATCTTCATCCATTATTGGAGACGGGGAGAGGTTATAAAGCGGTTGTGGTACAGTCTGTATCTATTTGAACGTAGTAAGACCACTATATGCTGTTTGTTCATTTTGGCAACAGTACGTCCCATCATTCATTTTGAAATGTCTCCCAAACTGTCTCTGTGAAAATATACATCGGTTATATTTGTCTTCACAGTAAGATGCAAGCACATTTATATGATTGACTGGTGTGTCTGTTTGTGTGTTTGTATGAGAAACTGGAAGGGGAGCATTGTATTTGAGGGAGAAGAACCACATGCAGTCCGAAGTGTTTTATATGGAGAGGGATTTGTATTGTGTCCCTTTGCATGGCAAACTGAGTTAAGAATATTACAATGTCCTGGTTAATAGTGCCTTTTACTTTGAATTGTTATTTTCTAAATACGATTGAGTGTGACTAACAAGTTCTCTACACTCTATGATTGATGCATAGGTGCAGAGCGAGACACATGCAAAACTTCCATGGTTTTCAGATAAAGCTATTCCACTTTGGGTCATTTTCTGGTATTATCAGATAGGTGCATAAGCCAGACATCTCCTGTGATGTTGAGGTAGGGAGTAAGTGGGCCTCATACGTCAACAAATGTATGTGGAGCACTTCACAACTGAAGACATGAACTCCACACAGACACACAACACAAAACCATAATACCCCATCTCAACCGCATGACCAACAGATGTCATTTACACATAACAGTAAGACATTAAGACAAAGATCCATGTACATAGAGACTTGCCAGTACATTTTCCTTTGTCAGGTTCCATGACCTAAACCTTCACTCAGAGTAGAGCTATGAACAGACTGCAAACTGACATAAAGATTACATTACAGAACAACTTTGTCTACATGCTCTGATGTCATATACCAAAAATAAGCCATAGGCATATGGTAAAACAGATTGTTTTTTATTTTAGCTTGAACTGTATGTTTGTAATCTGAAATGATGTGAATGTATTTTTCTAAATCTCCATACTGCATTAAAAGTTTATATTTATAAAAATATGAAACTGTTACTAGTTTTTGTCATGAAAAAAGTGTTCATTTGGCTCCTTTACCATGACTAAATAATTTCTAGATGACTTCTTAATTAAACATGTGAGTTGCGTTTGTGTTTAATGTTATGTCTACAGTGGACCTAAATTCTCCAGACAGGAAGCATACGTCTTCTATATATTTAAAAGGCTTAAAAAGCCAACCTCTGCGAGGATGGGGGTATAACAGGCATGCCCTGATCCAACAAGCCTAGAACTGCGCTCTGCAAACCTGCAGTGATCATTTGCACATGCCTGGCAACCTGGTGTTCATTAACCCTCCTATTCTCATCTCAGCCGCCGTAATTCAAATAAACAGCAATGAGATTTCCAGAGGTACTGCTCATAGGGGTGGGGGGTCCATAGCTCCACACAGTCCTGTCCATGGGCCCTCTCCCTGGGATAACCCAGAGCAAGCTCTCCCTGGCTCACTCAGCTGATCCACATATGGATGAATGAGTCAGAAGTGTTGTCACTCACAGGCACTGTGTGTCTGTACAGAGAAATCCTGAACTGCTCACATGGCTTTGGGGGATTTTTAATGATCTTCCACCCAATTCTGATTCACTCCGCCGGCTCCCAAGTAAGGCTGGTTAAGATAAAGGGGGGAGAAGGGGCGGAGGAATGGATGCATGGATGGATAGGTAGATGGAGAATTTATAGGGGTTTTCAGACTGGACTTCAGGTCTTATCCTCTTCGTAGATAATTTTTATGGGTTCTATACGGATGACCCAAATAAACAGAAGGTGTTTGTCTCCGCTCACTCAATGGAGAGAGAGGGGGAGAGTAGGGGAGAAAAAGGAGAGGGAGAGGCAGGTAACTGGTCTATGGTTACCTGTGCACGGGTGACTTCGTTGCCATGGGCATTGGATTAGCTGATTGTTAGGTATCAGGTGATGCCTACTATAATATTGAAGAGGGTGAAACGGCTTTGTTGAAGCCCTGAACAAAGTCTGATTGGAAAAGGGAGCCAATGTTCTCTTGGTCTCATGGGGTGTGGGCCCCAGAAAGCTTCAAATTTCCCCTTTTTATTGTGCCTGTAGATTAGAAGAAAATGAACAGCACAGTCAGTCTTTTTAAAGGAAGACTAAACACTATTTTGAAGAACATCTGTTTGCAATATTTCTACATTATTTGTATTACAGTATAGCCTACAAGGCAACCTTAATAGATGAATGTAATGCATATTTAGGGGGAAAAAGTTTAGAAAGTCACTTATAGATATGTCACTTTTAAAATAACACACTTTATACATGAGGTGTGTCCAGCAGGCTATCGTTCACCATCAAATACACCAATCCAACCACATAATAATGTTACCAAAAAGTGGAACAAGTAATATGTATAATTTTGTCCGCAATTTAAAACGTGCACTGTAAAACATGCGCGGGCGAGCAGTAAAAGAAGGGACCCCCCCAAAACCGAGGCCTTATTAAAAACGGTGACCTCTGATCTCTTGGATGGTTTCAAAGCTGACATTTAATGCGGCGCAGCAGACTGCAAGCCATATGTAACATGACCTGGGGAGCGCGGTACTCTGCTGCTCCACGTCCCACTAATGAGAGGCCAGGGGTCGCTGGGTGCTGCGCTGCTCCAAAAGACCCACCAGCAATGCTTTACCCACGGAGATTCATTTGTGGGGTTCCGAAAGTGAAAGGTAAATAAATGAACCTAAAGTTAGCAAATATAAGTACAATTATAAATTTATGTTTAAACGCGCACTCTATGGCGTTTACAATGTGAGATGTGTGTGTGTCTAAAATCCACTGGGAACGACTGAGGTTAGCTTATAGGCTTAGTTGTTTTCGCCATCAAAACCACAACGCAATATTTGACTTCGACATCAGATAATTGAGTTGTTATCAGGCGTGAGAAAATATCTGCACATGTTCAGTCCTCCATCCACAACGAAAAATAAAAGGAAAGGTGCGACCTGGGGCAATTTAATGCTCGGTTCTGCACTATAACCGCAACGTGTAACATATGCGTAAAAACGGTCCAAACGTGCACTACACATGCCAGTGTGTTTCCACCCATATCTATATCTCTCCCCCCCTCACACACACACGCACACGCGCACCGGTGCACGCACACATGTTGGGGTGTTGTTGTCCACTGAAATGGGATATGTTGAGAGAGAGGCAACAGCTGGGAGTCCGCATCATCGCCACACCACACTGGTGAAATTGTATTTCCAATAGAAACGCACCACTCTGTAACAGGAGCGACGCAAATAAGAGTCAAACTCCTTATGACTATTAAAAGTCAAACTCCTTATGACTATTAAAAGTCAAACTCCTTATGACTATTAAAAGTCAAACTCCTTATGACTATTAAAAGTCAAACTCCTTATGACTATTAAAAGTCAAACTCCTTATGACTATTAAAAGTCAAACTCCTTATGACTATTAAAAGTCAAACTCCTTATGACTATTAAAAGTCAAACTCCTTATGACTATTAAAAGTCAAACTCCTTATGACTATTAAAAGTCAAACTCCTTATGACTATTAAAAGTCAAACTCCTTATGACTATTAAGGAGTTTGACTCAATAAAAACATGACAGTTCCTTTCCGCCAAGCCAAATGCCACCTGCCCAATCAATGTTTACTATAGATGTTTTATTAGTTGTGTTACCAACACTCATAGGCCTTTAAAGATAATGGTAAACTTCATTTAGTACATAAAAATATGAACACTAAATATTCTCTCTAAATAGCCTAATTAATTTACGCATTGTGAATGTCAAATCTCGATCTGTGCATCCCGTCATGGGGTTGTTGTTTATAAACTGGCGCCCCCTCCCTACCACTAACCTACACATTGTCTGAAACCAATGGTCAAGTGGTTTAGAAAATGAGGACAACACATTTCAGAACACTGTGGTTGTTTTATTACATAGAACGTTACGGCAAAGCCTCAATCGAATGATCGTTTAACAACATCAGGACCAAAGTTTGTTTACTAACCTGCTATATAGCGTTGTGTAGCCTCTGAGGTGGCCCTGCGAGGAAAGTGAGCCGTAATGATTTTGATGGGAGGTGACCGCAGTGCTCTTATACAAGGCTAATTTTCTAACATGACAGGAAACTCTGTTAAGCTGATAATTGCGGCTCCAATTTCATTTAACTCACTCATGTCAACAGTTGTGTTTTGAGAAAGCAACCAATTCGGAGTATTGCACTTAAAGTGATGAATAGGCTTGTATGTTTTACAACAAAAACGTAGGTCTGGGCAGGGCCTATAGGCCAATTCAAACTAATAGTAGAGAAAAAAGTCATATTGTGGTAATTAATAATCACATATCCTATACTTCGTCTCAAGTGAGTGAGTTAAATTATCAAAAGATTCTGCAAAATAAATCCTAAAATTATATTTACACAGACACAACAACATTAGGGTTATAGAAATATAGTAATCTAAGCCAGACTTGATGTTGCCTAACTGCACTCATTTCTGTTTGAAAATGTTTGCCGCATACTTTGCATAGTTTGAAGATATATAGGCCGAAGCAACGAATTATACGGGGTGACAAATATTATAGGCCCACCTTTTAATTTAAAAACGTTTTACATCAATGAATTATTAGGCCTGACTATGTCTCGAATTATTTTGATTTATCCAAGTAGGCTAGATATATTAAGGAAAGCCATGGACTACATAGGCTACATTCCAAATGTTTCAGCCAATTTGAACAGTATCAGCATTGTTCCAGTCAACAGCTGAAATAGCAGTTTGATTAAGCGAAAACCATCTGCTTGCTTGTGTGAACCCGGCCTTGCTAGACTTTCACAATTTTACTCTCTCCTACTTTTTATAAAGAAAAAAGCTTCAGTCACAAAACGCCACATATAGACGGTTTGATATGAGATATGGTGACGTTTTTATGAAGTGCTTTCTCGGTATGTATTTGTGGATTGTTTTTCTTTCTCCCTCTCATTTTCCATACACCGACGTTGTGTGCAGTAGCAGAGACGTCGCCAATCGTCATCGTTGCCCGGGGGCAGTGGAGGGGAGTCCACATCTTGAAATAATCACGACCTGAACTAAGATTGGGCACGTCCCCCTGGCTTCTCGGGTTAAAGGAGGAGGCGCGGCGCAATGTGGTAGAGATATTAGAGAAACCTGAGAGCGGCCCATAAGACAGCTCATTTGCTGGAGCGCTAGGGTTTAGAGAACTGAGCGGAGCGAACCCCATAGGCCTCCGCCTAATGTCGAGGACCGACCGGCCAACCGCGTAATATGCACCTTTTATTCCCTGAATGATGGGGCCTTCGTTTTCGATAGCCTACCTCAACGTATTTCATAACTTCTTGTATGTTCTCATTTGCATGACAGAATGCACATCTCTCAGGCAGTTTTAGGCTATACTTTGGATGCTCGTTTGATGTTGTTTTCCTTTATAAGCAATACAACTGGGAATAGGTCGAGCAATTATACATTATTGGCCATGAATTCATCAGGAGGCAGTTATGTTGAGATCATAATAATCTCAGCAAATGGTTGGGTCTTACACTTTATTTATTGCATACCCTCGTTCATTTGCTTTTATCATGGAAGGTTCATCTACAAAAGTGCCCCTAAATCAATTTTATAATCTTTATGGTACAGGCCATTATTTTCAAACAGAAGAATCTGGATATTTTAGATTCGCCTCTCATCCAAGCACGAGGTTGGTTTTTACACGTGTCTAAAACCACAGAAATGTATTAAACCAACGCTCGATGAAACCCTTATAACTGGTAGGCCTAGTGGTGTGTAGAACACCAAATATGTTAACAGTAAATTACCTCTAACCTTTAACCCGACACCTATATTTCATATGTAAAATCAGATATTGGTTTAAAGATGTAGGCCTAACGGACAGAATAAATAATATTGGAAATAATATTGGCTGCCCTAGAAATGCTCCTTTCCGGTGTCTACTTCTCAACGTGTTGCCGGAGAGTCAAGTTGCAAATCCTGGGAAAGATAAAGAAATTTGATCTATCCTTCAAAACAACGACTCAACGACCAAGAGCCCGTGACTCACAGAACTCATTTACTAATGGATAGGTTTTATGTTTCACGCCACAACATTGAGGACAGCAGTGGAGAGACGATTTATCTCCAGGGAAATAACCTTAGGGAGTCCGGAATAAAAATGTACATCATTTCGTAGAAATATAAAGATTTCACACCATAATAAATGAACAACTAATGCAGTACAATTAGTAGCCTAAAATGTACTGATGCAAATTGAAACGAAAAGAAAATCGAAAACACAGATATAACTGAACATCAAAATGATTCAATGTATGACTAATGGTTTAGGCAAGGATTTTGGAAATTGAAAGAATTAAACAAGCTGCAAAAAAATAACATAAAAAACAACATAATAACAATAATATCAATGGAAATGTCCATCGATGTGTTAACACGTCGGGTAGTCTATGGTGCACATGCGTAAAGAGGAGTCACACCAATCAAATATAACTGATGAACAAACTGAATATCATAACTGTTGGTTCATTGGGGCTATTATTTGGACATCAAGTTAGAGGAAATATATTCCATCAGATTCCAGGTTCTATACCACACGATGCATTTTGCAAATCTCAGTTGAAAGCTCAGTAAAATATCCTACACGTGTCAGGCCACTATTCCACAATATAAGGCCTGTGCATATATCTTTCATCAATAGACCATCTTGCAATATTGACATAGAAGCCTTACAAAGCCTTACAAATGATCAATACCTGCACGTTTCTTAACGTTTCTTTCCTGTCTAAAAGCACCAACCTTTTTGGCAGGCACTCCTACGTAATGGCACGTATAACTATCATAGGAAGTTATTAAATTATATCACCTCATAAAATACACTACTTGATAATTAATAGACTATGAAAAATAGGAGAGAAATACACAATCTACGTGCTATTAACTCGGTGGCAAGATGAGGGGGTTTAACGGTGACAATAATTAATAATGCATGGTGATGCAATAAATTACTTCAGATATATTCATCGATCTCTTGTACTTCACTTCAAGCCTTGTCTGGAACTTTCCAAAAACATGGGAGGTCCTGCATGAAGAGAATGATAAAAATGCTCTTTAAGAAAGAAGTCTGTAATAATTGATTAGCATGTAGGTACCTTTGCTCCCTCAGCTAACGCTGGAGAGGAGTATGGGGTGGGGGGCTCCAATTTCAGTCCCTGACGTACTCCCTCCAGGGAGGAAACGGAGCTGCAAGCCCAGTTCTGCTCGGCTGCCAGGGTATAGGGCAGTGGGAGAGCCAATCAACGAATCGCGCAGCGCTCTCTTTAAGCCTGACATATCTCCAACAGGAACAAATTGTCCCAACAATCAACATCCGAATCTCCCGTGCGCATCAGGGGTGGAGTGGATATTGTCCGGACGCCGGATTGCACTGGGTTCTGGAACACAATAACAAACCAGTGAAGAATATATAGACAGAAAAGCAGCATTCCTCTGGATATCGGCGTTGGGCTGGGGATTGAGACCCGACATCATGTCAATACTACCTTCCTTTGGGTTTACCCAGGAGCAAGTCGCCTGCGTCTGCGAGGTCCTGCAACAAGGAGGGAACCTGGAGAGGCTCGGTCGTTTTCTCTGGTCTCTCCCAGCTTGTGACCACCTCCACAAGAATGAAAGTGTACTGAAAGCAAAGGCGGTGGTCGCCTTCCACCGAGGGAACTTCAGAGAGCTCTATAAGATCCTGGAGAGCCACCAGTTTTCCCCGCACAACCATCCCAAGCTGCAGCAGCTGTGGCTGAAAGCGCACTACGTGGAGGCGGAGAAATTGCGCGGCCGACCGCTTGGAGCGGTGGGGAAGTATAGGGTAAGAAGGAAATTTCCTTTGCCCCGCACGATCTGGGACGGCGAGGAGACCAGCTATTGCTTTAAGGAGAAGTCCAGGGGTGTTCTTAGAGAGTGGTACACGCATAACCCCTATCCCTCCCCGCGAGAGAAAAGGGAGCTGGCCGAGGCCACGGGACTGACCACTACGCAGGTCAGCAACTGGTTCAAAAACAGACGCCAGAGAGACAGAGCCGCAGAAGCTAAAGAAAGGTATGTTTTGACCAAAAAACTACAATCACATGTTGCCATAGTAGGATTAATAGTAGGAAAGAATAAACTAAACATAATCACATGCGTAATTTACCAGAGCTGGAATTTTGTTGAATAAATTCCCAACTAATTTATTTAAAGTGACATGCACTTATGCTGATTTTTAGAAGGACCAATTAATATTACAATACATTTATACTAAAGTGGTTTAACAATTTTAAATTACAATTCATCCACTGTAACTTACATTTCAAACATTTAGTGTGATACCCCAAAACAAAAAGCTATGGCCAACATACGTTTGAAATGGAACCAATGACAGACTATTGACTGTATCCTTCTAATTTCGATAGTGTTGTAAATATTTCTGACATCAGAATAAGTTACAGCTATTTAGACAGTGTTACATGTCCAACTGGAGCTACAGGTCACGGTTTCAGTGGTCAAGATATGGAATCAGTATGATACAAGATATTATTCTAATGCAATAATTCAAAGTATTGCGTGGGACCAAAAGTTTCCCTTTTGCAATTGAAATGTCAAAATAATAAAAAGGATTGAATATATTTTTAATTGCATTATCCTAAAGTTTAAACCAATTTTGGATTGGCTTGTTCTTGGCTTATAATTGAAATGTCTAGCTTGTATTTGGCCTATCGATTCTGTAAACCAGGGTCCAAGATTGTTTATTCACAACCAAAAATCACCACCACGAAATCATGCAACAAACCAATGATGACAGTACTCAACTTTTGCATAGTTCAAATAGTTACACGACAATACGAGTGTTAGGAATTGGTTGGGCTAAATGTTGACTTGTTTCTTTTTGTGTTCAAATCTTTATAGTCCTCAAAGTGGTATGATAGTATGCTATAAACATTTATATTTCTAACGTTTTTACATATGTTCCCTTCTCAGAGAAAACAGCGAAAACAACAACTCCGGCAACAACAAACAGAACCAGCTGTCTCCCCTCGACGGCGGCAAGTCGCTCATGTCCAGCTCGGAAGATGAGTTCTCTCCACCACAAAGCCCTGATCAGAACTCTGTGCTTTTGCTCCAGGGAAATATGAGTCACCCCGGTGTCTCCTCTTACCCTATGACGGGTCTCGGTGGCGCACAGCCGGTGCATGGAATGCACGGACACCCGCACCAACTCCAAGACTCGTTGCTGGGACCTCTAACATCGAGCCTTGTGGATCTAGGCTCCTAAAGGCAAACTGATACTATCTTTGAAAAGACTGATAACTCTACCAGCTTGAGTACATATATGAAATTACACTATGGTACCTTATAACTAGACTGACCTCTGTCTGTCGTTAAATTTGGTTAGAACTATAACGCAATTATTTTATGCGCTTATCCTGACTTAGGAGGTACCCTCCTTCCCGTGAAAATACAATCAAACCCCCTTTTACGAACTCTTAAGTCAACGAGACACTTAAACTGGACTGCCCTTTTGCTTAATTTATGATATTTTTTTGTTCAGATAAAATTTATAGCAACCTCCTGCTATGGAAACTAAGAAGCGACGTATTCATTAAAATCCTATTAGTTTCCAATAAAACAAAAAGAGACGTCAATTTGTTTAATGTGTATTATTTGTATGTCCAGTCAATAAAATAAATAGCATTATATCATAGCCTATATTCATCCCTCAAAGATATGTAGGGCATGCAGAACAAATATAGGCTATAATAAACCAAAACATTTTGCTCAGGTTTTCTTCCTTGGTATAGCATTGAGCCGTCTACATTTTACGCACGTCCATGATAGCAAACAATACAAAATATCTGTTCAACTTTTGGGCAGGGTGTATTCGAAAAGCACATTTAGTTTCTTAGGCCTCTATGTCCCTATTTGGATGGATAGAAACCACGGTCAAAGTTCTCTGTTTAACTCTCCAGACAAAATGGACATATTTAGTCTTTCCTTGAAATTGTTGCTTTAATTTTCACCCAACGTGGGATTTCAGATATGTTAATGGTGTTGAAACTCAAAACATGATCAATTCAGAATAACAACAAAACATCCGGATTGGGAACTGTAAAATGTGGGCCCCAAAATGTTTTAATTCGATTAAAAAAAGGACCACGAGGTATGCACAACAGAGGAGTTTTGTCGATGATATTTAAAGTCATGTTTTGCCCAAGGCGAAGAAGCCTGGTTCTCGCCCGTGCTCCGTGAGCGCTGCGGATCATTACGTCTGCGTTGCGGTGTTTACTTTGCTCTCTCCAAGTGTTTGTTCTGTCGGTTCTGGGCCACGGAAAAGCAACACCATCTGCGGAAGGCGTGATTTTACATTAATCTGTAGTCTACTACGAAGAACAAATAAACCTAGAAATTGATTTATGTTTTTTAAATACTTCCTCCTTCATCCTTTTTCAACATCATGCACAACTTTTAGAATTACAATACAATTAGTATTGAACCCTGTTATCACTCATGTTTTAGGCTAACTATCCTATAATATTGATGGGAATTGAAAGCTCAATGATAAAACCACCATCACCAACAGCAATAATAACAACAGTAGCCTAATCTGCTTCTTATTTGAGTTATTAGCATATTACTAAAATTGTCTTAGATTAATACAAACAATATACAAATAATAACACTACTGTAATAATATGAATAATTGCTGTTGCAATCATTGTCATTCGAATATATCGAATAGGCAAATGTAAGACTGATTTGTATAGGGTCTACAGCCGCGTTAGGCTATAGAGCAATCCTCAAAGGACAATAACATTTATAGCGTACTTTATGGGCCAAATATCTGCGTCATATTTTGAAAAATGTCTCACTTGCACTCCAAAAGTTTCTGGTAACAGAGGACAACTCCTCTGCCCCCCTACCCCTTCGGCTCATGTCAGGGTAAATTGTTTTGAACAGAGAGCACGGAGGATTTCCTGGGCCTAATCTGAACCAGTTGCTGCTAGCATTAGATCCTGATTGCCAAGCTTGCAGGGCTATGCCCGGCTATAGCACGAGGAACCCTGGCCTGGGGCAGTCTGCATCCCAGAGGCGGTTGTCATTTGGGACTGTTTCTTAACCTATCATGACTACCAGATACAGCGGAGTGAATATTTACCATTTACAGCCGTGCATTTCATATTTTTAAGTGATGCGGTTGTTACATTTTGAATAGTTTTCTAATAATATGTTACTAGCCCTACAGCTACCATACTACTAAAATAAACTTGAAACTAGTTATGCCTTGGGATTCCCTGTATATAAATATATCCTTTGAATCTAATATGCAGGAACATTTGGACCTCATTTGAACTCTAAATAAAGCAGGAACCTGTTATTTGATCAACCCCAATGTATCTGATTTACAGGAGACACAGAAACAAGTCTGTCTCAAAAAAGTGCCAGGGACTCAAATGTAGGTTAGGAATTTTCTGCACTCTGCCTCCCACTCACAAATAATGCGCAGAACACCTTTGATTTACAAAATAGACTCTTTAGACCAAATTTGCAAGAAATCTCCCATGAGACTGCAAGCAGAGAAAAAAATATAGCCTGATTGGCTAACAGCCAATAACAAAGGCACCAAAGTGAATGTGCCAGTTAATCTAGCGACAATATGTCTGGTAAAGGATGGACACACAGGAGATTACTATGTGCCATACCGGAATTAAGCCATCAATGTCACCTCTACAGGGGTGGAAATAGAAAATGAATTCAATCCCTTGCGGAAACTCCAACAAGGCTTTTAATCACGCCTGAATTCCGCACTTCAGATCCCAACCGAACACGGTGTGTTCACACTGGACAGTTAACATGGATACACACATACATGGATACACACATACATGGATACACACATACATGGATACACACATACATGGATACACACATACATGGATACACACATACATGGATACACACATACATGGATACACACATGTGAGTCTACTGTATCTGGCACACAGAGAATTCCTCCTTTCAGTTCCACAAGTGGGGCCATGGTGCAGCAGTGCAGCATGTGTAGGAGGAATAGGCCTACGCCTCAGGCACTGGGCTCCTTCATTAGAGCTGAATGTGATGCGCCATCAGGTCCACTGTGAGCTGACTAGTGCCAGTAAGAGCAGCTGCTAAGGGACAACAGAGTCGTCAGAAGGGCATTTTGTTTTTCATGGATATGACTTGCAGTGGCATTAAATCAATGACAGGAAAGACCTTTTCGGGTGTAAATAAACATATAAATAAACATATAGAGAGTAAATGAAAGGCCGCAGTCTGTTCTAAAGCGTGGGAGAGGGTTCTGGTATGTCGATTTTGGTAAGCACTCAGAGTGAGTAAAATGATCCATCTACAATGAGGACAAAGCAAAAGGTAAGGAACTTGGTCTCGGGCTGACTTTCTCAGGTCTAGTGCCTGCAGGTAGCCTTACCCCCACATGGGAGCATTGTGTGAGACAATCCCAGGTATCCATAACCACGGACTGTATGAGGGGTGTGGGCATGGGGAGGTGGAGGTAGAAGAGGGGTGATGATGGACAAAAGGATCTTTTCAGGTCTGCCGCAGGGACGGGGACAGGGGCAGGGTGGCGGGGTTGTGGGGAGATTTCCTTACCAATGATGCATGGATCTGACAACGCTCCAGCCTGGCTTGCCCAAGAGGCAGACTGTGTGTGTGCAAGAGAGAGAGAGAGAGAGCGTGTGCTATAATACAGTGCTATACACCTTTGAACAGCTGTTCTCTGTAGTGTGTCTTTGTAAATATTGGGAGTGTGTTGTTCATTGTAAACAGCGAGCTCCATGGACAGTCTCCTCTCAGACAAGTGGTCAAGCAGGAAGCCTCTGGTACAACAGGAAGCTCCAAGTAGCGTTGGCGAAAGAAATATTTATCTCTATCTCCCACTATGCTGAGTGATGCATGACCCAGAGTTCAAAGACAAGGAGGAGCACAGACTCCTGACGGTCCCAAGCTATTAGGGTGGAAGATAACATGTGTGTCAAATGAAGGGCCTCATGTAGAGGAGACAACGAATGGGAATTTTTATATATTTTCCAATATATAAGGTGATGGACAAGATGTAACTCGATTGTGATGCATTTGAAGGAGGCTTGTAAAGAGAAATATGCCTGGAAGGTCCGGGCTCATGTAACCAACCCTTACAAAGACAAAGCTTGTCCTGGTTTCAGAAGATCAGATATCGGTATTTTAGGAGCTTAGCAGGAAAAGCGATATCTATATCTTTTTTGTTGTTGTACTTTTACCCCTTTTTGTCCCCAATTGGTAGTTACAGTCTAGTCACATCGCTGCCACTCCCGTACGGACTCGGGAGAGGCAAAAGTCAAGAGCCATGCGTCCTCCGAAACATGACCCTGCCAAGCCACACTGCTTCTTGACACACTGCTCGCTTAACCCAGAAGCCAACCGCACCAACGTGTCGGAGGAAACACTGTCCAGCTGGCAACCGGAGTCAACTTGCAGGCACCCGAAGTCAGCTTGCAGGCAACCAGCCCACCACAAGGAGTCGCTAGAGCGTGATGGGACAAGGATATCCAGGCCAGCCAAACCAGCCAGCTGTGACACAGCCTGGGACCGAACCCGGGTCTGTATTGACGCTTCAAGTACTGCAATGCTGCGCCACTCGGGAGACCTAGATTTATTTTCAAATATAGAATTTTGAACACAGGTGACTTCAGTCTGGGATGTTGGAACTGAACATTTCCCCAGATTGTCAGCTCTTGTTATCCTTTGCCAATTATAGTCTGAGCACACTGCTGTGATATGCCTCAGAGCAGGTACACACACACGCATACACATACATATACAAACACCACACATTATTCAAAACTAAACTAAAGAAAACCATTAAACTAAAAAGCAATAATATTATTCCATAATAGAAAATACTACCAATATTATCCTTTGTGAACCCACCTTAGAGAGGGCTGATTGACCTAATGTTACCTGGCTATATGCAGTGGTCCCAGGGGTGTTGGGGCACAGGCAGACACAACAGGAGGAAGTGGTATGGGATATGGGATAATTAAATATACCCCATTGTCCCATGGGCCATCACCTCACCTACCCCAGTGGTTCATAAACAGCTCAAGTGCATCCCCCCCCGAGCCACAAACCACACTGCTTCCTCCCTCCAGATCCTGGGTCTAAATGGAGTTTGTGTTTGTTTGGTGACATGAGAGTGACAGGTCCCAGAAATTGAACTTCCATCCCGCTCCCCGCTCCCCTCACCTCTCATCCCCATACTCCAGTACAGGATAAAATACCCTTGTTTGGTTCTCAAAAAAATATTTCAGGAAATGAAAGTTGTAACACGATCCTCTGTGTGCCAAACGTCTCCCTGAGCAGGGACAAAAGGCACAGAGAAATCTGTTCAGGCTATTTTAGCCTGCAGATGATAGAGGGAGAGAGGGAGCAGGAGGGATAGAGAGAGAAGGAGGGAGAGAGAGAGGGAGAATGACAGAGAGAGAGAATGAGGGACAGAAACAGAGCGCAAAAACGGAGGAAAAGGTGAAGATTGAGAGGAACTGCAAGAGAGAGAAAGATTCAGAGAAAATAGCAAAAACTAGAGACAGGAAAGAAAATAATATCAAAAGGGAACGGGAAGGAAAAGGATAAGGAGGGGGATGGGAATTGCTATAAACTCTTTGCAGAAACAAAACTAACAGCACTTTAGACACAGGACCCCTATGCCACAGATACACGTGCACTAAGGAAAATAAACATCCCATTTCTACCCTATCCTATATTTCGAGCAAGTCTCTCTTGTGGGAATGCCTCTGAGGCTCGTCATTCAGAAGAGGTTCACTGGTTATGCTCTAGTTACAGTCTTTTTCAATCGCTGTGGTGCAATTTTCACAATGCTTGGTACAAAACTCAAACCAAATCATCAAAAAGGCAGTTGTTTCAAAACCCTAAGCACATTTTCAATTGACTACTCTAAGTACAACGCACAATCACAAAGACTATTTTTCCTCAAACTTAATCAGTGTTTCATCTAGAAATGCATGTTTTATAATGCAATACATGGTCATATAAAGTGATGGTGTTTTACAATGCAATGCTCACATTACTTTTGATATGATTGTCTTCTCATTTGTTAAAATACATTTGACTATTACTTAATCAGACTGCTCTTAATTGATAATAACTTAACCGTTTGGTAAACCTATATATTTTAAACTGGTTCATATACTGCAGATTTTGAGAACTAGATAATGAAAATGTATGTTTGTAAAGTATAAACATATAAAGTATGATATACAGTGCCTTCCGAAAGTATTCAGCCCCTTGACTTTTTCCACATTTTGTTGTGATACAAAGTGGATTTCAAATGTATTTAATTGTCATTTATTTTGTCAACGATCTACACAAAATACTCTGTAATGTCAAAGTGGAAGAAGAATTCTAACATTGGTAAAAAAAAAAGATAAATACAAATGAAATACTAGTGCTTCCAGACAGTACTCATAACCGTTCACTTATTCCAAAAACAATTGTGTTACAGCCTGAATTCAAAATGTATTAAATATTTGTGTCACCCATATACATACAATACCCCATAATGACAAGGTGAAAATATGTTTTTAGAAATGTTTGCAAATTTATTGGAAATGAAGCGCAGAAATATCAAATTTACAGAAATTAAACACCCCTGAGTCAATACTTTGTAGAAGCACCTTTGGCAGCGATGAGTGAGTGTTTCTGGGTAAGTCTCTAAGCACTTTCCACACCTGGCTTGTGCAACATTTGCCCATTTATTTATTTCAAAATCCTTCAAGCTCTGTCAAATTGGTTGTTGATAATTTCCAGACAAGCATTTTCAGGTCTTGCCATAGATTTTCATGTAGATTTAAGTCATAACTGTAACTCGGCCACTCAGGAACATTCACTGTCTTCTTGGTAAGCAACTCTTGTGTAGATTTGGCCTTGTGTTTTAGGTTATTGTCCTGCTGAACGGTGAATTCATCTCCCAGTGTGTGGTGGAAAGCAGACTGAACTAGGCTTTCTTCTAGGATTTTGCCTGTGCTTAGCTCCATTACGTTTATTTTTTATCCTGAAAAACTCCCCATTCCTTAACAATTACAAGCATACCCATAAACTGATGCAGCCACCGCCACTATGCTTGAAAATATGGAGAGTGGTACTCAGTAATGTGTTGTATTGGATTTGCCGCAAACATAACACTTTGTATTGAGGACAAAAAGTAAATTGCTTTACCACATTTTTAGCAGTATTACACAAAACAAAAATATAAACGCAACATGTAAAGTGTTGGTCCCATGTTTCATGAGCTGAAATAAAAGATCCCAGAAATGTTCCATAAGCACAAAAAACTTATTTATCAAACATTATGTGCACAAATTTGTTTACATCCCTGTTAGGGAGCATTTATCCTTTGCCAAGATAATTCATCCAACTGACAGATGTGGCACATCAAGAAGCTGATTAAACTTCATGATGATTACACAGGTGCACCTTGTGCTGGGGACAATAAAAGGCCTTTGTAAAATGTGCAGTTTTGTCACACAACACATTGCCACAGATGTCTCAAGTTTTGAGGGAGCGTGCAATTGGCATAGTAACTGCAGGACTGTCTACCAGAGCTGCTGCCAGAGAAGTTCATGTTAATTTCTCTACCACGTCGTTTTAGAGAACCGGCCTCACAACCACAGAACACGTGTATGGTGTCGTGTGTGCGAGCAGTTTGCTGATGTCAACATTGTGATCACTGCGCCCCATGGTGACGTTGGCATGAGCTACGGACAACTAACACATTTGCATTTTATTGATGGTAATGTGAATGCACAGAGATACTGTGACGAGATCCTGAGGCCCATTGTCGTGCCACCTCATGTTTCAGCATGATAATGCGCAGCCCCATGTCGCAAGCGCCTGTACACAGTTCCTGGAAGCTGAAAATGTCCCAGTTCTTCCATTGTCTGCATACTCACCAGACATTTCAACCATTGAGCATGTTTGGGATACTCTGGATCGATGTGTACGACAGCGTGTTCCAGTTCCCGCCATTATCCAGCAACTTTGAACAGCCATTGAAGAGGTGTGGGACAATATTCCACAGGCCACAATCAACAGCCTGATCAACTCTAGAAGATGTGTTGCGCTGCTTGAGGCATATGGTGGTCACACCACATACTGACTGGTTTTCTGATCCACGCCCCTATCTTTTTATTAAGGTACTGTATCTGTGACCAACAGATTCATATCTGTATTCTCAGTCATTTTAAATCTATAGATGAGGGCCTAATGAATTCATTTCAATCGACTGATTTCCTTATGTGAACTGTAACTCGGTAAAATCTTTTAAATTTTTGCATGTTGTGTTTATATTTTTGTTTAGCATACTTTAGTGCCATGTTGTAAACAGATACATGTTTTGGAATATTTGTATTCTGTACAGGCTTCCTTCTTTTCACTGTCAATTAGGTTAATATTGTGGAGTAACTACAATGTTGTTGATCCATCCTCAGTTTTATCCTATCACAGCCATTAAACTTTGTAACTGTTTTAAAGTCACCATTGGCCTCATGGTGAAATCCCTGAGCGATTTCCTTCCTATCCGGCAACTGAGTTAGGAAGGACGCCTGTATCTTTGTAGTGACTGGGTGTATTGATACACCAGCCAACGTGTAATTAATAACTTCACCATGCTCAAAGGTATATTCAAGTATATTTATTTTTACCCACCTTCTTTGCTTTTTTATGACGGTTTTGGAGCAGTGGCTTCTTCCTTGCTGAGCGGCCTTTCAGATTATGTTGATATAGGACTCGTTTTACTGTGGATATAGATACTTTTGTACCTGTTTCCTCCAGCATCTTCACAAGGTCCTTTGCTGTTGTTCTGGGATTGATTTGCACTATTCACACCAGAGTACGTTCATCTCTAGGAGACAGAACACGTCTCCTTCCTGAGTGGTATGACAGCTGCGTGGTCCCATGGTGTTTATACTTGCGTACTATTGTTTGTACAGATGAACGCGGTACCTTCAGGTGTTTGGAAATTGCTCCCAAGGATGAACCAGACTTGTGGAGGTCTACATATTTTTCCTGAGGTCTTGCTGATTTCTTTTGATTTTCCCATGATGTCAAGCAAAGAGGCACTGAGTTTGAAGGTAGGCCTTGAAATACATAAACAGGTACACCTCCAATTGACTCAAATTATGTCAATTAGCCTAATGGAAGCTTTTCTGGAATTTTCCAAGCTGTTTAAAAGGCACAGTCAACTTAGTGTATGTAAACTTCTGACCCACTGGAATTGTGATACAGTGAATTATAAGTGAAATAATCTGTCTGTAAACAATTGTTGGAAAAATTACTTGTGTCATGCACAAAGTAGATGTCCTAACCAACTTGCCAAAACTATAGTTTGTTAACAAGAAATTTGCGGAGTGGTTGAAAAACGAGTTTTAATGACTCCAACCTATGTGTATGTAAACTTCCAACTTCAACTGTATGTGTAAGGTACAGAGATCAGGTATTTCAAAAATCAATCAAAAATCATGTTAAACATATTTTTACTCCTGAACTTATTTAGGCTTGCCATAACAAAGGGGTGGAATACTTATTGACTCAACACATTTCAACTTTTCATTTTTTTAAATGAATTTGTAAAAAAACAAAACATAATTCCAGGTTGACATTATGGGTTATTGTGTGAAGCCCAGTGACAAAACAATTCTCAACGTAATCCATTTAATATTCAGTCTGTAACACAACAAAATGTGGAAAAAGTCAAGGGGTTTCTGAATGCACTGTATACTGTAATGTACTATTATGATGTTGACTTTTAGGATTTTACTTCACAAAAAGTAACAAAAAAATCAGATATTGACTAGAGCAGAGAAGTACTCCATGTAACAAATGCATCCCCATTAAACATGTATCCAAAATGAAGTTGCTGGGGTATCTTGATGGAGGTGTTTCACACAGCTTTACTGAAATTACAACGGCCAATACAGTACTGTAATACCTGCCATTTACGTAGCAGACATGTATGGGCTCCAGTGAGCCCATACATATTCATATGTGACTCCAGTGGGAATCGAACCCACAACTTTTGTGCCATGCTCTTACTAACTGAGCCCCACAAGACCAATACAATTCATACAGTATTACAATACAGGAGGAAGGTGTGTGATTGCCATCCCCATAAGCATGTCACCCTCCTTCATGCCATGGGTGAGGCATGCGATGACATCAATACAGACCAATGTCAGGCTTGGATTTGCCATGCCAATTTATTTTTTTGTTTTCCATTATTTTACCAGGTAAGTTGACTGAGAACACATTCTCATTTACAGCAACGACCTGGGGAATAGTTACAGGGGAGAGGAGGGGGATGAATGAGCCAATTATAAACTGGGGATGATTAGGTGGCCATGATGGTATGAGGGCCAGATTGGGAATTTAGCCAGGACACCGGGGTTAACACCCCTACTCTTACAATAAGTGCAATGGGATCTTTAATGACCTCAGAGAGTCAGGACACCTGTTTAACGTCCCATCCAAAAGACAGCACCCTACACAGGACAGTGTCCCCAATCACTGCCCTGGGGCATTGGGATGTATTTTAGACCAGAGGAAAGAGTGCCTCCTACTGGCCCTCCAACACCACTTCCAGCAGCATCTGGTCTCCCATCCAGGGTATGCTGCTGGGTAAAGCCAAAGGCTTTTCCCAAGGTGCATAAACAATGAGCACATTTACAGCAATGTCGATGAGAACCTATGGCCAAATGCTCAAGACAGGATTGCTGCATCAATGATTGTGAAAAATGTCTTCAGTGATCACACCTTTGATCACACATGGGATAAAAAATTATGGAAATTTGATTTTCCATACATTGTTATGGATAGTGTAAGTATATTGCATAATGTAAAAACAGTGTAATGTACTATAGGATATTACACTCAAAGGGGAATTTTGAAATATGCATGTTGCATTTTTTGCTATTGGATTAACTAGTTGTTCAAACAGCTAAATTTAGAAATTATGTCGTTTGGTGATTAAATCAATGTTCTCAAAGTATTTCACAGTAAACTTATATTTTGGATCAATGGTTATGTGGTGAGATATGTCTCCAAACAGTTTTAAATATGACTTGCTACACTACCAGTGTTACCAGTTTGGAGTTTTGTACTAAGAGTTTTGAAAATTCACCACATACTCGTGAAAATAGCACCAAAGCGATTGAAAAAACTGTAAGTGAGTCCAGAAGAGAGAGAAAATATATGGTAGCGTACTCTGTGTGTGCGTGCCTGCTTGCTTGTGCGCGCGAGAGAGATCTCTCGTTTCCAGAGAGATAAGTGTGTCCATTCCCTTCTTACCTCTCACCACTCCCACCTCATCTGTCCTCCTACTCTTCTTCAATCCATAGCGATCTCCTCTCCAGCCTTTTCTTCCCTCAGAGACGGAACATGGACCTCTCAACCTGTATCAGAACATGACATCCTTATGAGCATCTTTAAAGTCAGACAACATTGCTAGATTGCTATTGACTGCATGCAACCTCAGTTAGAGAGATACATACATTATAACAAACATTAGGAACACCTTCCTAATATTGAGTTGCACCCCCTTTTGCCCTCAGAACAGCCTCACTTCATCGGGGTATGGACTCTACAAGGTGTCGAAAGCATTCCACAGGGATGCTGTCCCATGTTGACGCCAATGCTTCCCACAGTTGTGTGAAGTTAGCTGGATGTCCTTTGGGAGGTGAACCATTTTTGATACACACAGGAAACTGTTTAGCATGAAAAAAACAGCAGCATTGCAGTTCTTGACACAAACCGGTACACCTCGCACCGGCTCCCGAGTGGCGCAGCGGTCTAAGGCACTGCTTCTCAGTGCAAGAGAGGTCACTGCAGTCCCTGGTTCAAATCCAGACTGCATCACATCTGGCTGTGATTGGGAGTCGCATAGAGTGTGCAACAATTTGCCCAGTGTTGTCTGAGGTAGGCTGTCATTGTAAATAAGAATTTGTTCTTAACTGACATGCCTAGTTAAATTAACATTTAAAATACTATCAAAGGCACTTACATTTTTGTCATGCACATTCACCCTCTGAATGGCACACATACACAATCCATGTCTCAATTGTCTCAAGGCTTAACAATCCTTCTTTGACCTGTCTCCTCCCCTTCATCTATACTGATTGAAGTTGATTTAACCAATGACATCAATAAGGGATCACAGCTTTCACCTGGATTCACCTGGTCAGTCTATGTCCTGTTTTGTATACTCAGCATATATGATCATGCATGGCTAGTTATACGGTCAGGAGCATGATACACTTCACCAATGTTAGCAATAGTCCAGCCTCCTTGATACGCACCTAAAGGCAGAGGAATGAGAAGGGGTTAAAAATGTCCTGGTTGTCATGTCTCTGCGGAGCTGTGCATTCGTTGCGTGGTGACAGTGGCCTTGGGTAATTACCAGGCTCTCCCTGGGTTACTTCCCCCCTTAGTGCCACAGCGTGTGGAATGCCAGCTAAGCTCTGTTATTAGGGACAGCACTGCCACTGGACAGACATGCCACTCCTCTGGCCTCCACCTCACCTACAGCAGCTAGAGGGACTGAAGATCAACCTTACAGAGCATTGGTTTATAGGTCTACCGTTAGATGCAGATATTATGTGGTCAAAGGCCCAAAGGAAGCCAATCTCAGTCCTTTGGATATGCACTGTAGCATATCTGTGAACAGGCTTTGGCACAGTGGAGAACAGCAAAAAGGATGTGCTGCTGTCATCATGACCAAGACTAAACTAACATAATGTAAAATATCATTGACCTAGTCAGGCCTAATCAGTTAAGAGAGAGTTGTCTTCTGTATGTGTTAGACACTGCTCTTACTAGAATGTCTAGCTATTGTCCCTGGTCAAATGATTCACTCACTTACAATAAGCAGTTCCAGTATGTAGTTGAGAGTCAAAAATTTAGTAGGCCTACATACATGTTCTGCAGACAAATACATTTATGACTTGATCACACAGCAAGTAACTAAGTGGTATTAATGCAACTTTATGCAATGACCCAAAGCTGGTTGCAACTAGCTGACAGAACTGTATGTTCGCAGTAGTAGCTGTGTGTGATGGGAGGCACTTGTGCACAAGGGTGACATGTTCAACAGGGATGATCTGCTGATGAACCAGTAAGCACATTCTGCAGCGCTCAGGGGGCACCGCCACCACCTCAAGGGTAAGAGAGAGTCCCTCACTGTCACTCTCTTTTAAAGGTTTGGCAGGTTTATAACTCTGACCCAAGAGCAGTTGGAGAAAAGCTCAAGGTGCTGAACTTAAACTTGGTGACAGCTGCAGAAACTAGAGACCAAGGAGTTTAAATATAGAACCCCAACTGGATCACTTGCAATGCTCAACACACTTTCTTACACATACATATTCACACCCACTATCATGTCATAGTCCACAGTGATATAGGCTACACAGCCAGATATTAACACTCCAAAATCCACTCAACAATAATCTGAATCTACTGCATAGAATATTGTGCTGCTCGATTGTACACCACCATATTAATCGACATAAAGAGTACTCTCATGCAGGGATGCATGACTTCATGCATCTGCACAATGGCATACGCAAACAAACACACATGTTTTACCCTACACAGACAAGCAGACAGTAAACCACACAGTAATCCACACAAAAGAAAAAGACACCCAGATGAGGTAGCCTCCTACTCCTTTAGAGAATGTATTTCTCTGGGCAGTCTGGTAGTCTTGAAACAGTTATATCTTTCAGCATCAGGATTTGTGATGCTGGGTGTTATTACAAGATCTAATATCATGACACGATGATCATATAGGTCCCATGCTCTCAGGGAAGTAAATGGGTTGCAGCCAGGCTTGGTGTAGTTATTTTGGCAAGGGATTTCAAACCAAATACTAGCCTTTGTATTACATTCATTTATTTTTAACTGATTTGTCCAAACATGGGGTCTAAACTGCAAAAAATAAAAAATGCGTAAAAATAACCCCAGCTAAAATGTGACATTACGTACTTTTGCCTCATTTTCATTAGTTGATTTTCAAATTGAATTACACGGCCCGTATTCATAAAGCGTCTCAGAGTGAGAGTGCTGATCTCTTAGTACATGAATAATATTACATGGATAGAGGGGAACTGATCCTAGATCAGCACTCCTACTCTGAGACGCTTTATGAATACTGGCCCAGGAATACAGATCCCCCCCCGAAACGTTTTAGCTCACCGTCCAAATACTTTTGGAGGGCTCTGTAGGCTTATCTGGAACTTGCCCAACAGAAATCTGGGATTTACCCATGTTGAGTGCTTGTCACTAATAGTTACATGACAAAAATAGTATTATTTGTATGTCAGTGAAAGTGACCTAAGAGATTGGCGTTTAATGTTTAATAAAGTTCAGATTGTTTCAGACTGTGTGATGTTGGGGAACTCTAATTCTCGAGGGCCACAGAGTCTGCTGGTTTTGGTTCCTTCCTTCAAATCAGTGAATGACTTAGACCTGGAAAACCATCTGTGTGCACTTTCTGAGCAATCAGTGACATGAACGGATCAATAAAGTGCAGGGGAGAAGAGAGAACCTTCGAGCGAGACTGGAGTTGCCCATCCCTGATTTACATACGTATCACAAATACATAACACCAGGTCTTTTTCGCCACCATGTGGCAATGTTGATTTACTGCATGTTCTCACAGTACAACGTGAGATAATGTGTACTGTACTGTGGGGCTCATGTTGCCTGTCCCATACTTCATCTACATAGTGTTTAATATATGTGGAGTTGTGAGCTGATCAAGATGTGTGCAGGTGTGAGTTCAGTAATACACATTTTTTGGTGAAATCCACAGTCATGCTGACATTCATGTTTGTTTTTTCCTAAAAGCTTGTCTTCATTGTATCCAGGGAGGGTCATAGGAGGGACTATTCAAATACTTTATTGACAGAAAAATTGCGCTGAAAGACACAATACATAATAAGTAATACAGAGAATATCGGATATTTGTTAACTGCACCTACTAAACAAACAAAAAACAGGTTATCCTTTATAAAACAGACAGTCAATAGGCATCGCACACCAGTGACATCACTGTTATATATTAGAACAAAGACAAAGCATGTTCTCTTTGATGCATTTCTATGGTCACTGTCTCCATCTAGTGGCCGACAATATTTATCACCAGCCTTTGTGTTCTGCTCTCTCGTTTCCAAAGGATAAATTAATGTATTCTTCTACGAATCAAGGAATCTAAGATGGCATTTTGCAGTTTATATATGCCCTTAATTATGACTTTGATGTCATATATTTAAGTTATATCATCAAAATGAGTCATGCATACCATGCCTTGTGTGTAGTAGTTTTCTTTGTTGGTGTGGAGAGGAAGAGAGAAAAAGCAGAAATTGGAGCCCTTTATATATTTTTTTTAAACAACAGTTTATTGTAAAATGTAGTGTAATCAGGGAGACCCCTGATCATGAACTTTGAACCTTGGCGGATGTAATAAGAATATCACTGTATGTTTGATCCAAATAACGTAATTGTTGCAGGCGAATAACCTGATTGGCCGTCAGACCAGCCTTAGGTTATGGATGAGGTCATGTCTGTTATATGTAAGTGTCCACTTTAATACATATTCTTTACTTAACACAAGAAATACACTGAGTATTCTTCATCTTTTAAAATGATGTGCATTGCTCCAAAAATGGTATCATACTTAGTTTGGAATGAACAGTCTCATGCATTACCACCTAAAGATTACAACAGTACCTACAGGCTAGACTGACTTTACTGGAGACAAATTGACCTCAATCCCCCAGCGTGCTGTGTATACCCTGTCAATAGAACACCCACAATGCACCACTGTCATGGTAAAATGCCTATTTTTCTGACCTGCGTCTGTTCTTATCATTATTTCCTTTTCACATATTTATCTCCGCGTAATTTCAGAGAACTCTCACCAGCGCCTGTCAATACAATATCCACTTATTGCTAGTAATTATTTGAGTCAGGGAAAATGACAGAAGATCCAAGTTCACATTAGGCCCTTTGTGTGAACAGACAATCTTGATGATATGTACATTGATTGACTTTACTACATAGGTACCAGTCAGATATGGCTCCATATTATCTGCATTGTATCTTGTAACAAATGAGAAATTGTGAGTGAGGCAGGCGGGCCCAGGCAGACACAGGCTATTGATCTATCTGGAGCAATGTAAAAAGCAGAACCTAGAGCATGCCGACAGGGTGATTAACAACAAGGAATAGTTAATCTGAGTTATTTAAGAAAAAGTTCTAGAACACTTGAGACACTGGAGTCAATGTTTTGTAGAATTCACTCAGAAGGAGTTCGTCAAAACATAGATGTAGGCTACTTGACCCTTCAATGGCATGCAAGCATTGCTATTAATAACCAAATCCTTTGACCTTGTATTCATATTACTAAGTCTCTGGATAGGCTGTAACGAAAAACCAATTAATTATGAAGAATAAGTATGAATGGTATCCCTCCAAAGTGAATCAAACTGAGACATAAGATACACTGAGTATACTAAATATTAGGAACACCTTCCTAATATTGAGTTGCCCCCCGCCCCCTTTTTTTTGCCTAGATTCACCTGGTCCGTCTACGTCATGGAAAGAGCAGGTGTTCTTAATGTTTTGTATACTCAGTGTATTTGGTCCTTCATGGCTCAGTTGGTAGCGCATGGCGCTTGCACCACCAGGGTTGTGGGTTCGATTCGTACAATGTATGCATACATGACTGTAAGTCACTTTGGATAAAAGCATCTGCTCAATGGCTTATATTATATGTGTTAATAGGTGAGAGAAATACTGTCTGTTTGGCTGTAAGGTATATATTTAAGCAATAAGGACCGAGGGGGTGTGGTATATGGCCAATATATCACAGTTAAGTGCTGTTCTTACGTACGATGCAACGCGGAGTGCCTGCCTACAGCCCTTAGCAGTGGTATATTGGCCATATACCACAAACCCCTGAGGTGCCTTATTGCTGTTATTAACTAGTTACCAATGTAGTTAGAGAGATAAAAATACACATTTATTTTTACTCTACTAATTGTGTTTATATCTAGTTTATAATAGCAATAAGGCACCTCAGGGGTTTGTGGTATATGGCCAATATGCCACTGCTAAGGGCTGTAGGCAGGCACTTAAGAACAGCACTTAGCCGTGGTATATTGGCCATATACCACACCTCCTCGTGCCTTATTGCTTAAATATAAGGCTATGGAATGGGCTAGTAATAGCCTATACATTTTGAGTAGGCTCGCCTATACAGCCGGTAAGGGATGGCATTCTGCAGAAGCTATAGAAAGACCTACGAAACCAGAGGCGTCATGCCTGATACGTAGACCACATGTGTGGTCTACGTATCAACAAGTGTTATATTCGAAATAACATTAGGCCTACATTTTTTTACGAAATCATATTTTGTGCACAGTAGGCTATCTTTATTTTAACATCCAATGACAATATTAACACAATGAATCAACAGTCAGTTGCTTAGAACCCCATAATGTTTTACCTCACTCTAATTTACAGCATCAATTAAAGTATCTGGAAAACAGATTCAAGTTCAAAGTTAAATTATCATTTTATTATTGATTTTTTCAATCGAAATGGACGATGTTTTGTGAGGCCCAGGTGACAAAGAGATGATATGCCAACAGTCTGACTCAGGAGCAAACATGCAGTCGGCACTTCAGTTGGGTGAACGGTTGTGCCCTGTCCAAGGTGCTGAAACGCGCCTCTGGTATTCTATTACGTGTCATCATGATCTGCTTCTTGCTAAAGGGGTGCGGTGCAATACGATCAGACAAAAGGCTATAGGATTACAGACTATTTCACACTCCTCCATGAGCAACTAAGTTAACATTTTGCTTAGTATTATTTGGTTGATTGTTGCCCCTTGTGTAAACGTGTAAACAAAGAAACGGCGCATTCGTGCAGAACATATCCCAGTCTTTAGTCTCACTCTCAATTCAGGACAGTTTTAAGATATTGTGTTAGACGTAGAACAACAGGTTATGGAGGATATTAAGCGATGTGTGTTTATTGCGGTATATTGTGGTATATGGCCAATATACCACTGCTAAGGGCTGTAGGCAGGCACTCCGCGTTGCGTCGTACGTAAGAACAGCACTTAACTGTTGTATATTGGCCATATACCACACCCCCTCGGTCCTTATTGCTTAAATTGGATGCATACCAAGAAAATAGCAATATTTCTGGAAACCAATTCGAACACAATGGAACCATTTGAACTTTAAATAACATATATAGCCTATAATTCGTTGTGATCGTAGGAGTGCATGACAGCGGTGTCTGGTAAGCAGGTCAGTACTCCCCAATATCACCACCAGAGGGCATCCGTAGCATTCTCAGTGAGAATATTATGAAACGCCTGCCTTCATTTTAGATGTTAAATATGAATAAACTTGAATGCGGAATAAATACACTTGCATCATTCTGCGAACTTAAATTATGAAAGAGAAAATGGTCCAGTGAAGAAAGTATCTGACTTCAAAGAAACACATGCGACACGAACACGAGCCAACATAATGTAGCCTACTTACAAATAAGCAATTTTCTGGAGTATAAAATACGTTGAGGATTCCTATTAATAATAGAAAATAGGGCTGGGTAATTTGTATGGATAGCTGACTGTTTCCAGTGAATGCGCTGTTCTTGAGTGAGCAAACAAAAAAACGAATGTGGCCCTGGTCGGGATATAGCCAACAATAAAAAACCGAACAAATAAAACAAGATTGTGAAGAAGCCAACATGAAATTGTTAAATTCAAACACCTTGGCTAAACTGGCTCCACGCGTGCGCATGTTGATTTTGTCTATCTTTACCAGGACGCGTTCAATACACGCAGGTTAAAATACCAAAACCAACTGTGAAACAACTATATTAATTTGGGGACCGGTCGAAAAACATGAAACATTCATGGACATTTAAGAGAAACAAACCAAGCGACATACACGATAGTTACACGACGTTACACGACAGTTACTGGCAGAGACGACATCAAGAAAGTGTTCAAATCAAATGAACACATTGTTGGGAGACGCGGCAGATTGAGTCTACTGGGATGGGGCAGTTAGGGGTCCTTCTTGAGAGCTTTACTAATTAAGATGGACAAGGCTCTTAAATGCATGTATGTTTCTCCATAATTGAATGACCTCATCCGCTTTAGAGAAAACAGGGAAAACTCAGGCAAAAGGTCCGCTCTATGACAAGAGGTCTATTCTGTCGTAATATCTGTTTTACGAAAACAATAGACTACATTTTGGAAATGTCTCTTGGTTACAGCTGATAATATGAATAACAATAATAACAACAATAAAAATAACAGTAATAATAATAATACATATATGCCTATATTTTAATGTGTTTTTCACGGGACCATGTTAGCTATAGCAGAGCCTATGTGTTAATAAAAAAATCACCTAAAACCAGGGGATTTAAACAGGAAGCAGAGTGGAGTAAAATATTCTAGACCAATCAAAGGAGAAGTTGTAGGTTGGCCTATATTACAGCCTAGTTGTATATTAGGCTACAGCGTGGTCTTACAATCACCGTTGGAAGAAATATGCATAAAATAACCTAGAGATAAACTAACACTGATTAGTTATAGGCCTACTTAAACATATATTGTTAAAGACAAGAGTATGTGGTAAATAGTCACCTAACCGCTACAGGAGAAATAGTACACATTGACATAGCCCACTGTTAGTGCTGACACCAGCTCGCATCACACAGTGAAGGCTATCACTGCTGAACTGCTTTGACAGATTCGATCATAATAAAGTCGCCACAGCATAGAGAGATCGGAGTTCAAGAGAATTGAGAACCTTTTTTCATATTACGGTGGACACATAGGCTACATTGAAATTGGCGTTGCACCTGCTTTAATTTTTATAAATAGCTTAAAAACTACACAAAAATCCAGAAGATATCATGTTACCAAGATATAAAAGGGCTGGAGGTCTAAACGGATGAGAGTCAACGGTCTTAAAATGAACCCGTTTCAGCGGTTATATCCAACGTCGTTTCATATTTTACAAAACGTAGAGGCCTTTTCTTTATTATTCTAAATTGTCGACGTGTTTATTGGAGCACAATTAACGTGCTATGATTGCTGCAAACGTACAAGTCAGAAAACAGTCAATCAATTGGTAATTAAATCCTTTTAATCGCCCAACTCACGAATTCACATTGCAGCAGCTGCCAAACACACACACACTACACAAAAGTTCTGATTTCCGTACCCCTGGCAGACTACCCTGACTGCAGTTCATTCTTTGAAGGGGAACCCGTGTTGCTTCCGCTCACAAAACATTGGGAGCGCCCCTTTGTTCACGCGGGAACCCTAGACCTCATCATTAGTGCTGATTACCGCTGACCAGTTTGACAACCTTATTGACTGCTACAAATACCTTTTCATGCATCCCCCTGGTCGCCCTTATTTTCAATAGAAACGGAAATATTCTGCCATTTTGTCCCCATCATTTGAAAGAAACTCAAAGCACCCGTTTTCGTCCCCTCACATGCTTCCTCTCTTTATCCCAAAAACGAAACACTGCATTGACTTCTGTGTTGTTCCAGCTGAAAAACGTTCAGAGAAATACAGCTTGTTTCTTTCACTGGTTAGTTTAATTCATTGGGAATTGGATGAAAACCCAGGTGTAGACCCCAACCCAGAACTCTGTATCCGTTGGAAATACACTACTTCTGTGTTTTTCATTCCTTATTTACGATGCTCATTTGGGCTGACATCCTATAAGCGCACGTAAAGAGGGATGGATTTTTTTTTTACAGCAGATGAAGGCCTATATATGCACGGTTTAACCTCATATTTACGTTCTAATAGCTAACTATCGTCTTTACGTTCTAATTAATATGCATATATTCATCACAACCAGGGATGCTAGCGGTAAAAATGTCAAATAGTAGGCTAGGCAAAGCCCAAACGCAAAAAACACACACAAAAACACTTAAGGGTCTATCTAAATGGATAAACCCTGCATCACCGATCATATCATCATAATACCAAATGTAGACCAGGCCTATATGGCCATTACGTTTTTTAGCCTACCATAACTGGTCTGCTACAAACCTTTATGCCTCTATAGGTCTACTCTTAAAAGCGTTGTGTTTTCACTGGACCATTAATGACCGGATATAAATAACTGACTACTCAAATACTAGTTTTGCTAACATGATATCATTATAGCCATGAAATGAAATAGCATTTTGTATTCTATCACCCTTGAAAAATAGGCCATAGGCGTATAGGCTAAGCGTGGCAGACATTAGGTTATCACACATTCATTCTGCGATAAAGGAAATATGGTTTAGAATATATCCACGATCGAATAGTAGCCTATCGCATACCATGCAGATGCAATTCTTTGACATGTTTTAGCCTATCAGCTAGAAATCGATGATTCAATTATCTAAATTAAATGTGATAGGCTTAGGCTACAAAATCATAATTTGAAATACACAACAATAGCACTATTTAGATTAAAATGTAGGACAATAGCCTATGTATTTCCATGCACATCCGTCAGCCAGAGCGCATTTCATATTATGGTGTTGTGTAGGACAATTTGTTTTTACTCCGGGAGACTGTCTCGTTTTGTGAGCCGGCCTTTCTCTGACCTCTGTCTGTCATTCCGTATTACATGACGCAAAGCATGTTGTTAGTCAATTAGGCTATATGTCGAGAACGTGTCAGGGCACAAAGTGTGGCATTATAAACTATTTAAAAAAATTCTCCCTCAGAGTCCACATTTGAAGATCTGTATGTGGTATGTGGTAGTTAAGTACGTACACCCTGAAGAACACAATGTGATGCCGAAACGTTGATTTATCCAATATATTTCTGGGAGCCTATTGTGCGACTGCTTATTTGTATAGCCTACTACAGTTCACTCTCCGTTAGTCAGCACCTCTACTAACTTGTTGGGGGTGTGCGCCATCTCATGCCTTTTTAGTAGTTAAATACTTAACATGCCTAAATACTCAGATATATAACCTAGACCACTTCATCAGGGCAACGCAGAGGCACAAAATGATACAGTACGCTGCATCACACTATAGGCCTATCATAGGACGATACAATATAATATCTGTGACAGAATATTTAAAGTAAATATCGTCACAAATCCCCAAACTATATTCTAATTTATTGTGGCAAATGACTAGATTGCCTAATAATATCAAGTAATAATCGAGTGATACAATAACTGCAAACACCATTCTCAATCGTTGTAATCTGAGAATAAAAAAACGGATGTTTTGTTCTTTTGATAAACAATTATTTTATTAAGTTATCTTTACTTCTTAAAAAAAAAAAACGTTTTTTACTGAAACACATGTTTACTAAAGCGCACATGCTCAACGGGTTCACCTGTGCACAAGGTAAATATTAAAAACACCAAGCAAAATAATATCACATTCTAACAGAGCCAATCATTTAAATAGGTAAATAAACATTATTTATAAAACTTTAAAGAAAAAATATTACAGCGTCTTTTCAACATGAAATACCCACAGAAAACAGCAGGTTAGGCGCTCAAATGTCTTTTTTTTTCATTTTTAGTTGTATCTTGAGGCATTGGTTTATTAGTCCTCCCTAAAAAGGGATCGTGAATATGAATATGATTTTTCTTTACATTTTCTGTCCGCTTGTATTAGCTTCAGCCATCCATAGCGGAAAAACGACAACAAAAAGAAAGTATAGCTTTAAGACAGGCCATTCCGTCAGATCCCTCATGTTTTGGCAGCCATCAAAGAAGACCAGTTTCTTTAAATTCAAACGCAGGCACTGACTGTTTTTATGTTAGATTGTCTTTTAGGATCTCCTTTATTTATCTCCTGTGAATTTATCCTCTCCCTCCTCTGGACTGCCTCGTGCGCCATTAGATGTCACATTCGCTGTCGCTGGAAGTGATCGAGATAGCCGAGGTGGCGGCTTTGCTTGACAAACTAGCCTCGGGACTAGAGGCGGGACCGAGTCGATCGACGGTTCCATCATCATCTGCCAAAGACCGAACCGAGCCTTGGGACATCCCTTGCTGTTGTAGCCTGGGTAAAAGACAGACATGGAGGGAAAAATAGAATTAGAAAGCACAATACAATACAATACGAATAGGTTCTATCAAAGTAAATCCTCAATTGAAACATCATTTTTGCTGTAGTTAAGTCTAGCATCAGATACACACGTGCCAGACCAGAAGCCAAACAAATGCATTTTTTGAAATATTCTATAGCCTACAAGTAAATGCACAAACACAATCAAGACACAGCAATCCCAAGCCCACACAGTGAGCACAATTTCAAAGATAGTCAGACTAGCCTGAATATTTTCTTATAGGAAATCATTTAGATTCGTTCAATACACGTGCTGCCTTCATGATTTGCTGTTCAGCACAGGTGGCATCAGACATGATTGAACAAATAACCTAATACCGCAGGGCTCTAGTGTTTCTGACTTTCATTAAATTAAGCAACATCCACAATACAAAAATCTTTCAGATAATTGCATGTTTGTTGTTAAATTATGTTCAAAGATTTAACACGGACAGCTGTCAATATAATCAAAATGGATTGTGGAAAAAGAAGGATAATCTGAACGGAATTATTGAGACACTTGACTCGGGGAGTAGCTAGGCCTATGCTTCAAATTTAGTTTAGGCAAGAATACATTGGCTCATGGTGAATTTGGGGAAACACTGCATTAAGACATGCTATGGTTCGTTTTGCAATGACAATGACCAGGGCTATAGTCACACAATGGAGTTTGTCATACAGTTTGCTTCATTTCAATAGGCTACATCGTTTATGGTGTCATTTCCGTTGAGAATATTTATGAAGAAATGTAATTTAAATATACTATTTATATATTATAGCCAACTATATTTCAATGTTTGCTCAAAATAACATAATTCAAACAATTCGATAGAACAATATTTGCACAAATAATTGCTTTTATTGAAAGAAATGCAAGTACTTAGGCTGACTGAGATGCAGTCGCAATGCAGGGTCCTTTTCGTTAAGAATTGAACAATAAACGTTGTAGCCACCTCACACCATCACTGATAAAAATACAAAAAGGTACAGACTGCAGCATGTAGCCTACCTATTTTTCGCAGCCGCCGCTCTATCCCTTTGTCTACGATTTTTGAACCAGTTTCCCACTTGTGTGGGAGTAAGTCCAGTAGCCTGCGCGAGCTCCCTCTTTTTGCTCGGGTTCGGGTAAGGATCCTGCAAGTACCATTCTCGTAACAAATGTCGGGTTCTCTCCTTGAAGCAGTGGGTCTTTTGCTCCCCGTCCCATATCGTTCTGGGCAGAGGGAACTTCTTCCGCACCCTGTATTTGTCCACTGGCCCTAGCGGGCGGCCCCGCAGCTTCTCTGCCTCCTGGTAGTGCGCCTCGAGCCACAGGGCCTGTAGTTTAGTGTGAGACTCTTTGGTGAACTTGTGGTTCTCCAGAATGTGGTAGAGTTCTCGGAAATTCCCAGTGTGGTAGGCCACGATGGCCCGCGCCCTAAGCACCGACTCATTCTTGTTGAGGACCTCGCAGGCTGCTGGGGCGACGGGCAGAGACCAGAGGAAGCGACCGAGGCGCTCAATGTCCCCGCTCTCTTCCAGAGTCTCGCAAACCCCCGCAACCTGCTGGGGGCTAAAATTCAAGATTGGCAGCTGAAACATGGAGGCTTTTCGTTTCACCTCCGTCTCTCTCTGACTCACACGCTCCCCTCTCGCGCCTACCCTTCTCTCCCTCTCGCTCTCTGATCGTCGGATCCAGACAAAAAGGCAATTCCAAAGTTAACAGATCAACCGTTAAAAACACGGAGGAACTATGCCCTCGGCTGGTGAACTTGGTATGTTGAAATTACAAGAGTATAAAAACTAGACCCGAGATGTATTTTGAAGGGGGGAAATACAGTCAGCCCCTCTGCTGATTTTCTATTGGACTTGGCAGATTGGTTTCGTGGTTGCCATGGATGCCCGTCAATCACTGTCAAGTTTACCAATCACGCGGATAGGAGCGCTAAGAGAATGCAGCACCTCCCAGTGCTCGACAGCGGCTTTTTAGAATGTAAACATTTTGACCTTTGCTTTTTGTCTTCAAACCTTTAATTGCCTTCCATGTTTTCCTACATCCCCTCCTTTGTAAGTCATGGCTGTGTAGAAGAAAAGCGACGAATCAATTAAAACGCAATACGTTCACACGTTTAGCCTACTTCTTTCATTGAAAATGGGAAATAAGACACCGCAGCAGGCACGACAGATATTGGCTGATTATCATACCGTTTTAAAAATTGTTCAAATAAAGAATAAAAACAGACAACGAATGTTCTGCGATTACAATAGCATGATATTGAATGGTTGTATAGCCTAACGCGCGCAGAAAATCCCGTTCATCCACGCTTGTTGGGACACATTTGATCATAAAAAATATGGCACTACACTATGTTGATTTTATGCTGGACAAATTGAAGTCATTCGCATCGAATTCGGTTATTTTGATGATGTAGGGTACATCGACATATTATAGGCGTATCTTTATTTGATCAGACGTATTTGACAGATGTTGAATCTTTATTTGATCTGCCATGACATATTGTATTGCATCTGCTTCTTCTCAGATAAAATCACTGTTTGTATTTCTAATTCACACTGCACACTAGCCCATAGCCTACTCCATCAAAGAGACGTTTTTTGCTAAACACTGCAGAAAAAAACGGAACGTTTGTGTATAAAACTATCGTGGCACTGCTGGGCTACTCGGGTTTAGTATCAGATACACTCCGTTTTGTGCACGGGCTGATTTAGTAAATAAGAAGGCGGATAGATAGCGCAGATGGTTTCAAGTGTCGGGTCACATTATTTCATGGCTGGCTACAGTGGTAAAGTTCATTCTAACGGAAAAGCCTGATATTATTTTCAGACTCTCTCTCTCTCTTACTCTCTCTCTCTCTCTCTCTCTCTCTCTCACACACACACACACACACACACACACACACACACACACACACACACACACACACACACACACACACACACAGAGAGAGAGAGAGAGAGAGAGAGAGAGAGAGAGAGAGAGAGAGAGAGAGAGAGAGAGAGAGAGAGAGAGAGAGAGAGAGAGAGATCAACTGAATCCCTTAGGGCTCTTTTTGCATGAATTATGGGAGGCTCATGGCGCGGGGTTATGAAACTGCCTGCCTTCTGCGCAAGAAGCTGTTCATCTCATGCAACGTGCGCTTGGCTATTCGGTGACACAGTTTCCCCACATCATCACAGAAATACCTCCAAAATGTGTTCATTTTTTCTGAACGTTTGTCTACTGCCTTCATAAAGTGTAAATAACAGGCCTACTTTATCAAAATCAATAATATTATATTAAAATGTTTGATATGATCATAATAGCTTAATAATAATCTAACACAGAAAAGGGTTATTTGCACATTTGTCAACAAGGTGATAAAAGTAGGTTGTAAGTCTATACTGTCACTGTAATGTTGCAGAGTAACCAGATGGACATAGTCTATATGAGAGCAGTATACGGATTAACACGATTCACGTTCTTACTAGTGGGGTCAATCATAAAACCATAGCATATTATTATAGGTTTAGCACCGATCCGAGAACAAGCGTAAAGAAAGGATAAGGACGCCAGACCGGACACAGACACAAGGGAAAAGTAATTGTGAAGATGAGTGACAAGGTGTAGGTTTGAAATATTTAGATGCCTTTGAATATTTCATGCTGTAATCCTAACCTAAATTTACAAGGACACTTTCTTTTTCTATGAAGAGCGCATCAATAAAAGATGGTAAAATGTTCGATATCATAAACGGAGGTCTGTCAATAAACTAGTTGGCTATGCACGACTGTAGAACAGCGCGCAAACATAACAGAAACCTTTACTCTCTGTCCAAGCTTACAGTCACACTATATTGCGAAGTACATTTTGATTTCATATGGAAACATAGTAATTAACAGTAGCTTGTTACTCTTTTACTCAGCCTAGACCTATGATAACACTGCATTCACGTTTTTAGAAATTAAAATCGGACATTTCTTGAGGGGCAAATAGACACACATAGGCTAAGCTAAAACCAAAATACTGTAACTAATTGAAATATATATATAATTACTACGTATATGGTTGTGTTTAAATCTATGGTTTTAAGTAGCCTATAGCGTATTCATACTACCACATTTTCCAAATCATGCATAATGTGCGCATTTGTCATTTTCAAATAGGCCTTTAATTGCTTAACAGGGGCAAAATATGAAATCATGAATATTTGTTGGTGATTAACACAAAAAGAAACAATTAGGCTACATTGCCAATCCATGTCTGGAGTACTTACTTATTCATTGTAGAATATACAGTTTTAAAAAGTAGGCAAGCCTACAGTGAGCCTATTACAAGTGCATATACAACTGTGCCAAAAGACAGTATCCTTACACCGATATCCCCGGACTGACATTCACCAACTCAACCACACAAAACACAGACAGTGGATCTCATACAAAGACGTCTGTTCTGCCTATTGCTTTGTTCGTCATAGACCGCACAGCCCCATCCACAACCAAACTCGGCACTGATTGTGGGAATGATTGTCCAAACAAGTTCTGTTATTTAAGATGGCAAATTTTAATTGTGAGACGGGACACCGTCCATTCTATTTGTCGAGTAATTCCAATGTTCTGCTAAACACGCACGCGCGCACACACACGCGCGCGCACACACACACGCGCACACACAGAGAGAGAGAGATAGAGAAAACAATTCTATACCCTATGATGATATTATAGTTTATAATACTAATAGGCCTACTGGTATATATTAGAAGCTAAGAGCAGCATTTAGGTTTGGTGTTTTTTTTTACTTAATATATTTTGAAATAACTGCATGGTTTAATACATCCACATGAGAGGCCTTCAGTCAAACAGATTTAGAGTAATCTCATCTCTCATGGTCAGTATTGTTTGTTGACCACCTCTATTTTAAGATGGATGACTGCACTATTGTAGGTCATAACATTCCTAATCCATATGTGTGTGGCTTGCCTTCCCTCATGGCTTATCAAATTATTGAATGAATGACTTAATCACATCACCCAACCACCTTATAGGGAGATTTCCATCTATCTCTATCGCTCTGTTCAAAGGGGCTTACTTGTATCATTAGGATCAGCTACACAAGACAACAGATGTCACAAGCACTCGGTTACATTCACATTTAACATAATGAAGGCAAAAACATTATGGTAATGTTTGTACTCTAGAGCTGTTGGTAACATGTCCATTCTATCAGATACACAGGCACTAACGCTAGATAACATTCTCAAGTGACACTGTATCAGACGTGTAAAGCCTGGATTAAAATATATATCTGTGTAACAATTTATTGCGTTTCTCATTAGCTTTGCCATGATCAGTTGAGATTAATTAATTTGTTTTCAATCAAGATTCATTCTTTCTTTTTTTTTGACTGGACAGCATCACGGACTATGGCGCTATTTGGAAAGGTGGAGAGGTAGTCTACCATTCCATTGGCTGGCTTGATTTACTAGTACTGTACCTGTCCATTGTGCCCATTCTCAACAACAAATGGAGAGCAGAGTAGAGACACGAAGAGAAAAATAGACAGCCATGAAAGCCATGATAGATAAGGCTTTCAACAATAACTATCCACTAGATATGTCTTTATATTAGAATAAATGACAGAACAGAAGACTGAGACAGCAGAGAGGGGGGATAGTGCAGGCAACCACAAAGACTAATGCTGTTCATTTTTCTCGCAATTTGCCATAAGAGACAAGTACATTTTCTTTGAGTCATCAGCATGGAGTTAGCTGGGTCGTAGCGTGCCCAGGGCAGAGGAGCGGGAACAGGAAAGGAGATGGGAACACACAGTAGCATGTGAAGGGGCTGGAAGTGACCCAGATTCCCTCGGATCAGTCGAGCAGACGAGACGGTACAAGAGCCCTGTCACCAACAGCCATCCTGCCACTGTCCCGTTCTGACCACCTTCGTCATTCCCTTCCACTACTAACGATACCCCACACTATTAGTACCCCTTCACCCCCACACTATTAGTACCCCTTCACCCCCACACTATTAGTACCCCTTCACCCCCACACTATTAGTACCCCTTCACCCCCACACTATTAGTACCCCTTCACCCCCACACTATTAGTACCCCTTCACCCCCACACTATTAGTACCCCTTCACCCCCACACTATTAGTACCCCTTCACCCCCACACTATTAGTACCCCTTCACCCCCACACTATTAGTACCCCTTCACCCCCACACTATTAGTACCCCTTCAGACTCACATGCAAAATAAAAACACCTACTTACAAGCACACACGCACACTGTATAGTAACATTTACTCACACTAACCTAAACACACACACCCTCGTATATTAGAATAATAACGTTGACTTCTTCCACATTTAGTTGTGTTACAGCCTGAATTGAAAATGGATTAAATAGAGATGTGTTGATACTGGCCTACAAACAATACCCCATAACGTCAAAGTGGAATATTTGTTTTCACGAAATGTTTACTAATTAATTAAAAATGAAAAGCTGAAATGTCTTGAGTCAATCCGTATTCAACCCCTCTGTTATGGTAGCCTAAATAAGTTCAGGAGTAAAAATGTACTTAACAAGTCACATAATAAGTTGCATGGATTCAGTCTGTGTGCAATAATAGTGTTTAACATGATTTTTGAATGATTACCTCATCTCTGTACCCCACACCTACAAGTATCTTTCGAGCA
This sequence comes from Salmo trutta, assembly GCF_901001165.1. Classification (NCBI taxonomy): domain Eukaryota; kingdom Metazoa; phylum Chordata; class Actinopteri; order Salmoniformes; family Salmonidae; genus Salmo; species Salmo trutta. The sequence continues at coordinate 17,764,848 of NC_042989.1, forward strand.
GGGAATTTCAAACACAGATTCAACCACAAAGACCAGCGAGGTTTTCCAATGCCTTGTAAAGAAGGGCACTTATTGGTAGATGGGTAAAAATACAAAAAGCAGACATTGAGTATCCCTTTGAGCATGGTGAAGTTATTCATTACTCTTTGGATGGTGTATCAATACACCCAGTCACTACAAAGATACAGGCGTCCTTCCTAACTCAGTTGCCGGAGGGGAAGGAAAACGCAATGGGATTTCACCATGAGGCCAATGGTGACTTTAAAACAATTACAAAGTTTAAAGGTTGTGATAGGAGAAAACTGAGAATGGATCAACAACATTGTAGTTACTCCACAATACTGAACTAATTGACAGATTGAAATGAAGGAAGCCTGTACGGAATCAAAATATTCCAAAACATGCATCCTGTTTGCAACAAGGCACTAAAGTAATACAGTAAAAAATGTGGCAAAGAAATTTACTTTTTGTCCTGAATACAAAGTATTATGTTTTTGGTAAATCTAATAAAACATATTAGTGAGTACCGCTCTCCACATTTTCAAGCATAGTGGTGGCTGCATCATGTTATGGGTATGCTTGTAGACGTTAAGGACTGGGGAGGTTTTCAGGATCCTTTTCACAATCCTAGAGGAAAACCTGGTTCCACCACACACTGGGAGATGAATTCACCGTTCAGCAGGACAATAACCTAAAACACAAGGCCAAATATACACTGGAGTTGCTTACCAAGAAGACAGTGAATGTTCCTGAGTGGCCGAGTTACAGTTTTGACTTAAATCTACTTGATAATCTATGGCAAGACCTGAAAATGCTTGTCTGGAAATTATCAACAACCAATTTGACAGAGCTTGAAGGATTTTGAAATAAATAAATAAATAAATGGGCAAATGTTGCACAAGCCAGGTGTGGAAAGTGCTTAGAGACTTACCCAGAAAAACTCACCACTGCCAAAGGTGCTTCTACAAAGTATTAACAGGGGAGTGAATACTTATGTAAATTAGATATTTCTGCATTTAATTTTCCCAAAAAATTCTAACATTTCTAAAAACATGTTTTTACTTGGTCATTATGGGGTATTGTGTGTATAAAAAAATGGTTAAATCCATTTTGAATTCAGGCTGTAACACAACAAAATGTGGAATAAGTAAAGGAGTAGAAATATTTTCTGAAGGCTCCGTATAACCCTGATGCGACGACGCCATGCTACCTTTCGACCGGTCTAAAGATCTGTACCCTGTAAGCCCTGTATTCTAAAGCAGCCTAACAACATCAACATATATCTCCCTGGCAGGCATACAGGGGAGCACATAGCCATGCTCTGTTTTCCTGGAGCTGCCTAGGGCATGGAGTTAGTCACCCTGGCTTGACAAACACTGAGGAAGATATCAAATACTACTGTCTAATTATTGCTCACAGAATGATTTGTCTCAGTAGTATTGTGTTCAGTTCATTCTGCATGACCGACTGTTTCCCTCTAGTCTCATACTACTCAGCTGCCACGGGATTAACTTTCAAATTAAGATATCATGAAAAACAACACTGGCCATGACCCTCTGATGCCCTGGATGTATTTAACTCCGCTACAGAGGACTTTAAAATAAGCCATTCCATCCATACATTGACTCATCACTACACAGACAGAAGGGTTAAGCCAACGCTGGAGACCTAGCGGAGCCGTGTTTTCAGTCCCATTTGCCCCCGGGGTTGCACAGGCTCTCCACGCTGCGTTTAATCTGTGGATTTGCGGTAACAGAGAAGACTTCTTATCCAGTGACCCATTGGCCTGCAGTGTGCATAATCCACCGACTCTCAGTCACAGAGCCCCGCTGACAAGGATAGAGGAGGGCCATGGCTAGTGCAGCCACCCGCCAGGGTGGGGACGTACCCACATGGCCTGCTGCCTGACACAGATACTGCACACAACACTGTCTCAACAGACACACATTACACAGCATATTGGCATCACAATACAGGTGTAATCAGCACATGATAAAACAGAACAACTGTTATCTGTATGACGTTTTACAATACTCTTTTACAATATTGTATGTGTATGTTAAGTTAAATTGGGACGAGTCTAGATTATGTTACTGGTGAGATGAGAACCATTACGTACAGTATACTACAGGTGTTGTTACATGCCAAGACATGTGCATTTTATTCATTTACTATGGTGTAATTACATGTATTTATAGACTCAGGTAATGAGTGCAAAAGTCAGTGTAATTTTATATCAGGCAAAGCAGATTTACTGACAGATTTGTCATTGCGTGAACATCCACCTTGTACTTCATATGCTGTTCCACAATCTGTGCTCTGAAATAGAATTTAATACAAGTTAATGGAATACAGCTGTGAGACTGAGGGGAGAGAGGTTTTATCAAACGATCGATAGAATCTCCCTCTCAGGACAAATAGTAAATGAGAAAACTAGATTTGGCTTAATGCTAACAAACACGCCCGAGCAGACCGCTGTTTTTATCTACATAGTATCTGGACACAACAGAAAGCAATTAGGAATTTCATGGAATCTACCTGGTGTTCTTTTTGAACCACATTGACAGCACATGGTAGAGCGCATGCAGTCGCTGTGTCCAATCCATGTTTGTGCCCAGTCCATTTTTCTAAAGTTTCTAAAGAGGTTAAATGGATAGATGATCAGGAGTGTCCCCTACAATTATTTTGCGGTGTCAACTGAAAGTCATTTGTTCTTTTAAGAATAGCTTGGTCGACATTTTAAAACGTGTATTTTTTTCATATAGGGTCAAACCCTGTTTGAATAAAAATCAACTATTTATGCATTGAGCTTGTCTGATGCTTTAAGCGCACCGTTTGATGAAATAGAGGGAGCCAGAGATCAAGATAACCAGAATAAAAAACCTAACCTGAAAAAAAGACCCGACCATACTCCTCCTCCCGCTGGCTTTCGCAGATTCTGCCGTTACTCTACAGAAGTTTCCAGTAATAGGCTACAGGAGGAGTCGGCTACGGTTCTCATGTGGAATGCCAATTTATCTTACCATTTCTACCGATCTGCGTGCCAGTTTTCATATGCACATTTTCGTGTAACCATTGCATTTCATTTATAATAACGTCTTCATATCTCAAAATCATTATCATGTCGTTAATCAAAAATCCTATCGAAATCTAAATGAAAATGATACAAACCTAAAAACGAACTTATATTGCCTATGTAAACATAGTCTGTAAAGCCAAAATATAAAAACATTGCAGCCTGCAGGTAGAAAACATCATGATAAAAATAAATATCCTATCATTCACATTGGCTACGCATGGCCTGTCTGCATAACTTGAAACAATGAACTTAACTAGAGTCCGGGCCAAAGCTTGCAACATTATATCAAATATTCTGGGCCCTCAGAGTTTCCCGCGGCCCTGAGCTCGGGACAGACACAGCTGTAGGCTATTTGCACAAGGGATAAGAAGTAATCAGGTAGCTCTATTTTATGACGTTTCCACTGGATCAGAGCATGGCATTTTGAGTGGTTATCGAAAGGGAGAGCGCTGGAAATATTTTTCAAATGCATTGAGGAACTATTGTCATTCTCAATGGATGTAAAAACAGACTGCTTGCAGTTTGAGGTGAAGAAAACATTACTTTGAGAAGCTCCACAGCTCATCAGTGGTGGTGTGTTAAGCCAATCAGAAATACTATACTATATTTATATGCCTACATTTGCTCGCAGGCCAGGAAGCCTATAGGTCTATTTCTATGCATAATCAGGTGCGCATCATTACTCAACATTGAAAGTAGCGCTCCAAACAAAAGACAATGCCTAAATTGACAAAACTCATAAATGGAATGAAATATACCAAAACTGTGTAGCATAGGTTGTGCGCTCTGCAAAAGACGTGTCCACTCCGACAATGAGAACGGTAAACGACTGGAATAATAATATATTGAACGCATTAACAGAAATGACCATAGCCGAACAAATATTGTAGATTAGAAATGAATTAACGGTAAATGTACTACTGGTGATATATGTAATTGGGAATTGATAGACACTAACAATCAAACAAATTAAGTCATGAAACAATGAATGTGCACAAATTGTCGGGAGAGAGCGCATTCTGGAGCGCATTCCCCTCTATTTTTAAACCCTTATCTTACCAGGTAAACTGACTGAGAACACATTCTCATTTACAGCAATGACCTGGGGAATAGTTACAGGGGAGAGGAGGGGGATGAATGAGCCAATTGTAAGCTGGGGATGATTAGGTGACCGTGATGGTATGAGGGTCAAATTGGTAATTTAGCCAGGACACCAGGGTTAACATCCCTGCTCTTACAATAAGTGCCATGGGATCTTTAGTGCCCACTGAGAGTCAGGACACCCGTTTAACATCCCATCTGAAAGACGGCACCTTACACAGGGCAATGTCCCCAATCACTGCCCTGGAGTGCCTCCTACTAGCCCTCCAACACCAGTTACAGCAGCATCTGGTCTCCAATCCAGGGAATGACCAGGACCAACCCTGCTTAACGTGAGAGGCAGCCAGCAGCGGGATGCAGGGTGGTATGCTGCTGGCTTCTTCTTGGACTGTGACATCCCGGCAGCCTCCGCTGAGATGGGAGCGAATAAGACAGGTGTCTCGTGTGCCATACATTTTTATTTATATACAGTACCAGTCAAAAGTTTGGATACACCTACTCATTCAAGGGTTTTTCTGTATTTTTACTATTTTCTACAATAAACACATATGGAATCATTTAGTAACCAAAAAAGTGTTCAACAAATCAATGTATTTTATATTTGAGATTATTCAAAGTAGCCACCCTTGCTTTAATGACAGCTTTGCACACTCTTGGCATTCTCTCAACCAGCTTCACCTGGAATGCTTTTCCAACAGTCTTGAAGGAGTTCCCACATATGCTGAGGACTTGTTGAAAGCCTTTCCTTCACTCTGCGGTCCAACTCATCCCAAACCATCTCAATTTGGTTGAGGTCAGGGGATTGTGGAGGCCAGGTCATCTGATGCAGCACTCTCCTTCTTGGTAAAATAGCGCTTACACAGCCTGGAGGTGTGTGTTGGGTGATTGTCCTGTTGAAAAATAAATGATAGTCCCACTAAGCATAAACCAGGTGGGACGGCGTATTGCGGCAGAATGCTGTGTTAGCCATGCTGGTTAAGTGTGCCTTGAATTCTAAATAAATCACTGACAGTGTCACCAGCAAAGCACTCCCACACCATCACACCTCCTCCATGCTTCATGGTGGTAACCACACATGGAGATCATCCGTTCACCTACTCTGCGTCTCACAAAGACACAGTGGTTGGAACCAAAAATATAAAAATTGGACTCATCAGACCAAAGGACAGATTTCCACCAGTATAATGTCCATTGCTCGTGTTTCTTGGCCCAAAAAGTATCTTCTTCTTATTGGTGTCCTTTAGTGGTTTCTTTGTAGCAACTCGACAATGAAGGCCTGATTCACGCAGTCTCCTCTGAACAGTTGATGTTGAGATGTGTCTGTTACTTGAACTAGGTGAAGCATTTATTTGGGCTGCAATCTGAGGTGCAGTTAATTGCTGATTTCTGAGGCTGGTAACTCTAACGAACTTATCCTCTGCAGCAGAGGCAACTCTTGGTCTTTTGTTCCTGTGGCGGTCCTCATAAGAGCCAGTTTCATCATAGCAGTTGATGGTTTTTATAACTACAGTACACAAAGAAACTTTCAAAGTTCTTGACATTTACCAGATTGACTGACCTTCATGTCTTAAAGTAATGACGGACTGTCGTTACTCGTTACTCTCTTATTTGAACTGTTCTTGCCATAATATGGACTTGGTCTTTTACCAAATAGGGCTACCTTCTGTATAACAACCCTACCATGTCACAACACAACTGATTGGCTCAAACGCATTAAGGAAATAAATTCCACAAATGAACTTTAACAAGGCACACCTGTTAATTGAAATTAATTCCAGTTGACTACCTCATGAAGCTGGTTGAGAGAATGCCAAGAGTGTCCAAAGCTGTCATCAAGGCAAAGGGAGGCTACTTTGAAGAATCTAAAATCTAAAATATTGTTAACAGTTTTTTGGTTACTGCATGATTCCATATGTGTTCTTTCATAGTGTTGATGTCTTCACTATTATTCTACAATGTAGAAAATAGTAGAAATAAAGAAAAATCTTTGAATGAGTAGGTATGTCCAGACTTTTGACTGGTACTGTATGTTTTTTAGATAAGTATGCTTGCCACAAGCCTTCTCACTTCCTTCTATGTGGACATGCTCACATTCAACTGCTTACTCTGGAATTATGATGAATAACCATGGTGTAATAAGTTGTAGATGAACTGGGTATACAGTACAAGCAGGAATTACTTTACACAGAAATCCTTGAAATATGACTGATATATTCACAGAAAAATGAATCCTGAAAATATAAATCAGAAGAAAATATCTGTAATGGTTAAGCAGAATATTTATTGAATAGTGTTACAGTACTTTACCTTGTTAAGTTTAGTTAATGGGAGGTATAGGAGAACAAATAGCTACAGTGGTATCCCTTATTTTAAAACATTTTTACATTTATTTTACCTTTATTTAACTAGGCAAGTCAGTTAAGAACAAATTCTTATTTTCAATGACGGCCTAGGAACAGTGGGTTAACTGCCTTGTTCAGGGGCAGAACGACAGATTTCTACCTTGTCAGCTCGGGGATTTGATCTTACAACCTTTCAGTTACTAGTCCAATGCTCTAAACCACTAGGCTACGCTGCCAAAAACACAGTCGGAGGCTAGCAACCTGCTGTTCAGCAAGGAAGTGTCAACAGCAATCATTTTTTCTGATAAATCTATTGTTCCAAAATACCAGTCTTTCAGTGTCTTACACTTTAAAACAGAAACACAAAGTTTTGTTTTCCATGCAAAAATGTTGAATACTTTTGAAGAATATCCCCAAAATCTTAACATCGTAGCATTTCAGGTTGCTAACATAAACTGAGTGTACCCCCCCCCCCACTCAGAACAGCCTCAATTGGTTGCAGCATGGACTCTATAGGGTGTCAAAAGCGTTCCACAAGAATGCTGGCACATATTGACTGCAATGCTTCCCACAGTTGTGTCAAGTTGGCACTGACACTGATTGAAGTGGATTTAACAAGAAAAATCAATAAAGGATCATAGCTTTCATCTGGTCAGTCTATGTCATGGAAAAAGCAGTTGTTCTTAATGTTTTGTACACTGAACATTGGGTAAAATTATCAGATCGAGTTTTGCTTTTGCACAATGTTTTTCACCTTTACTGAATGTTCAGATTCATCCTCTGTGCCAGAGGAGAGATGGTCACCTGCAGAACCGTTGTGACTGAGGGAGCGTCTCTCCTGTCCTGGACATGTCAAAGGGTCTTGATGTCACCCAATGGTGACAGGAGTCAAAACTCATCATGGTGAGGGGGCCAGGGACCCAAATGATGCGCGAGTCAGGGCACAGGTCACGGTGCTGCAGTGTTGTCTCTCTCTCTCTCTCACAGCCTTTGCTCTTTTATTGTCTGCAGACCTTAGCTTTTAGGCAATAACAACCTCTAGACACCCAATCCGGGGGTACTAGCTAGTGTATTTTGATACATGGTGCTGTCTGTGTAGTGTAACTGTGTGAGGAGGGACGATAATGCAGTAAAATCTGTGTATTCACTGGCCAGTTCATCAGTATTGAGGAGTGATACCATTAGATTGAAACGCCTCCAGCCCTTCCAAATAGGGTATTAATTCCGCCATGTTTCCTTCTTGCTCTGACTGACAATGGGACAAAGCTGCACAGAGCCTGAAGTCTGTCCATTAGCTCTGCTGGGTGATTCATAACAAGTCCCTGGTAGCACAGTGACTTCATCCTGATCTCAGAGTTACAGTACAGTACACTCATCGTTAGGCTACACTTCGGTCTGGAGACTCCGTCATCACCACTTCCATGATGAGGATCCCTTAGATTAGTCTCCTTAAAAATAGCGCTGTTCTGTTTCCTATTTAGAAGTAAGCCCTTCAATAGAATCAGCCGTAATACAACCAGGCACCCACCATTAACTTCTGTAGCGGGAATGGGTATTTGGGCTTTGCGTAGAAAGTGCAGGGGCAACATCACCAGGCAACATAAGCAGTGCTACATATATCACGGCGAGCAGCTTACAGACACCAATATGTTACTTAACAGTAAAGCATGATGATCATGTCTTGGAATAGCTGTCTGGAACATGCTGAACATTCCTGGACACCACTATTCTAGTATTACAGGGAAAAGTCCCTGAAATACACTACCGGTCAAAAGTTTTAGATCACCTACTCAATAAAGGGTTTTTCTTTATTTTTACAATTTTCTACATTGTAGAATAATAGTGAAGACATCAAAACTATGAAATAACACATATGGAATCATGTAGTAACCAAAAAACAAATCAAAATATATTTTATATTTGAGATTCTTCAAATAGCCACCCTTTGCCTTGATGTCAGCTTTGCACACTCTTGGCATTCTCTCAACCAGCTTCATGAGGTAGTCACTTGGAATGCATTTCAATTAACAGGTGTGCCTTGTTAAAAGTTAATTTGTGGAATTTCTTTCCTTCTTAATGCATTTGAGCCAATCAGTTGTGTTGTGACAAGGTAAGTGGGTATACAGAAGATAGCCCTATTTGGTGAAAGACCAAGTCCATATTATGGCAAGAACAGCTCAAATAAGCAAAGGGAAACGACAGTCCATCATTACTTTAAGACATGAAGGTCAGTCAATACGGAAAATGTCAAGAACTTTGAACGTTTCTTCAAGTGCAGTCGCATAAAACATCAAGTGCTATGATGAAACTGGCTCTCATGAGGACCACCACAGGAATGGAGAACCCAGAGTTACCTCTGCTGCAGAGGATAAGTTCATTAGAGTTAGCAGCCTCAGAAATTGCAGCCCAAATAAATGCTTCACAGAGTTCAAGTAACAGACACACCTCAACATCAACTGTTCAGAGGAGACTGTGTGAATCAGGCCTTCATGGTCAAATTGCTGCAAAGAAAATATTACTAAAGGACACTAATAAGAAGGAGAGTGTCACGACCGTCGTATGAATAATTGGACCAAGGCGCAGCGTGAGTAGAGTTCCACATTTTAATGATAGTGAAACTTCCAAAATAACAAAGATATAACGATCGTGAAATACGTAGCGCACATAGGCACTCTTACAAAACAATATCCCACATAGCAGGTGGGAAAAAGGACCCACTAAGTATGATCCCCAATTAGAGGTAATGATATTCAGCTGCCTCTAATTTGGAACCATACACACACACCAACATAGAAATATAAAACCTAGAAACCCCCCTAGTCACGCCCTAACCTAAAACACCATAGAGAACCCCGAGGGCTCTCTATGGTCAGGGCGTGACAGTACCCGCCCCCCCAAAGGTGCGGACTCCGACCGCAAAACCTGAAACTAGATGGGGAGGGTTAGGGTGGGCAACTAGCGTCGGTGGCGGCTCCGGTGCGGGACGTAGCACCCGCTCAGACCGTGGATCCGGCCATGGAGCCGGACTGGGCACCGGTGCAGAGGAAGGCTCCGGCCATGGAGCGGGACTGGACGCCGTGCCTGGACTGAGGACCGGCACAGACGAAGGCTCCGGCCATGGCACCGGGCTGATGACACGCTCCTCAGGGCGAGTGCGGGGAGCCGGCACAGGACGTACCGGGCTGGGGAGGCGCACTGGCACACTCCTCAAAACGCCTGAGATGCAGCATACTCCTAGCCAACATCTCTCTCCGATATCCCTCCTCAAACTGCTCCATGGACTCCCAGACAGTCTCTGGCTCTCTCCTCGGCTCGGCCGACCACCCCTTGTGCCCCCCCCCAAAAAAATCTTGGGGTTGACCTTGGGTTGTTTGTGGCCGCGGACCCCGGCGTCGTCGCTGTCCTCGTTTACTCCTTGACGACTCCCGCCAAGGAGAGTCTCACATCCACCTAGTATCTCTTCCCATGACCAACTCTCCTTCACCTCCTGGGCACGCTGCTTGGTCCTGTTAAGGTGGGATATACTGTCACGACCGTCGTATGAATAATTGGACCAAGGCGCAGCGTGAGTAGAGTTCCACATTTTAATGATAGTGAAAACAAAACAACAAAGATATAACGATCGTGAAATACATAGCGCACATAGGCACTCTTACAAAACAATATCCCACATAGCAGGTGGGAAAAAGGACCCACTAAGTATGATCCCCAATTAGAGGTAATGATATTCAGCTGCCTCTAATTTGGAACCATACACACACACCAACATAGAAATATAATACCTAGAAACCCCCCTAGTCACGCCCTAACCTAAAACACCATAGAGAACCCCGAGGGCTCTCTATGGTCAGGGCATGACAGAGAGACTTGCTTGGGCCAAGAAACACGAGCAATGGACATTAGACCGGTGGAAATTTGTCCTTTGGTCTGGAGACCAAATTGGAGATTGTTTGTTCCAACCACGATGTCTGTGTGAGATGCGGTGTGGGTGAATGGATGATCTCCGCATGTGTATTTCCCACCGTAAAGCATTGAGGAGGTGGTGTTATGGTGAGGGGATGCTTTGCTGGTGACACTGTCTGTGATTTATTTAGAATTCAAGGCACACTTAACCAGCATGGCTACCACAGCATTCTGCAGAGATACGCCATCCCATCTGGTTTGCGCTTAGTGAGACTATAATTTTCAACAGGACAATGACCCAACACACCTCCACGTTGTGTAAGGGCTATTTTACCAAGAAGGGGAGTGATGGAGTGCTGCATCAGATGACCTAGCCTCCACAATCCCCTGACCTCAACCAAATTGAGATGGTTTGGGATGAGTCGGACCACAGAGTGAAGAAAAAGCAGCCAACAAGTGCTCAGACTGTTGGGAAAGAATTCCAGGTGAAGCTGGTTGAGAGAATGCCAAGAGTGTGTAAAGCTGTCATCAAGGCAAAGGGTGGCTATTTGAATAATGTCAAATATAAAATATTGTTAACACTTTTTTGGTTACTACATGATTCCATATCTGTTATTTCATAGTTTTGATGTCTTCACTAATATTCTACAATGTAGAAAATGGTAAAAATAAAGAAGAATCCTTGAATGAGTAGGTATTCTAAAACTTTTGACCGGTAGTGTATACACTTCCTCTGGTACTGTTCTTTTTCAAACTACAACAAAACATATAGCAGAATGTTGCAGCACTGCGCAACAAAAGCATTCCCAGTGTGATAACCAATAGAAGGCAGTGTTTAAGCTTGCAATCGCCAAAGTATGCATTGCATAGGCATAACGTTTCTGAGAATGCATAAAGGATGCACATTTGTGTAATATGTGAGGCAGCACAGAAGTCAGATTTCAATCTGAGTGATGTAACATGGATAACTGTCAGCTGTGCCATAGATCAGAACATCCAGAGAGGGCCTCGTGTTCAGATTACAGACAGATTACAAGGTCAGCATTGCTGTTGTGTGTTTTTCCTCTTCAGGAGACCAGGAATCTCCTGGATGTCCACATTCTTAATGTCTGTCAACTGTGCTTTATTGATGGCTTATGTCAAATGCCATTCTGACAGAGCTCATTAGGCTGAGGGGCTCTGCTAGGTAGAGGGAAGGCAGGGGAAGACAGAGCTGTCGCGATGCCCCATCATTGTCTGTGCAAACCCTGCTGTACTAGTACCAGGGGGTTGATGTGGTGATGAGTTTGACAGGGCTTTGCTGACAGGTCTGTGTGTGTGTGTGTGTGTGTGTGTGTGTGTGTGTGTGTGTGTGTGTGTGTGTGTGTGTGTGTGGCCGCGTGACTACTTGAGTCACCCTGTGTTGCAGAGCAGGTCTCCTGCTTGATGCCATGACTCGAATCACAACTGACAGGCTGTGAGTCGTCTCCCTTTCGCCCCTTACACGTATTCAAATATTTATCTCTGCAGAGCCTCCTCAGTGCAGTGCCTCACATCAGCAGTCCTGCACTGGGAGGACAAGGCACTGGGAGGACAAGGCACTGGGAGGACAAGGCACTGCAGAGGTATCCAACTGAGTGAGTGAAACGACTTCACATTGATCCTCTCATAATCAGTCTCAACCATACCAAAATACATCCTACAGCATGAAAATGGCTTTCCTCACACTCTCATAACTAGGAAACACTTGGTGCATAAGCAAAGTACACGCTATCCCTTCAGCATCACATTACAACATGTTTACACAATGATGCGGTAAATAAAAAGAACCCCTCATTACACTAACAGATTCAGCAAACACACTGATTATTGTATTGCTGTTGGCGGAGGAGGTCCAATGCCACTGTAAATAGTGTAAAGCACATCTGCTATGGCTAATGGCGAGGGCTATGAGACCAGACTGTTATCTGACATCTTAAGGTAGTTTTCTAATATGCTGATTAAAAATGGATGTTTGGAGGGCAAGCAGAGGGGTACACTGTCAGAGAAGATTAAATCATCATATTTAATACACATTCTCAGGATTAGGGTCAATGTAAATGAGCAAACTGTGGGACGCCAAAGTCAGCAGTTGCCTAGATAACTGTACAAAAGGGGGCATAAAGATGACATCAAAATGCATGATAAAAATCCTTGCACGTGGCTGCATATGTTCAAAGTGTAAATTAATCACATGGGTTTACCTTCCTTGGCTGAAGTCTTTTTAATCTAAATTGTAGTCAATTCAAAACAAATCCTTGATTAAATGAACCTGAACAATTATTTAATTAATTTCACTGAATTGAAGTATAATTCATCCCAACTAGGTAACCTTGATCAAACATAGGAGCATAATGCTACCATTCAATTTAATAGAAATTCAGCTAACATTATACAGTGGTTTCAGAAAATATTTACATCCCTTGACTTTTTCCACACTTTGTTGTGCTACAGCCTGAATTTAAAATTGATTACATTTAGATTTTTGGTCACTGGCCTGCACACAATACCCCATAACGTCAAAGTTGAATTAAGTTTTTCTATATTTTTATAAATTAATTTAAAATTAGAAGCTGAAATGTCTTGAGTCAATAAGTATTCAACCCCTTTGTCATGGTAAGTCTAAAAGAGTTCAGGAGTAAAAATGTGCTTAACAAGTCACATAATAAGTTGCATGGACTCACTCTGTGTGCAATAATAGTGTTTAACATGATTTTTGAATGACTACCTCATCTCTGTACCCCACACATTCAATTAACTGTCGATAAGTGAATTTCAAACACAGATTCAACCACAAAGACCAGGGAAGTTTTCCAAAGCCTTTCAAAGAAGGTGGGTAAAAATAAATATACTTGAATATACCTTTGAGCATGGTGAAGTTATTCATTACACTTTGGATGGTGTATCAATACACCCAGTCACTACAAAGATACAGGAGTCCTTCCTAACTCAGTTGCCGGAGAGGAAGGAAACCTCTCAGGAATTTCACCATGAGGCCAATGGTGACTTTAAAACAATTAGAGTTTAATGGCTGTGATAGGAGAAAACTGAGGATGGATCAACAACATTGTAATTACTCCACAATACTAACCTAATTCAGAGTCAAAAGAAGGAAGCCTGTACCAAATAAAAATATTCCACAACACGCATCCTGTTTGGAACAAGGCAATAAAGTAATACTGCAAAAAATGTGCTAACATATTACTGAGTACCACTCTCCATATTTTCAAGCATAGTGGTGGCTGCATCTTGTTATGGGTAATCGTTAAGAACTGGGGAGTTTTTCAGGATAGAAAATAAATGGAATAGAGCTAAGCACAGGCAAACAATGGGAGATGAATTCACCGTTCAGCAGGACAATAACCTAAAACACAAGGCCAAATCTACACTGGAGTTGCTTACCAAGAAGACAGTGAATGTTCCTGAGTGGAAGAGTTACAGTTTTGATTTAAATCTACATGAAAATCGATGGTAAGACCTGAAAATGGTTGTCTAGCAATGATCAACAACCAATTTGACAGAGCATCAAGAATTTTGAAATAAATAAATGGGTAAATGTTGCACAATCCAGGTGTGAAAAGTACTTAGAGACTTACCCAGAAAGACTCACAGCTGTAATCACTGCCAAAGGTGCTTCTACAAAGTACTGACTCAGGGGTATAAATATTTATGTAAATTTGATATTTCTGTATTTAATTTTCAATACATTTGCTTAAATTTATAAAAACGTGTTTTCACGTTGTCTTTATGGGGTATTGTGTGTAAAAAGAAAACAATTGAATCCATTTTGAATTCCAGCTGTAAACCTACAAAATGTGGAATAAGTCAAGGGGTACATTACTGTAGCCCACAACAGAGACAGAGACACACAGATAAGTCAAATCCTTGGCAGTGATAAAGCCCTCGTAGCTTAGAGAGGCTCTCCCTGGTACATCTTAGTCCTTTAGCGGTATGCAGGGTGGCCAAAGGGGATGTTAATCCAATCAGCTAACAGACAAGCCCATATGCTTTGAGCCAGGCTTTGAATTGAGCCAATCAATAATTCCTGCTCTCCTCTCTAACAGTTCCTTACAATGGCAAAATTCTGAGAAACCACAGATTGAATATGCAACCACAATATGCTACTACACCACACACCCTCCAACCTGCTACAGTAGCACCAGTAGTACTGTTACAAAAAACAACTCATGTAATTTCAATTTCTCCAAGGTACAAATCCATACCTTTTCACAACAATAAACATAAAGTGTTCTGTGTACACTGTCCTGTGAACTTATCCCTGGGTTTTGGTATTTGGGCTGAGATATCATCTATCTTTGAAGAATTCTCTCTCCATCCACATCTATCTCCTGGTTCCAATGTAGTCTGCACTGGTCCTTTAATGACTCTGTTGTGATCCTAAAATGCCTCAAATAACTCAGTATGTGTCCTCTCAGAAAACATTACGTTGCACACACATACACACCTATCGGCTTTCAATCCCCTTTTACACGTAAGCCTTTGCTTTCATACCGAAATGATGATCCATTGGAAGTGAAAAAGAAAAACTCAAGTGCAGTATCACATTCTCTACCTTACGCAATTAGCTCGATGTGGAGTCACTTTTTAAGGAGAACAAAATACTTTTTTTCTTCTGATCAACAACCTTTCATGTGGAAATAAATGTATTCTATGAAGTATTCAATGGAGGATATTGGTATAAGATGACAGCCATTGAGCGAGGGAAAGATAGACGAGACAGAGAGAGAGAGTGGAAAATACTCAATTCATTAAGAGTTGTGGGGACAGTTGATATGGGATAAGGAGGGGATTATGTTAATTTTGAGAAAACCTTTACTGTTTTACACAGAACAAATGTTTCAAACCCCCCACGTATACAGTACATAGCTGTATTGCTGTGCCCATTGACTTACTAGAGACTAATTGGTTTAACAATGAGACAGGGTTAACACTGATGAGGTCAGTAAAGCTCCATGACAGATGCCTGAGTTATATTCACTCTAAGCCCATACGTGTCCCATCTCATTATATCAACATGAATGGATCTTGTTATGATATCAAAGGATATTCACACTGTGTCTCACTGCACAATGCAAAGGGAGAGGTTAGACCATGTATATATACACTATGTAGACTGTCTATATGTCACAATGTTAAAGGCTCAGTGCAATCAAAAATAGGTTTTTCCTGTTTTATATACACTGAGTGTACAAAACATTAGGAACATGTGCTCTTTCCATGACAGACTGGCCAGGTGAAAGCTACGTATGATCCCTTATTGATGTCACTTGTTAAATCCACTTCAATCAGTCTAGATGAAGTGGAGGACAGGTAAAAAATGTATTTATGAGACAATTGAGACATGGATTGTCCATGTGTGCCATTCAGAGGGTGAATGGGCAAGACAAAAGATTTAAGTGCCTTTGAGCGGGTATGGTAGTACGTGCCAGGCACACCGGTTTGTGTCAAGAACTGCAACGCTGCTGGGTTTTTCACACTCAACAGTTTCCCGTGTGTATCAAGAAAGGTCCACCACCCAAGGGTTATCCAGTTAACTTGACACAACTGTGGGAATCATTGGAGTGAACATGGGCCAGCATCCGTTTGGAATGCTTTCGACACCTTGTAGAGTCCATGCCCTGACAAATTGAGGCTGTTCTGGAGGCCAAAAGAAAGAGAGTTCCAAACCGTTCTGCATACAACAGCTAGTTTTCAGTTTTCCCCTCCCCACTCAGACCACTCCCAGACAGTCCTAGAAAAATGATTGCTTGAGAAATGCTATTTTTGTTTATTTTTCACCATTTTAATTGAAAACAATTATAGTAAGGTACTTAATTGTTATCCACAAATTATTTTATATCGAGATAAAAATGGCTGCATTGGACCTTTAAATCAGAAGGGTTACTGTCAGATGAGTTGCCTGCCGTTTATTCAAGAGAAATTGCGTGTCAGATGAGATAATTGTATTTTTTTTAAAATGTTGTGGTGTCTTTTGTGGATAACTGAGAACCAGAGAGTTTCTCTCATCGCCATTTTCTACCTCGAATGCTTTTAGAAACACTGCCTGTCATGGCCTTGTGCTTAATACACAGCTTTCGAGTGAGCAGGGGAATTTTTCTTAGGGCACAGGTGTGCCCTGATAATCTCAGCAGCCTCCGGCAGCACAAAGGAAGGGAAGGTGCTTTCGATGTGGAGAGGAAGAGGACAGTCGGGTGGAGAAGCATATCCACAATGTGTTTTCCGGTCTATTCGGTTGTGACCTTCAAGCTGAGCTTCAAATAAATGCAACACTAAGAGATAAATCAAAACATTGTGATGGCCCTGAATTTCTGCACCATGCCTACGATGAATACGTGATGTTGATAGATGGTATTTTAAAAAAATATACAAATTCTGAATGTTTTGTTATATTTTCAGACAGAGACCTGAGAAAATTCTCTACCAGTACCAAAATTCCACCATGACAAACATTCACATAATTCTGCCAAACTAACAAATGCACATAATAAACAGCATAACCTTCCACCGTGGCCCAGTGCTCCTTGGCACATCAGGCTGAAGCTAAGCTATTAAGATGCTCCCTGTCTCAGTGGGTGGTGTCAGCATTTTAAAGTCATTTAGACACATCCTTAATATTCATGCAGTCAGGGGCAAGAAGACACCCCCCCAACCACCACACACACACACACACACACACACACACACACACACACACACACACACACACACACACACACACACACACACACACACACACACACACACACACTTCCTTGTGTGAAAGATAAAAAGATCAAGCTGCAGACCCTACTACAGTCTTCAAAGGTTTCAATAAACAGTCTGTTGTACACATGCTGTTTCAATCTGCAGAAGCTTACGTCAATGATGGCTACAGTGTATGAGTTGTCTCAGGAGTCTCCCTCCCTCCCTCGCCCTAGAGGCCCCTGAGCAGGCTATCAGTGCAGTGGAGGTGCCATGCTTGACATGCTGTAATGGGGGGCGACAAGGTGAGTGGCCAGACTGCTGAGTCAGATAGTGCTGGAGTCAGGCACACAGAGGATGGGAAGAGCGTCTACACAGGAAATGTTAACTATTAGGAAGAATAAAGAGACAGCTTCTTTGTGTATATAGGTTTGTTAATATGGCTGACCAAAACTGAGAAAGACAACCGTTTGTGCATATCTTTAGGTCTACTGTTTGTAGGAATAGGTAGTGAAGGAATACTTTATAAGACATATGTCACTGCCGTGTAGATTCATTCCTTGGTAACAAAAATATGTGTACAATAAAGAGCAGAGAGAGGACTGATACACCCTGGCAGCAGCCCTGCTATGAAGGAGGGTGATGGGGTGGGATTCAGCATATTCTTGTGTGTGACTTACCAGCCTCTGGAAAATACCAGATTTCTGCTGATGCTGCAAACGTGTCTCTATGAAGCTAATATTTAATGTCAGATTGTATACTCACCTTTGCATTAAAAAAGAAGCTATTCACTTCCACATCCTCATCTCTGAAGCACTTCTCACAACACTTAGGTTTTCTCTCTCAGCGTGTCTACATAGTTTAAAAGATGATGATTGGGTTACTAAGTAGTGCTCGGTATATACAGTACAGCTCCTGCCTGTTTTAGCCACTCTCTCTTTACCTTCATTGTCAACACTTCATCAATGAGGAAGACAGACAAGTAAATTGGTGGGAGGCGGGTAGGAAGAAAACAAAACAAAAAGGAAAACAGAAAGAAGTGCCAAGCAGTGAGAACTGGCATGCTGCAGTTGTCTGTCAGTCACCTAGCAACAAGTCCTCCCTATCTCCCGCTGTGCTCTCTAATTCAACAAATCTGCTCAGAATGTATGGCTGCTCTCCTGACAAAACGCATTCTGTGCTGGGGGCTAAGGACGTGGGCCTCCGCTGAACACGCCACTCAGCTGCCCATTGACCACCGGGGCCTTTCTCTGCACACACTAAGGAGCTGGGGACAAAGCCCCTGAAAGCAGGGCCAGCTCCACAGAGAAAACATTTGCTTGTAATTGTGTTTGACTGCGTAATGAAAATGATGTTCTTTTTAAATTTGGGCTTGTTAAGGCCACACTATTTTCCTCTTGTCACCTGATTATTGTAAAGAAGCCCCCCTCCCCCACCCTGTGGGGGCACTGGGGGAAAATATTGAAAAAAGCCCAAAGGCCCACCCTCTCTTTACTATAACCCTTCTTGTGTTTAAAGTGTTCAGCGACAACAACATCAATCTGAAGACCTGGTTCAATACAGGATGGAAGACAGGATGCTGGAATTTGGGTTTTCAGAGTGGAAAAGGGTGTGCACACACTCACACATACATAGCTCTGTTATGCGGTTCTATAACCTGCAGTGAGTTGGGAGGTATTGAGGAGGTAGCATTCCTTGTGCTACTTCAGATAAACAGGCCATTAGGGGAAGCATCGGGCTAGCACCAGAACACTGCCTCAATGGACACATTCACAACCACTAGTGATTTGCACACTTCATCCTCTAATTTCCTGGTTTCATTAACTGGACTTTTCCACATTCCACATCCACTTGGTTTTCTTCCTTTTCTCCTCCACCTTAACGGATGGAAAAGGTGGTGAATAAACACACAGGTGAATGTACAAGAGAGGAAAAGTTCAAAAACAAAGAGAAAACCCTCACATTTCAAGACCCCTCGATTTGATTGTTCTTTGAAAGGGTTGTATTATGCTTGAAAGAATTTTGTAAAAAAACAACAACATTCCACTCTCTCCAAGGGGTCAGCAGCTTTTTCGCCAATGTACAGCCACACAGTCTTGTCATGACTGATGACATGTTAAATTACTCTTACAGCCATCAAAGAGCAAATGTGTTGTTGTATTCCTCAAGGTTTCTCCTCACACCTCATATGGATTGCTATTGAATTACTTAATTGCTTTGGGATGTGGTCCTATCTCCTGCCTTCACTGCACATCAATGAGTGAGCATGAGGCGTTTCAAAGAGACGGGGGAAAGGAGACAGTATTTCTGACCCCCGTACATCGATATTCTGTTTTCTTATGCTCTTCTCTGAGCCACTGGCTTATTTTAACCCTTTATGTTGCTTTCCTACACATGTAGCAGTTGTCTTTGATAGTGTCCACATTTTGACTTACGTAAACTAATGTCAGAGACTTGTCGTCGTCCCCCCCCCCCCCCCCACACACACACACACTGAATAGGACACTTCTTACAGGACATGTATTTACTAATAAGTGTCTCTCTCATCGACACAACCGCAGTGGGATTTCAGACAAATACAATCCCTAAGAACTATAGTCAATTTCCCTAATCTCTGTAACACTATAGTTAATTTAGGGTTCAACTGGTGTATAAAGTAAGAATTAATAGTCTGTGAGGTCAGTTGTGAGTGGTCTCAGGGGCTTGGTCACACTTGAGTTGCTTGAGGGCTTGCGGTGACAACTCTCAAGGAATTAACGAGTTCCACCACATTGACCAGAGCCTGTTTTATTTGTTTTTAAAAGTGGCAACAAGCAGGAGTGTGGGTCTGTGGGTGTTTTTGGAACTCTTTCACCATCAAGACCCCAACTCTGACACCAATTAAAGAGATTATGTCTTAAGCTAAGAGGAAAGCTATAACCGTCTCTGTTACTACGGTGATTGCTTTTGACAAGGTCATGGGGTCATGCAACAGTGCATGACCTTAACAGAAATTTACTTTGCGACACAAATGCCAATTTAACTATTCCTCTCAGCATTTAGCAATCTCCAATACCCAATTATGGTTGGCATATAACTGAAAAACACTGACAAAAGGACACACCTGCAAATATGAAAGACAAAGAGACAGAACTGAAAAGGGTGATCTGTTTTCAACTATGACCAACTGAAATGAATACGATATTAGCCATATTATGTGATGGAAAAAACATTTGAAAGATGATGGTGAAAATGTTTGAATGCTGATTGTGAACATCCCCATTGTTATGAAAAGGGTCAGAATGGGCCACATGTCTCCCTACACCTGCTTGTTCTAAATAAAACAAACATGTGCAGTAGAATGTTAGTTTCAGTGCTGTGCAAAAGCCTGTTTTAATTTGAATTTATATCCATTTTAGAATTGTTTTTACAGATTGAATTACTCCAAACACGCATTCACACAAGGATAATAATGATTTGTCTTATGCCAGACAGACAGGCCAACCAACCGGTTTTGATTGGATAGTTTAGTGCAAGATGTGTGCTCTTTACTGTACCGGTTTTAATTAACCATAACATGTCTTCCCACATGTTGTTCAATTAGGCCTATCAAAAGTTTAGTGGAATATAGACTACATGTTATGGACATAGGCCTACGTGTCATTTTGGTTGGGATGACTTATTGTAGGCTACATGCATGTGTTTATTATGTTATTGTGAACGTTTTCCGTGTCTACTGTAGCCTAGTTCAACATGACTAGCGCTGGAGGATAAAGATCCAAGGTCATCTCGTCTCACAATGGCGCGTGTATGAAAACCAGAGCGGCTCATCTCTTTCAGTTCAAGTTCAAGCTAGTAATAGGCTAATGCATGAAGTTAGGCTGCTTGGCAATGTTTTACTTTTACAATAATACACGAATAACACATAGAATACTTCAAAGTTTGGCACCTAATTTAGAACCAGCCAGCCATAGAACCAAACCATGTATTTAATTGGTCCTATGACTTACATCAGGAGGCTAAGTACATTAATTCAATAGCCGGATATATTGTGGACCAACATTTATTAGGAGTGTAGAACAATATAATGAACATTAATTTCAGCCTATAACCAACACAATAGCCACCAATTTCAAAGTGAGCATATAGGCAAAATGCTAGATTCATTTCTACTGGCCCACGGCATTTTGAAAAGAAAGATGAAACAACAGGCTGTTCCGGGATCACACAGCCTAAAATATAATACATTAACGTCAACGTATCAGCCAAACTGTTAAGATTTATGGTGTCTTACCTTTATGTCGAGTGTATGATTAATCTTACATTTTTATAAGAAAGAGTAAAAATTAGAGCTGGCTCCCTCCATCATGAGAATTCTCTTTTTGTCTGTTTTCACGTTAATTGGTAGCAGTTGAACTGCGAGCCGTAAATCAAGCACTAAGGAGTGTATTAATGAGTTGGACCACCCAGGACAGCATTTTCTCCCCAGTTTCTTGACGGACAATGTAAAGATACTCGAGTCTGCCATGCTCTGAAAACCATGAATGAACATTCACAAGAGCAATGTTCTCCTATACAGTCACATTTCCAGTACAGGCCTATCGCGGGGTGTAGGCCTAGTTAACTGAAGGAGAAAAAAAGGATTTCACAAGGCTCAAGTATTTTGGAAACAAAAGACAGAACTTTCAATTTCATTAATTTGGTTATTTTATATACCACATGTTTGTCCACATCATGAAATGTGTGCAATCGTAGTGAAAACCAATGCAAGGAATGGATGGGCCTGTTGGCTGTGCAATGAATTGTTAAGTAGGCCGACATTTTAAATGTTTTATTGGGGGTAAATTTGTATGCCATTAACCAGGTTTCCATCCAACCTTTTTATGTGATAAAGTACATGTCGAATAAAAAAGAAAGAATGACAGGGCTGATGGACACAGCTCATTTTTCGGTAAACTTTCCAAATGTTGACCAAAAAATGACTAGACAAGGTGGGATCTTTTAGTGTAGGTAAAATGTATTATGCAAGAAATGGCGGTAGAAACTCCTTTATGCGCAAATATTGATAGGCTATAATAACTGTCATATCATTATGTGACGATATGATGTGCGGCCCTCCCTCTGACTCCGGAAAGCATGTCGTTTATTAGGCTACAGATGAAATCAATTCTGATAAACTTCACATGGTGGTGAAGTGCATGGTGATGGGCATTTCCAATAAATATCGAGGGTCTTATTCAGGTGACATGATGATTGACGCTTGGCTGCCGTTTGACAAATAAAATGTATCTCTCTCTTTGTATGTGTACTACATCATCACGCATAGAATGTTATCAACACCAAATCAGTTTGATGGAAACAAAATGAGCATAATGTTTTTATTTTACAATATTCCCATGAAAATCTGTCTTCAATTGGATGGAACCCTAGCTATTGTTTTGAATTATATTGTTAACTCGGCTCCAGTCCGCTGTGCATAATTAGGCTAATTTCATGAGGGAACACATTAAGCTTATACAAATCTTAATACAATTCTATAATCAGTTTCATTTTGTCCGTCTGCAATCAACTTTTCTCTTTTGTTTTGTTAAAAGTACTGTTTTGAAAATTCGGTTTAAAATATCCTGGGTTTGTATAGCTTGTAGACTTAGCCCCCCCCCCCCCCCCCCCCTGAACAGTTATACGCTAAACAAAGCTTTAAAAGTTGTCCTTTTATTTCAAATAAAAGTAGGCTATACATCACGTTGTAATTAGGCTAATGTTGTAACATTAAACATCTCGATATCTCCAAATATCTCATTCACACAACATTGATACAACCAGCCTACTGTAATTAATTCACCTACGCATATTCCCTAATTATGGCCTATGATTTACAAAACGTAAAGATTCATTTTACTTATGAAATCTTAGAATAACCAATTTAAAAATAATTGGTCATTCACCAAGAATCACATTCAACAAGTCCTTGTTCTCAGTATTTTATATTGTAATGTGCACTTCATTGCTTTATAACTTCATTTAAAAAAGTTAATTCAAAACCTGCCAAAAATTCCTAGGGAAAATAAAGAATTTTGCACACCAACGGGGATATATATATATATATATATATATATATATATAAATAAATATATATGTGTGTATATATATAAATATATATGTGTGTGTGTATATATATATATATATACACACACACACACATATATATATATATATATACACACATATATATATATATATGCACATATACATACATAGACATACAGAGACACAAACTCATACTCCACACCAAACCACAAGACACATGCAGATACACAAATATACACACACATGCGCACAAACACACACACATAATATATATATATATATATATATATATACACATATAAAATATATATATATATACATACACATAAAATATATATACACACACATATTTATATATATAAAATATGACAGCTGTGATGGAAACAGGTAGCTTCGGTAAAATTGTATAAATGCTGACCGAGTTTGTTTTCTCGACATGGTGGATCTTTTTGTGTTGGTAAAAACTATTATGCGAGAAATGGTGGTGGAAACGCCTTAATGGGCAAATATTTATATAATAACCATCATATAAGTAAACTTGGAGTCACGCGATTATATGGTGTTTGGTCTTCCCACTATGACTCGGGAAATCATGCAGTTTATTAGGCTACAGATGAAATCAATGATGATAAACTTCACAGGAGGGTGAACTGCATGGTGATGAGCTTGATGCGCATTTCCAATAAAAATCGAGGGTTTCATTCTGGTGACATGATGATCGTTGCTGGACAGCCTTTTGACAAATAAAAATATTCTCGCTCTTATCCATAATAATCTCATCATGTAGACTCAGCAACCCACACAGCCTACTCGCACTTTAGGCCTATCTGCAAGCCGTTGGCTAGAGCGCTAGTGCCAAGACCAGAGTAGGCACATTTGCTATTTAACGAAACAGATTTTGTGACAAAACTATGGTAGAGTTAAAAATGTGATGAAAACGCATTGAACTTTAGATTTTTATTCGGTACATGAAAACTTAAGCGAAAAAGTACATTGTGTGCACTACGTCATCACACACCGACTTTTATCCGCAACAAGTAATTTTGGTGTAACACACTACTGGTGGGAAAAGGCACGTTTACATTATGCAGATTTTAGAATATTCTCATGAAAATCTATCGCCAATTGGAAGGAAACCTAGCTAGTGTCTTCTATTATAATGCTTCACAAAGACAGAACACAAAGATAAAACACCAAGGCTATAATCTATCAGAATGTATTTTTTCCTCCAGGATACAAAATATTACATTTAGCAAAATACACACTTCAATATGAAGGGAAAGTATTATTTATTGAAATGTTGACCTTGATGAGCTGGCTTTGAACTTTCAACCAAGTTTGACATTCCTCATTCACAGTGAACCGAATTTATACACAACATTTTACACAACCACAAAGACTGATGATTCATTTTTCAGTATCTTTTGTTAATGGGTAATATGTATGTCCTTGACAATGTGTTCAGGCCTCCTCACTACTCTAACTCACCCATGTCACCCTTCTCTACAATCATTTTCACTTGTTTAGGTTAGAATTCAATATATAGGATTTCTGCCTCCCCCCATCTTTCTCTCTCACACACTGTCTCTTAACTCTGCCAGGCTGCCCAAGCATTCCTAAAGTGGAGAGCGGAGGAGTCCCCATCGGGAAGCTGAATGTCCATTTTAAAAGACCTTTGTTCTCTTGTCACTGTGGCTTTTTAACCCACATCCTCATGTAGAAAAAAATATATTTCCTCCCACACCTGGCTCTGAAATGGGTTCTCTCTGTAAACACTGTAGGCCTGTGTGTGTGTCATAATGACGGGACCTCAGTCAGACAGGCAGTTTAACCAATTACCTTACAAAACTGTACGGGTGGTTGTATGTATTGAAAAAGGGGCTCATGCATTTATCTTACTTGAAGCGGTTCTATACTGAGAACACTACAGGGGATGTAGCAAAATAACTGCCTCATACTCAACAACTGCCTGTTATGATGAATGCAAACGGAAGTAACCTTCCAACCTCCAATTCTCATAATCACACTTAGGCTAAAGGTGGTTGTCACCTAATCACGGTTTGTGTGTATGATATGTAATTAGACTAGGACACGCAGAACACTACACTGTCACAGGGAAATGGCCACAGACCTGGTAATTACATAGCACAAATAGGAGAACAGTGAAAAAGTGTTGGGTTGATACTCCTACTGGATTCCTATCCATGATTTCTTAGCCACTTCATCATATTTCTACATACAGTATACAAACTGCATATACAGTATACAGTTGAAGTCGGAAGTTTACATACACCTTAGCCAAATACATTTAAACTCAGTTTTTCACCATTCCTGACATTTAACCTCTGTAAAAATTGTCTTAGGTCAGTTAGGATCACCACTATATTTTAAGAATGTGAAATGTCAGAATAATAGATGAGAGAATGATTTATTTAAGCTTTTATTTCTTTCATCACATTCCCAGTGGGTCAGAAGTTTACATACACTCAATTCGTATTTGGTAGCATTGCCTTTAAGTTGTTTAACTTGGGTCAAACGTTTCAGGTTGCCTTCCAGAAACGTCCCACAATAAGTTGGGTGAATTTTGGCCCATTACTCCTGACAGAGCTGGTGTAACTGAGTCAGGTTTGTAGGCCTCCTTGCTCGCACAAGCTTTTTCAGTTTTGCACACAAATATTCTATAGGATTGAGGTCAGGGCTTTGTGATGGCCACTCCAATACCTTGACTTTGTTGTCCTTAAGCCATTTTGCCACAACTTCGGAAGTATGCTTTGGAACATTGTCCATTTGGAAGACCCATTTGCGACCAAGCTTTAACTTCCTGACTGATGTCTTGAGATGTTGCTTCAATATATCCACATAATTTTTCTTACTCATGATGCCATCTATTTTGTGAAGTGCACCAGTCCCTCCTGCAGCAAAGCACCCCCACAACATGATGCTGCCACCCCCGTGCTTCACGGTTGGGATGGTGTTCTTCGGCTTGCAAGCCTCCCCCTTTCTCATCCTAACATAACGATGGGCATTATGGACAAACAGTTATATTTTTGTTTCATCAGACCAGAGGTCTGAAAGTTGGCTCCTCTCCTTGTTCGGGCGGCGTTCGGCGATCGACGTCACCGGCTTTCAAGCCATTGACGCTCCATTTTTCATATATCCATTTGTCTTGTCTTGTTTCCATACACACCTGGTTTTCATTTCCCCAATTAAGCTACTTGTATTTAACCCTCTGTTTCCCATCATGTTTTGTGTGTAATTGTTTCATGTTGCTGGGGTGTCTTTTTACGCGCTTTACTTTTGTTATGTTCCGTGTTTTTGAGCGCATTTGATTTATGTTGTGCTCTCGTTTTGGAACTTTAATAAAGTGCACCTGTTTACATCACGCAACTCTCCTGCACCTGACTTCGCCTCTTTTACACACGCTGACAAGAGGACATTTCTCCAAAAAGTACAATCTTTGTCTCCATGTGCAGTTGCAAACCGTAGTCTGGCTTTTTTATGGCGGATTTGGAGCAGTGGCTTCTTCCTTGCTGAGCGGCCTTTCAGGTTATGTCGATATAGGACTAATTTTACTGTGGATATAGATACTTTTGTACCGGTTTCCTCCAGCATCTACACAAGGTCCTTTGCTGTTGTTCTGGGATTGATTTGCACTTTTCGCACCAAAGTACGTTCATCTATAGGAGACAGAACGTGTCTTCTTCCTGAGCGGTATGATGGCTGCGTGGTCCCATGGTGTTTATACTTGCGTACTATTATTTGTACAGATGAACGTGGTACCTTCAGGCGTTTGAAAATTGCTCCCAAGGGTGACCCAGACTTGCAGAGGTCTACAATTGTTTATCTGCGGTCTTGGCTGATTTCTTTTGATTTTCCCATGATGTCAAGCAAAGAGGCACTGAGTTCAAGGCAGACCTTGAAATACATCCACAGGTACACCTCCAATTGACTCAAATTATGTCAATTAGCCTATCAGAAGCTTATAAAGCCATGACATAATTTTCTGGAATTTTATAAGGTTTTTAAAGGCACAGTCAACTTAGTGTACAGTGAGGGGAAAAAGTATTTGATCCCCTGCTGGTTTTGTATGTTTGCTCACTGAACTGATCAGTCTATAATTTTAATGGTAGGTTTATTTGAACAGTGAGAGACAGAATAACAACAAAAAAATACAGAAAAACGCATGTCAAAAATGTTATAAAATGATTTGCGTTTTAATGAGGGAAATAAGTATTTGACCCCTCTGCTAAACATGACTTAGTACTTGGTGGCAAAACCCTTGTTGGCATTCACAGAGGTCAGACGTTTCTTGTAGTTGGCCACCAGGTTTGCACACATCTCAGGAGGGATTTTGTCCCAGTCCTCTTTGCAGATCTTCTCCAAGTCATTAAGGTTTCGAGGCTGACGTTTGGCAACTCGAACCTTCAGCTCCCTCCACAGATTTTCTATGGGATTAAGGTCTGGAGACTGGCTAGACCTTAACGTGCCTCTTCTTGAGCCACTCCTTTGTTGCCTTGGCCGTGTGTTTTGGGTCATTGTCATGCTGGAAAACCCATCCACGACCCATTTACAATGCCCTGGCTGAGGGAAGGAGGTTCTCACCCAAGATTTGACGGTACATGGCCCCGTCCATCGTCCCTTTGATGCGGTGAAGTTGTCCTGTCCCCTTAGCAGAAAAACACCCCCAAAGCATAATGTTTCCACCTCCATGTTTGACAATGGGGATGGTGTTCTTGGGGTCATAGGCAGCATTCCTACTCCTCCAAACACGGCGAGTTGAGTTGATGCCAAAGAGCTCCATTGTGGTCTCATCTGACCACAACACTTTCACCCAGTTGTCCTCTGAATCATTCAGATGTTCATTGGCAAACTTCAGACGGGCATGTATATGTGCTTTCTTGAGCAGGGGGACCTTGCGGGCGCTGCCAATTGTTTTCTTGGTGACTATGGTCCCAGCTGCCTTGAGATCATTGACAAGATCCTCCCGTGTAGTTCTGGGCTGATTCCTCACCGTTCTCATGATCATTGCAACTCCACGAGGTGAGATCTTGCATGGAGCCCCAGGCCGAGAGATCATTGACAAGATCCTCCCGTGTAGTTCTGGGATGATTCTCACCGTTCTCATGATCATTGCAACTCCACGAGGTGAGATCTTGCATGGAGCCCCAGGCCGAGGGAGATTGACAGTTCTTTTGTGTTTCTTCCATTTGCGAATAATCGCACCAACTTGTCACCTTCCCACCAAGCTGCTTGGCGATGGTCTTGTAGCCCATTCCAGCCTTGTGTAGGTCTACAATCTTGTCCCTGACATCGTTGGAGGGCTCTTTGGTCTTGGCCATGGTGGAGAGATTGGAATCTGATTGATTGCTTCTGTGGACAGGTGTCTTTTATACAGGTAACAAACTGAGATTAGGAGCACTCTCTTTAAGAGTGTGCTCCTAATCTCAGCTCGTTACCTGTATAAAAGACACCTGGGAGCCAGAAATCTTTCTGATTGAGAGGGGGTCAAATACTTATTTCCCTCATTAAAATGCAAATCAATTTATAACATTTTTGACATGCGTTTTTCTGGATTTCTTTGTTGTTATTCTGTCTCTCACTGTTCAAATAAACCTACCATTAAAATTATAGACTGATCATTTCTTTGTCAGTGGGCAAACGTACAAAATCAGCAGGGGATCAAATACTTTTTTCCCTCACTCTATGTAAACTTCTGACCCACTGGAATTGTGATACAGTTAAATAATCTGTCTGTAAACAATTGTTGGAAAAATTCCTTGTGTCATGCACAAAATAACCGCCTTCCCAAAACTATAGTTTGTTAACAAGAAATTTGTGGAGTGATTGTAAAACAAGTTTTAATGACTCCAACCTAAGTGTATATAAACTTCCAACTTCAACTGTACATACCGCTTGTAACAACCAAATCAGAGGTTCAATATAGTGTACTGGTCTGTGTGTCTTTGTGAATGTATAGCCTACACAATGACGACGCTTGACCCCTCAGTGTCAGTGAAAGGGTGAAAAGTGACCCTTTCCCCCCCCAGATACTTACCCACTACGAATACCAATTAGCCTAAGTTAGCATGGGTATCACAACGACCAACCACACACCTACAAACCAACCAACCACACACCTACAAACCAACCAACCACACACCTACAAACCAACCAACCACACAAGAAGAGATTTGGAGAAAGAGCGTCATCTGCTCACAAGTCTTTATTCATGTCGCTCTTGACAAGGTGTTGGGCACTAAACATCAAACAGAAAATCACTGAGTGTGTTATGTGTGTGGTTCCAAGGCTGAGGAAGCCCTCTTCCTCATCTCTTTCTACATTGATGTCCTTTACCCAAACAAAATGAAATATACTTTCAAAGCACTCTTGTCAAAATACAGTACATCATAAAGAGAGAACCATTTAGACTAGTAAGTGCTAGCCCATAGACTGTGTGGTCATAGGAAGAGATTTCACATCTTTGAGGTACCGGTTTATCTCTCAGATCCGCACCTTTGGTTGGAATGATGTTATGTGATCGACTCAGACAGGTGAGGTGTGTGGAAAAATATTCCGTTTTGGCAAAGAGGGTGCAGATAATCACTGATAGATTCTCAGACTATTCTCAGCCTCTTTGGGAGGAAGGGGGCCGGTGTATTCAAATTCATAAAATATGTGTGAGAAAATAATAGTTCAAACACTTCAAGATCTGACAATAGACAACAGCAAACACTCAGGGGGAAAAGTGGGTGGAGATCATCGGTTTAGTTCCTGTTTTAGCTGAAACCCCGGAAGAAGAGGATGTCCTGGGGAGGAAAAGGGGAGGATGTAGGTGAAGGATGGAGAAATAGAGTAACTAACAGCATGCAGGGTCATGGATACCAAACATTACTGACTACATGCTAACAAGAAATGCAAAAAGCTGAGAACTGTCTGTATGCAGAGGGACAGAAAAGTGACTCACTACCTTCTTAGAGGTACAAAGGAAAAAACGGACTTCTGCATTGCATTCCGAGAAAGAAAACAACCACTGACTGAAGGCCAGAGGCAGAGGCAATTAAAACATTCAAAGAGAGGGAGATAAACACTTCCACCTCACTACAGCACAGTCCACAAAGCAGAAAGAACAAGCTGACAGACAGACACGGACCATGCTTAGTTAGAGCAGGTGCTTCAGTAGTCAGCTACAGAGAAAAAGGAGACAGCCATGTATTCATCAACACATTTAAATAAGAACAAATAGTATACTTGATCTTGGGGCGAGAAAGGAATGAACAGATCAGCAGGTAGAGCTTGAAATTATGCTGAACACGCAAGGTCAGTTTCCAGTCGAAGGGAAGCAGAATGTGATCGCATATTATTAAAGTTGTAATAAGCAGATGGTTGAATGGTGCAATTTACATCAAGTAAAAGTCAAAATAATACATTTGATACAATAGGCAAGCATGAAGTTGGAATTAAAGACCAGGCTTTGTACAGAAAAAAGCTGTGAACTTTGAATGAACACAGGAGAGGTGACAAGAAGATGGTTTCCATGCCCCATCACATAATGAATCTCCGACGCAACTCGACTGTCATGCTATATCAAAACAAGGGGGATCCTAACAATGGATTTATTTCCCTGCAGTGATATTTGTAGGATGAAGGGAGGGAGGGCGGCTGGGGGTCACATATCAAAGTTTCAAGCTGACATAAATCAATCAGTCCCATAACTGGACAAAAACAACAGTAGTGACCTGTGGGCCATATCTGACATTAATCCTAAACCTTCCAGTCAGTGTGGAGGAATGACAGCACACGATTTGGTGGGAGAAAGAGAGAGAGAATGCTGATACAGGGCCTAACGAGGAAAGGTGCTGATGCTAATGAGTGCATCCGTGAGCCCTTAATGAGGCCGTCTCGTTTGGTGTCCTAATTCACAGTGATCCGCGTCTCAGGGGTGCAGGATAATGAGCTGGGCTGGGATTCCCAGGGCAGGGGGTTGTGTAACCCACCTCAAAAGGGGGACACAAACTCCCACAATGCATGTGTGTGAGAGAGAGTGTGATAGAAAAAGAGGGAGGGAGGGAGAGAGAGTGTGAGTATGTGAGAGAGATACAGTGTGTCTGTGAGAGGGGGACAGGGCGAGAGGAGGGGAAAGAACAGCTAGATGTCATCCCTGCCTGATACGCTTGTTTGTACCCTCCCATCATTGAATTGCTGTGACCAAGAAAGAAAAGCTTGGCTCTCTGTTACAAACTGACCTCGGGCAACAAGTACACTCACGGATAGAGGAGACGGTGAGGTAGACAGAGCAAGAGTGAGAGAGAGCAAGATGAGAGAGACAGGGTTAGAAGCAAACAAGAGAAAAAGGCGATGCAAGTCCACAAAAAGTTTGAATGTTGATTCACCACAATATTTCCATTAGGTGTTGTTGGCTTTGAACTTGCATTTCTAGGAGCTACTGTATGGCCACTTCAATCATTATCAATGAGCTAAGGCTCATGAACACTCTATATACCATCCAGGAGAAACGCCTATCCTCTAAAGGGATGGCATTCAGTTTCAGGACTTTTTTACTGGGCTACCAAGAGAAAGCTAACTAACAACTACAGGAATCAGTGACCTCAGTTTATAAAAACCAAATGCAGAGTATGCATTGAGCCCCGCCGCCCCCGCCTCTTTCTGCTGTGTCTGCATTAGTAAGGCTCAAATGGGTTTCTGCCATGAGAAACAGAGCATGACATGCACTAAACAACGCCAGGCGGATGACAGGCCAGCTCCATTTGATGATGGCCGTCGCTGATGCGGACACCTTTTGATGTGGAGAAATATCAGGGCAGCGTAAATCAGTATGAGACGCAGCTGGCCGCAGACCTAATGAGTCAGCCACATTACACACATCTCAAAATGCAAATAGAAAATAACTACAGGAAATGTAACATTGATATATTCACCCAATGGTGAGTTATGGTGTCATCTGGAATTTAAGCAAAAGCTAAAATATGGGAATATGTACTTGACATGGTCTTTGAGAACTGTATCATCAAATAATTCAGACACCACTCTGAAAACACTGATCAATAACTTTAGTGGATTGTCTGCTCACTGTCCACTACTGTTTTGTCAGTGAGAATGTGTTTCCACACAACTCTAATTGACACAGTTAATAACACTGCCGCCCTCTGGCTAGCTGGCTCCATGCAGATCTACCAGTAACTGTGACTTTGCTCATTCCTCCAGTCACATTCACAGATCTGAATAGGAAGAGGAGATGCAGGAAAAGGAGGAGGGGGCTGAAGAAAAATATTTTATTTCCAGAAACGGAGATGCACATAGGACGACTGTCTATAAACGGATAACTACAGTGCCATTTACAGATGATTGTTAAAGAAACAGACAAATAGCGTCACGAAAAATCATTGGAATAAACTATTCATTCATTTACAGTATTATGTTACTTTGAATCGGATACACTTACTCTATTCTTCTGAAAACATAGATTCTGTACCGGTACCCCCTGTATACAGCCTCCACATTGACTCTGTACCGGTACCCCCTGTTTATAGCCTCCAATTTGACTCTGTACCGGTACCCCATGTATACAGCCTCCACATTGACTCTGTACCGGTACCCCCTGTATACAGCCTCCACATTGACTCTGTACCGGTACCCCCTGTATACAGCCTCCACATTGACTCTGTACCGGTACCCCCTGTTTATAGCCTCCACATTGACTCTGTACCGGTACCCCCTGTATACAGCCTCCACATTGACTCTGTACCGGTACCCCCTGTATACAGCCTCCACATTGACTCTGTACCGGTACCCCTGTATATAGCCTCCACATTGACTCTGTACCGGTACCCCCTGTATACAGCCTCCACATTGACTCTGTACCGGTACCCCCTGTATATAGCCTCCACATTGACTCTGTACCGGTACCCCCTGTATACAGCCTCCACATTGACTCTGTACCGGTACCCCCTGTATACAGCCTCCACATTGACTCTGTACCGGTACCCCCTGTATATAGCCTCCACATTGACTCTGTACCGGTACCCCCTGTATACAGCCTCCACATTGACTCTGTACCGGTACCCCCTGTATACAGCCTCCACATTGACTCTGTACCGGTACCCCCTGTATATAGCCTCCACATTGACTCTGTACCGGTACCCCCTGTATACAGCCTCCACATTGACTCTGTACCGGTACCCCCTGTATACAGCCTCCACATTGACTCTGTACCGGTACCCCCTGTATACAGGCTCCACATTGACTCTGTACCGGTATCCCCTGTATACAGCCTCCACATTGACTCTGTACCGGTACCCCCTGTATATAGCCTCCACATTGACTCTGTACCGGTATACCCTGTATATAGCCTCCACACTGACTCTGTACCGGTACCCCCTGTATACAGCCTCCACATTGACTCTGTACCGGTACCCCCTGTATATAGCCTCCACATTGACTCTGTACCGGTACCCCCTGTATATAGCCTCCACATTGACTCTGTACCGGTATCCCCTGTATATAGCCTCCACATTGGCTCTGTACCGGTATCCCCTGTATATAGCCTCCACATTGACTCTGTACCGGTATCCCCTGTATATAGCCTCCACATTGACTCTGTACCGGTATCCCCTGTATATAGCCTCCACATTGACTCTGTACCGGTACCCCCTGTTTATAGCCTCCACATTGACTCTGTACCGGTACCCCCTGTATATAGCCTCCACATTGACTCTGTACCGGTATCCCCTGTATATAGCCTCCACATTGACTCTGTACCGGTATCCCCTGTATATAGCCTCCACATTGACTCTGTACCGGTACCCCCTGTATACAGCCTCCACATTGACTCTGTACCGGTACCCCCTGTATATAGCCTCCACACTGACTCTGTACCGGTACCCCCTGTATATAGCCTCCACATTGACTCTGTACCGGTATCCCCTGTATATAGCCTCCACATTGACTCTGTACCGGTATCCCCTGTATATAGCCTCCACACTGACTCTGTACCGGTATCCCCTGTATATAGCCTCCACACTGACTCTGTACCGGTATCCCCTGTATATAGCCTCCACACTGACTCTGTACCGGTATCCCCTGTATATAGCCTCCACACTGACTCTGTACCGGTATCCCCTGTATATAGCCTCCACACTGACTCTGTACCGGTATCCCCTGTATATAGCCTCCACATTGACTCTGTACCGGTACCCCCTGTATATAGCCTCCACATTGACTCTGTACCGGTACCCCCTGTATACAGCCTCCACATTGACTCTGTACCGGTACCCCCTGTATACAGCCTCCACATTGACTCTGTACCGGTACCCCCTGTATACAGGCTCCACATTGACTCTGTACCGGTATCCCCTGTATACAGCCTCCACATTGACTCTGTACCGGTACCCCCTGTATATAGCCTCCACATTGACTCTGTACCGGTATACCCTGTATATAGCCTCCACACTGACTCTGTACCGGTACCCCCTGTATACAGCCTCCACATTGACTCTGTACCGGTACCCCCTGTATATAGCCTCCACATTGACTCTGTACCGGTACCCCCTGTATATAGCCTCCACATTGACTCTGTACCGGTATCCCCTGTATATAGCCTCCACATTGGCTCTGTACCGGTATCCCCTGTATATAGCCTCCACATTGACTCTGTACCGGTATCCCCTGTATATAGCCTCCACATTGACTCTGTACCGGTATCCCCTGTATATAGCCTCCACATTGACTCTGTACCGGTACCCCCTGTTTATAGCCTCCACATTGACTCTGTACCGGTACCCCCTGTATATAGCCTCCACATTGACTCTGTACCGGTATCCCCTGTATATAGCCTCCACATTGACTCTGTACCGGTATCCCCTGTATATAGCCTCCACATTGACTCTGTACCGGTACCCCCTGTATACAGCCTCCACATTGACTCTGTACCGGTACCCCCTGTATATAGCCTCCACACTGACTCTGTACCGGTACCCCCTGTATATAGCCTCCACATTGACTCTGTACCGGTATCCCCTGTATATAGCCTCCACATTGACTCTGTACCGGTATCCCCTGTATATAGCCTCCACACTGACTCTGTACCGGTATCCCCTGTATATAGCCTCCACACTGACTCTGTACCGGTATCCCCTGTATATAGCCTCCACACTGACTCTGTACCGGTATCCCCTGTATATAGCCTCCACACTGACTCTGTACCGGTATCCCCTGTATATAGCCTCCACACTGACTCTGTACCGGTATCCCCTGTATATAGCCTCCACACTGACTCTGTACCGGTATCCCCTGTATATAGCCACGCTACTGTTATTTGACTGCTGCTCTTCAATTATGTTACTTTGATTTGTTATTTTTGAGGTATTTTTCTTAACACTGCATTGTTGTTTAAGGGCTTCTAAGTAAGCATTTCACTGTAAGGTCTACACCTGTTGTATTCGGCGCATGTGACAAATAACATTTGAGTTATTGACTAAATCAGGGATAAAAGATCATTGCTCTGCTCCCCGTCCCCCAACCAGACCATTCAGCAGATCATAACAATCCAAATTATACCTGATCTGTCAACGGCTTGGCACTGAGCACCGTTTGAACGTTTGACCTTTTAACACGGCTCATGACATTATGTTGACATTTCAAGTAATCCCTCCCACGGTTCCTAATCTCAGTCGCCGTAGATGTCCCTGGACCATCCCCTGAGCTGCAACTACGCCATGGATGCAGACAGGCAGACAGAGACAAGCAATATCCATGGCAGGGCTAATGATTCCACGCTAAGCTAGAGCCCACATGTGCAACCACACTCGGGTTATGGGACAAATGCAGACATACATGCAGGCATGGGAATCAATGTTCATGTGTATTATCGGTGTATAATATGAAATGTGTTCATTGTTGTGTAAAAGAGAGGGATATTGCACCCTACCTTCTCAACCTAATTTGAGCTACAATGCCTTCCCAAATGATTCACACCCCTTGACTTTTTCCACGTTGTTGTGTTGAAGCCTGAATTTAAAATTTATTAAATTGAGATTTTGTGTCACTGGCCTGCACACAATACCCCATACTGTCAAAGTTGAAATACGTTTTTCTATATTTTTATAAATTAATTTAAAATGAGAAGCTGAAATGTCTTGAGTCAATAAGTATTCAACCCCTTTGTCATGGTAAGTCTAAAAGAGTTCAGGAGTAAAAATGTGCTTAACAAGTCACATAATAAGTTGCATGGACTCACTCTGTGTGCAATAATAGTGTTTAACATGATTTTTGAATGACTGCCTCATCTCTGTACCCCACACATTCAATTATCTGTAAGGTCCCTCAGTCGAGCAGTGAATTGCAAACACAGTCAACCACAAAGACTAGGGAGATTTTCCAATGCCTAGCAAAGAAGGGTGCTTATTGGTAGATGGGTAAAAAAACCAACAACAAAAAACAGATTGAATATCCCTTTGAGCAAGGTGCCATTATTAATTACACTTTGGATGGTGTATCAATACACTCAGTCACTGCAAAGATACAGGCGTCCTTCCTAACTCAGTTGCCGGAAAGGAAGGAAACCGCTCAGGGATTTCATCATGAGGCCAATGGTGACTTTAAAACAATTACAGATTTTAATGGCTGTGATAGGAGAAAACTGAGGATGGATCAACAACATTGTAGTTACTCCCCAATACTCACCTAAATGACAGAGTGAAAAGAAGAAAGTCCGTACAGAATAAAATATTCCAAAACATGCATCTTGCTTGCAACAACACACTAAAGTAATACTGCAAAAAATGTGGCAAAGAATTTAACTGTATGTCCTGAATACAAAGCGTTATGTTTGGGGCAAATCCAACACAACACATTGCAGAGTACAACGCTTTATATTTTCAAACATGGTGTAGGATACATCATGTTATGAGCATGATTGTCATCGGCAAGGACAAGGGAGTTGTTTGTAGAATAAAAAGAACCTGAACAGAGATAGACAAGCACAGGCAAAATCCTAGAGAAAAACCTGGTTCAGTCTGCTTTCCAACAGACACTGGGAGACAAATTCACCTAAAACACAAGGCCAAATATACACTGGAGTTGCTTACCAAGATGAAATTTAATGTTCCTGAGTTGCCTACTTAAAGTTCTAACTTAAATAAGCTAGAAAATCTATGGCAAAACATGAAAATGGCTGTCTAGCAATGATCAACAACCAAACTGACAGAGCTTGAAGAAAGATTCACAACTGTAATTGCTGCCAAAGGAGATTCTAACATAACTCAGTGGTGTGGTGTGAATACTTATGTAAACTAGATATTTCTGTACTTAATTTTCAATACATTTACAACAATTTCTAAAAACATTTTCACTGTGATTATGTGGTATTGTGTGTAGATGGGTGAGATTTCTTTTTTTACTTCATCAATTTTGATTTCAGGCTGCAACAACAAAAATGTGGAATAGGTCAAGGGGTATGAACACCACAGTGTATGTGAATACATACATACAGTTGAAGTTGGAAGTTTACATACACCTTAGCCAAATACATTTAAACTCAGTTTTTCACAAGTCCTGACATTTAATCCTAGTAAAAATTCCCTGTCTTAGGTCAGTTAGGATTACCACTTTATTTTAAGAATGTGAAATGTCAGAATAATAGTAGAGAGAATGATTTATTTCAGCTTTTCATCACATTCCCAGTGGGTCAGAAGTTTACATACACTCAGTTCGTATTTGATAGCATTGCCTTTAAATTGTTTAACTTGGGTCAAACGTTTTGGGTAGATTTCCACAAGCTTCCCACAATAAGTTGGGTGAATTTTGGCCCGTTCCTCCTGACAGAGCTGGTGTAACTGAGTCAGGTTTGTAGGCTTCCTTGCTCGCACACGCTTTTTCAGTTCTGCCCACAAATGTTCTATAGGATTGAGGTCAGGGCTTTGTGATGGCCACTCCAATACCTTGACTTTGTTGTCCTTAAGCCATTTTACCACAACTTTGGAAGTATGCTTGGGGTCATTGTCCATTTGGAAGACCCATTTGCGACCAAGCTTTAACTTCCTGACTGATGTCTTGAGATGTTGCTTCAATATATCCACATAATTTTCCTCCCTCATGATGCCATCTATTTTGTGAAGTGCACCAGTCCCTCCTGCAGCAAAGCACCCCCACAACATGATGCTGCCACCCCCGTGCTTCACGGTTGGGATGGTGTTCTTCGGCTTGCAAGCCTCCCCTTTTCCTCCTAACATAACTATGGTCATTATGGACAAAGAGTTCTATTTCTGTTTCATCAGACCAGAGGACATTTCTCCAAAAAGTACAATCTTTGTCCCCATGTGCAGTTGCAAACCGTAGTCTGGCTTTTTTATGGCGGTTTTGGAGCAGTGGCTTCTTCCTTGGCGAGCGGCCTTTCAGGTTATGTCGATATAGGACTCCTTTTACTGTGGATATAGATACCTTTGTACCAATTTCCTCCAGCATCTTCACAAGGTCGTTTGCTGTTGTTCTGAGATTGATTTGTACTTTTCGCACCAAAGTACGTTCATCTCTAGAAGACAGAACGCGTCTCCTTCCTGAGTGGTATGATGGCTGCGTGGTCCCATGGTGTTTGTACTTGCGTACTATTGTTTGAACAGATGAACATGATACTTTCAGGCATTTGGAAATTGCTCCCAAGGATGAACCAGACTTGTGGAGGTCTACAATTTTATTTCTGAGGTCTTGGCTGATTTCTTTTGATTTTCCCATGATGTCAAGCAAAGTGGCACTGAGTTGGAAGATAAGCCTTGAAATACATCCACAGGTACACCTCCAATTGACTCAACTTATGTCAATTAGCCTATCCGAACCTTCTAAAGCCATGACATCATTTTCTGAAATTTTCCAAGCTGTTTAAAGGCACAGTCAACTTAGTGTATGCAAACCTTTGACCCACTGGAATTGTGATACAGTGAATTATAAGTGAAATAATCTGTCTGTAAACAATTGTTGGAAAAATTACTTGTGTCATGCACAAAGTAGATGTCCTAACCGACTTCCCAAAACTATAGTTTGTTAACAAGAAATTTGTGGAGTGGTTGAAAAACGAGTTTTAATGACCCCAACCTAAGTGTATGTAAACTTCCAACTTCAACTGTACATGTGAATTTGTAGCACTGAATAAAAGCAGAAATAAACCCTACAAGTCATCACCAGTCTACTGTACTACACAATACTACAACATCCGCCACCTCAGGGTAAAACACCCCACAAAGCTGTCAATGCTACAATTACACCCATTTGGCATTGACTCCACTCCTCTGTTGTCCATGCATGACTGGATAATGTTATACTGCTGCATACAACAGCACAGTCCAAAAGAGGATTCACTGCTAAAAAGGTCAGATCTGTTGGCTAGGATCAATTACAATGTATCTTTTAGAGCAGCCATACTCAACAGGCGGACAGCAGGCCGGATACGGACACAGAAGGGGGTCAATACAGACTGCGGGTCGACTTAAATACAAATTCATTTATTTTAAAATTCAGTTTGGGATTGAACTTCTGGTATCATATGAACACATAAGACATGGAAAATGTGTGGGATTGCAATGAAATGTGCTTTTCAATTGCAAAATGTTTCTTTAGCGCCCTGGCATAATGTGTAGAATTAAAGGAAATACGACAAAACTGCTAATTTCTCTCTCTGCCAACAAGAGGGGTGTGGACAGTTTGGGGGTTGAATTGGTTGTGAGGTAGGGGTTTCTTACTACACCGATAAATAACATTCATCCGGAGACCTTTGCCACCTAGGAAGTGTGTGTAACCGGACCTTCTCAAATAGTATTAAAGTACCCCAGTTTTAGAGACCACCTTTATTCCAAAGGGGGGGGGGGGGGAGAGGATGCACTTTTTGTATCGGCAAAACATGAATCAGTACTTAGTGTGTTGGTGGGTCTTTCAGTATACTGTGTTAATGAAAACATTGGTCTTTTATGAAGGAATCTGACATTGAGTTAATTTCTATATAATTATTTAAATGTGACAATGAATTAAACAGATCAAGACAGGAAATGAGAAGAGCTATGCAAGGTAACAACCCATTTATTTAGTGATACATTCTGCAAACTATACATTTTATTTCAAACTTCAAAGGCTAAAAAAAATGAAAGAAATAAGGACGGAAAGGCGGCGAGGAAATTCAGGGAAAGAGGAGAAAAAACACAAATTCACAAGCAAGGAATGCAATTTGTTCAATCGACTCAACACAAGTAGTACAATTTAGTTCAGGGAACAAAGCTTTTTAACATTTTATTTTCGGTCTTTCCTTTGGAGATGGGACATAATACAAAATATACAGTTATTGAACTTTGCAAAGTCAATCACAGAGACCTCTGAGAAGCAGTTGAATTAACATAGACAATACTTATTATCTACAGCAGTCTAAAGCCATTCTTGAATGTATTCATAAATATAGCAGACATGAATGTATGTACGCACATTTCTAATGCTTACAAGGTTACCCAATTGTTATACACTTGCATTTGCTTAAAGTATTACATCATCTGCAGGAGTGAGCAATTAAATAAGCTTTCAAGAATCAACAAGGTAACGTGAAGAAAAAATACATGTATACAAACCAGAAATGGTTGAAAATGTGTACCGTGTGACTACCAACATAGTATGCCACTTTGAAGAGAAGCACCCTAACTTGGAAACACTTGATTTGATTTATTTCTCAGTTACAAGAAAGTAATGTCTACATCTCTCCTTGAAGTGTTCCAATAAACAAGTACTTAAGTGATAGGGTTAGATTGGGTAAGGCAAATCGGTGAGCTTATTAGTGAGCTGAAAAGGTCAGCAACATGGGGTTCAGGTCCCCTGTTTAAGGGGACACAACCCACCACTGCTAAGGGTCACACAGTAACGTCACAACTGAGGTACATCAATATGGACAATATGGGAGCGAGCATTCAAATCTATTTTACTCCAGCCAGGTATACCTCTGAACTGTACAGAACTAGTTCCAGGGGAGCAAAGGGACAACCTGTAAATAGCTTTATAGTTTTTTCTAGAACAATTTTTTTGTGAAAAAGCTGATAAGAAAGACGATCAGTGCATATTTAACCATTGTCATTAATTACACCAAATACCTCTCACACATCTTACATTTCTAGAACCCTGAACATTGTTACAATTCTAGATCTCTGAACTAGTTGAATCACAAAAGCGAAACAAGTTGGTGAAATTACACAAGCAAGGGTTTGAGGCCATTCTTTTTCGTATAAGGTCAATGATTTTACTAGTTAATAAAATAAACTAGCATTTGCAGTGGATACATTATAGATATCAATATTTCAAATTTGCACATTTCAGTCAAATACATTAACAATGGGTTTGCCCGACTCCATGACAACTCAGTCTGACATTCCACAGATTCTGACAGTCAGAACAGCCATCAGAACATCTGATGGCTGTTTTCAAAGCAAAACTACAGAGGGGGTCTAGAACAACAACCAATACTAGACAAATATGTTTTCTATCAACTTATGAGGTACTGTAGTTTTATGGTATATAAGAAAAAGAATACATTGGATGCTTAGTAAGTGCTACGCTTTTGAACAATTAGGTCAGTCTTTCATGGTACCAGACGGGTCAATTATTGATCAAAAGTCAAATATTGAAAACCAAAAAAATACACCCTAATTGAGCGTTCTTTTAAAGCCATATCCTATTTCAATGGGAGGCAAAGAAAGATTTACATAAAGGTTCAAGCATGGTGTATGGATCTAAGATCAGGATATGGCCTCTGAATTTTGCAAAAAGTGCCTTCAGAAAAGTATTCATACACCTTGACGTATTCCACATTTTGTTGCGTTACAGCCTGAATTCAAAATGGATTGAATACATTTTTTTCCTTTGCCAGCCACACACACACACACACACACACATAATTACAGTGAAAACATACTTTGAGATTTTAGCACAACGAAATACAGAAATCTAATTTATATAATATTCACACCCTTTTGCTAAGACACTCCAAATTGAGCTCAGGTGCATCCAATTTCCTTTGATCGTCCTTGAGATGTCACTACAACTTGGAGTCCACCTGTGGCCAATTCAATTGTTTGGACATGATTTAGAAAGACATACACCTGTCTATATAAAAGGTCCCACAGTTGACAGTGCATGTCAGAGCAGAAACTATACCATGAAGTTTAAGGAACTGTCCATAGATCGCCAAGATAGAATTGTGGCGAGGAATAGACCTGGGGAAGGGTATAAAACAATTTCTAGAGTCCTGAATGTTTCCAAGAGCACAGTGGTTTCGAACTTTGGAAAAAAATTAATTTAAAAAAATGGAGCTACCCAGACTCTGCCTGGAGCTGGCCGTCTGACCAATCTGAGCAACTGGGCAAGAAGGACCTTAAATCAGGGAGGTGACTAAGAACCCAATAACCACTGACAGAACTCCTTGGGTGAGATGGGAGAACCTGCCAGAAGGACAACGGTCTCTACAGCACTTCACCAATCTGGGCTTTATGGGAGAGTGGCCAGACGGAAGCAACTCTTGAGAAAAAGGCATATGACAGCACACCTGGAGCTTGCAAAAAGGCACGTGAAAGACAAAGCATAAGGCAAAAGATTATGGTCTGAGACAAAAATTGAATTCTTTGGCCTGAATGCAAAGCGCTATGTCTGGAGGCACAGCTCATCACCAATCTAACACCATCCCTAACATCAGCGGCAGGGACTGGGAGACTGGTAAGGATAGAGGGAACAATGAATGGAGCCAAATCCTTGATGAGAACCTGCTTCAGAGTGCAAATGACCTTAGACTGAGGCAAAGATTTACCTTCCAAAAGGACAATGACCTCAAGCATAAAGCCAAAGCAATGCTGGAATGGCTTCAGAACAAGAATGTGCAAGTCCTTGAGTGTCCCAGCCAAAGCCCAGACTTGAATCCCATTAAATCTGTGGAAATACTTGAAGATATCTGTTCACCACCGCTCTCCATCTAATTTAAGAGC
Organism: Salmo trutta; assembly: GCF_901001165.1. Lineage (NCBI taxonomy): Eukaryota > Metazoa > Chordata > Actinopteri > Salmoniformes > Salmonidae > Salmo > Salmo trutta. The sequence continues at coordinate 17,808,068 of NC_042989.1, forward strand.
TTGAGAAAATCTGCAGGGAAGAATGGGGGCGGGGGGGGGGGGGGGGGGGGGTGGGGGGGTGGAAATCACAAAATCTAGATGTGCAAAGCTGATACTGACGTACCCAAGACGACTTAAAGCTGTAATCGCCACCAAAGGTACTTCTAAAAAGTATTGACCCGTGGGTGTGAATACTTAGGTAAATTATATCTGGATTTAATTTTCAATAAATTTGGAAAATATTTTCATTTTGTCATTGTGTGTAGTAGATGGGTGAGGGAAAAAAACATTTTTTTGCATTTTATAGTCAGGCTGTAACAACAATGTGGAATAAGTCAAAGGGTATGGATACTTTGAAGGCACTGTACATACGTTCCTTATGAGGCTCACATAATTACATGACATGTTCATGTAAGGCCCCGTCTCTAACGCCTTAGTCACTATGCAAGTCCTACAGTATATATGCAAGTAGTCCGCATTCAAACTGGTGTGTCAACAACAGAACACTAACCTACTATCCAAAACTCTTTCAAAACAAAAGCGCCGCACCACAAAATCAGTGTCAAGCTGTACAGATGACTGAAAAATACGCAGCTAACCTAAAGATAAAAGTAATGCATTTCTGAAATAAAATGTATTTATTTCCAGTCTAGCCTTATAAAAACATTGACAGTAAAATGAGTAACCTGCAAGTTTAAAACAGGTTAAGATTTTCCTTGGACTTCATTTACGTACTTGAAAATTATATATATACACACTGCAGTATTTCTGGAGAAAATACTTGAGTATAAGGACAATGAATGTTTGCACTCCTCAGGGGAAGATCCAAACGCCTATGCAGGCGCTAAAACAGCTAGGGCTTGTGTGTTACAGCTGACGGCTCTGTGCTCCTAAAACTTAGTTCCCTTCCACAAAACCACAGTGGGGATTTTTTTACATTTTAACATTTTTTTTTTTTTTTTTTTAAACGTTTACCAATCCAACCACATTTCTTTCTCATTTTTAAAAAGTGACTTGGGTACCTGATTCATTCAGTCACTTAATGTTTTTTCTAAGATCGCAAATGCTGTGTAATAATTATGAAGGCATTGTTTGACTTAAGTATACAATTGAACAATAAGTGTTTGTGTGATTGACATTTCAGCAGTTTAAGGGTACATCAACTGTCCGTATATCAAGTTCACAACAAAAAAGAACCTGGGTCCAAGTCCCTCATTCATGGACAAACATATTTAAGCGTTAATCTGAGACATACTTTAAATGGTTTACTTTCTAAACAACTGCAGGTACGCATAAAACACAGTAACAAAAGGGTGGCATATCAAACCATCTCTAAACTGTGTGTGCGTGTGTAATATAATATATTTTATATACACAGACACTACCGTTCAAAAGTTTGGGGTCACTTAGAAATGTCCTTGTTTTTTAAAGAAAAGCACTTTTTTAGTCATTAAAATAACATCAATTTGATCAGAAATACAGTGTAGACATTGTTGATGTTGTAAATGACTATTGTAGCTGGAAATGGCTGATTTTTTTATGGATTATCTACATAGGCCCATTATCAGCAACCATTACTCCTGTGTTCCAATGGCACGTTGTGTTAGCTAATCCAAGTTTATCATTTTAAAAGGCTAATTGAGCATTAGAAAACCCTTTTGAAATTATGTTAGCACAGCTGAAAACTGTTGTCCTGATTTAAAGAAGCAATACAACTGGTCTTCTTTAGACTAGTTGAGTATCTGGAGCATCAGCATCATCATGAGTGGGAGGCCCCAGTGCACAACTGAGTCTCAACGTCAACAGTGAAGAGGCGACTCCGGGATGCTGGCCTTCTTGGCAGAGTTCCTCTGTCCAGTGTCTGTATTCTTTTGCCCATCTTAATCTTTTCTTTTTATTGGCCAGTCTGAGATATGTCTTTTTCTTTGCAACTCTGCCTACAAGAACAGCCTCTTCACTGTTGACGTTGAGACTGGTGTTTTGCGGGTACTATTTAATGAAGCTGCCAGTTGAGGACTTGTAAGGTGTCTGTTTCTCAAACTAGACACTCTAATGTACTTGTCCTCTTGCTCAGTTGTGCACTGGGGCCTCCCACTCTTTCTATTCTGGTTAGAGCCAGTTTGTGCTGTTCTATGAAGGGAGTAGTACACAGCATTGTACGAGATCTTCAGTTTCTTGGCAATTTCTCGCATTGAATAGCCTTCATTTCTCATAACAAGAATAGACTTATGAGTTTCAGAAGGTGCTTTGTTTCTGGCCATTTTGAGTCTGTAATTGAACCCACAAATGCTGATGCTCCCGATACTCAACTAGTCTAAAGGCCATATTTATTGCTTCTTTAAATCAGGACAACAATTTTCAGCTGTGCTAACATAGTTGCAAAAGGGTGTTCTAATGACCAATTAGCCTTTTAAAATGATAAACTTGGATTAGCTAACACAACGTGCCATTGGAACACAGGAGTGAGGGTTTCTGATAATGGGCCTCTGTACGCCTATGTAGATATTCCATTTTTTTTTAAATCAGCCGTCTCCAGCTACAATAGTCATGTCCACACTGTATTTCTGATCAATTTGATGTTATTTTAAAATGGACAACCTTTTTTTGCTTTTCTTTCAAAAACAAGGACATTTCTAAGTGACCCCAAAATGTTGGACGATATATAGGGGTCAAATTCAGGAGACAACGTGGTAGTTTGTTGCCTGAAGTTAGCCTACATCATTAGATTGTCAGTTGGTTAAAGAGAGAGAATTTCAAATTCAGTATGTTACCCTGTGTGTCAGACAAACAGGATAGTGTCCCAACCCTGAGCAGAGCCCACGGGGATTAGAAGGGCACCTTAACCTACAGTGCTCCATTCTAATTGATTAAACATCCACAAACAAAACAAGAGCATCTTGCTTACCACTTATCTAACCAAATAAAACTCTGGACAGTTTATTAGGTACACCACACGTTCAGGAAAATGGATCGCTCCTACAGACAGTGAGTCACGTGGCCATGGCTTGCTATATAAAGCAGGCAGACAGGCCTTCAATTACGGTTTGATTGAACGTAAGAATGGGCAAAATGAGTGTCCAAAGAGACTTTGAGCGTGGTATGATGGTCAGTGCCAGGCGCGCCGGATCCAGTATTTCAGAAACAGCCGCCCTCCTGGGCTTTTCACGCACGACAGTGTCTAGGGTTTACTGAGAATGGTGCGACAAACAATAAAACATCCAATCAGTGGCAGTCCTGTGGGTGAAAACAGCTTGTTGATGAGAGAGGTCGAATGAGAATGGCAAGAATCATGCAAGCTACCAGGCGGGCCACAAACAGACAAATAACGGTGCAGTACAACTGTGGTGTGCAGAACAGCATCTCGGAACGCACAACTCGTCGATCCATGTCACGGATGGGCTATTGCAGCAGATGACCACACCAGGTTCCACTCCTATCAGCTAAAAACAAGAAGAAGCGTCTGCAATGGGCACGCGATCACCAACACTGGACAATAGAGGAGTGGAAACACATCGCCTGGAACATGACAGAGAGTTCAGTTTACTTGAGTGGCCTGAGTAGTCCCCAGACCTCAACCCAATAGAACATCTTTGGGATGAGATGGAACGGGCTGTTCGCAGAATGAATGTACCACTGTCTAATCTGCAGCAACTGCACGATGCCATCGCGTCAACATGAACCAACATCCCCGTGGAATGTTTCCGACACCGTGTAGAATGCCCTGAATAATTCAGGCTGTTCTGGAGGCAAAGCGGGATCCGACCCGGTTCTAGATGGATGTACCTAATAAACTGGCCGCTGACTGTATATACATACATACATACATACATATGCAACAATGCATTTTAAACGATGGAAGAAAATACATTTAAATAAAACCATCTCTCCATGAAATACATACTATACACTTTTTTCTTAAAAGGGAAAAATTAACTGCAAATCAATCATACACTTTAGCAGCATACCGTGCTCTAGCTCCTGGTGCAGTGGCTGAGGTCTCTACACTAAGAGCACCCCAAACCACACAGTAAATACAAGGTGCTCCAGGAGAGCTCAATGCATTTAGTGGATTTGTTCTTGGTTGTATAGTAGAATATAGCAACATTTAAAGCAGCAATCAGCAGTTGAAACTATAACACCCCTGTTTCTGTAAAAAGCTAAGGGTTGAGGCTGGAGAAATGTAACCAATCAAATTCATAGAGCTATGCATGCAAAGACTGACCATCCATGATATCAAAATGATAGTTTTATCCATATTTTTAGGCTAGTGTTTGATCACATTTACTTGGTTTACAAGAATTTGAGTAAAACAAGCATATATTTTGGGTTCTGATGGGGTACGGCAGTTGACCTAACTAAGCTCGAGGCATTTATAAGTTATATTCTTCAAGAAACAAATGTGAACATACCATTCATTTACAAGTCCAAAAATGGATGGAACAACTGGAGATTGCTTCTTTAGAAAAAACACCACTTGGAAATTGGAAACAGAAGATTGAATGTTCACTTAGACTGGTGGTGGTAACTAGGGTTTCTAATAATCAGCACTTAAACACTTGTAAAATCAGATACATGTTGTGATTTGAACTCCTCTCTGAATCTAAGAAAACTTCACTTGGCATGGGCTGTCATAAAGCTGACCTATGCTATCCTAGACCACGTGGCACCTGTCATGGTGGGCATCTGTCACATATTATGTTTATTCCAGTGGAGGCTGCAGATGGGAGGACGGCTCATTATAATGTCTGGAACGAAGTAAATGGAATGGCATCAAACACATGCGTTTGATACTTTTCCACTCCAGCCAGTACCATGAGCCCATCCTCCTCAATTAAGGTGCCACCAACTTCATGTGGTTTATTCAAAGTAAATAATCTAACACTCATGACAGATGAAAATGTGTCAACTAGTCAAGGTTCAGACTATAATATATATATATTTGAAATCAATGTATGTCATTAGACAGGTTAATTGTGTCACGGACTTCACTGACAATTACAAAGTGGCTGTGGCAGATGTCGTTTTGAAGTTCAAATAGCAATTTGTCAACTTAATCCTTCCACTGTCAAATAAAGTGTTATCTGAGTGAGGGGTAGTGAGATTGTATTGTGCTGATATGAAAGACTGATGAGATGCAGAAGAGGTATGTAGGAGTCATGGAGTCTAAACCTCCAGCCCATGTGGTTCTGCCATCAGCACCACCATAGCAAGCATTAGCTAGTAGCTACAGTGCTGCAGATAGACCTACCTCTACACATACACACAAGCACCCAGGCACGCTTGCCAGTATACGCACGCACACACACACATACACGGAATCCAACACAGCAAGTGTTAAGAGGTGTCAGGAGGGATAATCTTCACTTGCATCTTGGAACGGCTTTGTGTTTACAGGAGAGCAACAAGATCCTCTCTCTCCAAAAGACAGGAACACAATGAAGGACTGTGTAACACTTTACCATAGTTACTACAGCGTATAAAGAAAAGTATATGAAAATGAAAATTGAACATGTAAATATTAGGATTTATATGGTTAGATTTAGAGAGCTTACTGTGCTGTGAACCTATACAATTTACCCGTTTCTTTAATGAGCAAAGACTTAAACTAAAAAAGAACAAGAGCAGGAGGATAATATCACCTGGAGGACAAACAGTAATATTCACTGAATAGACATTTGTTGGAACTCCAGAAGAGCAGGAAAAAGGCAGATAGTGCATAAAAGGTTCTCTTTCTCACTTCTTTCATTGTTTTACTTGAACTCAAGCTGCATTAAATACAGGCTGTTTGTACACGACAATTGCACTTCACAAAAACAGAAATGTACAAAACACACAAGGAAATGTGAATCAAACTAATTACAGCAAAAAAATAAATTGTTTCAGCTGATTTTTTTTTTTTTTAAGAACCTGCTGGACTAGCTAGTTATGGGTAAGGTTAGGGGGGGAATAAAAGGTGAAACAAAATGGAGGGAATCCTGAACTTCAGAGCGGATTGGTGCTGCACTATCCAGGGTGTAGAGGTGTGTTTGCATCTCCTCCTCGTCCTCCCATCATATTCCCTTCTTAAAAATGTAACGCTCAGAGTGGTGGGGAGACAGACTGCTGAACGGAGCTGCTGTGGGTCTTGAGAGGGTAGCGGGTTGTAAACTCTGTGCTGTGTTAGTGGTAGGAGTTATGTTACCACATGTCGTCTGTGGACGCTGAGTCCTTGAAGGAGGGAAGGAAGGAAAAACCCTTCAGACACTGGGTCTACATCCAAGGGGTCTCGATTTCAACTCCTGGAGACGTGCAAGAGGGCTGATCTTTCCACCCAAGAGGTTAATTTTGTCCTACACTAGTTACGAACTTGGACAGGAATAAATGTAAATAAAGTCCAAGAAATTGTTCAAGAAAGAGTACGGATAAGTGAGCAGAGCTTTCCGGCAATTGAGATTGAGATCCCTGGTATTAACAGCAATATCTTGAAGTCTTTACTTTAACCAATTACATTTTTTCCCAGTTTTGGACTGTAAAATAAGCGGATTTTATTTGTCATATGCCATTTGATAGTGATACTGTTACAAGGTAATTTTAGGCTGATCAAACAAACCCAAATGATGCTATTCCTAATCCAGAAAATGTATTTTCACAGATTAGGAACAGCATTTTATTCCTGGTTTGTTTGAATAGCACCCTTATTTTTTCTGTGATAATTCATTTTTCCTGCCTAGAAAGCCATGTCAGAATAAAGCACAACATCTCATTCACATAATCCTGAGAATGTTTGTATATGAACGAATGCTTTATGAATGGTTGTTATGAATGATTGCTTCAATTAATATATTGCTTGTCATTAAACTATGTAAAATCCTCCCATTTGAAGAAACTTGAATATTATCCCCCATTGATGGAACTTTAGGGAGCAAGTACACAAGATTTATATCAAATAATTGCAGCCTAAAAAAAGGGTCTAAGATTGCTCTGCCAGCTGTCACTGCTACTACAATCCTGCCCGCATAGATCAGAAAGCATATTTGGCCTTCAAACACTGGGAGGGCGATACTTGAAACAGAAACAGTTTAAAATGAAAATTGTTTCTCCGTCTCAAAATCCGCATCAGCTAATTAAAATTGTTGAGGTTGCACGTGATAGAACACTACTTGTTAGCTTTTCCCCATCAGATAACCTGGCATACTTACCCCTATGCTAACACAACCAGCTGGACGTGATTATTTCCTGTAACAAATTCTCTATCAGTCAATTACAAAATGTTGACGTCACTTTTTCTTGAGAGCGTCCTAAAAGTTAAGTCCCCCATTTAGGGGACTGAGCGGTTCTAGACCGGTTCCGACCAACATTTTTGTTTAGAGAGCGCTCTGTGAATGGTGCAACATCAATTGCTGTGCACTACGTAACAGCTCTGGTTGTCCCTCTTCGCATGCCGTTCTACGCTCTCATCCGAGATGCAGTATATAAAATCTGATACCTAATTTGCACAAGGTGCGACACATCACATTTTCTGGCTTATCCAGACAAAGGATCGAACTCCCGTCTGAAATTTGCAGCTCCGCTTAAAATAACGCATATGAAATGGGAGACTAGCGATTGCAGCAAACGCAGTCTAATCTCGCTGTGATGTCAGATGGATGGATGTAAAAATAATTCCGTAGAATTGAAACAAGATTAAATCACCCGTGCTTACAGCTCAAGTTGTACAAGTCAGCAGACATCTGAATGGATTCTGCGCGTTGCTCAGAAGACACAGGGCAGAAAATGCTGTCATTAATATGAAATGGTACCAATTTTGTATTGTCACTGAGAACGATAATTATTTTACAGTTAAAGGTGAAATAATCATTTGATATGTAATATACATAACAAGCCTTTCAAATCCTATTCCACCACTTTTGTTGAATAGGAGAAGAAAAAAAAGAACATTTTTTTTTCATATGTTCATTACACTTGAGTTTACAGTACATTCGGAAAGTAATCAGACCCTTTGACTTTTCACAAATTTTTTACCTTACAGCCTTATTCTAAAATTGATTAAATTGTTTTTCCCCCACCTCAATCTACACACAACAATTACAAAGCAAAAACAGGTTTAGACATGTTTGTTAATTTATAAACAAAATATACATTTACATAAATATTCAGACCCTTTCCTCAACACTTTGTTAAAGCACCTTTGGCAGCGATTACAGCCTTGAGTCTTCTTGGGTATGATGCTATATGCTTGTCACACCTGTATTTGAGGAGTTTCTCCCATTCTTCTCTGCAGATCCTCTCAAGCTCTGTCAGGTTGGATGGGGAGAGTCGCTGCACAGCTATTTTCAGGTCTCTCCGGAGATGTTAGATCGGGTTCAAGTCCGGGCTCTGGCTGGGCCACTGAAGGACATTCAGAGACTTGTCCCGAGGCCACTCCAGCGTTGTCTTGACTGTGTGCTTAGGGTCAGTGTCCTCTTGGAAGGTGAACCTTCACCCCAGTCTGAGGTCCTGAGTGCTCTGGAGCAGGTATTAATCAAGGACCTCTGTACTTTTCTCCGTTCATCTTTCCCTCAATCCTGACTAGTCTCCCAGTCCCTTCAGCTGAAAAACATCCCCACAGAATGTTTCTGCCACCACCATGCTTCACCGTAGGGATGGTGCCAGGTTTCCTCCAGATGTGACGCTTGGCATTCAGGCCAAAGAGTTCATTCTTGGTTTCATCAGACCAGAGAATCTTGTTTCTCATGGTCTGAGTCCTTTAGATGCCTTTTGGGAGTGGCTTCCGTCTGGCCACTCTGCCATCAAGGCCTGATTGGTGGAGTGCTGCAGAGATGGCAGAACCTTCCAGAAGGACAACCATCTCCACAGAGGAACTCTGGAGCTCTGTCAGAGTGACCATCTGGTTTTTGGTCACATCCCTGACCAAGGCCCTTCTCCCCCGATTGCTCAGTTTGGCCGGACGGCCAGCTCTAGGAAGAGTCTTGGTAGTTCCAAACTTCTTCCATTTAAGAATTATGTAGGCCACTGTGTTGTTGGGGTCCTTCAATGCTGCAGAACATTTTTGGTACCCTTCCCCAGATCTGTGACTCGACACAATCCTGTCGCGCGCTCCATCGACCTCATGGCTTGGTTTTTGCTCCGACATACACTGTCAACTGTGGCAACTTATATAGACAGGTGTGTGTTTTCCAAATCATGTCCAATCAATTGAATTTACCACAGGTGGACTCCAATCAAGTAGTAGCAACATCAAGGATGATAAATGGAAACAGGATGCACCTGAGCTCAATTTCGAGTCTCATAGCAAAGGGTCTGAATACTTATGTAAATAAGGTGTTTGTTCATTTTTTATAAATTAGCTACAAATGTTCAAATCCTGTTTTCACTGTCATTATGGGGTAGTGTGTAGATTGATGAGGAAATTTTTATTTAATCCATTTTAGAATAAGGCTAACTTAAACAAAATGTGGAAAAAGTCAAGGGGTCTGAATACTTTACGAATATACCTAAGCAAATATATATATATATTTTTTAAAACAGAAAGGTGAGATTTTAATATTTTATAAGCGCCACTAGGTATTGTTTATGACGCTCATGATAAATAATTACTTTTGCGTATGTCTATTTAGGTGGAAATCTACAATTTGACATTACATTTAACAGGTGAACAGAAGTCACATGGCACCATCTTCTAATCAAAGTTACTAAAACATGCACAAAAGTTCAATTGGACATATAGCTCACAGCATTGAGACAGTTTTTTTTTTGGGGGGGGGGGGGGGGGGTTCATGGTAAGTTCAAATCCCAGGTGACATTGTTTTTCCCTTTGGGAAATGTATAATTACATTTATTGTGCTAGTGTGTTGCGAAGGGTATAGCCAAAACCTTGTAAATGAAGATTACAAATATATTTAATGAGTAGCTTATTGGAGTCCCTCTTGCAGACTGAGACTACTGCTATACAGGGGTGTTAGAGCTGCCGGAGCCACACTTTGCCACTTCTTAGAATCATCCGTTGTGGATGGTTCCCGACTCTGCGTCTCAAAGTTGCCATCAAGGCAAAAAAGGTGGCTACATTGAAGAATCTCAAATATAAAATATATTTTGATTTGTTTAACACTTTTTTGGTTACTATATGATTCTATATGTATTATTTCATAGTTTTCACTATTATTCTACAATGTAGAAAATAGTAAAAATAAAGAAAAACAAAGGAATGTATAGATGTGTCCAAACTTTTGACTGGTACTGTATTTTAAGAAATGCCATTGATTAGTGGATAAAGTTTAAAGATCTTTGATAGGCTGATGTGGAATTTGTTGCAGGAAATGTTCACTGTCAGCTGGTGAGGTTAGCATTTGGCTAACCTGTGTCAGGTTATCTGAAGGGACCAGCAACAATGTAACGTTCTATCTTAACAAGTAAATTGACGATTTGAATTGGCCATGTTTACACAGGCAGCCCAATCATTGGCAAAAGACCTGATCTGATTGGTCAAAAGACCAATTAGAGGCAAAAGATCAGAATTGTGCTGCCTGTGTAAACACAGCCTAGATGTGTTAACTGTTCTGTGATATTGGCTGCAGTGTTAATTCAGGAGTTAACTAAACCATACACATCATGAAACAGCTGTTAACTGTGGGAAGAACTAAATGAGTTTTGTGATGTTATGGTAACAAGTAAAGTGAATTACAAACAAGGATGATGCTACAATAAACTAAAACATACAGAAATCCATATTGCCTCCCCTTGATTAATCTTTAAAAACAAATATAGTTATTGATATGTTGAATGTTACAAATTGAGTTGATGAAAGTTAGAAAACGAACAAAAATATTCATGTAATTGTATTTTGCCCTTGAAATACAAACGGATCAGCACAAACACACTATAATACAAACATGTATCTACATACATTCAAATAAACAAGCTTTTGTGAGTGGATAGCAGTCGTCAGGAGATACTTACTGTGTCGTCACTTCGGTATGGGTTGAGTTTGTTGTACACTGCTTCAACAACGTTTCGCCTAGGACACATAAAAGTTAACATGCAGGTTTAGCTTAGCAAGCAATAAAAATACCAATGTATATAAGCCCAATAAAAACAAAAGTTTCTACAGAAAAGCTAAATGCTGAGCATACAAGGCTGGAATTGAAGGGCAAAATTCAATTTGCCCAACTAACAGCCCAAACTTCCACGCTAGTCCAAACTATCAAAACCACTTTAGTGAAAAGTCATTAAACCTTAGCCTGTAAAGCATGGTACTATTATCCGTAGTACTTAATTGACCTCAAAAACTTTGAGTTGGCTGAGGTCCAGTTAAAAGAGCGCACTCACTTGCTGGCCAGTTCACCCCCAGGAGGGAGGTTAGGGATGCTCTCTGATGCTAACGTCCGCATCACGTGGACCAAGTCTGGAACCCCTTCGTTTCCCTGCTTCTTTATGATCTCTGTGGGAATAGCAGAACCACATTCTCTGTGAGTAGAAAACAATATCACACTGGGTGAAGTGAGCTTCAACCACATCAAATTCATGACAATGCTCTTATATTATCTAGGTTTCTATATGGCATATTTAGATGCTGCACCTTCTACTCTGCTCTCCAGGTACTTATCCAGCTCTGCTTCCCTTTTCACGGCATCGGCAGTCACCTTTGGAGCCCCTGGGAGGCAGATCAGCACAACGCTCATATTGTCCCGACTCCCCTGTTCAAAGGGAGAAAGCGAGAGCAATACAGACACTTAAAAAGGAAAACATTTACATTTGCTTTAGCATATTCAAGTAATCCAAAAGGCATCTATGACGCCTACTCATGTGACAAAATGCTGTGGTAACATCCAGGTACATGCAAATGCTTAACTGTTACTGATTCTGTGAACAATAAATTGACAGGTCTCACCTTGTACAAGCAAGTGTCAACAATTTCATTGCAGACTCTCTCAAGGTCATCGGTCACCTCTAGTCTGGACCTGACAAAGTCACACAGTTCCTCATTGGCCATGACATCCCAGATGCCATCGCAGGCTAGGACAATAAACTCATCTTCCACCTCAGACCTTTCAATGGCATACACCTCAGGCTCTGGTGAAACCAGCTGCTCCGTGGGGCCCTTGCCATGCACACACTTGTAGTCGAAGTCTCCCAGGGCCCGGGACACAGCCAGAGAGCCGTTCACTCTCTGGATCATGACAGAGCCTCCGGCGTTTTGAATCCTCTCCTTCTCCAGTGGGTTGCTGGGCTTGTGGTCCTGTGTGAAGAAGTGCACAGCTCCTCCACGGCTCAGAAGACCCCGGGAGTCTCCACAGTTGATGAAGTAGATGTGGCCTGGGGAAATCATGACCCCCACCGCAGTTGAGCCACTGCGGTCCACACCGTGCTTCTTCTCTGAGATGTTCCGCATGTGCTCGTCAATCTGCAGGAAACCTGTGCGGATGCCGGTCTTCACACTCTCTACGTTGGGCTCCAGACCGCTCTGGAAGTCTGGGTTGCTGGTGATGTGCTCCAGCAGGTGCTCACAGCAGTATTTGGCCACCTGGGAGCCAGCATGCCCATCATAGACAGCAAAGAAGGACCAAGGGTCAAGCCCATGAGGCAGGCCAATGACTGCCGTGTGCGCATCCTCCATCTCCACCCTCCAGCCCTGCATGCTGCTCAGGCCATAGGTCAGACTGTTCCCCTCACCATGAGCATTGTGCTTCTCCATCTTTGGCTTGTCCAAAAACGCCCCCATTGTAGCTCTTAAAACCTTCAAAACAGGAATAAAACAAAGGATAATATAATATGTTAACTTGTTATTCTGCTAAACTCGGCTACATGTTTACTAATTAAACGCCAAAATATTTGCCAAATATAATTAGTTAAGATATGGATGATTTCGAAGCAGATGACACAGATACAATCCTTTTATGGCAAAAAGATTAGATAGCACCTTGGGCTGCACTCATACGTTGCACCCTCTAGTCTAAAAATAGGTGAGTACTGTAGATACATATTTTAAACACTAGCTAACGTTAGTTAGAAACATCCATCAATGAATTACTAACGTTAGCTGCTAGCTAAACAACCTATTTTGTAGGTGTTGGCCATTGATTGTGTGAGTTCAACAATAAAGTCAGCACTGCAAATAGTTAACGTTAACTACCCAAATTGCAAAACAAGATCCTCCCGCTTGCTATTTTCCGCTTACCTTACGCCCAAGCCAACGTTAGCTAACTACGTGTTATTGTTTTGTAGCTAGCTAGAATACAGTGTAGTTAGCTATTTCGTTTAGCGTTTTAGTGATGTAAGCCATCAATGAAGTAACTTAGTAGGTAATCTTACCTAACTCATGCTAGTTACGTCAAATAGCCTCCTATCCCAACTAGGTAGTTACTGTAGACATCGTCCAACTAAGTCAATGACAGAGCCAGGGCTACTTAAATTTACATAACAAGTCACATTTTTGATGATCACAAAATTACGAACAACATTTTTTTCAACAACGTTAACTAGCTGGCTGGCTATGGTAGCTAGCTAGTTAGCTTAAATCCTCCCGTCGCAATAATATGAAAACCAAAATAAACAAACAGCTGCGTCGTTGTGGGCCTTGGCTCCATAGCTTTGGCAGGCCTTAGTTACACTGACCCACGGCCTATCCTCGTCGCGAAACACCCGCTGTGTATAGCTAATCAGTAATGCTAACAGACTAGCCTGGTAGATAATCAGAGAGAGATTTCTTACAGGCACAAACCACCGTGACTTACCGAAATCCGCAAGACCTGTTTTGAAGTTGTAAAGACAGCAACAGAGCAGAGGTGCTGTGACCGAAACAGAAACACCGACGAGATGGAGGGAGTTTGCTGGTAACGTTAGCTAGCTAGCAATCACCTCACAGTGCATCAATTTGTGAAAGTGCTGAACTCCCTGTTCTGACTAAACCAGGGATGCATTACTTTATCATTTGGCGACGTAAAGTATCATTAAAATGTCCCTCCTTTGAAGTTTTAGGCCGGAGCTGTTATGGCCAAATTAGTGTCAAGCCCCAGCCTATTCACTTGAATTTGACACAGCCTGCAAACTAGCTAAACCAAACGCTGGACTCAGAAAATACCCGGATGTTGCAGGTTGCGTGCTTGAAAGCATTACATCATCCCTATGAGGCAGTTGGTAATCAACACAAAAGCCCATACATTGATTCAACCATATAGATCCTATTAAATTACTAGTTACACACATTACTGCTATTATTAGTATTTTAATTCCTAATTCTATGGATTCAACATTGTAAAGGCGAGCACGCATATTAACATAAAGCCAATACATTAAGTATGGAAATATCTGTGGGCTGGATTCAAAATGCTCTCAGTATGCATTTATTTCAGTCACAATTTGTATCACTCTCCGTCTCTATTAAAGTGGCACAGTGCGCCAAATATCAGCATTAATCGTGTCTATTCAAACTGAAAATTATTTTTTAAAAATCGAGATAATTTTTTTCTATAAGAGTAAAATGTAACCAGAAGTGTTTTGTATTTCTAATAGTCGCTTCCGGGTTATTGAGAAATTATTTTCTGCTAAAGCCACATATTATGAATATACTGATAATATACTTTTCTCTCCGCCCTAAAAATGGGAGTCGTTAACAAAGCGGCACGGCAGACTGTCTAATCAAGGAGGGCTGCTGCCGCGTTCAAAGCAACTGGGAACTCGGAAAAATAAAATGTCGAATCATGACGTCAGGTCGGAACCCCAGAAGAGGGCCGATTTCCCGAGTTGGATGACCGTTCAAATCGATTTTTCCCAGTCGAGTTCTCAGTGGTTTTGAAGGCACTGAAGTCGGAACTCGGAGATTTGAGTTCACAGTTCCCAATTGTTCTGAATAACGCGCCAACAGAGTGGAACTGACCGTCCACGGAGTTGCATTATTTTCCATAGAAATCATAGAACCCCGAGTTAACCCTTTTATACCATGGCTATAATTTAACACATTAGCCACTAGAAATGTGTTCAACATCCACTGAAGTAGCCAGCAAGTTTTCTAGATAGCTACAGTAGTTGCCGTGGTAACCAAACAGCTAACCAAACCATCTGTCCTAGCTTGCTAATATGAAAATTGAATTCAACAATACCAATGCTGTTTTCAAATCAAATGTTGCATTCAAAAACAGCTCAAAGAAAACATGTAAAAAGGAACGATAGCCATTAAATTCTATGGTGCAAATATACCATGCGTTATTTACGCAATAATGCCCGAGAGGATGTGGTATATGGCCAATATGGCCAATATGCCACACCAGTTGTGTCGTGTTCTTATGCACGACACAACTAACAAGAAGATACATGTCTCTCCGCCCCAACAATAGGAGTAGTTGTTCAATGTCCACAAAGCGGCACTGCGGGCTGTCTAGCTCCCGCCTTATACATGTCATTATTGTAATCCGTTTTTAAATATTCAATGAGGGTTGTTGGGGTCAACCGCCTGTATTCAAAGGAAAAAGATGCTATGTTACTAGCCTCATACCTTGAATATGCATAGCCATCTCGAAACAACTCTGAAATAAAACATTTAAAAAATCTCAAAGTTGTGGGGATGCAACGTCCTACTTATATCAGTACACTCCTAACAACCTAAGCATAGAGCCCCACAGTGGTGTCATAATACACATACAACCAAGTGATCAAACAGTTAATTGGTTCCAATAGTTTTTCCCCATAGAGGATTTTAGAAAACTTAAAGGGCTGTATTTCGTGTAGGCTTATCCTGGCATGACCTTTTGATAACCATGTAAATCTCTTGGACAAGGGGACTTATCAATATATTAGGCAATATTTAGTCTCAAATTCAAAAATACTAATTAGCATCAAAGTAGACATCATGCAAGACTACAAACCCCTCCATGTCCTCTCCAGCTGCCACCTTTGTTAACAGGTACATATAAAAATGTTTTAGCCAATTTAGTTAATCCAGAGTTTTTTACCTTTGCCTCAATATGGCAGCCTCCTCTAGATCATCATGGCATTTTTGTAGTTGTTTATGATAGCCACATTAGTAGCTAATTAGCATTTAACTTGTTGGGGTTAAATACAGGCAAATATTGATAAAAGTCACTATGTCCAAGAGAGATTTATACAGTTATCAAAACGTTTTATGACCTCCTAAAAACAAAAAATGCCAACTGCTGGAGGGAGACAGATTTTCCACTGAGTTGGGTCTCTCTCTTCACCTCTTCCTCTCTTAAGCTCAGTGGTCACAAGGGCTGCAGATGACCATCGTTCTTGTGTTGTGACTGTCTTTCATAACATTTTCACACCAGCCAGAAGAATATGGATTGTTGCATGACTTCACTTTCTTGTACAGTTTGTGCACTTCATATTTGCAGACACTGACTTTACCTTAGTATGGGCAACTTTGTTAGGGACCAAGCCAGGTATCAACACCAGTCCCTTAATGATCAAGAACTCCAGGCAGTTGCCACTGGTATCATTGTATGATGAGTTTTTCAATATAGATACACTGTAAGCAGTGGCCTGTATTCATAGACGCTAAGGGAAGCCAGGCTTCCCCAAAACATGTACCCCCCAAAAATAACATTAAATAATTTATCTTTCATCTCTCTGTGTTTGTAAAATGTTCCTTCAATTCGCAAGAGGCTAAAAGTATCTGACAGGAGAAAGCACCCGGGCGAGAGAAACAGTGCCCCTCTGTCTCTCTGCGTGTAGGCCATCTATTTGATACTGTCTGGTCCGAACGAGTATGACATTGTTGCAGCCGTAGCATTGAAATCAAAGGAAGCCAGCGAGCATTTGGCCACAAATAGAACAGTGACATAGATATTTCACTGGACGTATAAATGTGAAGCATCCGCTTGGCGTTTCCACTCACTCCCAAATATGGTAGTGAGAGAAAGCCAATTGGCCTGCAGTGGGAGAAGACGTAACGAGATGGATTTTGGCCGACATTCTGCACATTTTCTCATCAATAAAACATTTGATCTCAATACAGTTTTCTGTTCCCAAAACTAGAATCTGTGCTGAACAGTACTTATTTTCCCTGTTTTTTATTTTGCCACAGTATTTAACAGCGGTAAACAATAGATAATATCTCCTTTCATCATTAATATCAACCATAAAGGAAAAGGGCAAAGTACGAGAGTCATGTTATTAATTGTCCAAAGCTGGGATGGAGAGTGAGCTAGTGAAGTAGGTTGCAGTGAGTTTGCTGGGCAATACATATACTGAACATAACCACAGTAACGGTGGCCCGAAAATCAATGAATAAAAATGGAATGTTGACAAATTAAACAGAAATTGTAGACCTTTAATCTTTTCCAACGTGTCAGACACTTGACTTCAAATAAGTGCAAAACATTTCTGTGTTAACTTTCTCTTTATCCCTGGTTAATGTACATTCAGAGCCTCTTCAGTGTGGATGGGGTATAGCATACATTTTCAACAACAAAGACAGTACTTCTAGTTTGTGTTCTTCACTTTGAACTCGTTTGTCTTCGTTCCTAGGCACAGCACATGGAACCACTGTTGGCATGCAAAACATTCAAAAACAATACAAAGCGTAAGACGTTATAAATAATATCAAATATCAATGCAGTATGACGAATTAGCCATCCATTGTGTTATATCATAAATTGTCTTACATGCCGTCACTGTTGTCAAAAGATTATAAACATGTTAAATAAAGTTACTAACCCAGTCAGTCTTTGGACCACATCCAGGTTCTTTATCAGTGGCACACATGAATGTCACAATCTTCTTCGTCAGACGATAAAGAAAAATCATTGTCGGACCAAAACGCAGCGGGATCATGTGTACTCATCTTCTTTATTTAGGAAAAGGGAAACCAAAATAAACAAGTACACAAAACAGGCTGGTAAGGCAACTAAGCTATACCTAACACAATCTCCCACAAACTACAAACACATACCTAATTATAGGACTCTCAATCAGAGGCAACTAGAAAACACCTGCCTCCAATTGAGAGTCCAACACCCAATACCTAAACATAGAAATACTAAACTAGAAAGAACATAGAAATACAAAAACATAGAACAAAACCCAAAACCCGGAAATAATAAATCAAACACCCTTCTAAACAAACCACCACCCCGAACCACATAAAACAAATACCCTCTGCCACGTCCTGACCAAACCACAATAACAAATAACCCCTATTACTGGTCAGGACGTGACAATGAAGCAGTTGCTGGCTTTGTTGAACTCTGAAATCATAGGCATGAACTGAACATATGGCTGTTCCACACAACTACATGAAAATAAATAATTTACATTTACTTTGAATTAAATGTCATTAAATACCAGACATTTTTAGTATATCCTTAGCCATTTATTTTCGCAGTTGCTCCATGTGTTTTTGTGAAGGTTCTATATCAATTTGGGAGGGGGATGTTGGCGAAGTTCTGTGCAACTTCCTTGGCCATCTACACCAAAAAATAAAATAGAGTTTTTGACCAAATTGTCACATAACAACTAACCATTAATTATTGAAAATATAACTATCAAACCTGCACTACAAAGACCCCGCAACTGAAGGTGTCCTGCTGCATGGTTTGAGGTATTTCCCCTCCTTTCCACTTTATGTCCACCCAGTCGTCTTTTCCATGGCAGGATCTTCTCATTTTGAAGTATTCTCTTTTTTTATGTAAACATAATGGAATTCTGAATAGTTATAGGCAAATGAATACACAGGCCAAAATTGTATGCTGATTTCCTTATCACTATAATCTAATAGAGGTAATTTCCTTTATGCCCCATTCTACACACAGCCTAAATTATAGGCACTGAACCATTTACAGGACAATAATAAAAGTAGCAAATAGGATCCAACCCTATCACAGAGTAGAGCGTTTGTAGACTTTAAGAAAAAAATATTAAGTGACAGTTTCATCAGTACGTGCTTAAAGAAAGTCATATCACAAAGATCACAGATGAAAGTTTAAAAAAATATATATATCTTTCACCTTAATTTAACCAGGTAGGCTAGCTGAGAACAAGTTCTCATTTACAACTGCGACCTGGCCAAGATAAAGCAAAGCAGTTCAATACATACAACAACACAGAGTTACACATAGAATAAACAAACATACAGTCAATAATACAGTAGAAAAAAAGTCTATAAAAAAGTCTTGCCTTTTGCACACACTGTATATAGACTTCTACTTTCTACTGTGTCATTGACTTGTTTATTGTGTTATTGGCTTGTTTATTGTTTATTCCATGTTATTCCATGTGTAACTCTGGAATTGTCTGTGTCACACTGCTTTGCTTTATCTTGGCCAGGTCGCAGTTGTAAATGAGAACTGTCACGGTTGTCGTCTGTAATGGAGGACCAAAACGCCGCAGGTATGCTCATCTTGATGTTTATTTACTTTCAAAATGAATATCAAAATAACAAAACCACGAGAACGAATGAAATGAACGAATAACAACAACAACAAACAGTCTGGCAAAGCATAAGGCTCAACACAGAACAATCTCCCACAAAATACAAGACAAACACACCCAACTAATATAGGACTTCCAATCAAAGGTAACACCAAACAGCTGCCTTCAATTGGAAGTCCAACCCCAATTAACTCAACATAGAAACACACACACTAGACTAACCATAGAATACATGAAAACCAAACAGTGCCCAAAACCCCCGGAATACTTAAATCAAATGCCCCTTCAACAAACACACCACCCCGAACCACATAAAACTAATACCCTCTGCCACGTCCTGACCAAACTACAATACCAATTAACCTTATACTGGCCAGGACGTGACAGCACCCCCCCCCCCCCCTTAAAGGTGCTAACCCCGGAAGCACCTTACAAAAACAAAAAACAAAAAACAAACCACAACCGCAAACAACAAAACAAAATTTCCCCTCTACTAAAAGGGAGGGAAGGGAGGGTGGCTGCCGTCAACGACGGCACTGTGCTACACCCCCCCTCCCCAACCCACCTATATCAGGAGGTGGCTCCGGTTCTGGCCGTTCCAGGCAGTCGGGCCACTCTGGCAGCTCGGGGCAGTCTGGGCAGTCTGGCCGCTCGGGGCAGTCTGGTGGCTCGGGGCAGTCTGGGCAGTCTGGCGGCTCGGGGCAGTCTGGCCAGTCTGGCGGCTCGGGGCAGTCTGGCGGCTCGGGGCAGTCTGGCCAGTCCGGCGGCTCGGGGCAGTCTGGCCAGTCCGGCGGCTCGGGGCAGTCTGGCCAGTCCGGCGGCTCGGGGCAGTCTGGCCAGTCCGGCGGCTCGGGGCAGTCTGGCCAGTCCGGCGGCTCGGGGCAGTCTGGCCAGTCCGGCGGCTCGGGGCAGTCTGGCCACTCCGGCAGTTCGGGGCAGTCTGGCCACTCCGGCAGTTCGGGGCAGTCTGGCCACTCCGGCAGTTCGGGGCAGTCTGTCCACTCCGGCAGTTCGGGGCAGTCTGGCCACTCCGGCAGTTCGGGGCAGTCTGGCCACTCCGGCAGTTCGGGGCAGTCTGGCCACTCCGGCAGTTCAGCTCAGTCTGGCCACTCCGGCAGTTCAGCGCAGTCTGGCCACTCCGGCAGTTCAGCGCAGTCTGGCCACTCCGGCGACTGTTGACTGGCGGGCAGCTCCGACGACTGTTGACTGGCGGGCAGCTCCGACGACTGTTGACTGGCGGGCAGCTCCGACGACTGTTGACTGGCGGGCAGCTCCGACGACTGTTGACTGGCGGGCAGCTCCGACGACTGTTGACTGGCGGGCAGCTCCGACGACTGTTGACTGGCGGGCAGCTCCGACGACTGTTGACTGGCGGGCAGCTCCGACGACTGTTGACTGGCGGGCAGCTCCGGTGACTGTTGACTGGCGGGCAGCTCTGTTGACTGGCGGGCAGCTCTGGTGACTGTTGACTGGCGAGGCTGGGTTTACGCACTTGAAGCCTGGTGCGTGGTGCTGGTACTGGGCTTACCAGATTGTGAACACGCACCTCCAGGCTAGTGCGGGGAGCGGGAACAGGATGAGTCGGACTGGGTTGACGCACTTCCGGGTTCGCACGAGAGACAGGAGCTGGAAACCCAGGGCTATGGAGGCGCACAGTCGGTCTTGATCTTACCTCCTGCACAACCCGCCTTGGCTGGATGGAACTAGTAGCCCTGCAGGAGCGGGGTGCTTGTACAGGGCGGACTGGGCTGTGCAGGGGCCTGATGGTAGCCGTGCGTAGAGCGGGAGTTGGGTAGCCTGGTCCTCGGAGGCGTACCGGCGACCAGATGCGCTGTGCAGGCATCCTCCTACCAGGCTGGATGCCCGCTCCAGCACGGCACCTGCGAGGGGCTGGAATAACACGCACCGGACTGTGCGTGCGTATGGGTGAGAGAGTGCGCTCCTCAGCGAAACATGGCGCTCCCCACCTCATACGCTCCTCCATATAACCACGGGTAGCTGGCCTCCGGCTCTTCCTAGGCCTAGCCAAACTACCCGTGTGCCCCCCCCCAAAAAATTATTGGGGGTGCCTCTCGTGCTTCACCCTCAGCGCGTCCAAGGCCTCGTACCTCCGCCTCTCTGCCTTGGCTGCCTCAATTTCCTCCCGAGGGCGACGGTACTCCCCAGCCTGGTGCCAAGGTCCAGCCCCGTCCAGAACTTCCTACCAGGTCCATCTCTCCCGCCAGTCCAACTCAAAATCCCCTTTCCTCTGCTGCTTGGTCCTTAGTTGGTGGGAGATTCTGTCACGGTTGTCGTCTGTAATGGAGGACCAAAACGCAGCAGGTATGTGTATGCTCATCTTGATGTTTATTTACTTTCAAAATGAATATCAAAATAACAAAACCACGAGAACGAACGAACGAAATGAACAAACAAACAAACAAACAAACAAACAAACAAACAAACAAACAAACAAACAAACAGTCTGGCAAAGCATAAGGCTCAACACAGAACAATCTCCCACAAAATACAAGACAAACACACCCAACTAATATAGGACTTCCAATCAAAGGCAACACCAAACAGCTGCCTTCAATTGGAAGTCCAACCCCAATTAACTCAACATAGAAACACACACACTAGACTAACCATAGAATACATGAAAACCAAACAGTGCCCAAAAACCCCGGAATACTTAAATCAAATGCCCCTTCAACAAACACACCACCCCGAACCACATAAAACGAATACCCTCTGCCACGTCCTGACCAAACTACAATACCAATTAACCTTATACTGGCCAGGACGTGACAAGAACTTGTTCTCAACTAGGCTACTTGGTTAAATAAAGGTGAAATAAAAAAAATATATATATATATACAGTGTGTACAAATGAGGTAAGATAAGGGAGGTAAGGCAATAAATAGGCCATGATGGCAAAGTGATTACAATATACCAATTAAACACTGGAGTGATTGATGTGCAGAAGATGACTGTGCAAGTAGAGATACTGGGGTGAAAAGGAGCAAGATAAATAAAAAAAATACAGTATAGGGATGAGGTAGTTGGATGGGCTATTTACAGATGGGCTATGTACAGGTGCAGTGATCTGTGAGCTGCTCTGACAGCTGGTGGTTAAAGCTAGTGAGGAAGATATGAGTCTCCAGCTTCAGTGATTTTTGCAGTTTGTTCCAGTCATTGGCAGCAGAGAACTGGAAGGAAAGGCGGCCAAAGGAGGAATTGGCTTTGGGGGTGACTAGTGAGATATACCTGCTGGAGCGCGTGCTACGGTGGGTGCTGCTCTGGTGACCAGTGAGCTGAGATAAGGCGGGGCTTTACCTAGCAGAGGCTTGTAGATGACTTGGAGCCAGTGGGTTTGGCAACGAGTATGAAGCGAGGGCCAGCCAACGAGAGCATACAGGTCGCAATGGTGGGTAGTATATGGGGCTTTGGTGACAAAACGAATGGCACTGTGATAGACTGTATCCAATTTGTTGAGTAGAGTGTTGGAGGCTATTTTGTATATGACATCACCGAAGTCAAGGATCGGTAGGATGGCCAGTTTTACGAGGGTATGTTTGAAAGCATGAGTGAAGGATGCTTTGTTGCGATATAGGAAGCCGATTCTAGATTTAATTTTGGATTGGAGATGCTTAATGTGAGTCTGGAAGGAGAGTTTACAGTCTAACCAGACACCTAGGTATTTGTAGTTGTCCACATATTCTAAGTCAGAACCGTCCAGAGTAGTGATGCTGGATGGGCGGGCAGGTGCGGGCAGCGATCGGTTGAAGAGCATGCATTTAGTTTTACTTGCATTTAAGAGCAGTTGGAGGCAATGGAAGGAGAGTTATATGGCATTGAAGCTCGTCTGGAGGTTAGTTAACACAGTGTCCAAAGAAGGGCCAGAAGTATACAGAATGGTGTCATCTGCGTATAGGTGGATCAGAGAATCACCAGCAGCAAGAGTGACATCATTGATGTATACAGAGAAGAGAGTGGCCCGAGAATTGAACCCTGTGGCACCCCCATAGAGACTGCCAGAGGTCCAGACAACAGGCCCTCCGATTTGACACACTGTACTCTATCAAAGAAGTAGTTGGTGTACCAGGCGAGACAGTCATTTGAGAAACCAAGGCTGTTGAGTCTGCCGATAAGAATGTGGTGATTGACAGAGTCGAAAGCCTTGGCCAGGTCGATGAATACGGCTGCACAGTAATGTCTCTTATCGATGGCGGTTATGATATTGTTTAGGACCTTGAGCGTGGCTGAGGTGCATCCATGACCAGCTCTGAAACCAGATTGCATAGCGGATAAGGTACGGTGGGATTCTAAAAGGTCGGTAATCTGTTTGTTAACTTGGCTTTCGAAGACCATTGAAAGGCAGGGTAGGATAGATATAGGTCTGTAGCAGTTTGGGTCTAGAGTGTCTCCCCTTTGAAGAGGGGGATGATCGCGGCAGCATTCCAATCTTTGGGAATCTTTGACGATACGAAAGAGAGGTTGAACAGGCTAGTAATAGGGGTTGCAACAACCTCGGCAGATCATTTTAGAAAGAGAGGGTCCAGATTGTCTAGCCCGGCTGATTTGTAGGGGTCCAGATTTTGCAGCTCTTTCAGAACATCAGCTGGATTTGGGTGAAGGAGAAATGGGGGAGGCTTGGGCGAGTTGCTGTGGGGGGTGCCGGGCAGTTGACCGGGATAGGGGTAGCCAGGTGGAAAGCATGCCGTAGAAAAATGCTTATTGAAATTCTGAATTATAGTGGATTTATCGGTGGTGACAGTGTTTCCTAGCCTCAGTGCAGTGGGCAGCTGGGAGGAGGTGCTCTTATTCTCCATGGACTTTAGTGTCCCAGAACTTTTTTTGAGTTTGTGCTACAGGATGCAAATTTCTGTTTGAAAAAAGCTAGCATTAGCTTTCCTAACTGCTTGTATATATTGGTTCCTAACTTCCCTGAAAAGTTGCATATCATGGGGGCTATTCGATGCTAATGCAGTACGCCACAGGATGTTTTTGTGCTGGTCAAGGGCTGTCAGGTCTGGAGTGAACCAAGGGCTATATCTGTTCCTGGTTCTACATTTTTTGAATGGAGCATGCTTATTTAAGATGGCGAGGAAGGCACTTTTAAAGAATAACCAGGCATCCTCTACTGACGGGATGAGGTCAATATCCTTCCAGGATACCCCGGCCAGGTCGATTAGAAAGGCCTGCTCGCTGAAGTGTTTTAGGGAGCGTTTGACAGGGATGAGGGGTGGTCGTTTGACCGCAGACCCATTACGGATGCAGGCAATGAGACAGTGCCCATCAAGTCTATGACAATAGAGAATGAATTGTAAGCACCAAAGTGTGTTAAAGTGTGTTTGTCAAAATAATATCTGAAAATGTCCATTGTTGAACATAATACTTCTATTTGCAATAGCAATTTATGATAATGCAGTTGAGGAATATTCCATGTGCCAACACTACATGTAGGACAGACAAGACATTCCAACATACAGTATAAACATACATAGAGGCATTTTTCAGATATGATTTTACCACTCACAATCCAGAATGGATATGACAATGGGGCCAGCACAGGACGTAATACACCCTTACAACAATCTACTTTTTGATATTCTTGAATTTTTATCTGGTAAACTGCTACTGTGTGTCAAGAAAAGAGCTCCAATTAGGTTTTAGTGTACTCCAGTAAAAAAGGGCTGGTTTAGATTAAAAACTATTGCCCTGTGTCCCCGTTCATAGGGGCATGAGAGACTAGTCAGTGGTAGAATTGAGTTGGCACTTTTTTGGCCCAAACACCCACAGACCCAAAAGGTTGAGGTTACTCATGGACAGTAATTAGTAATTTGCATTGACGCATTGTGTCTTCTAACTATCCAAGAATAGGATCTAAAGTGTTAGGACATATTTGTTCCTGTAAATACAAAGGACGATGTCTCTCCTCATACCTCTGGCACTTTAGTCAGACTGTGTAAAAATGTTTTGATGGGGCCGGCAACTGAGTCCCCATTGACTAATCACCACGGAGACCAATCAGGAGAGAATACATACAGGTCAAGGGTGCCAATTGAAAGTCAAGGGGTGTGTCTGTGCCTTTTTGGATTACCCTCTTCTTACAGAGAGCCCCTGTGGTTGAAGTCAAGAGCTACCCTTCCCCTTTCAGTCTGCTCTGCGCATGTCTGAAAGTGACAGAGCCAGCAGCCAAGAGAGTTTTTCACACTTATGAATGTATCTAAAATGCTAATATGTATTAGATCCAGTACAATGGAATAACTATTTAATTATTTATTTTATTTTTATTTCACCTTTATTTAACCAGGTAGTCTATAGTCCACTGACTATATATGTCACAACGTCCACAGAAGGTGGCGCCTCTCCCCGGTCGGGCGGTGCTCAGCGGTCGTCGTCGCCGGCCTACTAGCTGCCACCGATCCATGTTTCAGTGTCTGTTGGTTATGTCTGTTTTAGTCTGCACCTGTTCCTTGTTTGTCATTAGTGGGGGGGGGGTATTTAGTTTGTCTGTTTTCGTTTGGGATTCGTGTGGGATTGTTTTGTGTTATGTTTATTGTAGTGGGCAGGATTTATGTATGTATTAGATTACACAACGTATTTGAATAGGCATTCGGGTTGCCGGGCTGCGCCCCATCTATTTGGAGTTTGTAGCTATTCTCCTTCCTTTTTTGACTGTGCACCCTGCCTTGTCGCTGTATTTGCTCTGGGCTGTATTAAACGTTTGTTCAACGGACCTCAGTCTCCTGCGCCTGACTTACCCCTTTCCTGCTATCTTGGAGAACGTGACAATATAAGGGTAGTCAGTGGACATTCTGAACCTTGTTTGAAGTCAGTAGGTCACTAGACCAAGGAGCTATTGACATTTTAAAGTTTGAAAAATTCATGTAAAAACATGTGAGATGAAAATGGACAAACTAAAGAGTGTGCAATGTGTAGGCCCACTGAGTGTACATTCTGAACCTTGTTTGAAGTCAGTAGGTCATATGACCGAAGAGCTATTGAAATTCAAAAATGTAAATAAATATTTTAAAATAGTGTGAGATGTAAATCAACAAACAAAAAGTGTGTGCAATGTGTGTCTATGCCATCGGATTAGCTACAACCCGTTTTGAAAGTTTTAGGAGTAATGGTTAAAGAGCTATTGACATTTTTTTAAATTAGATTTGTCACTATATTGACGGTCCCTAACTGCTGTTGGTGGACATAAGGAAAACTACAGGCGAATATCCAACCTGAAACTGTCTTTACCTCAGTGTTTCTCTACAAGTAGGGTGAGTCAACATATTTTTTTCTACTTGTACGAACTCACACACGCAAACATAAATCAGAACCATGGAAAGCCACATCATATTTAGCTTATGTTGATTAGACTGAATTGTTTTTGGTATCTTTTAGTTGTCACTGACCAAAGCCCAGCTCAGCTAATCCCTACTATTGTGACGCAGAGTTGTCATAATGCTTCAGCAAATGTACATTACACCAGGGGCGTTGGCAGACACAATGTAAGTAACCTAATTTATGCCCCTCTAACTGTCCTGAATGCCTCTGATGATCTTACAGCAATAGTATGCAGTAATCATGTGCCTATGAACCAGATTTATACTGTTAGCACTGAGCCGGTGTGCCCTAGGAGGAAGTTCATTGTGTGCAGTTCACCCTGCATTAACATAAATAGCATGAGCATATCTACTTCTGCTGAGCTTCCCAGTAAAGCAATACAAACAAGTAAGCATCCCAGAAGAAATGTGCTCAAAATAGCCCATGTTAACATATGAAACAAGGTTCATGAAATCAACAATTTGCCAGTAATAGATGACATTCATATTCTGACTATCTCTGAAACACACTTAGATAATATCTTTGATGATACAGTGGTAGCAATACAAGGTCATACCCTTTACAGAAAATACAGAAATGCCAGTGGTGGAGGTGTTGCTGTTTATATTCAGAACCACATCCCTGTAAAGCTTAGAGAGGATCTCATGTTAAATACTGTTGAAGTAATATGGCTACATGGTTCATCTGCCTTACCTAAAGCCCATTCTGGTGTGAAACTGCTATATACCACCAAGAGCTAACAGTCAGTATCTGGATAACATGGGTGAAATGCCTGATGTATGTGATATCAACAGAGAGAGGTATATTTCCTGGATGATTTCAATATTGACTGGCTTCCATCAAGCTTCCCACTCAAGAAAAAGCTTCAAACTGTAACCAGTCAACCTACCAGCATAGTTACAAACAGCACAGGAATGAAATCGTCAACATGTATTGATCACATCTTTTCTAATGCTGCAGAAATGAGCTTGAAAGCAGTATCCAGATCCATTGGATGTAGTGATCCCAATATAGTAGCCATATCTAGGAAAAACCCAGTTCTAAAGGCAGGGCCTAATATAGTGTATAAGAGGTCATACAATATGTTTTGTAGTGATTCCTATGTTGTTGATGTAAATAATATTTGTTGGTCCATGGTGTCTAATGAGGAGCATTATTCCAGTTACTAATAAGCATGCACCTATTAAGAAAATGACTGTAAAAACTGTTACATTCCTGTGGATTGATGAGGAATTGAAAAACTGTATGGTTAAGAGGGATGAGGAAAAAGGAATGGCAAATAAGTCTGGCTGCACAACCGATTGGCAAATGTATTGCAAATTGAGAAATCGTGTGACTGAACTGAATAGAAAGAAGAAGAAACTACAAAATGAAACAAAGATAAATGACAAAGAATGATAGTAAAAAGCTTTGGAGCACCTTAAATGAAATTGAGAAAAAAGCAATCTCTGTTCTATCTTTCATTGAATCCGATGGCTCATTCATCACAAAACCAACTGATATTGCCAACTACTTTAATGATTTTTTCATTCGCAAGATTAGCAAATTTAGGCATGACATAACAGCAACAAACGCTGACACTACACAACCAAGTATATCTGACCAAATTATTAAAGACAAGCATTGTAATTTTGAATTCTGTAAAAAGTGAGTGTGAAAAAATTATTGTTGTCTATCAAAAATTACAAGCCACCGGGGTCTGACAACTTGGATGGAAAATTAATGATGATAATAGCGGACGATATTGCCATTCCTATTTGCCATATTTTCAATTTAAGCCTACTAGAAAGTGTATGTCCCCAGGCTTGGAGGGAAGCAAAAGTTAATCCGCTACCTAAGAATAGTAAAGCACCCTTTACTGGCTCAAATAGCTGACCAATCAGCCTGTTACCAACCCTTAGTAAACGTTTAGAAAAATTGTGTTTGACCAGATACAATGCTATTTTACAGTAAACAAATTGACATCAAACGTTCAGAATGCTTATAGGGAAGGACATTCAACAAGCACAGCACTTACAGAAATAACAGATGATTGGCTGAGAGAAATTGATGATACAAATTGTGGGGGCTGTTTTGTTAGACTTCAGTGCAGCTTTTGACATTATCAATCATATCGGTCTGCTGATGGAAAAATATATGTGATATGGTTCCATACCCCCTGCTATATTGTGGATAAAGAGTTATCAGTCTAACAGAACACATAGGGTGTTCTTTAATAGAAGTTAGAATCAAGAATTCCCCAGGGCAGCTGTCTAGGCCCATTACTTTTTTCAATCTTTACTAATGACATGCCACTGGCTGAGTAAAGCCAGTGTGTCTATGTATGCAACATCCGCATACATGTCAGCTACTACAGCGACTGAAATGACTGCAACACTTAACAAAGAGTTGCAGTTAGTTTCAGAGTGGGTGGCAAGGAATAAGTTAGTCCTAAATATTTCTCAAACTAAAAGCATTGTATTTGGGACAAATCTTTCACTAAACCCTAAACCTCAACTAAATCGTGTAATAAATAATGTGGAAATTGAGAAAGTTGAGGTGACTAAACCGCATGGAGTAACCCTGGATTGTAAACTGTCATGGTCAAAACATATTGATACATCAGTAGCTAAGATTAGTGAGAAGTCTGTCCATCATTGGGGAAGCGCTTGGCTTCCCCAATGATTTTACACACGGACCTCTACTGATTGTAACTTGTTGCTCTCCCTTCAATTGCTATATTGTTTCAGTTTTAGAGCAAAGCCAGTTGCATGTTGGAGAATCCAGGGCTGACTAGTCCTATAATTAGAACAGCAATGTCCACACAATGAAATGGCAAAACTGAAGGAGATCCCAGGAGGTCAAAGTTTGGTTACGGTGCTCAGACTTCAGAACTTGTAATCAAAACAACCTCTACCTTGGTTGCTTACCCTCAAGGTTCAAGAGGGGCCAATTACAACAAGTTGTAGGGACCATGGGGCTCATTTATCAATCATGTGTAGGCACAGAGTAAACCATGCGTGGGATCATTTCCACGCACAGTGTGAGATTTTTTTGCTTGAGTGTGCGTAACTTTACACACAGCCATCACAATGCTATAGGGGTATCCATATACTTTTGTATATACAGTGAGGGGAAAAAGTATTTGATCCCCTGCTGCCTTTTTACGTTTGAGATTAGGAGCATGAGCTGAGATTAGGAGCACACTCTTAAAGGGAGTGCTCCTAATCTCATCTTGTTACCTGTATAAAAGACACCTGGGAGCCAGAAATCTTTCGGATTGAGAGAGGGTCAAATACTTATTTCCCTCTGTCACGTCCTGGCCAGTATATAAGGTTAATTGTTTTGTAGTTTGGTCAGGGCGTGACAGAGGGTATTTGTTTTATGTGGTTCAGGGTGGTGTGTTTGATTAAGGGTGTTTGATTTAGTATTTCCGGGGTTTTGGTTTATAGTCTGTTTATGTATTTCTATGTCTAGTCTGGTGAGTCTGTTTCTATGTCTGGTGAATTGGGGTTGGGACTCTCAGTTGAAGGCAGGTGTTGTCTATCTGCCTTTGATTGAGAGTCTCATATATGAGGGTGTGTTTGTGTTTGTGTTTTGTGGGTGATTGTTCTGTGTAAAGCACTATGCTTTGACAGACTGTTAGTTGTTCGTTTTCGTATTTTGTTATTTTTGTATGTTCATTTTTGTAGTGAATAAAAATCAAGATGAGCATTCACGAACCTGCTGCGTATTGGTCCACATTTTCCGATGACGATTTCGTTATATTGTCAGAGGACGAAGACAACCGTGACACCCTCATTAAAATGCAAATCAATTTATAACATTTTTTACATGCGTTTTTCTGGATTTCTTTGTTGTTATTCTGTCTCTCACTGTTCAAATAAACCTACCATTAAAATTATAGACTGATCATTTCTTTGTCAGTGGGCAAACATACAAAGTCAGCAGGGGATCAAATACTTTTTTTCCCTCTTCTGTATATACAAAAGTATATGGATACCCCTACAAATTAGTTGATATGACACCCATTGCTGACAGGTGTAAAAAAATCGAGCACACAGCTATGCAGTCTCCATAGACAAACATTGGCAATAGAATGGCCTTACTGAAGAGCTCGGACTTTCAACGTGGCACCATCATAGGATGCCACCTTTCCAACAAGTCAGTTTGCCAAATTTCTGTCCTGCTAGGGCTGCCCCGGTCAACTGTAAGTGCTGTTATTGGGAATTGGAAACGTCTAGGATCAACAAAGTGGTAGGCCACACAAGCTGACAGAACCGGACCGCTGAAGCACGGAGCGTGTAAAAATTGTCTGTCTTCGGTTGCAACATTCACTACCAAGTTCCAAACTGCCTCTGGAAGCAACGTCATCGTCAGCATAATAACTGTTCATAGGGAGCGTCATGAAATGGGTTTCCATGGCCAAGTATCACATAAGCCTAAGATCCCCATACGTAATGTCAAGCGTCGGCTGAAGTGGTGTAAAGCTTGCCGCCATTGGACTCTGGGGCATTGGAAACATGTTCTCTGGAGGGATGAATCACTCGTCACCGTCTGGCAGTCCGACAAACGAATCTGGGTTTGGCGGATGCCAGGAGAACAACACCTGCTCGACTGCATAGTACCAACTGTAAAGTTTGGTGGAGGAGGAATAATGGTCTGGGGCTGTTTTTCATGGTTCGGGCTAGGCCCCTTAGTTCCAGTGAAGGGGAATCTTAACAGGGACATTCTTGACGGTTCTGTGCTTCCAACTTTGTGGAAACAGTTTGGGGAAGGCCCTTTCTTGTTTCAACATAACAATGCCCCCGTGAACAAAGGTCCACACAACGTTTTGTCAAGATTGGTGTGGAAGAACTTGACTGACCTGCAGAGAGCCCTGACATCAACCCCATAGAACACCTTTGGGATGAATTGGAACGGCAACTGCGTGCCAGGCCTAATCGTCCAATATCAGTGCCCAACCTCACATGCTGTTGTGGCTGAATGGAAGCAAGTCCCTGCAGCAATGTTCCAACATCTAGTGGAAAGCCTTCCCAGAAGAGTGTAGGCTGTTATAGCAACAAAGGGGGGACCAACTCCATATTAAAGCCTATGATTTTGGAATGAGATGTTCGAAGAGGAGGTGTCCACATTCTTTTGGCCAGGTAGTGTATGTTGAAATTGTGTTAGTAATAATTCAATTATTGTATTTCCATTGTTAATTCATGCAACATACACTACCGTTCAAAAGTTTGGGGTCACTTAGAAATATCCTTATTTTTCATGAAAACATAAACTCAGCAAAAAAAGAAAGTCAACTGCGTTTATTTTCAGCAAACTTAACATGCGCAAATATTTGTATGAACATAACTAGATTCAACAACAGACATAAACGGAACAAGTTCCACAGATATGTGACAAACAGAAATTGAATAATGTGTCCCTAAAAAGGGGGGGGTCAACATCAAAAGTAACAGTCAGTATCTGGTGTGGCCACCAGCTGCATTAAGTACTGCAGTGCATCTCCTCCTCATGGACTGCACCAGATTTGCCAGTACTTGCTTTGAGATGTTACCCCACTCTTCCACCAAGGCACCTGCAAGTTCCCAGACATTTTTGGGGGGAATGGCCCTAGCCCTCACCCTCCGATCCAACAGGTCCCAGACGTGCTCAATGGGATTGAGATCCGGGCTCTTCACTGGCCATGGCAGAACACTGACATTCCTGTCTTGCAGGAAATCACACACAGAACGAGCATTATGGCTGGTGGCATATGTCAGGATGAGCCTGCAGGAAGGGTACCACATGAGGGAGGAGGATGTCTTCCCTGTAACGCACAGCGTTGAGATTGCCTACAATGACAGCAAGCTCAGTCCGATGATGCTGTGACACACCGCCTCAGACCATGACGGACCCTCCATCTCCAAATCGATCCCGCTCCAGAGTACAGGCCTCGGTGTAACACTCATTCCTTCGACGATAAACGCGAATCCGACCATCACCCCTGGTGAGACAAAACCGTGACTCGTCAGTGAAGAGCACTTTTTGCCAGTCCTGTCTGGTCCAGCGACGGTGGGTTTGTGCCCATAGGCGACGTTATTGCCGGTGATGTCTGTTGAGGACCTGCCTTACAACATGCCTACAAGCCCTCAGTCCAGCCTCTCTCAGCCTATTGCGGACAGTCTGAGCACTGATGGAGGGATTGTGCGTTCCTGGTGTAACTCAGGCAGTTGTTGTTGCCATTCTGTACCTGTCCCGCAGGTGTGATGTTCGGCTGTATCGATCCTGTGCAGGTGTTGTTACACGTGGTCTGCCACTGCGAGGATGATCAGCTGTCCGTCCTGTCTCCCTGTAGCGCTGTCTTAGGCGTCTCACAGTACGAACATTGCAATTTATTGCCCTGGCCACATCTGCAGTCCTCATGCCTCCTTGCAGCATGCCTAAGGCACGTTCACGCAGATGAGCAGGGACCCTGGGCATCTTTTATTTGGGGTTTTTCAGAGTCAGTAGAAAGGCCTCTTTAGTGGCCTAAGTTTTCATAACTCTGACCTTAATTGCCTACTGTCTGTAAGCTGTTAATGTCTTAACGACCGTTCCACAGGTGCATGTTCATTAATAGTTTATGGTTCATTGAACAAGCATGGGAAATGGTGTTTAAACCCTTTATAATGAAGATCTGTGAAGTTATTTTGATTTTTAAGAATTATTTTTGAAAGACAGGGTTCTGAAAAATGGACGTTTCTTTTTTTGCTGAGTTTACATGAAATTATTTGCAAAATGAATAGGAAATATAGTCAAGACATTGACAAGGTTATAAATAATGATTTTTAATTGAAAGAATAATTGTGTACTTCAAAGATTGTTTTCGTCAAAGAATCCTCCATTTGCAGCAATTACAGCCTTGCAGACCTTTGGCATACTAGTTGTCAATTTGTTGAGGCAATCTGAAGATATTTCACCCCATGCTTCCTGAAGCACCTCCCACAAGTTGGATTGGCTTGATGGGCACTTCTTACCTATCATACGGTCAAGCTGCTCCCACAACAGCTCAAAAGGGTTGAAATCTGGTGTCAGTGCTGGCCAATCCATTATAGACAGAATACCAGCTGACTGCTTCTTCCCTAAATAGTTATTGCATTGTTTGGAGCTGTGCTTTGGGTCATTGTCCTGTTGTAGAAGGAAATTGGCTCCAATTAAGTGCCGTCCACAGGGTATGGCATGGATTTGCAAAATGGAGTGATAGCCTTCCTTCTTCAAGATCCCTTTTACCCTGTACAAATCTCCAACTTTACCACCACCAAAGCACCCCCAGGCCATCACATTGCCTCCACCATGCTTGAAAGATGGCGTCAAGCACTCCTCCAGCATATTTTCATTTTTTCTGCGTCTCACGAATGCTCTTCTTTGTGGTCCGAACACCTCAAACTTAGATTTGTCTGTCCATAACACTTTTTTTCTAATCTTCTTCTGTCCAGTGTCTGTGTTCTTTTGCCCATCTTAATCTTTTCTTTTTATTGGCCAGTCTGAAATATGGCTTTTTCTTTGCAACTCTGCCTAGAAGGTCAGTATCCCAGAGTCGCATCTTCACTGTTGACGTTGACACTGGTGTTTTGTGGGTACTATTTAATGAAACTGCCAGTTGAGGACTTGTGAGGCATCTGTTTCTCAAACTAGACACTCTATTGTACTTGTCCTCTTGCTCAGTTGTGCACCGGGGCCTCCCACTCCTCTTTCTATTCTGGTAAGAGCCAGTTTGAGCTGTTCTGTGAAGGGAGTAAGTAGTACACAGCATTGTACGAGATCTTCAGTTTCTTGGCAATTTCTCGCATGGAATAGCCTTCATTTCTCAGTACAAGAATAGAATGACGAGTTTCAGAAGAAAGTTCTTTGTTTCTGGCCATTTTGAGCCTGTAATCGAACCCACAAATGCTGACGCTCCAGATACTCAATTAGTCTAAAGAAGGACAGTTGTTTTGGTTCTTTAAATCAGAACAACAGTTTTCAGCTGTGCTAACATAATTGCAAAAGGGTTTTCTAATGATCAATTAGCCTTTAAAAATGATAAACTTGGGTTAGCTAACACAACGTGCCATTGGAGCACAGGAGTGATGGTTGCTGATAATGGACCTATGTACGCCTATGTAGATATCCCATAAATAATCATCAATTTCCAGCTACAATAGTCATTTACAACATTAACAATGTCTACATTGTATTTGTGATCAATTTGATGTTATTTTAATGGACAAAAAATGTGCTTTTCTTTCAAAAACAAGGACATTTCTAAGTGACCCCAAACTTTTGAACGGTAGTGTATCTTGACATGCTATATAATTTCACCACATCAGTGCATTTGTTATGATAATAATTCATATAAAGTACAGTAATTTGTTAAATTAGGGGTACTTGTGAAAGTGAAACCATTGTTGAAATACTAGAAAAGACTGAGATATTGGGAAATCGAATGAAAGATGTCTGATCTTGCTCTGTTTGAAGATATTGTACACACTGCATTTCTCATAGAGCACGTTTTTAGAGACAGGTGGGACTTTATCTGCAGAAAGTACAGTTGGTTTTGGGAAACGATATCTGATGAGACGATTTCTGAGAGGATTTAAGACCTACTTTAAAAAGGCAAATGCATGCCATTCCAGTGCCCATCCAAGCACTTATTAGTTGGAGTTTGCTGATCTGCATCTCACAGTCCTCCACGAGCAACCTGGTCTCAGAGAATTTCGTATTATTCTGTACGAAAATCCGAGACACTCCAGTCAGTATGATATAATTACATTTAATTTGGTATGTATTCATTTGTGGATGTCCATCATCCCCCATTTCATATGATATGTTACGAATTACAATTTGTATTAATATGTTATGAATTTGCAAAACATACAATATGTTACAAATTTGCAAAAGTACAATATGTTACGAATTTGCTAAATGTTTGATATGTTATGAATTCTAGCTTGGTGGCTAGATTTAGCTAGCTGGCTAATGTTAGCTAGGCTAGGGGTTAGGATTAAGGTAAGGGTTAAGTGTAGGAGTTAGGTTTATCTAAAAGGGTTAGGGAAAGTGTTAGCTAACATGCTAAGGAGTTGAAAAGTAGCTAAAAAGTATACTGAACAAAAATATGAACGCAACATGCAACAATTTCAACGATTTTACTGAGTTACAGTTCATATAAGGAAATCAGTCAATTGAAATACATTCATTAGGCCCTAATCTATGGATTTCAAATGACTGGGCAGGGGCGCAGCCATGGGTGGGCCTGGGAGGACATAGGCCCACCCACATGGTAGCCAGGTCCACCCATTGGGGAGCTCGGCCCAGCCACTCAGAATTAGTTTTTCCCCACAAAAGGGCTTTATGACAAACAGAAATACTCCTCAGTTTCATCAGCTGTCCCGGTGTCTGGTCTCAGATGATCCCGCAGGTGAAGAAGCCGGATGTGGAGGTCCTGGGCTGACGTGGTTCCGTGTGGTCTGTGGTTTTGAGGCCGGTTGGACGTACTGCCAAATTCTCTAAAACAACGTTGGAAGCAGTTTATGGTAGAGAAATGAACATTAAATTATCTGGCAATAACTCTGGTGGACATTCCTGTGGTCATCATGCCAATTGCGCGCTCCCTCAAAATGTAGACATCGGTGGCATTGTGGTGTGACAAAACTGCACATTTAAGAGTGGCCTTTTATTCTACCCAGCACAAGCTACACCTGTGTAATGATCACGCTGTTTAATCAGCTTCTTGATATGCCACACTTATGCCACACATATGTCAGGTGGATGGATTATCTTGGCAAAGGAGAAATGCTCAACTAACAGTGATGTAAACAAATTTGTGAACAAAAAATTCTGGGATCTTTTATTTCAGCTAATGAAACCTGGGACCAACACTTTAACTGTTGCATGTTATATTTTTGTTCAGTATAGTAAGTATTTGAGAAGTTGCTAATTAGCTAAAGTTGTCTGTGATGAGATTCGAGCTCACAACCTTTGGGTTGCTAGACGTTCGCGTGATATGCCCATCCAATCCACCCTATAATTAACCATACCAAACGTAAAATATCATACTAATTTTAATGTCCCGGATTTACAATTACTATGTTATGTCTAGTCTATGAGGCCAGGCTGCAACAAGCCAATGTTTTGGAAGCAATCATCAGCAAAACTAACAATAACACAGGCTATCATTTCCATACAACACATCAATGGGTTGAAGTCATGAGATTTTTTGTTGTTACCATGATGCCATCAATGGGTTCCCAAACACAAACGGAACAACAGAAGGCACATCGCCATAAAATCACCATCCCAAAATGATTTCAAACTATGTGAACAGAAAAGGCTTCCACTCTTTATGTGTAGGTGATACGTTATGTGATGCTCAAAAGCTGAATGTGGTAGCGAGGTGGCCAGGTGGAACGCACAACTAGTTAGTTCATTCTGTAGAACAGCAATGTTGGCCTATATGCCTACAGGAGGAAGCTGTTGTGGATGCATGGCTTATTGGTGGGTACCTACTCATTCAAAGTATATTTTCCATTGCTAAAGCAACTTGAGTTGTCCAAATGATCCTTTTTTATTTTTACTGGTTAAGCCACAACTGAGCGAGCCAAATAAAATCTTTAGGTTGTACTCAATCTCTGACACTAGCACCTCTATTTCAGTCTCGTAAACGTTTTTTTCTTAGCTATTTTGGATTGTGCCCTTGTATCTCATGGTACCGGGATGATTTTGACAATATTTGGTTAATAAGGGGCGTTTCGAAATGAAAACTGCCATGGTTGTGCACTAGCACTGAGGCTGAAAAGAGAGAGACAAGAGGGCAGTCAGGGGAACCCATTGAGGGCGGTAAAAAGGCGGTCAGGAAAAAAAGGAAGAAAGTGGAAGCTATTAAGAGTAAATATAGAGTACTGCAGAAGGAAGAAGGAAATTGAACATGATGAGAGTGAGGATGAATTAACTGCGGTGTCAGGTACGGCGAAGACCACTGAGTTTGATTTGACCCTCTTCCTAATGGTAATAAAGATGTTTTTTGCCCAGTGTGTGAGGTTTTTTGGAGAGAATGGATCCTTGCCTTCTGACTGATCCATATGTGATGTCAGGTTGGATGGAGAAGAGGTTGGTGAAAGTGACTGGAAGGGGAATTGTGTAGATTTTTTGTGTGTTTCTGCCATCCAGAGGGAGCATGCGCTTCGCACCACATGACTGGAGACAAGAACTGTGATTTGCTTTCCTCTCAGGAGCAGGGTGCCATTGAAAGGAGTGATACCTGGAGTGGGGTTAAGTGTTGACAAGGACCAACTGAAGTTGAAGATTCCCAGTGTCTGAAACAGAGAAGACACTGCCTGTACTACTGAGTTTTACTGTTTTTACCAGATCAAGTCAAGTTAGGATGTGTCAGTTATCCCAGGAGAGCTTTTGTCGCGAACCCATTATGGTGTTTTAGGTGTCAAGCTTATGGTCATGTGGCAGTAGGGTGTAGGAGGGAGATTCCTAGATGTGAGAAGTATGCAGGAGGATATGAGACAAAGGAAAGTGTAGTATCAGTGGAAAAAGTTGTGTGTGTGTGTGTGTGTGTGTGTGTGTGTGTGTGTGTGTGTGTGTGTGTGTGTGTGTGTGTGTGTGTGTGTGTGTGTGTGTGTGTGTGAACTGTATGAGTACTCATGGTGCTGAAGATCAGAGGTGTCCGGTGAGAGAAAGGCAGGTTGAGGTTGCCAGGATCAGAGTAGTGCAGAAGGTGTCGTATGCTGAGGCAGTGAAGAGAGTAGTAGAGGAAGATGGTTCCATGGTTGTCAACTGTACCGCAGGAATGGAACATAAATCCCCTTCCAGGATGGATGTTGTGGTGGCAGCTGCAGAGAAGTACCTGGAGTATGAGATTTTACTGCAGAAGAGTTACAATCTGTTTTGAACAACAGTGTCCCATCCTACCAGGCTGATGGCCTGGTGTAGGATCAGATAGGGCAAAGTGGTGGAGTAGTGATGAGGTTTTAAAGGGTGTAGGGTTAGTTGGTAGGGCAATTTTTTCACAAAGTGTAATGAATTCATACTACAGAATAGTAGGCTGATACACAGCCAATACAGTAGGTGGCGGCATGCACCTATAACATTTGTTTGCCAACCGCCATAATACCAAAGAAGAAGAGGCTGAGCACAATTGGTATTTATCTATGATTTTCTCCTACCGGTGTGTGTAAGACACTCGTAGGATTGTTTGATAAATCATATTTTTCTATGCGTTTGACCATTTTAAGTAGTATTTTAGAATAGTTTCTATGCAATATTGATAAATGAGGCCGCTTGTCTATAATGGTTGGAAAAAGTGGGAAACCAGGTAATAGAGCATATGAAAGCCACAACTGTATTATGATACAATATGACCCTCCACCAGCACCCTCAAACAAGGCTGTAGCAGAGAGGAAGAGCGACTGAGGCTAGTAGCATAGCATCTCTCTCATCAAATATTCAAAAAAGGATTACAATAATGAAATGTATCCACCAATCAAAAGAAAGGGTAGGCGGGAGCTAGACAGCCAGTAGTGCTGCTTTGTGGACAACAACTCCCATTGTTAGGGCAGAGAGACATGTATCTTCCTGTCAGTATATCCTTAATCTTTGGCTGTGGTACTGTTTCTCAGTATTTTCAGGTCAGAGGTTGAAGAACCCTAGCCTGGTGGAAGCAGCCTAATCTCTTCATTCACCATTCTATTTCCCTTCAAATAGAATGGTGAATGAACAGTGAACACCCTACTGTAGCCTATCTACAAACTACCCACAGGCACAGTATTAGCTGTGAACAGTAACACAATTGGCTGGTTGTCGTCTAGAGACCAAGTTGAAAGGACTGGTGGTGTTTTTCACTGGAGCCTCCAGTGGTATAGGGGAGGAGCTGGCTTACCAACTAGCTGGATGTGGGTCTCGTCTGATTCTATCAGCCCGCCGTGTGGATGAGTTGGATCGGGTGTAACGTCACTGTTTGGGTGAGTGAGATGGTTCTGCAGTCTAATGACGGCCACATGCTCTTGCACACCATTGCTTGATTAAACCCTCTTAGGCCTTACTCCCCCCCCCTATCTGAGATATCTACTGCAGCCCTCATTCTCCACATACAACCGACGTCCCTGGGTCGCTCCTCTTCTCAGTTCACTGCAGCTAGCGACTGGAACGAGCTGCAACAAATACTCAAACTGGACCGTTTTATCTCAATCTCTTCATTCAAAGACTCAATCATGGACACTCTTAATGACAGTTGTGGCTGCTTTGTATGATGTATTGTTGTCTCTACCATCTTGACCTTTGTGTTGTTGACTTTGGCCAATAATGTTTGTACCATGTTTTTGTGCTGCTACCATGTTGTCATGTTGTGTTGATACCATGCTGGGTTGTCATGTTTTGCTGTTATGTTGTTGTCTTAGTTCTCTCTTTATGTAGTGTTGTGTCTCTCTTGTTGTGATGTGTGTTTTGTCCTATATTTATATTGTATTTATTTATTTATTTAAATCCCAGGCCCATTCCCCGCAGGAGGCCTTTTGCCTTTTGGTAGGCCATCATTGTAAATAAGAATTTGTTCTTAAGTGACTTGCCTAGTTAAATAAAGGTTAAATAGAATAAATCAATCAAATTAACTTTACTCTTAAGAATGAAACATTTCATAGCCTACCACTTCAATACATTCACAGTAGTAATTGTGATTTTATACACCTAGCCCCTCAATTCCTGACCAGTTAACAACATTTTAAATGTTTCTTCCCCAAGAGCGCTCCAATTTACAAGAGAAGCATATTCTTGTACTAAAACTGCTATCCAGCAATTTATAACTCTCCCGTATCACTCTTTATTTCAGTGGGATTTTAAGTAAGCTTAATTCAACTCAACTTAGTGTCTGACAATTTCCAATTGATTAACCACTCAATCAAGGTTTAAGAAGTAAGCAGGCATTAGTCACGTAGGACATAGTTTCTTAGCATTTACTTAATAGTCTGGCCAGACTGGCCTTATTTAAAAGACAAGACATTGTATTCAATGCACATGCTCAACATGAAAATGGAATTCAAGGCTAAGTCCAGTACAGCTCAGTCTTATTAGATGTGCTGTCTTATTCTAAGGGTTCTATATTATAAAGCCTAACGCAATGGTCAATCTTAGCGCTGGAGGTGATATAGGTTTGGGGGTGTGTCAGAAGTATTTGTGCTATTTTCACAACGATGTGCTCCATGGCTAAATATGTATTGTGTTGTCATCAACTCTAATTAGAATGTTAGTCCATTATAGCCTACAGAAACAAAATAACAAAATATAGGATATCTCATATTGGCTAAATATGTTGAACATGTTTGCAGTCCACATTGTTGTAATTAAATGCATGGCTTCAATATGGAAATATATTGTTACATAGCATTCATACTGATATAAGCCTACTGTAGGCCTAAAATGCATTATGTCTGAGCCATGGACCAAACGGTGTCAATAATCAAGATTAAATTCACTATTCATAAGATCTAAAAAGACAGAATAATTCTAATCAAAGTCTAATAAAACAAAACAACTTGTTTTAAATGATGTAAATACAGTTACAGGCACCATAATTGCTCCCCGTGGGCATGTAATATTAGGCCTAAGACAACATAGACTATGGAGGGTTTTTGCATACATCCGAACTTTTCACAGGAGCTTGAAAAAGATCCAATATAAAGAGAAAGTGGAAATGTCTACTTTAGCAATGTGTGTGTGGTATACAGTGCATTCGGGAAGTATTCAGACTACTTCCCTTTTTCCACATTTTCTTACTTTATTTACAGCCTTATTCTTAAATTGATAAAAAAAATCCTTATCAATCTAAGCACAATACCCCATAATGACTAAGCAAAAACAGGCTTTCAGAAATGTTTGAAAATGTATTAAAAATATAAAAACAGATACCTTATTTACATAAGTATTCAGACCCTTTGCTATGAGACTCGAAATTGAGCTCAGGTGCATCCTGTTTCCATTGATCATCCTTGAGATGTTTCTATAACTTGATTGGAGTCCATCTGTGGTAAATGCAATTGATTGGACATGATTTGGAAAGGCATACACCTGTCTATGTAAGGTCCCACAGTTGACAGTGCATGTCAAAGCAAAAACCAAGCCATGAGGTTGAAGGAATTGTCCGTAGAGCTCCGAGACAGGATTGTGTCAAAGTACAGATCTGGGAAAGGGTACCAAAACATTTCTGCAGCATTGAAGGTCCCCAAGAACACAGTGGCCTCCATCATTCTTAAATGGAAGAAGTTTGGAACTGCCAAGACTTCCTAGAGCTGGCCACCTGGCCAAACTGAGCAATCGGGAGAAGGGCCTTGGTCAGGGAGGTGACCAAGAACCCGATGGTCATTCTGACAGATCTCCAGCACTCCACCAATTAGGCCTTTATGGTAGAGTGGCCAGACGGAAACCACTCCTCAGTAAAAGGCACATGGAGCCCGCCTGGAGTTTGCCAAAAGCATCTAAAGGACTCTGACCATGGGAAACAAGATTCTCTGGTCTGATGAAACCAGGCTTTGGCCTGAATGTCAAGCGTCACATCTGGAGGAAACCTGGCACCATCCCTACGGGGAAGCATGATGGCGGCAGCATCATGCTGTGGGGATGTTTTTCAGTGGCAGGGACTGGGAAACTAGTCAGAATCGAGGGAAAGGTGAACAGAGCAAAGTACAGAGAGATCCTTCATTAAATCCTGCTCCAGAGCTCTCAGGACCTCAGACTGGGGCGAAGGTTCACTTTCCAAAAGGACAACGACCCTAAGCACACAGCCAAGACAACGTAGTCATGGCTTCAGGGCAGGTCTCTGAATGACCTTGATTGGCCCAGCCAGAGCCCAGACTTGAACCCGATCAAACATCTCTGGAGAGACCTAAAAATAGCTGTGCAGCAACGCTCCCCATCCAACATGACAGAGCTATTTAAATGTTTTATACATTTGCAAAAATATCTAAAAACCTGTTTTTGCTTTGTCTTTATGGGGTATTGTGTGTAGATTGAGGGAAAAAAAACACAATTGAATCCAGGCTTTAATTTAACAAATTGTGGAAAAAGTCAAGGGTCTGAGTACTTTCTGAATGCACTGTATGTATGCATTCTGGAAAGAGATACACCATATCTTCGCCACACACCCTTCCCCTTCTTCTTGATGCAACATTTTAAATTATACTCAAGACACAGTATCTTCACACATTTTAGATGCTTTTCACTGACAGCTGCAATTCAGTCAGCTAGACCTATTACCACACGCACTACCCAAATTGCAGGCTTCCCAAATAGGCCTACACACTTGGGATTTGAAACAATCCACACCCCAAAAAATTTAAAGATGCTAATGAACCTCTGTGGCTACGTCATGCTCCCTGGTTTAGTATTTTGAATGATTTTAGACAGAAGCAATTATATAATTTTGGTGAAACATCAATTTACTTTAGGGCAGTCCAGCATCATAACAGTGCACTGTGCACCTGCCAACATTCCTTTACAATTCGCAAGAGGTTGAAACCAGAGGACTGTATATAATGACGAGATGCTCATGTCTCTCTGCTTTAACAATGGGAGTCTTTGTCCCAAAGGCAGTAAGAAAGGCGACAAGTTTAGGTCTGCATATTATTCCCATAGAAACACATTGGGCTTACACTGGACAGAGTTTGGCTAGAGTGAGCTCGCTCTCGCTTCACGTCTTCCTCTCTGCTGAAACTAAATCACCGGAGAAAGCATCCAAGCGAGCAAAACAACGCTCCTCTATGGTCGTGTTTACACTTGACACTTACATGCGACTTCTGATATCAGAATACAAAGATTGCATTGAAAATACGGGTCTAGCCGCTTCAAGAAGTGGTCAGGGATGCATTGTGTGCAGATTTCTCCTCAGTCTGGATGCAATCAGGCTACCGAAAGTGCATAACTACAATGGGCGACAGAAAACTTTTGTTTTGGGACCTAGAGGCAACCTTTTCATAATAATGTTGGAGGAAATACGTTCCTAGCATGTGAGGAATGTGTTTGCTGGACTCATAAATGCTAGCCAGCTAGCTAATATTTAAAAAAACAAATAGAGTTATGCTAACCCATTTGCAATCCCTTTAGCGTTGCTTGCTAGGTTGCTGGCTATCTACAGAGGTTAACTGGCTAGTTAGCTACAGTCATTAGCTACTGACATCAGTTGTTGTTGTGTTATTAGTATCCCTCTAGGCCGGGTAAAGTCCTATTTATCAGGTAGGGAGCAAGTAGTAGAGGTTAATGGTTCACTGTCACAGGAAAAACCAATGAGTTGTGGCATTCCGCAGGGGAGCGTGCTTGGGCCTCTACTATTTTTACTGTATATTAACGATATGAAAGATGCTTGTTCTTGCCGTCTTTTCCTTTATGCGGATGACTCTACACGTCTGGTGTCTCACAAAAGTAAAACTATGTTGGAGACAATACTTAGCACAGAGCTTATTAACATTATAAAATGGCTTGGCGATAATAAGCTATTTCTGCACTTAGGTAAAACTGAGGCAATTATCTTTGGGTCCAGACCTAAATTGAGTAGGTCCTCTGAAATCAGAGTTGAGTTAGGGGG
This sequence comes from Salmo trutta, assembly GCF_901001165.1. Lineage (NCBI taxonomy): Eukaryota > Metazoa > Chordata > Actinopteri > Salmoniformes > Salmonidae > Salmo > Salmo trutta. Next base: position 17,852,292 of record NC_042989.1, read on the forward strand.
TGAGGTGCTGACTACTAAAACCTCTGTTAGCGATCTGCAGGGTTGGGTAGGTTACTTTCTAAATGTAATCCATTACAGTTACTAGTTACCTGTCCAGAATTGTAATCAGTAACGTAACTTTTGGATTCCCCGAACTCAGTAACATAATCTAATTACTTTTAGATTACTTTCCCCTTAAGATATTAGAAGAAGACAAAAATAAATATTAGAGTTTACATAGCAGCCCATAAATGGATGTTGCATGTTACTTTATGGGTTGGTTATGTAGCTTTCTTCTAACCCATTGCTTTCTACTACAGATAATAATATGATTAGGCTATATTTGTTTTTGTTTTATAAGGATCCCCATTAGCCGATGACAATGGTGACAAGTTAGTCTTACTGGGGTACGACACATAACGAAAAATACATTACAGACAAAATACTTTACAATTTACATACACTACATGTTAATGTTTTTAAATGTGTGTGTGTGTGTGTGCGTGCGTGCATCTATCAGTTACACACATCAGTACATACACACAACAAGTAGGTCATATGGGGGAGAGGCGTTGTGCTGTGAAAAGACCCCTGGTGGCATGTCTGGTGGGGTAAGTGTGTGTGTGCTATATGTAAGTTGACTATGCAAACAATTTGGATTTTCCAACACATTTATGTTTCTTATAAAAACAAGAAGCGATGCAGTTAGTCTTTCCTCAACTTTTAGCCAAGAGAGACTGTCATGCATGGTATTGATATTAGCCCTCTGATTACAATGAAGAGCAAAACGTGCCACTCTGTTCTGGGCCAGCTGCAGCTTAACTAGGTCCTTTGCGGCACTTGACCATATGACTGGACAATAATCAAGATAAGATACAACTAGAGCCTGCAGGACTTGCTTTGTGGAGTGTGGTGTCAAAAAAGCAGAGCATCTCTTTATCACGGACAGACTTACAACCATTCAATATTTTTTGGCCATGACAGTTTAGAATTTAAGGTAACACTACATCATTTAGTCTCCTCAACTTGTTCAACAGCCACACCATTCGTTACCAGATTCAGCTGAGGTCTAGAACTTAGAGAATGATTTGTACTAAATACAATGGTCTTAGTTTTAGAATGGGTGGCCAGTACTAAATTGGTCCTGAACATTGTAAATCTGACTGCAGTTCTTTGTTTAGTGATTTCACTAGCTGTGGTTGCTGACACGTATAAGGTTTAATCATCAGCATACATAGACACACAGGCTGAAATCTAACAGTCCAGTTCCCACAATCTTCTTATTATAAATATATTTCAACCAATCATCAGTTAATTATGTCAGTGTATTACATCTTTGAGTGCCCTTCTCTATAAAAGAAGAGTCTGTTGTTAATTTGTTTATAGATAAATAGCATTGTATTTGAATGACTTTGGCTTCCATCTAGGCCTGAGGGCAAACACTTTATTTACATTTTTAAAATCAAAGTCTGTCAGATTTCCAGTCATTTCCAGTCATTCCAATTGAGCATAACCCAAAAACGAAGGACTTATTAGCCTACTCTGTTGTTTATGCTGCTCTCATGGAACGGCATGCTTGAGCACTACACTCTTAGAAAAAAAGGGTTCCAAAAGGGTTCTTCAGCTGTCCCCATAGGAGAACCCTTTTGGTTCCAGGTAGAACCCTTTTTTTGGTTCCATATAGAACCGTCTGTGGAAATTGTTCAACATTGAACCCAAAAGGGTTCTACCTGGAACCAAAAAGGGTTCTTCAAAGGGTTCTCATATGGGAACAGCTTTTAGGTTCTAGATAGCACTTTTTTCCCCTAAGAGTGTACCAAAAAGTGCTATATGTGAAAAATGAATGCCATATGCTGCATTTACTATAGGTCTATTGTTTACATTTTTGCTGGTGACACTTTGATATCTCAATAAGCTGTTTAAGTCTAGCAAAAGTGTGCGAGTTTGAGCATGTGTCCGTTAGGCCTGTGGATTTAAAAAAAATGTTTTATCAGAACAAATTAGATTGAGCAAAAAAAGGCCCAATTGTGTTGTTCTTAAATGTAACTTGTTTTTGACAATATGGAGGACAATACCACTGAGGAGTTTAGAAGGGAGGAACTCCATCAAACTTTATTTCATAGGCTGGGATCTGTACTATGCAGCTGTTGCAAGAGCCCATTTTTCACTGGCTGTCCACAGGTCGCAAAAACAATGATAGGTAGCTTAAAATAATTAAAAAGCAATCGCAGAAGTTATCATCAAGTTTTTCAAAAGTATCTGTAATCTGATTACAATATTTTTGCTGGTAATGTTACAGATTACAGTTACATGTTTTTTGTAATCTGTTACATGTAACGCATTGCATGTAATCCGTTCCTCCCCAACACTGGCTACCTGGGATGCATCCTTGATGGAAGCTTGGGAGGTTGAAGCATGGCCACTAAAGTGCTAGGGAAGGTTAATGCCAGGACTAAAGTCCAAGCTGCTTAATAAGGACTCTATGAAAGTGCTAGCCACTGCCCTCATGCAATGCCATTTTGACTACGCTAGTACTTCCTGGTTTGGGGGCTTATCTAAGCTTATGAAGGGGAAGCTCCAGATAGCCCAGAATAAGCTGATCAGGGTAGTATTGAAGGTGAGTCCACATACTCACATAGGCAGGAGCTGCTTTCAGGAACTCAACTGGTTGCCTGTTGAGGCTAGGGTGTCCCAGATTAGACTGGGTTTGGTTTACAGGAGTATTTCTGGTTCTGCACCCAGATATTAACTGATTACTTTCCCCATGTTAGGGATACACACAATCACTGCACCAGATCAGATGTTGCTAACATGTGCTTATACACGTTCCGGAGTAATGCTGGAAAGGTACTTACTTTCTTGTATACTGGAGCCTCAGAGTGGACCACAATGGAATAAGTCCCAGACTTTATTGTGTGTTATCCTCTATGATTGTACTCATGTGCATGTATGGCTTTTTTTAAGTTTTATGTGTGCCTGTTTTTTTTTAAATGGTCGAATTAATAAACTATCATATTTTGCCTATTCCACCACTTGTAGAATGCATACTGGGATTTTAATATAGCAGAGGAAAAGGGAATCCGGATACACTGTGGACGCGGTAGACACATTTTAAATGTAAGTGTAGGCGAATGACACGTTCAGAATTTCGTGATCAGAACTCTAAAGCTGCATGAACTGTCAAGTTTAGACACGGCCTATATGTGCCCATGTATCTGATGCTGTCTGGCAAGAAATAGTTAGACATGCCATACTATTTTGGTCCTGACAGCATCAGATACATTGTCTACACATACTGAGATGATTTAACTGAGATTTCTTTCTTGGTCAAATAAATTCTCAGTATTTCAGTTGCTCTGACTGAAATTGGCATATTGGTGCATGTTTTTAAGGACACACCTCAAATATTTCCATCCCTCCCACCACGAAGCAAACAAGCTGATGTTAGACGGGTAAAATGCCGAACCTGGCGTAAGGGGTGGAAAATGCTAGTGCGCCAGTTTTTACATGACAAAATTGCAAACTAATGTGTGTTTGATACTTGCGGCTCCTTGGCACCAGCCGAAAATAGACTGTGTTTTCTTATTATCTTATTCTGGGTGTGTTTTTTGTGTTATACCCATGACAGAATTTGAATATCCTACCTGTGTATAATGAATACATTTAATTAATTCCTTAAAAAAAAAGATAATTGGTGATATGAGTCATGACTCATCCCATCTGTCTACGCTGGCTTGCTTTGTTCCCATCTCCCTCTCTATGCCCATTCAGATTGACATCCTGATTAACAATGGTGGCCGTAGCCAGTGTTCTCTGTCCCTGGAGACCAGTGTAGATGTGTACCAGGTCCTGATGGAACACAACTTCCTGGGCACAGTGTCAGTCACCAAGCAGGTGTTGCCCCACATGATGCAGCGAGGCTCATGCAGTATAGTGACTGTAAGCAGCACCCCTGGCAACTGTGAAACTCTGCCAGTTAACATGCTCTTCGGGTGAGATCAATCATGGGCTGCCCTCTGCCCGTTTGTAGATGTAAACCATCTAGACACATACATTGAGTGAGACATGAGATAACAATCTCTTCTGTCCACAGGGCTTCTTCAATTATCTTTGCTCAGAGCTGACTTCCCAAGGATACTCATCAGCACAGTATGTCCAGGGCCTGTACTGTCACAGATAGTCCAGAACACTTTCACAGAGGAAGTGTGAAAGATGGGTTTCACTGCAAATTTGTGAGAATTCATAAAAAGGTTTAACTTGCATATTAAATTTTTGCTGAATTCATGCCGAATGTTTGATTGACATTGGACACATTACAATTGCATCACAAATGTTGTTCTTGTCAAGATGTCACAGACACACATTCATTGGAAAGCCAATGGTCTTTCAAATAATTGTCATTCAAGCGACCATGCATTTTTGTAAAAGTGTTAATTTAGTTAACATTAATTTCCTTCTCATCCCTTTCCTATCTAAGGCCATTCTCACTGCTGGGGAGCAGCAACACAAGATGTCTACTAGTTGTTGTGTGTGTCTCATCCTGGTGGGTATAACTAATGGCGCCAAGGAGATGTGGATCACCTGGCAGACTGTTCTGCTGTTCAACTATGTGTGGCAGTATGCTCCCATCTGGACCTGGTTCATCACTGATGTCCTGGGCAGGAAGAGGGTGCAGAACTTCAAGGTTGGCCTGGTTTGTGTTGGTTTATTGTAGGTCTCTCAACCTGATGTCGATTAGAAATGTGGTTTTTGAGCCGCAAACTATACATTTTTTGTCTTGCTAATAGAATGACTATAACTCAGAGCTCAGGGTATTACATGGAGGGCCAGCACTCTGACAGATTGGGTGAATCACACTAGGCATTGTTCATGCATGGGCTTGCTGTCACATTTTCTAAGTTGTACCTTGCCTCTCCAGGCCATGGATAGGGGGACTCTGTGTGAACAGCCTGAAAATACTTGAGGAAAGCAGAGTGTGGCAGACACTATTTAGAGCTGTCTCTTAGCAGCTGGGGGGCTCAGCTGTTACTGACCTTGCTTCAGTGTGATAAAGAGAAGGGGGTGGGCACTACCCAGGGTGTAGCAGTGAGCATGACTGCTTCCCAGCGGCAGTAACTGACTTACTGACCACTACGTCTGGTGGCCTCTGCCAGACAGTGACAGCTGAGGGCCACGCAGAAAGGTCATGTTCTGACTGACCAGACATTTTAGTGTCAGGGTTTGGATGGACAATGTCACCCTTTGGTTCAGTTGTGTTGTAGGAATGCTCAAGACGGGTATGTCTAAGAATTATTAAAAATATATATTTCACCATTATTTAAACAGGTAAGCCAGTTTAGAAAAAGTTCTTATTTACAACTGCGACCTGGCCAAGATAAAGCAAAGATAAGATAGAAAGAAAATGCACACTGTCAAACATGTCATTAAACATTCCACAAAGGCAACTTAATTAACAAGTTTAGTGTGCAGATGCCATCTAATATTTTATCAAAAGCCTCAACTTGTTTCTTGATTGACAGTGAAGTATCTTTCCAGAACATAAAACGCTGCGGCTATCTGCATTTAAAAATCTGATTTTTTTACATTTAAATGAAGCGCTCTCTTACAGGATGCAGACTCTGCTTACTTTACAAACCCCAAGACTTCCTGAAGAGGACTTCAATGATGTTGTTGCATTCCTAATGCTTGAGCTCCACATTGAAATGGGTTAATTGCCTCTTCTATTTAGCTGAAAGGAAAATATTTTAGGAAGCTTTAAAAGGCTGGCAGTGCTATTTACAAGGCAGAAGAATAGGGATGACGGAAAAATAAACTTAATTCTAATTAGTCATAGATATATTTTTGGGGAAGGTGGAGTATAATTAGGTAATGCACAAACCTGTAATGAATGTCTATAGCACTGATACATCTCCAGTAAACAACAGAGTATCAGGTTTCTTTGGGGGGAAAAAATGTATTTTATGTATGTACAATTACACACCATACACAATCACAGTATACGAAAACAGTATGTACAGGAGAACATGACAAATACAATTTTGTCTTCAACTGTAAACAAGTGAACTGTAAACAAAAGGATGGCATCAAAATTTACTAACCACATTACAAAGTCCAACCCAAGGCACATCCTCGAAAAAGCAAAATCGTTGTCCCTTTTTGCCTTTGGGAGCATAACATAGCAGAATTTGAGGGAAAACATTTGTAAGATAAGTTCATCATGTAATTGGGAGCACTGTGTTGGCGGTCTTCTGCGGAAGGTGGTTGTATCTGATCACTTTAAGTACGACGGATAAGTTGGATAAAAACATTTGCAACTAATGTTACAGTACAAAAAGAAAACACTTCATTGACAAGTGTTAACTCTTTGCTCCAGAGTATGTGAATGATAAACTATTCTGAACAAACGTATCCCTTGTAAATCTAGATTTTTCCCAGAACACTCACATTTCATTGTTTGAACTAGTACCACACATTTGGTAATTCATACAAGAAAAGTTACGTAAATATTTTGGACATAAGTATTGTGCTATCGCTCCTGCATGAATGAAACCATTTGTTTGGATCTGCCTTATAGGTGCCCTCCTAGGATACCCTAGTGAAATAGACGGGTTACACATACAGGCCACAACATTGGGCCTACCCAGTGATAAAGCTGGGCAAACTAGAGACAGGGTGTTTATAGGGGGCCAGCAGAGGAGTCTGAAGGTCCCAGGGAGAGGACAAGGTTTGGCTGTTAGAAGCAGGGGAGGTGCAGGGGGACAGAGGAGTAGATGGGGTACCCCAGAGGGGGGTCGGCTGCCTGGACAGTGAGGTTTCTCAGCATGATGGGGTGGGCCTGGATGCTGTAGCGCTCCTCGTCGTCGTTGGTGGCGTAGAGCAGCTCCCAGGACAGGTTAGCCCACTGGCCACGCACCCCCTCCCCGTTCAGATGGCCTACCTGAACCAGCTGCTCCTGCAGGGACAGAACCCGCCCTGTGTAAGTGCCCTGTGGAGAGAGGAGAAAAGCAGGTAGGGGTCACTTACTGTACTGACCACTTAATACTTGCTACCAACAAAGACCAAGTTTATGGCTAATCTAAAGAATAGGTGTTTGTTAGGTTACTATAGTGAGTTACTTAGTAACAAGAAAAACACTGAGGAGCAGTGTGGTCAGTAAGGTTACCATGGTGAGGTCATGGCCCAGTGAGAAAAGGAAAGGTTTCTCCTGTAGGACACTGTCCTGCCAGCCTTTCTCAGCCACCAGGCCAATGTACCAGTCCCTCTCATACTCCTCCAGGGTGCTGAACAGCTCATCAAGACTCTCCATGGGCCCCAGGCTCGCCTGATCAAACAGCAGCTTGAAACTGTACCTGAAAGCAAATAGATCAGGAGTTACAGGGACAAGCTTTGGATATAAACATTGAATATGTATATAACACATCCAGTATGAAAGTTTTAGATTCTCTAAGTTGAGTACAAACTACACCCATGTTTCACCCCTGCCCTCTTTACCTGAAAGCCTTAAGTGCAAGCTGGTAAAGTTCTTTGTTTTCAGAGAGCCACTTCAGCCCCTCTGTCCAAGGCACGTCCCCACTGTACACCCTGTACACATAGCTGGGGCTGGTGAAGGCAGACTCTGCCCCCAGGGAGATGAGGCATGACAGGGCCACCTGGGCATGGAGGTCCCTCAGCCCCCCATCCTCCTTCAGGGCTTTGGCCACATCCTCCGAAGCCTCGTCCTGAACGGCCAGCGCCAACCTTCCCAAAGTGAACCGAAACCACTCCTCAGGGAACAAAGGCCTGAGCTGCTGTAACCGGAATGGTAACAAGGGGGCTGTCCTCCACCCAAGGGGCAGGCTGAACAGCTCACGGTGGGGGCAACTGAAGTTTTCATGGGCCAAGGTGCCGGAGGACTTTGTGGGTGGGACTTCAGGGTTCCTGCCTTTGTCCACAGCTGGCAGACCCAGACCCAAACCCAGAGGCTGCAAGGGCTGAAGGGCCGAGAGGGCCATGTTCTCAAACAGACTGTCCATCTCCACAGAACCTGGCAGCGAGGGGCCTGTCTGGAGCACTGTGTGTCCCAGCTGGGCCTCCATACTCACCAACGCCACTGTCCGCCTGGCCGGCTGAGGCCCAAACAGGTCATCCTCATCTGACCAGTCACCAAAGGAGGTCAAACTGGAGCTGTCCCGTCTAAACTTGAGAGAGGAGATGTTGGACTCCACCATGATAGCCTCTGCAGGCTGGGTGACAGTCGATTGGCCAAGCTGGGAGGACTGGGACTTCCTGCCCCCGCCCCCTGTCCCCTCCTCAGTGCCCCAGGGGAATGCCTTTAGTCTCTGGACACAGTTCCTCAGCAGCAGCCACACCAGGGCCTTCAGGAAGTCATCCTGGAGCTTCCTCAGGTTGTCATGCGAGTCAATGATGCCCGAAAGCACATTGCGGGCATCGGAGTAGACGCGCACAGGCAGGGCAGCACATGGGGTGAGGGCGTTACCCCAGTGCAGGTTTATCCCCTGGTTGAGGCCAAGCCGCTCAGGGCGCTCAAAGGCCCCCTCAAACACCTCATCCACCCTCCGAGCCTCCACCGTGTGGCACGAGGTCTCCTGCAGCTCCAGACCCTGAAACAAAACAACCGTCAAATCTGTTGTCTACACTGCATGTTCACCCCAAATTAGTGATTCAAACAAATAACAACCATTTAAAGAACCACTACCTTGATGTTGACAGTACAGTAGCCATATCCTCTCTCTAAGATTATGATCCAAACCATACGGTCCTGGAAGCGACCCAGGAAGTGGGAGCCAGGAGTCAGAGCACCTTACAAGGGGAGGAAAGAAAACAAGCTTAGGCCTATCAGCTTCTTCATACACTTACCCCCAGCCAAGCTTTTTGACAAGGCTGACTCTATTCATAGCATATTCTCATCGCAGCCTTTGAGTGGTGTTAGATTTGGTCCCAGTCATCCCAGTGGTAATTTATTATTATAGGTCATGCAGTCAGAGATGATGTCCTCTGTGGTCTGGAGATGATAAAGCTTAGAGTCCATACATCATAGACATACAACACAGACGAGTGCCCCCTGGTCACACAGCCCTTTCATTTAGCATCAGTAGTGAGTCTCTTGGCTGACTCTGTGGATAACTTGGCTGCCAGATGAGCTGCAGGTTGATGCTTACCATTTCAGTTGTACAGGAAGGTCATGATACAGTTTAAGCTGCCTGACTGCACAGAGATCTAAATATTGAATTCCTTCTCTGCCCTGGACTTTCCACTAGTCTCTAAATATTCATTCTTCTTATGGGAGTAGACTTTGTATGAGGGGGCCTTTCATTTTTGGTTAACAGAGGGGAGAAAGGACAGATGGTTTTTGTGAAATGGTAGTGGCAGAGCGACGGTTGCTTTGTTTCAAGTTTGACTAGTGTTCTCATGGCTCAAGGATAATGTCATATCCCATAGCGACGTCTCGGAATAGTCAGACGCCGCCTCGTGATGGGAAGTGACACGCTGTGCGTTTTCCGCTCCCGCTCACTGATGCGCAGCCCCCAATGTCATAGAGGGGGCAAAGGAAAAAAGAGAAAACTACACTCCAAACCCTCCTTTTTTTACTGTGTGTATCAAGACCCAACAAGCGCTTAGCCTAAATTATATATCACAGCTCAGGCACCCCCAGCTAGCCAAGAAAACAATAAGATGGAGTGCTGACATCCCTGTAGCAGTTTGTCTGTTTTGAGTCGTCAACCCATAAATAATGAAGCTTGTACTTGCTTTTTTTCCCCGTGCCCCCCTTCCTGACAGAAAATGGAGCACTGAACAACATGTTTGAAGTGGCTCCAGTTAGGATAAGAGTATTACGAGGTTAACGGTGTGGAAACATTGATGTAATTAACACAGATCAGAGTGATTTTGTTCGGATCACTTCACGGGAAGCACAACTGGATCCTGCAAGCTTGCATTATTCCGGGCGGCTCTACTGAGTGACTCACAAAATTCCTCTTAATATGAAACCAGCTATTTCATCTGTATACAGCCCCTGCTCGGCTGATCTAAAAGATCAGTGTCACTGTGATTGAGCACTAACACCTTGAGAACATATGCTCAACACATAATGTATATCAATGAAATGATCTAGGCTACGTACTGTGAAATGTATACTATCAGTAACATGGAAAATAGTATACATTTCACAATAAACAGCCTAGATCATTTAATTGAGATACTGCATTAGGTTTTTTCAGTTTACTCTTATCCTATTGTTGGGAAAAGGATTTTCCAACCACTAGCAGTAAGAACAGAACACCAACATATGTCCATTTTTTTTCTTTTTTTGTACAACGGCATAGATTGAATCTTGTATAAGCTACATTATTTTCACACACACACAAAGCCATGTCTATAAATTATTAAACAGTTATATCAAAGCACTTTAACTGGACCAATGAATGGGAAAAACTTTCAAGAAGAAAAACAGACAGAGAGAAAGTAAGAGGGAGAAAACTAAAGAATGACACCCACTAACCAAGTGATCCCCTGGCAAAGGCGCTCCTCAGAGCACAGGCCAGGCTCCCACTCATCTGCTGGTAGTAGATGGAGTCTGGACAGGGGCAAGCGGTGCCCACGGGCCCAGGCCAACTGCGCTGAGGCCTGGGGAAGCCCACCAGAAAGATGGGCAGGGTGAAGAGGGGCAGCAAAGGAGCAGAGAGCATGGCTGACAGGACCACCACAGAGAGCAGCAGAGGACACAGGGAGGCGTTCAGGACCAGGAGGGTCCCGGCCGACTGGCGCCGCTGTTTCTTCTCTGTCCAGGAGGTCACCAGCACGGCCAGGGCAAACTTCAGCTTGGACAGGAACTGGAGCAGCCTATCACTCAGCAGGCCCACCTGGGTAGGGCAAAGAGGGACGTAAAGAGTGTGATTGAACCATGACTCAGTAGTACTGCTTTGATTTTGTTTTCAGTGGAGAAAAACATTCTGGGGAAAACAACAACAACTAGACAATGAATCGATGACTTAAGCATGACAATGTTTAACCTATGATCTTACTAAATGTCATGCCTAACTATCTCTATGCCAGAAGTCATGGAATGTGTTATTACTAGAAGGAGCTGGACCCCTGTGCCCAGGCTGTCCCACCCAGGCAGTCTGGTGTCCCCTGCAGCCAGCCGCACTGACACCACCACCACCATCTGGAGCAGGGCATCTTCAGAGCTCTGCCACACCTGCACAACACAGAGACCCACGACTCAATTATCATGACCTAAATCATATTAATAACATAGTAAATGGTCATGATGAGGTCACTGGAAAGCAAATATCTCATTGATAAACATGCTTAGGTTCTACATAAGAGAATCCATGTGTACCACTCTGAAGGCCCGGGTGAATCCCACGCTGAGAGAGGCTGTGTGGAGCTGCTGAACAGAGCCATCCAGAGCCAGGAAAGCAACCATTGCAAAGGGAGACACTGCAAAGTAAAACAAAGTAATAAGATGCATGTATAGTTTTACAGTAATGACACGGCAAGCTCTATATTAAAAATATGAGCTCACCCAGATTGAGCAGCACCCTCCTGATAGCCCCAGCCACGTGAAGACCCCTGCTCCGCTGCTTGAACACCCGGACATTGGCCATTCCTCTTGGGTAAAGGGGGTTGAGGAACACTCCTCCAAAAACATAGGCTCCCTGGATCTCTCGGAGAGCCCAGCAGACGATGAAAAGGGTGATGAGGAGGTAGCTGACAGCATCTTGAGAACCCCTGGCAAAGTTCTGGGAGGGACTGAGGAAGTGATGTAAGAGCCCTGCCTCAGTCATGGCTCCCAGCAGCAGCCCCAGGTAGAGCAGCAGCTCACTGCAGCCCAGCCGCCAGCCAAACCAGCTGGGAGGGGCAGGTGATGCCCCCCTACGCCATCCACTGTCACCACAGGCTCCCCTGGACCCTCCTCCACAATAAGTCCCAAACTGGCTGAGATCCAAACTAAGCAGAAACCCCATGGCCATCGAGAAGAGGACTACACCCAAGGTGGACGGGATGAAGAAGGTACAAACAGTAACACATACAGACATGGCGAACATCCCCAGCAATCTGTAGGAAGGACAGAGAGCACACAGAGAGTCAGAGAAGAGCTGCTCAAGCTCAACCATGCCAAGGAAACAGGCATATGGTAAAGATCTAAGTGAACCTAATCTGTGGCAAGTATAATCAGATGTAACTACATGTTGACAAAGTAAATGTTGACAAAAACAACTGATGTAGCAAGGAAAATATACCTAAGGTTACTGGACATGGGAGAGCCGCCCAAACCGAACACCAGAGCCTGTTCCATGCCCCAAAGGAGGAGGGCGTCCAGTGGTGACAACATACCCAGCGCCCACAGCAGAGGTAGGACCAGGAACACCACATGAAGCACCTGACTGGTTAGCTGGAGCTCTGGCACTGGACCTGTAAATCTGGACACCAGCATGGGAAAAAAACAAGAATCAAAGAGTCACAAAATGTCATGAATAATCTCCTCTGAAAATGTATCCATAAAAAGTTTCAGAACAGTCATTGAGGCCAATTTAGTTATTTCTATCTTACCGATCAGCTAGGTCCACAGCTATGAAAGTTAATATGTAGAGTGGTCGGGTGAGTGGGGTGATCTCATAGGTGTCCTGTGCCTGGAATGTGGCCGTCTCTGTGGCCGTGTTGACGATAAGGGAGTACTCCGCTGTACACAGAGTCACCCAGCTCAGGACAAATACCACCAAGGCTACACCCACACTGCCATAGAGTGCAGTCAACCTGCCCAGGAGCACATACCATGTCCCCAGGCCACAGAGGGCCCCTGCCAGCACGGTGTGAAGCACCACATTCAGCCCAAACCTCTTCCCCGGGGCGATGAACCTCACCGTCTCTGGGCCTACACAGTGGGTGAACTCCACCTCCTCCTCATCTGCCAGGATGTTGGGCACTCCCAGCCGCTCCACCATGCCATTCCTGCGGGCAGCGTATAGTGCCAGGGCCTGCACACCCACTGCTGCCCCAAGCATGAGCAGACCAGAGAGCATGGCAGCGTGGAGCTCCTCCAGCAGCTGCAGCTGGCACAGCAGTGTGCCAATGCCACCTAACAGCCATGGTGTCAAGAACAAGACCACCTGGTTGACATAGACATAAGGCGGGGCACAGTAGCCCAACTTGAAGCGCGGACCCCCCAGCACCGTCTGAGGGAAGCGCTTCCAGAAGAACTCCTGCTTGTATTCATTGAGCAGGGGCACATCTGGCCCCATCCTGACCATGCCCTAGGGGGGTGCAGGTCATCTCCCCGGAGCCGCAGTACACTTCCGTGTCATCCTATAGGACAAGATCTAAGAGGCAGCTTGAGTCATTTGTCTGCCATAAAATTAATGCTGCAGGAGATCAAATTTACTCAATACAAAGACAGCAGTTGAATAAACACCACCAGGTATATTACGAAAATATTGATAAACAATGTAGAATACCATGAAACACCTAATGTATTGTAAAAAAAAAACAACAACACAGAATTAAATGGAACAAACTCCCTCAACCTACCAAACATGGCTATGTATTGTTGTCAACAGGTTTGCTAGCTAAGTTTTCAACTGCTGACAAAGAGAGCTGGCTGCCTGGTTGTGTCATTAGTGGTGGCATATAGTGGTGACTAAGTTCGTAGTCAGGTCAATATTATTGCATAGCTACAGTAGATGTTGTATAAACGAAGTAACCTTGACTCAGAAATGTAAACAATGATGGCTAGCAACCTAGCAACGTTAGCGCAACAAGGTTACCAATAAAACATAATATAAGCTAGCTACATTCATATATGGGGTAGCTAACTAGCTACTTAGCGAATGTCAGACAAGGTTAGTGAATATTACTTGAAATACGCAATAACATTAACTAGCTACCGTTGTAGCAGGCGAATAACGCTAGATGTCCGGATTTAACTACCAATATTGCTAGCAAACTGCAGTGCCTATAGTAGCTAACGTTAGCTAGCTATGTTACTTAACGTTACCTATGAATTGAGAGAAGGGATATCCTTCGAATCAAACGGCTGTCTTATTCATCTTCAATAGTATGGCAATTTGTTAAGATACCAAAAAGATGGCTAAATGCGTCTTTCCCAGTGATAAGCAATGATAGTTAGCTAGCTAACAACAGTAGCTGGCTAACAAAGCTTAACCACAACAAGATGTGAGGGCGTGTGCTCCAACTAGGATAGGCGGGGTTTGCACTTTTCGACCAATTGGTGTACTGAGTGGGCGTAAAAAAAATCAGACAAACTCCACCTATCCATCCTCTCCACCCATTCATAGCCTACAGTCATTGCTCCCACCCCACTCGACAGCCACACACACCTATACCATGACGAAACTCAAACAACAACCCTAACATCTGGCTGCATCAATTATATAAGCAGTATTCTCTAGTGTCTAGACAACTGTTCAGCGCACAGGAGGTTGGTGACGCCTTAATTGGGGAGAACGGGCTCGTGGAAATGGCTGGAGTGGAATAGCATGGTATCAACTACATCAAACACATGGGTGTCTGATGCCATTCCATTCGCTCCCTTCCAGACATTATTATGAGCCGTCCCCCCAACAGCCTCCACTGGTTCAATGGTCTATTTGACAGAACAATATAAATGTTAGCTGCTTCCTGATCCAAGAATACATACACAGAATTATTCAGACATGGGATGAATAATAGGATGACATATAGCAGGGGTTATTCCTGATGTTTGCATTGAACTGCTCTTTTCCTATTTGCCTTCCCACCCAGAGAGCAAAATTGGTTGATAGACGTCTTTTCAACATCTTTTCATCATATTGTGCTCATAGGGTTATGGATAGGTATAGCTAAGTATTATGATGGGTGGTAATTGATAAGGGATTTCCATTCCCATTACTGTATACAAACAGGGACCGTAGTCAGTTCACTGGGGTCAAGATCAACTCATAGTTCAGAGTTGTTTGAGAGCCACCTCTGAGACGCAGGGATTTGGATTGTGATAAGGCCAAAAAGGATCAGGATGTTGGGAGTTGTAGACGTGTAAAAGGGGGTGATTCCATACAGTGTCAGTAAAGCACTACTCACAGCAGATTTTGTTGTTATTGCCCTCAACAATTATTTCAAAGAGATAATTTGGGGTTAAACAGGATGGAAATGGCTTCATCTCATGAAAATCTTCACTGATCAGCTGATGTTTAAAACAGTCATCAGTAAACAACAAGTCCTTTAGGTATAATGAGATGGTAGGTGTGGACCCCTTGGTTTTAGAGGCAAAATAGGACAAGACTATTACTATACAGTGCCAGTCAAAAGTTTGGACACACCTACTCATTCAAGGGTTTTTCTTTATTTGTACTATTTTATACATTGTAAAATAATAGTGAAGACATCAAAACTATGAAATAACACATGGAATCTTGTAGTAACCAAAAAAGTGTTAAACAAATCAAAATATATTTTAGATTTTAGATTCTTCAAAGTAGCCACCCTTTGCCTTGATGAAAACTTTGCACACTCTTGGCATTCTCTCAACCAGCTTCACCTGGAATGCTTTTCCAACAGTCTTGAAGGAGTTCCCACATATACTGAGCACAACCCAATCGAGATGGTTTGGGATGAGTTGGACCGCAGAGTGAAGGAAAAGCAGCCCAACTCATCCCAAACCATCTTAATTGGGTTGAGGTCGGTGATTGTGGAGGCCAGGTCATCTGATGCAGCACTCCATCACTCTCCTTCTTGGCAAAATAGCTCTTACACAGCCTGGAGGTGTGTTGGGTCATTGTCCTGTTGAAAAACAAATGATAGTGGGACTAAGTGCAAACCAGATGGGATGACGTATCGCTGCAGAAGGCTGTGGTAGCCATGCTGGTTAAGTGTGCCTTGAATTCTAAATAAATCACTGACAGTGTCACTAGCAAAGTACCCCCACACCATCACACCTCCTCCTCCATGCTTCACGGTGGAACCACACATGCGGAGATCATCCGTTCACCTACTCTGTGTCTCACAAAGACACTGCGGTTGGAACCAAAAATCTAAAATTTGGACTCATCAGACCAAATGACAGAATTCCACTGGTCTAATGTCCATTGCTCGTTTCTTGGCACAAGCAAGTCTCTTGTTCTTATTGGTGTGCTTTAGTAGTGGTTTCTTTGCAGAAATTTAACCATGAAGGCCTGATTCATGCAGTCTCCTCTGAACAGTTGATGTTGAGATGTGTCTGTTACTTGAACTCTTTGAAACATGTATTTGGGCTGCAATTTCTGAGTCTGGTAACTCTAATGAACTTATCCTCTGCAGCAGAGAGAACTCTTGGTCTTCCTTTCCTGTGGCAGTCCTCATGAGACCCAGTTTCATCATATCGCTTGATGGTTTTTGCGTCTGCACTTGAAGAAACGTTCAAAGTTCTTGAAATTTTCGGATTGACTGGCCTTCATGTCTTAAAGTAATGATGGACTGTCGTTTCTCTTTGCTTATTTTAGCTGTTCTTGCCATAATATGGACTTGGTCTTTTACCAAATAGGGCTATCGTCTGAATAGCAACCCTACGTTGTCACAGCGCAACTGATTGGCTCAAAAGCATTAAGAAGGAAAGAAATTCCACAAATGAACTTTAAAGAAGGCACACCTGTTAATTGAAATGCATACGAGGGGACTACGTCATGAAGCTGGTTGAGAGATTGCCAAGAATGTGCAAAGCTGTCATCAAGGGAAAGGGTGGCTACTTTGAAGAATCTCAAATATAAAATATATTTTGATTTGTTCACCCCTTTTTTGTTTACTACATGATTCCATATGTGTTATTTCATAGTTTTGATGTCTTCACTATTATTCTACAATGTAGAAAATAGTAGAAATAAAGAAAAACCCTTGAATGAGTAGGTGTGTCCAAACATTTGACTGGTACTGTATGTAAGAGTCAAATAAATAGCACAGATATTGTTGTCCAGGCAAAGTCAAAAACAAAGGGTTTACTACCTCAGAATGTTATCCCTCAGGAACAATGAAAAGCACATCCATCGCTGTAATTAGAATGACATCAAATACATGGCTTCAGTCTTTGCTTCTTATCCCAAGTATTTTTTTTTTACCTTGGCACTTGCCAGTGTCTTTAATTCCTAGAGTTTATGCGCTCACCGCAGAAGACTCAAAGGATTACTAATATTAATATTACGTTTTAACCCCTTGTTATCATCGTTTAATACAAAAGAGCAAATCCTCAGCTCCTTTTGTTATTTTAGTATAATGAAAGTGATTGCGGTTTATAGCTTGTCTGGCCCCTCCAGATGTTATTTTTTCTGTCAGGGGAAGAGAGGAAGGAGGCCAAACAGGAGGATCATGGGGAGTAATCAAGATAAAAAAAATATATAATATATAAACACAAAGAAAGATCATCTGGAGCAAAGGAGATTACAATTGTTGTCGGCTAAGACAGAGGATGGGGTTGAACAGGAGGTTATGCTCTTCTGTCATCTTGAAAAAAAGCAATCTATGCACCATGTAATACACAAATGGAAAAACCCCTCAGCAGTCACAACAACCTATATTACACCCTGTAGTCCTGCCACAGTGAAACTCAAATATAACCCTCGTCCCCGTTTTATCTTTACATACAGTACCTTCATAAAGTATTCATACCCCTTGACTTATTCCACATTTTACTGTGTTACAGCCTGAATTGCAAATGTATTAAATTGTTGTCTTTTCTCACCAATCTACACACCATACCCCATAATGACAAAGTGAAAACATCTTATTGGAAATGTTTGTAAATGTATTGAAAATGAAATACAGAAATATCTCATTTACATAGTAAGTATTCACACCCATACGTCAATACTATGTAGAAGCACCTTTGTAAGTAATTACAACTGTGAGTATTTTGGGTTATGCCTCTAAGAGCTTTCCATACCTGATTAGTGTAACATTTGCCCATTAATCTTTTCAGAATTCTTCACATTCTGTCAAATTGGTTGTAGATCATTGCTAGACAACCATTTTCAGGTCTTGCCATAGATTTTCAAGTAGATTTAAGTCAAAACTGTAACTTGGCCACTCAGGAACATTCATTGTCTTCTTGGTAAGCTACTCCAGTGTAGATTTGTCCTTGTGTTTTAGGTTATTGTCCTGCTGAAAGATAAATTCATCTCCCAGTGTCTGGTGGAAAGCAGACTGAACTAGTTTATCCTCTAGGATTTTGCCTGTGATCACCTTCATTACGTTTCTTTTTCACCCATAACATGATGCAGCCACCACTATGCTTGAAAATATGGAGAGTGGCACTCAGTAATTTGTTGTATTACATTTACCCCAAACATAACACTTTGTATTCAGGACAAAAGGTGAATTTCTTTGCCACATTTGTTGCAGTATTACATTTGTGCCTTGTGGCAAACAGGATGCATGTTTTGTTATAAACTCAGCAAAAAAAGAAACGTCCTCTCACTGCTAACTGCGTTTATTTTCAGCAAACTTAACATGTGTAAAGATTCAACAACTGACACATAAACTGAACAAGTTCCACAGACATGTGACAAACAGAAATTGAATAATGTGTCCCTGAACAAAGGGGGGGGGTCAAAATCCAAAGTAACAGTCAGTATCTGGTGTGGCCACCAGCTGCATTAAGTACTGCAGTGCATCTCCTCCTCATGGACTGCACCAGATTTGATAGTTCTTGCTTTGAGATGTTACCCCACTCTTACACCAAGGCACCTGCAAGTTCCCGGACATTTCTGGGGGGAATGGCCCTAGCCCTCACCCTCCGATCCAACAGTTCCCAGACGTGCTCAATGGGATTGAGATCCGGGCTCTTCGCTGGCCATGGCAGAACACTGACATTCCTGTCTTGTAGGAAATCACACACAGAATGAGCAGTATGGCTGGTGGCATTGTCATGCTGGAGGGTCATGTCAGGATGAGCCTGCAGGAAGGGTACCACATGAGGGAGGAGGATGTCTTCCCTGTAACGCACAGCATTGAGATTGCCTGCAATGACAACAAGCTCAATCCGATGAAGCTGTGACACACCGCCCCAGACCATGACGGACCCTCCCCCTCCAAATTGACCCCGCTCCTGAGTACAGGCCTCGGTGTAACACTCATTCCTTCGACGATAAACGCGAATCCAACCATCACCCCTGGTGAGACAAAACCGCGACTCGTCAGTGAAGAGCACTTTTTTCCAGTCCTGTCTGGTCCAGCGACGGTGGGTTTGTGCCCATAGGCGACGTTGTTGCCAGTGATGTGTGGTGAGGACTTGCCTTACAACAGGCCTACAAGCCCTCAGTCCAGCCTGTCTCGGCCTATTGCGGACAGTGTGAGCACTGATGGAGGGATTGTGCGTTTCTGGTGTAACTCGGGCAGTTGTTGTTGCCATCCTGTACCTGTCCCGCAGGTGTGATGTTCGGATGTATTGATCCTTTGCAGGTGTTGTTACACGTGGTCTGCCACTGCACGGATGATCAGCTGTCCATTCTGTCTCCCTGTAGCGCTGTCTTAGGCGTCTCACAGTATGGACATTGCAATTTATTGCCCTGGCCACATCTGCAGTCCTCATGCCTCCTTGCAACATGCCTAAGGCACATTCACGCAGATGAGCAGGGACCCTGGGCATCTTTCATTTGGTGTTTTTCAGAGTCAGTAGAAAGCCCTCTTTAGTGGCCTAAGTTTTCAGAACTGTGACCTTAATTGCCTACCGTCTGTAAGCTGTTAGTGTCTTAACGACCGTTCCACAGGTGCATGTTCATTAATTGTTTATGGTTCATTGAACAAGCATGGGAAACAGTGTTTAAACCCTTTACAATGAAGATCTGTGAAGTTATTAGGATTTTTATGAATTATCTTTGAAAGACAGGGTTCTGAAAAAGGGACGTTTCTTTTTTTGCTGAGTTTACTTTTATTCTGTACAAGCTTCTTTTCCCTCTGTCATTTAGGTGAGTATTGGGGAGTAACTACAATGTTGTTGATCCATCCTCAGTTTTCTATCGCAGCCATTAAACTTTGTAACTGTTTTAAAGTCACCATTGGCCTCTTGATGAAATCCCTGAGCAGTTTCCTTCCTCTCCAGCAACTGAGTTAGGAGGGATGCCTGTATCTTTGTAGAGACTGGGTGTATTGATACACCATCCAAAGTTTAATTAATAACTTCACCATGTTTTTTTTTCTTTCTTTCTTATTTTTTACCCTTCTTTGTGAGGCATTGGAAAATCTCCCTGGTCTTTGTGGTTGAATCTGTGTTTGAAATTCACTGCTCGACTGAGATACCTTACAGATAATTGTATGTGTGGGGTACAGAGATGAGGTAGTCAAGCTAACTGTACTTATTTAGGCTTGCCATAACAAAGGGTTGAATACTTATTTACTCAGTACATTTCAGCTTTACATTTTTAATGAATTTGCAAAAAAAAAAATAATAATTCCACTTTGACATTATGGGGTATTGTGTGTAGGTCTGTGCACACCCCCAGGCTGTAACACAACAACATTTGGGAAAAGTCAATGGGTGTGAATACTTTCTGAAGGCACTGTATAGGCTGATAGTGGGATAACAATTTATGAATTAAAACTTGCAGGGTCAGGAAAGGAGCAACATCCATGCTAAACATAATGCTGGGAATTTGCAAAGACCACTGAGATAAAGCTATAGCATAATGCACACTGAACGCAGTGCATTCTGACTGTAGCCTACATTCATCTCGATCTGAGATCCCAAAGAAATACAGTACAGATACCTCAATGGAGCAGTAATGTCTATGTTTGGGCTTGAGACTGGTTATGGTCAGGGGATGGTTAAGCGTAGAGTTGCAAATGGTCCCAGAATATTTGTGGAGCTAGATATAGTGTTAACATGGATGCTCTTGCCTGTAAGCATCCAGTTGATGCAAATTATACTCGGTCATTGTAGTCACTGAAAGCACATTCAAGTATAAGCTTATAATCCAATTAATAATATATCAACTGAAAAAATAAATAATGTTCCTTTTTTTCTAAGGATAAGATTATGCTTCCTGAGTAGTATATCCACACAGAATCAGATGTATTTTCCCCTTCTCTCTCATTTTCCCTCTCTCTTCTTTACTGTCTGTTCTTTTTTGTTCCAGGGAGATAGACAGGAAATGAATTACAACGAGACTGACCGACCACATCAATAACAGTTTTTACAGAGGGCATTATGTTAAGATGGTCTCTGAATGGGGCATTTGCTTGTGGGGCTGTAAAACTGACTTGGCAACATAAAACGCACTCTTGAAAAATAAATGCAGTCAAATGTTGATGCTGCTGCCTTGGTTGCCATAGTAAAATACAATTTCATAATAAGCATTCAAGGAAACTGATTTGTGTTGCCGTAATTGTAACCTCTACATCACACACAGCTTCGAAGTGTGTTATGAATGTGTAATATATTGTTCCTCATGACTTGGTCCCAGAATATTTTCCATTATAATGAATATAGAACTAGGCTATATCTTTCAAAAATCCTGGTATTTCTTCAACCCTTGGACACATTTTAGTGTTAATTGTGCTTTATAGTCTGTATTATTTGCTGATTGGGCTTAAAACATCCATTAACCTGCTCAACCCTTTCACTTCACCCACAACCCCCAACCCCCTGCACTGGAAACTGAGTAGATAGCACTGAAAATATGGTTCATTCAGCAATTATTCACAGAGTCTTTGGCTAATGGTACTCTGAATGCACAGACACAGCAAAATGTAGAGAGTCAGTGGACCAGCAGTAATGGCCCCATGTAGAGAGAGAGAGAGAGAGAGTGTGTGTGTGTCTGTGTGTGTCTGTGTGTGTGTGTGTGTGTGTGTGGGGTATAAAGCATAATTCTCAACAAGTGCAAACATGTCTAATGATGAAGCTATACTATGGTTGCAGAGACTCACACTCACTCTTCCTTACCACTCCCCCCTCCCAGGCTCCATATCAGGCAGATGAAAACATAACCTGTCACATTCCATCCCATTAAACCAGCTATGAACCATGTGCTCTAGAGAGAGAGAAAGAGAGGGGAGAGTGGGTAGGAGAAGAGAGAGGAGCACAGAGTGAGAGAGGAGATGGGGGGGGGGGTGACGGCCAAGTGCATCTGGGCTCACCCAAGACTAATGCATTATTCACAATCTTTATGCTAATGTAATTTTTATGCAAAAAATACGGACAGATATATCCAAGGGACAAACACACTGTAGGAAGGACTTTACTTAGTGCGTATCTAGACCTATGTACATACTGTACATACAAACATGTACACATATCACATATCCACACATACTGTACTTAAATGAGTCATGTGCACTTATCCATTGGAATATCTAATGCATTAGACAACTCGCATCAAGCCCCAAATCTGTGCATTACTGTGCTTTTCAGTGAGGGCCCATCAGCTGCCATTTGATGTCAAGCAAAGCAAGGTAATGACAGTGCACTTACACACTCAGTCATTAGCCCTGCTTAATGCTGGGAGTTAACACAAATTAAGTGAAGTTAAGTACATGCATTAGAGGAGCTCTTTAGGGTAGAGAGCATTTCACTCTTGCAGGAACTGGATGTTGTTCCATACGTTTTGAACAGGTCACGTTAGCTGTGAGCATAACCTAGGGCATTACTGAACATCGACTCAACCTGGCCTTGAATCAAAGTGTTACTCGGTAGAATAGAATTTACAGTGGACTGACTGACAGTGGTCTGAGGGCAGGGAGGATGGAACACGAGGGACACCTAGTGGTCACAATGGTGTCACTGTGTGGGAAACTAACACTTGCTTCATGGTGGTGTTTATAATTAGCTGAGGGCACAAATAGGGAATACATGTTCTTGTTACACCCAGAGTACATTTTATTTCCCTCTGGGAAGTTTCAGTGCTTAACAGGATAGTTCAAAATGACATTGGTTTCCTAACCCTGTCGGCAGTCTATGACAAGGTATGACAGCAATCCATGCTTTGGTTTCATTTCCCTGGCAGTTTCCACGTGCCAGGGAAACTACGTTTTAGCATTTATGGCACAAATTCCATATTAGCATATTTTGTGAATCATGTTCAAATCATCTATAAGTGACTTTGTTGAGATTCAATTAATTTGAGATACTTTCGGATGATTTGGACACGATGCACGAAAAATTCTAATATCGGTAACATGTCTTGAATGGGATTTGTGCCCCAAATGTGGGAATGCATGTGGAAACAGTGCCAGGGAAACTAAACAAAAACATGGATTGCTGTCATACCTTGTCATAGACTGCTGACAGCACGTGTCAAACTCATTCCACGGAGAGCCGAGTGTCTGCAGGTTTTCATCCTCCCTTGTACTTGATTGATGAATTAAGGTCACTAATTACTAAGGAACTCGACTCAACTGGTTGTCTAGGTCTTAATTGAAAGGAAAAACCAAAAACCTGTAGACACTCAGCCCTCCGTGGAATGAGTGATACCCCTGGTTTACAGGGTTTGGAAACCAATATGTTATTTTGTCAGTCGGGTGAACTATTCGTTTAAATACTGTACTTAGAGGACAAGTCTTGTTTTTGGTAAAAGTTATAGTACTGAGCAAGAGTAACATGAATACGGCAATGATGGCAAGTAAGTCAGCTTGCACATCAACCAAAGGGCCAACTGTAAGAGATCACTGGTTTATTTGCAGTAACAGTCCATGAGAGACACATATTAGAGGGAAAACCATACTGGGCCTTTAAAAAGAGGCTAACATGCTGAAACTGACAGATCTCTGCAATCCATTTGGACCTCATTCAAGGTTATGGCTCCATCTGAGTGACTGCAGATTATTGTCCACAGAGAGGTGTGCGAAAGCTGGATTATCCACTTGTTGGGGATCCATTTGACCCAATGAACACAACATGCCAGCCTCAAACGCCCTTGCATCTGTGGGTGTTTTTCACATTTTTTCCAGTTTTGGAGGCGAGGAAAGGAGTATGATGGACGTGACTTCAAACCTCACAGTATTAAATAGATTACAGTGGTGACTGGTTGGAGAATAACAGTTGTGTATAGAAAGAGGCAGTTGTTCATGCCACACTCACCTAACATAGGGATACTGTACTCAGCTCTATTCAAGTATCAACTGATGATCCTTGGTCCTGAATGGGCTGGTCCCCCCCAAAAATACGTTACTTGAAAAATATATACAGACATATATTTCGACAAACCATACAGCAGTTTGCGTCACATTTTGTGTCACAAAAATAAACATGTATAAATTCTGAACAAACAAAGTAAAGGACGTAATCTACAGTTGAGTTATATACAGTCTATAGAGCAGAAGTTCAGCTGATTTGAACAACATTCCCACCAGTTCTCTGTCAGTGCAACTGCACACACAGGAGCATCAGGATCATCCCATTGCTGTACTGGGGGCTTAGATTGCGGGTTTAGGAACGCACCCGCTCTGGAATATGTAAAAGAATAGCATGCACACACACACAGGTAAGCTTTTGCAGTGTATCCTCTGACATGTAAAATATAATAATATCACATTATCACAAATAGTAATCAGATTAGCAAGCATGACTATCTATCAGCATGCACAAGATTAAGTGGATCAACCTGCAATAGAGGGAGGTAGTAGCTTTTGCAACAGTTAGTGCAGCAACACAAGAGCCTGAGTTTAGATTATTTACCTACCCACTGTCCTATTGGTTGGGGTAGGTGATAAGGGCCCTGTACCCGTTCGGCAGGAGGCCGGTGGTTGGCAGGGTGCTTTTTGTTCTTCTGATCTGCCTGAAGGTCCTCACTGCCTGGGCAATACGGGCGTGGTTGGCAGTGCTGCTGTGCTTTTGTTTCTCATCTGAGATGGGAATTAACACAGTTGTGTGAATGTAAGTGTTGCCTCTGACAGGATGAGCGTGTCAAACCCTAATGACTGGAGGACCGAGCCTAATGAGTCCCACAGTATAACCAAAGAGAGAGAGAGTGAGAAGTATGATCTCTGTGTTGGCTAAACTACATAAAAGTCATCAGTTGTTAATATCACACCTCTGCCCATCATGGAGGTGAATGAAACATCAGTGTTCCGCATTACAAGACACCTGTATTTTAGAATGTTGGTATTTCAATAATATTGATATCATGATGCACTGTGCAGATGTACTGTGTGTGACAGATGACAAGGAGTGCTAACTAACGTTTGGGCGTGTCGTGGGGCAGTGCTTAGTCCAGGTTGCAGGCAATGTTCCTTCTAAACTGTGCAGTGTGTGGGCACGCAGCTCCCCCGGGACTGCAGTGCAGAAGAAATATCAGCCCACGCAGGGAAGCACGAGGTTGAACTTCACTCAACTTTCTAGTTTTCCCCTTTAGTTAACATTATCAACGTTTCCCTTTACTGTGTGAATTGTGGTTGAATTAACGCAATAGCCATTTTCAATGCAACATACCGAAACAAAATGAACTATGCAATAGATTTTCTTGTAGGCAGAGCGCATTGGAGTAGGATTCTATTGCATTGACAGGCACGACTCAGGCCCGTACTCTACACAGACCGGTGCATCTTAACCAATCAGAGCTGCAGTATCCCTATATGCAAATAGACCATCGCCATATTTGGATCTGTGCCATTCAATCTGAACTGGACTGTGTTTACAGCATGAGTGGTGGCGAGTAGATGCGCTTGTTTTGAGATCAAAGCAAGAGCTGCATGTAGCCAGGTGTGAAATTCGTTCATATTCTTTGCTAGTAAGTGAGTTATTGGCCCAGTTATAGCTCATTTCTAGTCAGCAATGGGGGAGTGGTTGCTTCCTACAAGAGCACAAAACGTATGCATTTCAAACCATCTTTGAAAAACAAGAGCTTTTTTTCCTGTCTTAAAGGGGCAGTGTTATATTTTATAAATTGTATTTTGGAAAGTGGTTTCTTGCAACAAAAAAACACTTTCAGTCATCTCCTTGTCTGAAGGACAAGTGGATAAACAGGTTAATGTCAAGCCCTGCATGTTTTTTTCTAAAGTATCATGGAATGTAAGCCTACATTGAACACAACACATTTGCTGCTACTGTAGACTGAATAACAGAACAGCTATTTCCATGTTAAAATGTTATGTGATGCATTTTTCTCCATAGTTTTGGGGTACTTTTACCCCTTTTTCGTGATATCCAATTGGTAGTTACAGTCTTGTCCCATCGCAGCAACTCCCCTACGGACTCGGGAGAGGCTAAGGTCGCATCATGGGTCTCCCAGTCACGGCCGGCTGTGATGCAGCCTGGGATCGAACTTGGGTCTGTCATGATGCCTCTGGCACTGCAATGGAGTGCCTTAGACCGCTGCGCCACCCGGGAGGCTTTTCCCCATTGTTTTTGATGGTAGGCCTACATCATGATCAAATAGCCACAGTAGCCTACTTGGTACAGGTACAGCCTCAGTGTTACTGAGTAAACGCGCGTCAGAAGTTGCACAGAAATTTCACAATATTCAAGTTTGTGCTCAGTAGACCTGAAATTTTGTCAGTGCCGAAATTTTTTTATGGAATATTGGAACCAGGATCTCACTACCAAGGAAGTGTTGGAGTCCTCCACCCAGACTGGTGCCACACCAAGGGGCAGCCTAGGACATGAGGGGCAGCAGAGCCATGGGAATGGGAATTTGTGGAGAGAGAGGGAGGGACGGTGAATACCACAAGAGAGGAGATACTGTATACACAAATTTACAGGTGATATTATTGGGTTTCCATATGAAGTGCACATGCGAACACTTCAGCAACACTGTTTCAAGTCTCTCTGACCTCACTAATGAGTCCTGCACTGCCTCCTACCTATGCTTCCTGCCTCACTGCACCCGCTAGTCTCTGCTATACCCACACTCATGTTACAGTATGGATGACTGCATTTCTGCTGTCTTTCATCATGTTTAAGCATCTAATACGATAATGATCATTCAATAATAATTACAACGGTTGAATGAAAACAAAAGCAAGAGCCGGGTGAGAGCAGGCATAAGCCTGAAACGAGAGGGCTGGGGGTCAAGAGAGAGGAGAGGGTTTTGTTTATGTTTAATGAGAAAGCCCAGGATCCCCCTCTCTCTCGTTCCTACATCCTCTGGTAACGAGTACAGGGGGCTGGGTTGACCCTGCTAATAAGGGGCAAATCCATTGGTGCATTATCGGCCGTGGCATCATCTAATCAGCAGGATGAACTGAGATGGCTTAGGCTGCTTTTAATTCGGCGCTGGAGGAGCATTACTGCCCCAATCTCTCATTATGTGCAGATCAAATCAGGGAGACTGACTGGGAGTTTGATCCTTGTTTTTGGTAGTTGCTGTTTGGTTGTTGTTTTTCTGTCCGCTGTTTGATTTCAAGTTGCATTGCAGTTGACATGATATGGCCTGTTATTTGTGCTTTTAGAGAAATGAGGCCTTTGTGGCTTTTTAGGTCAGTCTCATAAAGGACATGGAGATAACTGTATCTTCTACTGCAGACCACTGCAGATAAGACAAAGCTCTTGCCAAGCAAGTGATACACAAAGGCAGTACCATAATGCTGTCTGTATATTTCTCGGTCAATACGCTCTCACCTGGAACCCTGTGCAGAGTAGCTCAGCCCTGGTCCTCTCCTCCAGGGTGACCATCACTTCATCCAGAACTTTCAGCCTGGAGAGGTGTTATACCACCGCCGGCCTATCGAGGGTTTGCCTTGCCCCCTGGGACAACAGAAAACATTTGCTCATGTAGGAACTCCAAGTGAAGGCTGCAAGGCTGTCCTGAGAGGGCGAAACTGGCATGGGGCTGTTTGTGAGTCCAACACAGTTCTCTGAATTCACCACCCTCAGAGACCACACTTCTATCATCTCCAATGTTCCAGCTAATAGCCCCCCTGTCCTCCCCTTCTCCCTGGTCCAGCTGATAGCCCCCCTGCCCTCCCCATCTCCCTGGTCCAGCTGATAGCCCCCCTGCCCTCCCCATCTCCCTGGTCCAGCTAATAGCCCCCCAGCCCCCCTGCCCTCCCCATCTCCCTGGTCCAGCTAATAGCCCCCCTGCCCTCCCCATCTCCCTGGTCCAGCTGATAGCCCCCCTGCCCTCCCCTTCTCCCTGGTCCGGCTGATAGCCCCCCTGTCCTCCCCATCTCCCTGGTCCAGCTGATGGTACCCTCTGCTCCCCCTTGGCCAGGGGACAAAGCCATCCTCTCCGGTCAGAGCCTTGTCTGTCCCAGCAGGAGGGAAGGCTGAGGGAAGGACAAGGAGAGGAGAGGAGGTCTTGCCAGGGCACATGGGTGCAGCAGTGATCTCATGCTGCTGACAGCAGGAGGTATTGTTTCTGGAGCGGCTGTTGGCTCTCCACCCTAGCAGGATTAAGCTCCCTGGGGGAAGGGACAGGACAGGGGGATGGGGGCTGTGGGGTAAACAGGCTGGCACAGCTGAGCAGGCCTCCATAGATGGCAAGCCCTCTGCACTGATCCATGGGCTTCAGATGGGTGCTGAACCCAGGCCAATAGTGTCTGATAACGGCCCTACCATTTGGTCAGCGGATTTGTCTCTGATGCTGGCCAGTTTGAGGCACAGCAGACGGCCCATCATGTAATCGCTTAATTTAGAACTACAGAGTTGCATTGAGTGTGTGTTTTGGTGAAAGTGAATCTGTGAGCTTGCGTGTGAGAATTTGTGTGTGGATGTAAGTGAGGTGGAGTGTGTGTGTGTGTGTGTGTGTGTGTCTGTCTCAGTACACATATTTGTAGGTTAGGTTTGGTCTCTTGGATTTCCAATGCCCACAGAACTCAGGGGCTTTCCAGTGAAAATGAACACATACTGAAATACAGGTGAAGGAGACCCATAAGGGGAATCCTTTTACCATTTTCATTATGTTAAGGGGGTAAAACAATTCACTGAGTCATTGCTTGATTGTAGTAATTGTAGCTTACAGTAGACATACAAGGTTGTAACCATTGGTAACAAAATGTAACTCAAAGGATTCCCTACAACTGACAGCTCAATCAGGGAGGGTAGGCGTCTTGCTTTATACTGTATGTCCACTACCATTTCATGCTTTTCCATTTTTCCTTCCCTACTCACTTCATACCAGAAGAATCTACCCATCAGAAGCATGTTGTGCAATAACCATGGAGATATATCCATTAGGGCCAAACCTCGTCATTTTGGAGCCATGAGGGAGGCAGCTGATGGGAGAGATTACACATATGATCTCTCATTAATCTCATGAGAGTTTGGGCACGCAAAAGGGGAGCGGGGGCGTCTCGCTCCCCCACGGTTCGTGACTGAGCCCTGATGTGACTCACACAGACCCCCATTGTGAAGGGTGGTGTGTTGGGTTTGATTGCTGCATTTTCATGTCTTAATTGAAGACATGAAAAGATTAAGAAAGAAAAAGAAGGGAAGTGGAAAAAAACGAGCGAGAAAGTGCAAATCACCCGCCTGGGGTGAGAATGAGATGTAGGCGGAGACCCTGATTACACGTTGGCTTGATTGTTCCTCATAACCCTGACCTTCAATCAATGTCGATTCTCCTTAATACTAGCTACCCCACACACGCCACAGTAGGGTGGTAACGATCTATCATTATGGCACTATATTTTCACCCCTTAGTTTGCAAACACTGCAGATCAAAATAAAACAGTTTAGATGCCAAATGTACTTTGCACATGATGAGTGCATCACCATAATTCAATACCTGCAGTACAGACTGAAGTTAGTGGACATTTACACACTGAATTAATTCCTCATTACAGTATACACTAAGTATACAAAACATTAAGAACACCTGCTCTTTCCATGACATAGACTGACCAGGTGAGTCCAGGTGAAAGCTATGAACCCTTGATATCACTTGTTTTTTTCCCCACTTGTTTTTAAGCCTTGAGACATGGATTGTGCATGCGTGCCATTCAGAGGGTAAATGGGCAAGACCAAATATTTAAGTGCCTTTAAACAGGGTATGGTAGTAGGTACCAGGCACATGGGTTTGTGTCAACAGCAACAGCAACGCTGCTGGGTTTTTCACGCTAAACCGTTTCCTGCGTGTATCAAGAATGGTCCACCACCCAAAGGACATCCAGGCAACTTGACACAACTTGTGGGAAGCATCGGAGTCAACATGGGCCAGCATCTCTGTGCAACTCAATATTAGGAAGGTATATGAGTGCAACGGAATGGCTCAGTACTGCCAGAAAGGGCTGCTGATGGAGAGGTACCTGTAGTTTGTTCATACCCAGGAACAGCCTCCTCATTTTGGTAACGGGTTGGAGGTGGTTCTCTACCAGGTGCAGCTCCAGCAGGAAAGCCTGACCAAAGAAGTAGGTCTCCCCCAGGGTCTTGATCCGGTTCGGGTCCAAGACCAGCTCCCGCAACCAGTGCAGCCCCTCCCAGCCCTCCACCTGTCTGATCTCATTACCTGAGAGGAGAAGGTGGGATATGAAATCAGTAGGTAATTACATGACTACAGCTACCCCTCTTACCCATTTGATTTGACCGGCATCATTGCAAATTACAACACAGAATTTCATAAACTCTGCGATTTTATTTTTTATTTATTTATTTTACTAGGCAAGTCAGTTAAGAACACATTCTTATTTTCAATGACGGCCTAGGAACAGTGGGTTAACTGCCTTGTTCAGGGGCAGAACAACAGATTTGTACCTTGTCAGCTCAGGGTTTTGATCTTGCAACCTTTCGGTTACTAGTCCAACGCTCTAACCACTAGGCTACCTGCCGCCCCATTCAGTTACTGTGTCTGTGGAACTGGAAGGTGAGTGTGGTCTGTATAAAGATGTCCCAACAGGTTCAAAAAAAACATATCAAATGCAAACAATGGCAGAGAGAAAAAGGTACTGTGTTCCTGTGACCCATCGGCATGCCCATTTAGTTTCTATTCTTGTTGCCTCATCTCCCACCTGGACAGGTCTGAGAAAGCCTCTCCGTTGACTGAGCAATACGTTTCATGGGCTTTAAAACCTGAAGGAAGTTGTTACTGTACCTTGGAGGAAGAGTGCTTTGAGATTGGTGAGCCTGCTGAGCTGCAGATTGGCAATAATTGGATATGCCATTGTGGCTCAAATGCAGCACCTCCAGGCTGCCCATCAGTGGCTTCAGGCTGCCCATCAGTGGCTCCAGGCTGTCCGCAGGGTCCACTTCCCTGAAAGAGAGGGACAGAGTGGGCACTCAGAGTTAGCTGCCTCTAACTGAATGCACTGCACTTTCTCTCCCCACTGCCCCATTTAGAAGGCCAGACCTCACAGGTGCACAGCAACTCAAGGCAATCACAGCACAGGCAGACCACACAAAAGCCTGACCCCCCAACCCCCTTCCCAATTGAAACCTCTTTTATGTGCTGTTTACTTTATGTGTAAACTCTCCTCTTGTCTTTTTCAATAGTACCAGTGAAAAGGGAGATTGTGCTTTTCTGAAAACAGCTAGCAGAAGCCTGAGCTTTGTCAGTGCAACAGGTTAGTGCTCCCCCCAAGTGGCTGAAAGTAGAAAATACTATATTACAACAGAGAAAATAAATAAGTGCTATACCAACCATGAGACAGTGGTGGTTTTACCATGTAAATCTTGGTCTGCCAAACTCATTCAAAAATGTTTTAGATGCATGCCAGCAAAGCCACTACACAACACTAAATAATACATTAATTGCACTATAACGGTGACAAACGGGGTACACAAACGGTTAGGGCCTACATAAAGCTGTCCCAACAGCAGAGTCCCAACAGCAGTCCCATCACCTTACCACTGCTACACCTGGCTATCAGTGGAGCCTTGTCTGACAGCGAAACAGTTCATTCAGCCTCATTTACTTCCTTTAAAAAGAAAACATATTTGATATGGCTGATTTGCTTAAACATATGTGTTTTTTACTGACAATTGAGATTATGGTGTAAGGGGACGACGAGTTTATAAGAGGCAATCCGTAATTTCGATTAAGACATTAATGAGCAAGTTAGGACGGACGTAGTCAATATAACTATTTGTTCAGCACTTTTGAAATGTAGTGACAGAATTCAGAACATGGGCCGTTCTTACAGCATTCTCCCTGTACACCAAGTCAGAACTATAGGATAAATAAAGGGGGCGTACAAGCAGACAATGAAAGCTCTTACAATATTTGATGATTACATTTCTCTAAAAGAGGCTATAGGCTACATGTGCACCAACAAGCCAGAACAGTAGGCTAAATTATGAGGCGAAAAGGGACCAAATTATTAGGGTGAGGAACATGGGCTACTAACATCTTACTACACAACATACACTTAGTATTACTTTCTTAGCTACAGTTTACATATCTCCCTGGCATGTTACATCATTTGTGCAGCAGCATACAATACAGGAAGGTGGCGTGGCGGTCCTTCGTGGGTAAATTTTGTCGTCAAAGTCTGGCATTCTCTGGATTTATGGTTCTTTCAGACAACTGGGAACACGGAAAAAAACAAGGTCGAATCATGATGACATCAGTGATCTTCAGGTCAGAGCTCTAGAAAGAGGTACGAGTTCCCAACTTGCAATTCCAAGTTGGATAAGTGTTCAAAATGTATTTTCCCAGTCGGAGCTTGTTTTATTCTGAGTTCCCAGTTGTCTTGAACTCACTGAAGTCAGATTTCCCAGTTCTGAGTTTCCAGTTGTTTTGAGTGTGGCAGAAGGCATGCTGGATTGACAGCATGGCCAATGTTGAATGTTTATCCTTTTAAGCTTGGAAAAAAAATCCTTAAACCCAGACTTGGACCACACACCCACTCCACTGAATAGCAGACTAGTGATTGCTTTGCGATGCTTGCAGTTAGCCACTGATTCCTTCCAAACCACTCAATGTTGAATTTGTGATTTCCAACTGGTTGTGTAATGTTTATGTCCAATGGCCGATGAGCACCAATACGTTCATCTATAATTTATCTTAATATGACAAGGATTGAAAAGCATTTGCCAGTAGATTGTCGACTTGATAAATAATGATGACTGCTAGCTTGCTAGCTAAGATTTTGAAAGTATGATGTTGATATGATCAGTCCAATCAAAGCTACGGTAGAAATAACTTGATGTAATTTTATCTGTGGCCAATGACCTTGAACCTTCTTGGATGGACACTTTTAAAGTAACCATGGCAGCACCCAGGGGGCTTGAATTCTTGAGCTCTACCCATAGATTTTGCGGCTACGAAGTGTCCCCATGAGTGACAGAACACCGAGCCAATCACGGCACATCTAGAGAACATTACCAACCCCTACGCTCTGTATTTTCTGCTGGCTGCCCCACCACCACAGAAAGCACTGAGCTTGGCTGAAACACCTGCATTTTGGAGAAGCCTTGCTCAAGAAAGCAAAAAGGAGACCAAGTTTGTATGTGGCTTTATTAATGTTTAGATTTTTTTTTTTTTTACATTGTTTGCAAACTGATATGTGACATTTATTCATGTCAAAATAACATGCAAAACAGGCTAAATCCTTTTCGTTTTTGTAGCAAATCCCTGAATGATGGGTCGCCACTGTACTGAGAAAACATAAATGGTTAAAGCTTTTCATGAATTGTTCATTTCCAGATCACAAACTGTGTTTAAAAAGTAATACATTTACGGGGGACCAGTATGGGGGAAAAAAAATGTATGAAATGTATGCATTCACTACTGTAAGTTGCTCTGGATAAGAGCGTCTGCTAAATGACTAAAATGTAAATGTACATGTAAATGTTATGTTCAGATAATAGACTTTCATCTGTAGTGCTGGTACCTACTGCCTTTGAGGAGCCCTGCTAGCCGTAACCAATGGAATTCACCTTGTGGGAGAGAATCTGTCTGTAAGTCAGGTGGGCCTGTACCTTCTGCCTTGGCAGGATGGACTCTACGTGGTTATTGTCTAAACACAGTGCCTACATGGAAGAAAGGAAGAAAAACGGTTTTTGTTAATTGTTTAACCCAACTGTGCAAAGTACATTTGGCATCAAAATATTTGACAAATATCATAGATAGAAGAGTCAGACAAGCTTGTGGGAGGAAGCAAAACATCACATTGGTTAGTCTGGCCCGGTTGGCTACACCTTGATGTTGGTCAGGTAGACAAGGCCACTGAAGGAGGTGAGGTTGTTGTGCTCCAGGTTGACACTGTGCAGATTGTAGAACAGGTCTGCTGGGGCCAGATTCACCATCCTGGGGAGAGAGGGAACACTTTATACACGCTCACTCTGTTTTACTCTCTCTTCTACTCATCTAAAGGTGACAAATACTGTGATGTAGTACTACACAGTACAGTATGCTCAGTAACCTGATTGCACAGGATTGCAGGTTGAGATCAGCGATGTCAGAATAGTCACAGGGTCCCAGTTTCTCTGCCACCATTTCAGGGGTCAGGCGTCCACCAAACACATCCTTGGCATTCTCACACGCCGTCATTTTCTATAGATCTCAATGACATCATCACTTCTGTTTCTCTCAATTCAACAAACAGATTGAAAGCTGTTTAGATTATGATGTAAACATATCACTGCAGTCCCGTCCAGCGCCTTTAGAGAGGGTAAGTGAAACACCACATATTTCCCATAGTTTTCCAGTTTCTCCACTGAAGGATTCCTATACAGATCCAGAATGATTACGTTTCCCAAAGCCTAGAAAAAACTAAGAATAAAAAAAATAAGTTGTGGTCTCGAAATACGAAAGAACCAGAATATACAAACATGATATCATGCTTGGCTGTGTGAGGCTCTGCTCATTTTCAGGTGGTAGATGTCTCGTGTTATGATGATGATGTTGCCGATGTACAGCTTGAAGAGGAAGCGGGCCCTCTGCACCCCGTACAGGGGGCCAATGCAGTTGTTCTCCACACACAGGAAGTGCGGGTTGGACAGCCAGTCCAGGATGGTGCCGTCCAGTGCCGCCCAGACAGGACAGCTTATTCCCATTCACACTGAACTTAGAGAGCTGGTGCAGTTTGGACACACCTGACAGGACAAAGATAGGGTGGGGAAACCACATTCATCTGTGATGGATATGATTCCTTTGTCATTAACACATTTTCTCTTTTGTGAATTATTTCTCTATTTTTTGTGGGGACCAATGAGATTATGACTGACCGTCTAGCCTAGAGATGAAGCTGTCTTTTAGAGACAGCTCTTCTAGATGCTGGCAGTTGTCCAGACCCTCCACTTTAGAGATGTCATTGAAGGAGTCCCAGCGCAGTTTGACCAGTTTGCCCAGGTTGATGAGCCTGGAGAGCCTCTGGCTGTCAAGGTTAAGGGCTGTGATCTTCTCAGGGTTCAGAGGTCACTGTTAAATAAAAAGGCTGCACTTGTACTGCAGATGAAGAACCTGGAAAGAACCCTCTGTCACAAGCACGTCATCCAGGTGTGTGAGGGTCATCAGACATCCCAGAAGAGTCATCCTCACTGCCTCGGGCTGGAACAAACACATCACTTTCATAACCACAGTGTCTGGTTGGTCTTAATGTGCGGATCATGGGCACTCTAAACCTCACGTTAGAGCAGGTGTTAGTGTGTGCTGTAGTATTACCCTGTGCCAGGGATAGTAACGGGTGCTCAGTCGAGTCGCAGCTGTGCGGGGGCGTGTTTCCGGAGCACAGCCGTCTCCTCCCTGGCTCGGGTCAGCTGGTTCCAGCTGCTTGAGCCGCCCCAGTCCCTTCAGCCCCTCTCGGGACAGCAGGTGGTTGTAACTGGTGTCCACAAAGTCTAGGTTGGGCTGAAGGAACACAGGGAACATAATGTATGTAGGACTCTCAATGGAGAATTGTTTGATGTAGGTTGGTTGACCAGTAAACGCCCCAAACATCAGACACACCGTGTGGGAGATGTCGTCTAGTTGTGCGAACTAATTGACGCTGATGGTCAGACGAGAGATCTCCTTCAGCTTACTCAGACTGTTGCCATGGAGATTCAACACCTTTGCCCAGGGAAGAAAGAGCAAAGTGCGGCACCGTCACAGTACAGACGGGATATCAGTGCTAAACCTAGTGGGTCTATGGTACTGTACTGTAGTTCCTCAACCCTTACTGTAATCTGACTGAGGACATTGTTGGCCCTGGCTACATTGATTAAAGTCTTCTCATCCAGGTTCAGCATCTTGGGCCACGGTTTGACCATGGGCTCCATGTTCAGTATTTCCTCATCCAGGTTGATATCATTGGGAAGGGGGTCTTCTGTGCCTCTGCTGCTGGAACATCAAAAGACAAACATGGTATACTTTTTCCAACCTGGGAGTTATACTCAAAGTCGATGAGGTACTCCAGCAGGACAAGCTCATGGTCAAATAGACTGCAGTCCCAGCCGCGGTGGATCTTGGAGCAGTAAGGCCTCCCTATATGGATAAGAGTCTCAGGTTGGTCAACAGGAGGATGGAACAGTAGGATTATGACTTTTGCTGGTTGTTTTCAATAAGAGACTAGTGTCACCAGTAAAAATAATTGTTGTTCTGAAAAGTAACAGCTGTGATATTTCAAATGACATTACCTCCATTTGTCTTATGGCCCTGCTCTGGGCTCACATTGTGGTAAACAGAATGAGCTTTAGGGTAGTTGAGGGGGTCCACTGAATCCCCCACTCTGATAGGTATGCTGCGGCCCAGGAACACATTGGACACAATGATCTGACCTGGAAACAGGAGGATAGTTAGAGCCATTTCATTTATGTTTCTCTGATACATCAAATTCTAAATCAAATAAATATCATGAACACATTTACAGTTTATTCTCATTTATATCCTCTAGATTTCATTGGCAATACAAAGTCATTGAATTGTGTGAAACATGAACTAGGAGCATACAGATCGTGTCTGAAAAGGAGAGGATCTATGCTCTGCTTGGAGGTACCTTCGTTGGCCTGTCACTGTGTGTTCTCCTAGGCCTGTCACTGTGTGTTCTCCTAGGCCTGTCACTGTGTGTACTCCTAGGTCTGTCACTGTGTGTTCTCCTAGGCCTGTCACTGTGTGTTCTCCTAGGCCTGTCACTGTGTGTACTCCTAGGCCTCTCACTGTGTGTACTCCTAGGCCTCTCACTGTGTGTACTCCTAGGCCTCTCACTGTGTGTTCTCCTAGGCCTGTCACTGTGTGTACTCCTAGGCCTGTCACTGTGTGTTCTCCTAGGCCTGTCACTGTGTGT
Source organism: Salmo trutta (assembly GCF_901001165.1). Lineage (NCBI taxonomy): Eukaryota > Metazoa > Chordata > Actinopteri > Salmoniformes > Salmonidae > Salmo > Salmo trutta. Next base: position 17,889,303 of record NC_042989.1, read on the forward strand.
ACTCCTAGGCCTGTCACTGTGTGTTCTCCTAGGCCTGTCACTGTGTGTACTCCTAGGCCTGTCACTGTGTGTACTCCTAGGTCTGTCACTGTGTGTTCTCCTAGGCCTGTCACTGTGTGTACTCCTAGGTCTGTCACTGTGTGTACTCCTAGGCCTGTCACTGTGTGTTCTCCTAGGCCTGTCACTGTGTGTACTCCTAGGCCTGTCACTGTGTGTACTCCTAGGCCTGTCACTGTGTGTACTCCTAGGCCTGTCACTGTGTGTTCTCCTAGGCCTGTCACTGTGTGTACTCCTAGGCCTGTCCCTGTGTGTACTCCTAGGCCTGTCACTGTGTGTACTCCTAGGCCTGTCACTGTGTGTACTCCTAGGCCTCTCACTGTGTGTTCTCCTAGGTCTGTCACTGTGTGTTCTCCTAGGCCTGTCACTGTGTGTACTCCTAGGCCTGTCACTGTGTGTACTCCTAGGCCTCTCACTGTGTGTTCTCCTAGGTCTGTCACTGTGTGTACTCCTAGGCCTCTCACTGTGTGTTCTCCTAGGTCTGTCACTGTGTGTACTCCTAGGCCTGTCACTGTGTGTACTCCTAGGCCTGTCACTGTGTGTACTCCTAGGTCTGTCACTGTGTGTACTCCTAGGCCTGTCACTGTGTGTACTCCTAGGCCTGTCACTGTGTGTACTCCTAGGCCTGTCACTGTGTGTTCTCCTAGGCCTGTCACTGTGTGTACTCCTAGGCCTGTCACTGTGTGTACTCCTAGGCCTGTCACTGTGTGTACTCCTAGGCCTGTCACTGTGTGTTCTCCTAGGCCTGTCACTGTGTGTTCTCCTAGGCCTGTCCGTCACACTCCGGCTGTTAGAAAAAAGTACAACCCTCTCTCTGCCCAGGGCCTAACACAGACACAAGATACAATCTCAGGAACTAAAACAAAGGCCCAATCTCAGGAACTAAAACAAAGGCCCAATCTCAGGCATAGCGTACAATCTAAATAATACCTTATAAATATCTGCTGTTTTAAGCCGTCCTCTGGAATGTGCAACATCTCATTTTTCTTACTGGTTCTTTCAGGATCAGACACATAGAACAGATACTCCAGCCAGCGTTTGTAATTACTGCACAAACATTAGGACTAAAGAAAGCATATCCGTCTCATACAGAGCTACTGACAGGTGTAATATTGCAGTTTATGTAGTCTGTTCTTCAACTATTTCTGCATAATTGTAGACATAGATAGCCAGTATGACGAACTGCGCTCCGGCTAGATTGATGGGTAGCTGGTGCGTGAGAAAAGGTACTCGACTCCAACCTTTAATGGAAAAAAACAAGGAGGCCGAGATGCAAAATTATACTTAATTTAATCCATGCTAGAAAGAATACAAAAGCTGAAAGTGCAAAGTGTTTAAAAAAGTGCTTAAAACATATTCTTTTGACTTTGAGTAATTAAGTATATTTTTGCGTCTGGGCCTACTTGTTTTTTTTCCATGTTCTAATTTTAAACAGACACAGAACACTGAGGACCTGAGGTGAATATCACAGAATAAAGGAGAAAGGTGCCATTTTAAGATTTCCCAGTCTCATCATGGGCACTCACTGTGAGAACATTGTCGACTCCTCGCTGGCCAACAGGGTATAAAGCTTGTCCTCGAAGCAAAGCCGCAGGGAGCGGTTATGGATGTGGATGATACTGTTGATCTTGATGCCAGTAATGCCAAAAGCCTTGTAGTCCTACACACAGAACCGGAAGGAAGTAAACCTGTTGGGAGAGAGAAAACAGTGGACTCAGTAGCTAAATGCTGCACGCAAATCACATAGACATATAACCTACAAAACAAGGTAAACTCATAATGCCACAATTATGTAAAAGGAGTTCATTTGTACCAGGGGTCTGTAGAGTAGCCTTCTTCAAACCAAATATTCCCCACTGTCTCAAGTTCCATCAGCAGAAAGTGGATCATCAGCTCCTTCCTGTTGGTGGCTTGGTTCAAGTCCCGCAGGTACCAGGACTCATACCTGCAAAACAAGGCAAAATAACTCTACTTTTTACACTTGATTATCTACGTGCCAATAGAAAGCTTACATGTAAACAACAATGCAAAATCAGACTGTATTCAGCCCCTCTTACTCAAAGATCTCTCTTGGAGGTCTAATCCATTATTCATGTACGCTGAGTGTATAAAACATTAGGAATACTTCCTAATATTGAGTTGCACCCCCTTTAGCCCTCAGAAAAGCCTCAATTCGTCAGGTCATGGACTACAGGGAGTCTAGCTTGGAGAGGATCTTGTGTTCCAGGCCGGGGTCGTGGGTAATATTAGCAGGGGTGTCACTGCGGTCCAGAGCCCTCACTCAGAGAAGACAGTCCATTCTCCCAGGTACGGGCTGACTTCCGGCACAGGGCACCTCAGACAGCTCACACTCCAGCTGCTCAAAACACCAACACAACAATCATATTAAGCACCACTGTAAATGAATGACAAACGTATCAAAAGTCTATTTTTGAAGGCATAGCGTTGTATTGACATTTCTGAGGGCGTAATTGAGATTCCTCTTGTTCTACAGCAGAATTGCCTGGTTCTCTGCCACGTTCCTCTGGGCTGTCCGCACATGCATGTTGTAGTACATCATTTTCTTCTTCATCACCGTGGACTGAAAGGAACAGATGTTACTACAGTTGAAGTCGGAAGTTTACATACACTTAGGTTGGAGTCATTAAAACTCGTTTTTCAACCACTCCACAAATTTCTTGTAAACAAACTATAGTTTTGGCAAGTTGGTTAGGACATCTACTTTGTGCATGACACAATAAATCTTTCCAACAATTGTTTACAGACAAATTATTTCACTTATAATTCACTGTATCACAATTCCAGTGGGTCAGAAGGTTACATACACTAAGTTGACTGTGCCTTTAAACAGCTTGGAAAATTCCAGAAAATGATGTCATGGCTTTAGAAGGTTCTGATAGGCTAATTGACATCATTTGAGTTAATTGGAGTTGCACTTGTGGATGTATTTCAAGGCCTACCTTCAAACTCAGTGCCTCTTTGCATGACATGGGAAAATCAAAAGATATCAGCCAAGACATCAGGAAAAAATAATTGCAGACCTCCACAAGTCTGGTTCATCCTTGGGAGCAATTTCCAAATGCCTGAAGGTACCACGTTCATCTGTACAAACAATAGGACGCAAGTATAAACACCATGGGACCACGCAGCCATCATACCGCTCAGGAAGGAAACGCGTTCTGTCTCCTAGAGATGAACGTACTTTGGCGCGAAACGTGCAAATCAATCCCAGAACAACAGCAAAGGACCTTGTGAAGATGCTGGAGGAAACGGGTACAAAGGTATCTATATCCACAGTAAAATGAGTCCTATATCGACATAACCTGAAAGGCCGCTCAGCAAGGAAGAAGCCACTGCTCCAAAACCACTATAAAAATAGCCAGACTACGGTTTGCAACTGCACATGGGGACAAAGATTGTACTTTTTTCAGAAATGTCCTCTGGTCTGATGAAACTAAAATAGAACTGTTTGGCCATAATGACCATCATTATGTTTGGAGGAAAAAGGGGGAGGCTTGCAAGCCGAAGAACACCATCCCAACCGTGAAGCACGGGGTGGCAGCATCATGTTGTGGGGGTGCTTTGCTGCAGGAGGGACTGGTGCACTTCACAAAATATATGGCTTCATGAGGAAGGGAAATTATGTGGATATATTGAAGCAACATCTCAAGACATTAGTCAGGAAGTTAAAGCTTGGTTGCAAATGGGTCATCCAAATGGACAATGACCCCAAGCATACTTCCAAAGTTGTGGTAAAATGGCTTAAGGACAACAAAGTCAAGGTATTGGAGTGGCCATCACAAAGCCCTGACCTCAATCCTATAGAACATTTGTGGGCAGAACTGAAAAAGTGTGTGTGAGCAAGGAGGCCTTCAAACCTGACTCGGTTACACCAGCTCTGTCAGGAGGAATGGGCCAAAATTCACCCAACTTATTGTGGGAAGCTTGTGGAAGGCTACCCTAAACATTTGACCCAAGTTAAACAATTTGAAGGCAATGCTACCAAATACTAATTGAGTGTATGTAAACTTCTGACCCACTGGGAATGGGATGAAAGAAATAAAAGCTGAAATAAATAATTCTCTCTACTATTATTCTGGCATTTCACATTCTTAAAATAAGGTGCTGATCCTAATTGACCTAAGACAGGGATTTTTTACTTGGATTAAATGTCAGGAATTGTGAAAAACTGAGTTTAAATGTATTTGGCTAAGGTGTATGTGAACTTCCGACTTCAACTGTATGTACTGTGTGCAATGGAACCCCTTTATTCATAGCATACATGTTAAGTTCATTGGACTGTAATTACACTAAAAGATGAGAAGAAATGCAACACCTGAAAAATACACCAATCATTAGAGTTCAGGGACAACTCATGAAACAAATGCTGTAATTTATCAGGAGTAGAGAGTATCAGAGCCCTGGAGACCACAGTGACAGAACTTGTGAAAGGTTTTTTGCACATTTATTACAAATAAAAAATGGAAATATCACATTTACATAAGTATTGTTAGCAGTTGATGTCATTCTTTAATAACACAGACCCCAAAGCAAATCAGGGGGAGGAAAATAGGTTAATTCAAAGAGGACAAATCATATGGGGAGGTAGATGGTCATTCTCCCCTGTCCTCAGAGATTCTCTCTCAGTGATTCTCTCTCCAGAATAAAAGGGACAGGATGTAGTTTATAACCCAGCCCTAGCCTGTGGTTGACCAATTAGAATTCCTTGCAATAAAACTGGGCCAATGGCCAAATAACAAGTACCCTATTTCAGGCTCAATATATAGACAAATTCCATGTCTCTAACCCATTGCTAATTAATTCCCTATTACAGAAAGAAAAACTATTTCCATTGATCGTTAATTATAGTCCTCTCGTCCTCTGTCTCTCTGTTGTGTATTTATCTTCCATATTTTCATATTGCATTCAGACCCTTTACTCAGTACTTTGTTCAAGCACCTTTGGCAGTGATTACAGCCTTGAGTCTTCTTGAGTATGACACTACAAGCGTGGCACACCTTTATATTGGGAGTTTTCCCCATTCTTCTCTGTAGATCCTCTCAAGCTCTGTCAGGTTGGATGGGGAGCGTCGCTGCACAGCCATTTTCAAGTCTCTCCAGAGATGTTCAATCAGGTTAAAGTCCGAATTCTGGCTGGGCCACTCAAGGACATTCAGAAACTTGTCCCAAAGTCACTCCTGTGTTGTCTTGGCTGTGTGCTTAGGGTCGTTGTCCTGTTGGAAGGTGAACCTTCACCCCAGTCTGAGGTCCTGAGCGCTCTGGAGCAGATTTTCATCAAGGATCTCCCTGTACTTTACACCGTTCATCTTTGCCTCGATCCTGACTAGTTTCCCAGTCCCTTCAGCTGAAAAACATCCCCACCGCATGATGCTGCCACCACTACGGGATGGTGCCAGGTTTCCTCCAGGCGTGACGCTTGGCTTTCAGGCCAAAGAGTTCAATCTTGGTTTCATCAGACCGGAGAATCTTGAGTCCTTTAGGTGCCTTTTGGCAATCTCCATGTGGGTTGTCATGTGCCTTTTACTGAGGAGTGACTTCCATCTGGCCACTCTACCATGAAGGCCTGATTGGTGGAGCGCTGCAGAGATGGTTGTCCTTCTAGAAGGTTCTCCCATCTCCACAGAAAAACTCTGGAGCTGTCAGAGTGACCATTGGGTTCTTGGTCACCTCCCTGACCGAGGCCCTTCTCCCCCAATTGCTCAGTTTGGCCGGGAGGTGGTTTTGGTGGTCCCAGACTTCTTCCATTTAAGAATGATGGAAGCTACTGTGTTATTGGGGACCTTCAATGCTGCAGAAATTTGTTTGTACCCATCCCTAGATCTGAGCCTCGACACCATCCTGTCTCGGAGCTCCTCAGTCAATTCTTTCGACCTCATGGCTTGGTTTTTGCTCGGACATGCACTGTCAACTGTGGGACCTTATATAGACAGGTTTTGTGCCTTTCCAAATCATGTCCAATCAATTGAATTTACCACAGGTGGACTCCAATCAAGTTGTAGAAACATCTCAAGGATGATCAATGGAAACAGGATGCACCGGAGCTCAATTTCAAGTCTCATAGTAAAGGATCAGAATACTTATGTAAATAAGGCCTTTTTGTTTTTAAAAACCTGTTTTCGCTTTGTCATTATGGGGTATTGTGTGTAGATTGATGAAACATTTGAATCCATTTTAGAATAAGGTTGTAACGTAACAAAATGTGGAAAAAGTTAAGGGGTCTGAATCCGTTCCGAATGCACTGTAAATCTGAGAGGAAGGCATCTCCTTAATGGATGCGATGGACATTAACATAATTAATGAGATGATATGAATCCCACTTGTTTGTTAGTAGGGGGTTTATCTGAGGTTTCATGAGAGAGGACCAACTGTTCCTTCACCTAAAAGCCATACTTGACTTGAAATACGTTGTAAGAAAATAGTCAAAAATGATGGATGAGACAAACAATTTCATGCACCATTTCGTGGAACCCCTCCTTCAACCCTACCTTGTTGATTACACAGTAAAAAAAGAAAACATGCAAATTTGACATAGACAATTCATGCAGCTCAATGAAATTAGTGTCTGAGTGAATGAAAATAAGTGTTTCTATTATTTGAAAGGGCAAGACTTATTTTACTTTCTTATTTTTCTTTCTTTTTTAAACCATACTTACAACTCAGGCTACTAAAGGATACATGCCACATTAAAATGACAAAGATGGAAAGCTTCAGATGAATTGTCCAACAGGTAAAATCAGCAGATCTTTTCTGAACTGCCTTAATAATACAGCTTCAATAGACAAAATGCATGGCCACTCTACCGTACAGATCTTTTAAAATCAATCCGAGACTGGGAAAATAGGAAACTATCCAGACTGACGGCCAATCAAACATAATAACCAATCCTTTGTTGGGTGACTGATTTCTACATTGTCGACTAGGATAAAGGTTTCAATGAAAATTCATTATATGGACAAACTGACAGCACAGTTGCAGTCACCAACGCTCTGAATATCATAACAGCCCAACCAGCTCTGCTAGGGCGAGTAATGTTCAGTGAGCTGTTATCTCATTTGTGTCTGGAATTAGCTAGAAAGTTAGCTTGGGTGCATGACTGCTGTTAGTACAGAACGCTCGGATCATCCATACATTTGATTGATTGATTGATGGGTGGGGATAAAGCTTAAGAGGGTGTGAAAGAAGACGCTGAATGGGTGTAGACAAAGTTTACAAGTTTATCAACTTTCATAACAAAATTATCTTCCCATTGTTCATCAACTGTAGTGTGTGATATACCATTTTGTAGCTCTGAGTCTCTACTTTTATCCAATGTAAAAAACACTATTTCAAATTTGACTACATAAGACTGATTTGAGCCGGTCGGTCACATATATATAAATGTACTATAGATTTGGCAATCAATATATTTGACTGAGGAGCAAGCCTGTAATTGACCATATGCAAAGGCCGTAGTCAAATATTAGATTGAGAAAGTGCAAAATTACAACTTTGCATTATTGAAAATAAGTGAATGCTTTTCTTCTTAACTTAAAGGAGCTAATCTTGTTCCCAGATAAATTCAGATTTTCAATGGCTGATATTAGGATCAGGATTTTCATGGCTGATATTAGGATCCTGTGAAAAAGTTAACAGATAATCAAACAATTATTATTATAAAGTATATCAAAGACGGAATCTGTAAAGTTTACATTGGCGAGGACCCTTCAACCTACCCATCTTTTCAATGTTATTGTCAGCTAGGTTCAGCTCTCATCATTTGAAGCGTCTTCAATCCCTTTAAACAGTTATGAAGAAAGGATGAGACATCAACAAAATGGGTGATTTCAACAAAACCAATCTATACAGATTATTAGGTACTTAACAAACACCACATGACACAGAAAAGCATCCATACCTCTCAGTAAATTATTCTTAAACCACATCACCTGTAGATTGACAAGTGACTCCAAATTCTCAATATCACTGATCTGATTGTGGTAGAGGTACAGCTTCTGTAGCTGATGGCAATTCTTAAATACAGAAATGCCTTGCAATAATGAAAATAAATACCCCCAAAAATGTTGGTATTAAAGATAATAATGCAAATCATAGCTAGATTAGTTATTTTGCAGACATTTTGGAGTCTTTTCTGAATCGAGAAATCAAAGATGGACAATATAATTCTGTTCTATATAGATACTCTTTAGATTAAACTCTACACACACATCTCCAAGATGTCATCATGAAGGAATGAAGAGAAACCTGGATCTTATTGTCAGCTGCCATTCCACCAACCAGAGCTCCTGAAACAGGGTACAAGACTCAAGGCCCTGGATGTGGCTGATATTCTGGCCTACCACTGTCAGCTGGCACAGCCTGGGGAAAAGGGAGAGTCCAACCATACCATACCAACCATACCTGAGAAGAACATCTCCAGGGATGTGATACTGTTACCATCCATAAGTGAATTCTCATAAGATGCCCTGTTTGCAATGAGTTACAAAAAAGGGTGTCTTCGATAGCCAAACTCTGAAAATTATACACAAGACATTTTGTGACAAAATTACACTCATCAGTTCTTAGATTTTTTGTTTATTTTTTAACCCCTTTTTCGTGATATCCAATTGGTAGTTAAAGTCTTGTCCCATCGCTGCAACTGTATGGACTCGGGAGAGGCGAAGGTTGTGTCCTCCATGCGTCCTCCAAAACACAACCTTGCCAACCCACACTGCCCGCTTAACCCAGAAGCACCAATGTGTCGGAGGAAACACTACAACTGGTGACCAAAGTCAGCATGCACTGCGCCCGGCCCGCCACAGGAGTCGCTAGAGCGCGATGGGACAAGGACATCCCGGTTGGCCAAACCCTCCCCTAACCCGGACGACGCTGGGCCAATTGTTCACCGTTTCATCTGTCTTCCGGTCGCAGCCGGCTGCAACACAGCCTGGGACCGAACCCGGGTCTGTAGTGACGCCTCTAGCACGGCAATGCAGTGCAGTGTCTTAGACCGCTGCGCCCCACTCGGGAGGCCCCATACCTGTTCTTTGATAACCTCTTCCTCACCATTATGTCTTTGCTTTTCACTCTTCATCATGTTTTTCTGTGATGAAATATAAGCAACTGTTGACCAAGTCAAGTAGCTCAAGTAAGGAACATTGCTAAACTTAGCTTGTATTGGGGACTGGCGGGGTTGTCTGAGGGTTTCAATTCAACAACTAGCATCATACTTGTGTCAGACATATGTTATTGCTGCTATTATATTTATGAAAACAAATTATAATTTGTGTGTTTATATTATAAACAGTATGCACATGTAGCTACTGTAGTATGCTCAAGCATGGTTTTGTCATCAACCCGAATCCAGGCAAGTGCGTCCCTTTGCTCAGGAGCCATCTTAACTTTTTCGTTGTACTTTTGATAAACCCCACAGGAGGGCGCTACAGTGCTAGTAATTTGAGAACAAACTTGCATGAAGAACAAATGAAATGGTCCCCCTGGGTATTTGCATAAGAGTGAAATGACTTGCATCCATAGGCTACTAACGTGTAAGCGTTAAACTAAAATAAAAATACAACAGCGTTGTATGTTCAAAAATTTTACAATTTGCGTTAATAATTTAATGATCTCACAGCAAACCTGACAAATATGCTTCAATAAGCTTCAAGGTCTAATGTGTATTTTATGTATGCGTTACTCATGTAAATATACTGTGTTGACTTCCATAATATATTCACACACTTTTATAATAGTCACGCTGACTGCCCCAAATAAGTGCCAACCATAAGCTACACAGACATGACGTCAGCATGGAAGCGCTGAACTAAAACAAACCAACCTCACTCACTTGTGCTCTCGGACTGGACCGCGCAGTCATTAGAAATTTGAAATATCAATTTAAGCATACATTTGTAAATCCAGTCAGCTTTCAAAGCATAATTTCCTGTTTATTACTTAGATCAACCCAATATCCATTGTGTAGCCCGCGTTACAGCTTGTGCCTCAGTGCCTGTTATTCTCGCGCAACCTGAACCTCTCCCTAAAAGCATGTCTTCGAAGCCCGGTGACGAACTAGGTTCGGAAGGGAAATGGTTTGGGGACGATTGTGAAAGAAATGGCCTATTTGGAAGTACACCACCTCTGTTTGATGAGCTACGTGAAGATTTAAAACCGAAAAGCAGGGAAGAGACGAGCGACCTGGATCAACAATTCCACAAATTTGAGGACGATGGGAAAAGGCCTCCCGTTGCTATGGAAACTGCATCTACAGGTAAGACGGTTTAGCAATAACATTTATCAATAACATTCATCTTATCATGCATAGCCTATACTTACATTTCTATAGATCTACGTAGTGTGTAATTTGCATTTGGCTGTTTACACATCGCATAGCGGAACATGCTCACCCAGGCAGCCTTTTGGGGTGTACTATGAGGCGGTCTGAAATAGAACCTTCGTCATCGCAGAGTACCAGGCGTTCTGTACCTTCTCACGAAGTCTGAAGTTTAGGAGGTCGAATCATGGTTTGGCTGGGAAATGTGCTTGAAAGTGCAAATCTGGTAATGGAGTCGGATTCCTATTAGTGGGTACAAAATAGAAGAGATTTGTATAAAATGCAATTCACAACTGTGTTTATTTTCGACTATGAAATCTAGGTCTACATAAAATTGAAATGAGTTTCTCAGAGAAACAGATCAACAGAACAACAGGCACTCAATGGCCTAGACATTGGTCTATTTATTAGGCTACAAACATTGGTAGGGTACAGTCCTTTTAGTTTAAGTTTTACATTATTAAAGCTTAGAACAACATACTGGGAAAAATAGTTGCATAGCTATATCACAAATGTTAAACTGAAAGTTTCTGAATATTCTAACAGTAATACCTTTCAGGTGACTCCATAACAGTCTTTTAACTGAAAATGTTAGCTCTCCCCTGAAGATAAACAGGTCCTGGTATAGGCCTAAATTTCAAAAATAGCCCTAATTGTTTGTTTATAAAGGCAGCCTGGCTGGGATACAATGTGTCACTCACAGCCTAATCTTATCACTGCCTAAGCTTGTTTAGTTTATTAGGATCCCCATTTGCCACTACACCTGCAGCAGCTACTCTTCCTGGGGTCCACACTTTTTTTTACAAATACATGAAAAAGTACAGAACAGTTATAGACAAGAACATCATAAGATTCAATTTACACGCTATTCATATGAATATTGTTATACAGTACAGTTACATTAGATGATCTTTAGAAAGAGGAGAGGCGCTCTGATACAATATGTTTTTGAAATCTATTTTTTAAAGCTAAACTTGCTTTTTGCCAGAGTAACCTCTGGTGGCAGAGCATTCCACAATGACATAACTGAGCAATGTATTACATCTGGTTTTGGTTTGGGTACCGTGAAGATAGCCATAGTGGCGTGTCTGGTGGGTTATGTATGCATTTCTGTTTGACGTTTATGCCAATAGATTATACAAGTGGTTAGACATTTTCAACATACACATGTTTCTTAAAAAGACAAGAAGAGAAGAAGTCAATTTCTACTCAATCGAGAGACTTTCATGCATGTTGTTAGTTCCATGTGTGCAGTTAAGGGCAAGGCGTGCGGCTTTGTTTTGAGCCAGCTGCAGCTTTGCTAGGTCTTTCTTTGATGCACCGGACTATGTTACCGGACAGTAATCAAGATGCAACAAGATCAGAGCCTGAACAACTAGTACAGTTGATCTTTCTATAAAAAACACTCAAGAAAAAGCTTCAAACTGTAACCAGGGTAGTTACAGGCAGCACAGTAATGAAATCATCAACATTTATTGATCACATCTTTACTAATGCTGCAGACATTTTCTTTAAAGCAGTATCCAGACCCATCGAATGTAGTGATCCCAATATAGTAGTCATATCTAGGAAAACCAAAGTTCCGAAGGCTGGGCCTAATATAGTGTATAAGAGGTCATACAATAAGGTTTGTAGTGATTCCTATGTTGTTGATGTAAAGAATATTTGTTGGTCCATGATGTGTAATGAGGAGCAAACAGATGCTGCACTTGACACATTCATGAAATGGCTTATTCCAGTTACTAATAAGCATGCACCCATTTAAGAAAATGACGGTAAAAACTATGAAATCCCCGTGGAGTGATGAGGAATTGAAAAACTGTATGGTTGGGAGGGATGAGGCAAACGGAATGGCAAATAAGTCTGTCTGCACATCCGATTGGCAAACGAATTGCAAATTGAGAAATCATGTGACTAAACTAAATAAAAAGAAGAAACTACACTATGAAACAAAGATAAATGACATTAAGAATGATAGTAAAAAGCTTTGGAGCACCTTAAAGGAAATCTTTAGAAAAAAAGGCAAACAGCTCTATCATTCATTGAAGCAGATGGCTCGTTCATCACAAAACCGACTGATATTGCCAACTACTTTAATAAAATTTTCATTGGCAAGATTAGCAAATTTATGCATGACATGCCAGCAAAAAACGCTGACACTACACAACCAAGTATATCTGACCAAATTATTAAAGACCAGCATTGTAATTTTGAATTCTGTAAAAAGTGAGTGTGGAAGAGGTGAAAACAATTGTTGTCTATCAAAAATGACAAGCCAATGGGGTCTGACAACTTGGATGGAAAATTACTGAGGATAATGGCGGACGATATTGCCACTCCTATTTGCCATATTTTCAATTTAAGCCTACTAGAAAGTGTGTGCCCCTAGGCCTAGAGGGAAGCAAAAGTAATTCCGCTACCTAAGAATATAGTACAGCCCCCTTTACTGGCTCATATAGCCGACCAATTAACCTGTTACCAACCCTTAGTAAACTTTAGGAAAAAAATTGTGTTTGACCAGATACAATGCTATTTTACAGTAAACAAATTGACAGACTTTCAGCACGCTTATAGGAAGGACAAGCACAGCACTTACACAAATGACTGATTGGCTGAGCGAAATTGATGATAAAAAGATTGTGGGGGCTGTTTTGTTAGACTTCAGTGCAGCTTTTGACATTATCGATCATAGTCTGATGCTGGGAAAACTTATGTGTAATGGCTTTACACATCCTGCTATATTGTAGATAAAAAGTTACCTGTCTAACAGAACACAGAGGGTGTACTTTAATGGAAGCCTCTCCAACATAATCCAGGTAGAATCAGGAATTCCCCAGGGCAGCTGTCTATGCCCCTTACTTCTTTCAATCTTTACTAATGACATGCCACTGGCTTTAAGTAAAGCAAGGAATAAGTTAGTCCTAAATATTTCTAAAACTAAAAGCATTGTATTTGGGACAAATCATTCACTAAATCCTAAACCTCAACTAAATCTTGTAATAAATAATGTGGAAATTCAGCAAGTTGAGGTGACTAAACTGCTTGGAGAACCCCTGGATTGTAAACTGTCATGGTCAAAACATATTGATACAACAGTAGCTAAGATGGGGAGAGGTCTGTCCATAATAAAGCACTGCTCTACCTTCTTAACAGCACTATTAACAAGGAAGGTCCCACAGGCCCTAGTTTTGTCGCACCTGGACTATTGTTCAGTCAGTCGTGTGGTCAGGTGCCACAAAATTGCAATTGACTCAGAACAGGGCAGCACGGCTGGCCCTTGGATGTTCACAGAGCGCTAACATTAATAATATGCATGTCAATCTCTCCTGGCTCAAAGTGGAGGAGCGATTGACTTCATCACTACTTGTATTTATGAGAGGTATTGACATGATGAATGCACCGAGCTGTCTGTTTGAACTACTGGTGCACAGCTTGGACACCCATGCATACCCCACAAGACATCTCTTCACAATCCCGAAGTCCAGATCAGACTATGGGAGGCGTACAGTACTACATAGAGCCATGACTACATGGAATTCTATTCCACATCAAGTAACTGATGCAAGCAGTAAAATTGTATTTACAAAACAGGTCCTGCCTTGGCAGCAGCTAATGGGGATTGATAATTAATACAAATGCAAACAGCATATACAGTTGACCGGGGCAGCTCAACAGTGCAGAAATTTGACGAAATGTGGTTGTGACTGTGCCACGTTGAAAGTCACTGAGATCTTCAGTAAGGCCATTCTCCTACCAGTGTTTGGCTATGGAGATTGCAAGGCTTTGAGCTCAGTTTTATACACCTGTCAGCAACGGGTGTGACTGAAATAGGCGTTTCCACTAATTTGATTCCGATTCCACATACTTTTGTATATATATATAAAGTTGAAGTTGGAAGTTTACATACACCTTAGCCAAATACATTTAAACTCAGTTTTTCACAATTCCTGACATGTATTCCTTGTAAAATTCCCTGTTTTAGGCCAGTTAGGATCACCACTTTATTTTAAGAATGTGAATTGTCAGAATAATAGTAGAGAGAATTATTTATTTCAGCTTTTATTTCTTTCATCACATTCCCAGTGGGTCAGAAGTTTACATACACTCAATTAGTATTTTGAAGCATTGCCTTTAAAATTGTTTAACTTGGGTCAAACGTTTTGGGTAGATTTCCACAAGCTTCCCACAATAAGTTGGGTGAATTTTGGCCCATTCCTCCTGACAGAGCTGGTGTAACGGATTCATGTTTGTAGGCCTCCTTGCTCGCACACGCTTTTTCAGTTCTGCTCACAAATGTTCTATAGGATTGAGGTCAGGGCTTTGTGATGGCCACTCCAATACCTTGACTTTGTTGTCCTTAAGCCATTTTGCCACAACTTTGGAAGTATGCTTGGGGTCATTGTCCATTTGGAAGACCCATTTGCGACCAAGCTTTAACTTCCTGACTGATGTCTTGAGATGTTGCTTCAATATATCCACATAATTTTCCTCCCTCGTGATGCCATCTATTTTGTGAAGTGCACCAGTCCCTCCTGCAACAAAGCACCCCCACAACATGATGCTGCCACCCCGTGCTTCACGGTTGGGATGGTGTTCTTCGGCTTGCAAGCCTCCCCCTTTTTCCTCCAAACATAATGATAGGCATTATGGCCAAACAGTTCTATTTTTGTTTCATCAGACCAGGACATTTCTCCAAAAAGTACAATCTTTGACCCCATATGCAGTTGCAAACCGTAGTCTTGGCTTTTTTAATGGCGGTTTTGGAGAAGTGGCTTCTTCCTTGGCGAGCGACCTTTCAGGTTATGTCGATTATAAGACTCGTTTTACTATGGATATAGATACTTTTGTCCCTGTTTCCTCCGGCATCTTCACAAGGTCCTTTGCTGTTGTTCTGCGATCGATTTGCACTTTTCGCACCAAAGTACGTTCATCTCTAGGAGACAGAACGCGTCTCCTTCCTGAGCGGTATGAGGGCTGCGTGGTCCAATGGTGTTTATACTTGCATACTATTGTTTGTACAGATGAACATGGTACCTTCAGGCGTTAGTAAATTTCTCCCAAGGATGAACCAGACTTGTGGAGGTCTACAATTCTTTTTTTCCTGAGGTCTTGGCTGATTTCTTTTGATTTTCCCATGATATCATGCAAAGAGGCACTGAGTTTGAAGGTAGGCCTTGAAATACATCCACAAGTGCAACTCCAATTAACTCAAATGATGTCAATTAGCCTATCAGAAGCTTCTAAAGCCATGACATAATTTTCTGGAATTTTCCAAGCTGTTTTAAGGCACAGTCAACGAAGTGTATATAAACAGCTGACCCACTGGAATTGTGATGCAGTGAATTATAAGTGAAATAATCTGTCTGTAAACAATTGTTGGAAAAATGACTTGTCATGCACAAAGTAGATGTCCTAAATGTCTTGCCCCCCAAAAAATTGTTAACAAGAAATTTGTGGTGTGGTTGAAAAATGAGTTTTAATGACTCCAACCTAAGTGTATGTAAACTTCCGACTTCAACTGTAGTGTACCTCTCCCCATCTTCACAACAACTTGACTATGATAACTGACCATCCAATGTTACTCCTAGGGGTTCAGCTTCTTCAACTTGTTCAATGTTCACACACTTTATGCACAACTCCAGTTGAGGTTTAGGTCTAAGATAATGCTTTGTACCAAATACAATGCTTTTGGTTTTAGATGTAATTAAGACCAGTTTGTTAATTATCACTTAGTGTTTACATATCTGGCATTACTCATCTCATATGTATATACTGTTTTCTATACTATTCTACAGTATCTCATTCACTTAATGTTTACATATCTGGCATTACTCATCTCATATGTATATACTGTTTTCTATACTGTTCTACAGTATCTCATTCACTTAATGTTTACATATCTTGCATTACTCATCTCATATGTATATACTGTATTCTATACTATTCTACTGTATCTTAGTCCGTTCCGCTCTGACATCGCTCATCCATATGTATATAGTCTTAATTCATTCCTACTTAGATTTGTGTGTATATGTTGGGTAATTTGTTAGATATTACTTATTAGATATTACTGCACTGTCGGAGCTAGAAGCACAGGAATTTCGCTACACCCGCAATAACATCTGCTAATCACGTGTATGTGACCAATAAAATTTGATTTGACTGTAACTCCTGGCTAAGAGTCTCAGTGAGCTCACTGGCTTTAGGTGCTGATGTGTAGAGTGTGCATAGTCATTTTAGCTTATTGTAAGACAAGTGGCAAATCATTTGTAAAAATAGAGAAGAGTAACTGCCCTAGGCAACTGCCCTGAGGGATACCGCACTGTACATATCTGTTAGAGAAGCTTCCATTGAAGAATACTCTGAATTCTATTGGATAAGTAACTCTCCAACCATGTTATGTTAGATGGTGTAAAGCCATAGCAAGTGAGTTTTTTTCAATAACAAATTATGATCAATAACATCAAAGGCTGCACTGAAATCTAACAATACAGCTCTAACTATCATCTTATTATCCCTTTATTTTAGTCAATCATCAGTCATCTGAGTCAGTGCAGTACAAGTTCAGTGCCCTTCCCTATATGCATGCTGAAAGTCAGTTGTGAACTTGTTCTTCGAAAAATAGTATTGTATTTGTTCAACCACAATTTTCTCTGTCATTTTACTAAGAAGAGGCAGCAAACTGATTGGGCAGCTGTTAGAGCCAGCAAAGGGTGCTTGACTATTTTTAGGTAGAGGAATTTCTTTAGCTTCCTTCCATGCCTGTCGACACACGCTCATTTAGGCTTTGATTAAAGACAGCAAATAGGGGTGGCAATACAGTCTGCTACCTTTCTCAATAGTTTCTCATCTAGGTCACTGGCGTAACGCAGTTTCTCTGGACCCCCGCAAGGTCGGAGTGATACTGGGCAGGATAGATTGCCAGAGCTGATTTCTATGAGAAAAGAGATTTCCTCTTTCTCATCCGGGTTGTGGATCAATCTAACATTTGCATAACATAGGCCTAGTCCCTAAACATAAACTTAATTGTGAGTTTATTTAAAGTTGAGGCTATTTGTAGCCATGGAATCTCACATGTAAGCCAATGAATTTAGTAAGGTTTGCTAGCACTGATTAAGCAGAGTGCTGTAGAACCTCAAAGCAGTGTTTTTGTGGGAGCATCATTCACGCTTCATCTCTAAGTCCGTCACCCTCTTCAGCAGAGCTCAGCTCATACTGCTATTTTTAATCTTGGAAAAACAGGGCTCACCATCCTCTTGTAGAGGAGGGAACTGGAGTCCTGCACTTGCATTTTCATTCACGGTCCCTCTGAAATATTCATAAGATGGTGTTTAAAATCCATGACTAGCTTGCTCTCTTCTTAACCCAGGCCTTTTCTTTAGCTCTTTCAGCCCTGTCAGTCTTTTAAGATTAATGTTTTTTTGCTACATTAACAGAGGCATCTAGGCTATTTTAATCCTGTAATCTGATTTTAATGCAGTCTTTTAGTACGTGTGGTATTGAATATCAGTGTTTACAAAAACATTGGTGTTTTTGTTGTTCAGAAGCTGAAGTTGTCTTCTAAACATGGCTACAGTTCAGACAGCCTGCCAGATTATTTTCCCTTGTGGCAAGATAAAAGGTGCGTGTTAATAGTTTACTGACTGTGGCTTCACAGCTCGAGACAGAGGATTGATCTGTTCCCAAACACACGCGCACACATGGACACACGCAAACACACAGCAGCCATTTCAGAAAATCATCAAAAGGCAAACATAACTGCCTTTTAGCTATGCTTGCTGGGCCCTGTCTACAGTATAGAAGTAATCTGTTGTGACACTTGTGGTCTTGGTGGGCACAATGTGGATCTTGACAGAGCTAGACTGCTTTCAACTAACCAGACACTGACCAGCCAGATCTAGGATAGTTTTTGGAGCAGAAAAGCCCTAGCCGGTTCTGACCTGTCTAGGACCTTGGGCCTGACCCTCTCCATGCAACAATGTACTCACACAATCTCATGCTCGCCTGTGGATATCATGCTCCAGGAAATTAAACTACATACTTATTGGACAACATCATTTCCTGTAACTCACAGAACCTCAGAGTAAGGCTACTGTACATTAGTCCTCTCCCATTCAGGCCATAGATAGTGCTGGTTTCAGCTACACATATTCAATTACAGCAGTAGGACATGTGGAGAAAAATCTTTGCGATGTCTTAGAAAGACGACAAAACAATGTGTTAATGATGAGCAGGACATCCAGAATTCTGACCAGATCGGACCACGCTGTGAGACTGCGTTGGAAATGCACGAGGACATTGCTTCACTTGTTCATTATATTCACAGCAGATGGTGCATCTAATGGGTTCCCCATGCCGAAAGTTAGAGAATTTGGGCATTTCTTCTGTCTGTTTTTGTGAATATTTTATGTTTTGAAGTCAGTGTTTGATATTCCGAGAGCCAATGGATTTAAGGCAATAGGACTGTTTCACGGTATGCACATTTCACATCAATAGTCCCTGTTGTAGAGCTTCTGTAGCGTTCCCACCTTCCTATGTAATGCTCCTGATTTGTCCGTGAAATACACATTTTACTCTCTGAAGATATTAGAAAATACATAGCCTACTGCAGATATTACATATGTCAGAAAAACATAAAACAAACTGATTTAAGATGGTACATAACCGGTCTACCCTATACTCCAACATTAAACAAATTCAAGTAATTTACTTTGAGTGTGGACTGTATTATTATGCATACTGGATGGACTGGTTACCTAATGGTATGCTCCAAAATGTATATCCACTAGTCTGGGAGATAACGTACTGTATAGCCCTAGCCGATGCACTTGGTTAATTGGTTGTGCAGGGCGATTTTGAATAGCCTAGTAATAATTGGGTGACACATTACCTTTCTTCCTTACTTGTGCGCGCAGAGGGGCTGTCAACAGTTAAATGACATGTTTTGTTGTGAAAACATGTTACTATCGATGTTGGTTTCCCAGATGAAGCACAGGGTAGCTGCAGGAACAAGGTTGGAGAGCCCATGGCATACAGAGTTTGGGAAGAATATCACCTGTCGCGGAGCAAGAGCATGCTCCTCAAACAGGGGTTAATGGGTGGAGTGAAATAAGTGTTGTTATATTTATTTCTCAGTTGCTCATATTAAGCGCATGCTCCGAAATACAACCGAAGTGGCCTCCCTGTCGTCATTGAAAAACTGACCGGCAGGAAAGCGCGCGGCCTCCATTTGCCATTCAAGTGCATAAAGATTACGTATTTTTTATTACCCTGCCCATCTGATAATGTGCCATTCTAATTTGACATATTAGTAATGACAATAATACATTGAGAATTGTCTGATGGGTGAAAATATGATGACTTGATGTGAGAACAGCTGTGCAGCCTGAGGCAAGAAACAGAGCGCAATCTTTTTTGCTACTTTCTCAAATCATCAATGGCCTTGTAGGCACGTCATACAGCCCGTATATGTTTTAGATTTCGAAGACATTCTAAGGGCTGTATCATTTTTTTTTTTAACGTTATTTTACCAGGTAAGTTGACTGAGAACACATTCTCATTTACAGCAACGACCTGGGGAATAGTTACAGGGGAGAGGAGGGGGATGAATGAGCCAATTGTAAGCTGGGGATGATTAGGTGGCCATGATGGTATGAGGGCCAGAATGGGAATTTAGCCAGGACACCGGGGTTAACACCCCTACTCTTACGATAAGTGCAATGGGATCTTTAATGACCTCAGAGAGTCAGGACACCTGTTTAACGTCCCATCCAAAAGACAGCACCCTACACAGGACAGTGTCCCCAATCACTGCCCTGGGCATTGGGATATATTTTTTTTAGACCAGAGGAAAGAGTGCATCCTACTGGCCCTCCAACACCACTTCCAGCAGCATCTGGTCTCCCATCCAGGGACTGACCAGGACCAACCCTGCTTAGCTTCAGAAGCAAGCCAGCAGTGGGATGCAGGGTGGTATGCTGCCAGCAACTAACACTGCCAAATGACTCTAAATCTAGCATATGAAACCTGTTTCAAATGATCACTTTTATGCTCAACATAGCCACTTCATATTCACACTCGCTCCGGAATGGGAAAGATATCCTTTATATTTTATTCAGTTAAGTTATATTCTTCTTACTATAAAATCATATCATTTAAAATAATGCCGTTGGACGATAAGCCGATCTGGTCAGCTAAACAAACAAGCCTCCAGCCTCTGCCATGGAGCATTGCCAGATAACATACAGACCGGCGGTCTTTTGCATGACAAAATGTCATGACCGCCACAGCCTTACTTAGGTCTACAGTAACAGTACATGTTCATCAACCTGGGAGATCTCTGCTCTGCTGTTATTCCCAGAGCCCCAGCAGTCCTGGGCTGTTGCTGGGAGGAAGGATGATGAAGATGGAGACTGTGCTGCTAGTGTCTCTGTCTGTGCTGCCTCACAGAATTACTTGGGCGCCTCTGCTTGTCCTGTTTCTTGCCAGCCTGCCTTCAAATCTTGTTCGTCTTCTTCAGCTTCCAGAGCCAATTAGCTAATGCTGTGGGAAGGACACAGATAAAGCAATGAAGGACAGGGTCAGGAAAGCTCCACCCCAGGGGACAACACAGTGTGTCAGCTATCGTGAACTGTGGGCCTAAATAGATTATTCTCCAAATCTTTTTCAATCCCCCGACAGACAACTCTGCACCATCTTTGAATCTAGCCTAATACTTCTCAAACCTTCCACCTGCTGGTCTGTTGAATGGCTTTATATAAAAAAGCTATGCAGATAGGCTAGGATTTGACTTGCTGAATTGCTAAATAGTGCTAGGTAGGCTTCTCTAAAGACTCAACTCTGTCCACATCTCTTGGTAGTTTGATGCAGAGGGCTGTTGGCAGTCAGTTGCCACTGTCCTCAGCATTTGGTCCAAATACTGTAGACAAAAGAAAGGCATTCTATCCTACGTGTCCTTTGTGTGTGTGCTCGTGTGTGTCCTTGAGTGAGTGTGTGTGTCTTGGCTATAGCTAACAATGGAAGTGAAGTAAGACAATAGAGACAGTTAATTGACAGCTGGGCTCCGAAGCTGACAGCTTGTAGACACTCAGTCTGGATCTTCAGATAATCTATCCTCACCATTCCACTCAGGTAAAGACTTTGCTTGGATCGATAAATGACAGGCAACCAAAGCTTCCACTGACTTCACAACTTCAGTGCAATAAGACTTCTTGTGTAGGCTGACTGTTTTTATAGCATTTTCTCATCCCAGTTGACAATAACAATGTCCAGCCATCATGGGAGTTTAAGAAGATGGTGGATACTAATAGCTCATGAGCAACTGTATCCTCTGACCTCTCAGCTGCCTACCTACCGATCGACCTCCTTCGGTATTCATATCCCCGTTGTCATTTTTGAGCCACTTATATTTGTGTGTTTGTGATAGCCGCTTGCTTACTTCCCTCAATTCAACACCTTTTTGTTTTCTTTCTTCCCCCTTCTCATTGTCACCCCTAGTTTGCTGCCTAAAGCCTACCCTCTTATCTTAAGTTTCAATTCGAGAGGTAACAACACAGTAGCCTATATGTTCTTGTAAGGCCCCTCTCGCCCTCTGTTTGGCTGGTTTGCTGTAGCATGCAGCAGAAATGGGAGAGGACTCTTGAAAGGAGACATCACACAGGTCGAACATAGATAAACACTGTACACTATATACACTACAGTGTAGGCGAATCATTCTCACAAAACTGTAAAAAACAATTCTCACGAGTCATTTTGCACAAAGTTTCTTCTTGAATTCCTTATATTAGGATCTGTACTTATCTATTTCATAATTATTTTTTTAAATCATATATTATGCATTTCACCAACAGTCTCACAATGTTCATTACAGTAATAGTTTTTGAAGTCCAAAAAAGTTATAATCAAATCAATATTTGTAATATTTTTGGCATGCTCCCCTGATGAAAAAGCCTGAGTTAAAACAACACTGAAAATAAAAATATTTCAAATGAAAATATACAACTGTTATAAAATTAAATCAGACTTTTCCCCAATTTGAGCTCTTTAGCCATTTCGATAATGAGATGGCCAAGTGGGGTAAAGGGGGTGTTTGAGAATAAGAACCTCATTCTGAAGGCATATAATGTAATAATATATGCCATTTAGCAGATGCTTTTATCCAAAGCAACTTAAGGTCATGCGTGCATAAATTTTACATATGGATAGTCCCGGGAATCGAACACATTACCCTGGCTCTACCGACCTGAGCTATAAATTAACTTAACTTGTGCTCATCTAAGGACTACTCCTCAAGATCAGTCGTCACCAACCTTATCTGAGTCAAGGTCACTTTCGCAGTCAAAAACCAAGCCGAGATCTACCGCTCAGAATTTTTTTTAATCATGACTTTTTTTTTTTATTACATTAACCTAGTAAAAACGATTCTGTAGGAATGAGGTTTGGGCCATAGGCTTAATAAATTATCATAGCATATTGACTATATGCCTGGCCTGCCAATATTCTTATTCTCAGATCATATTATATATAAAAACTCGAGCTTTGATAACAAAATAGATCAGTTGGTATAGAGCAAATTGAAATAATGAGATTTTTTTTATTTTACTGACTGATGTTACCTGCATCTGATGGTCATGGTGCTTTCAAGACAACTGGGAACGCGGGGGTCAAATCATCACGTCGGGAAGTCGGAGCTCTTGGAATTCCGAGTTGGATGACCGTTCAAAACTTTTTTACCCAGTCTGATCTCGTTCCCCCCCCATGTTCTCAGTTGTCTTGAACGCACTGAAGTCGCAAGTCCCCAGTTGTTTTGAACACAGCATTAGTCTCAGCGGAGTGAGGGAAAGAGCACCACAGTGTCCGCCTTTCACAGTCCCAGCTTTTTCCTTCCTTTCCTCCGGTGAGACTGACCAGAGAAAGGGGACACAGTCATCTACCTGATGGCGAAGCTGGAGTCGCACCCCATCTGCCTCATGCACAAATTCATGTTGTTCCTATAACCAGAGATAGTGAAATATTCCTCGATATTGAAATAGACACCACGAGCTGCTAATAATAATAATACAAACTCAGGGCTATCGGTACACTTGGCTACTATTTTTTTTTTTTACCGTTATTTAACTAGGCAAGTCAGTTAACAACAAATTCTTATTTACAATGACGGCCTACCCCGGCCAAACCCTAACCCGGACGACTCTGGGCCAATTGTGCGCCGCCCCCATGGGACTCCCAATCACGGCCAGTTGTGATACAGCCTGGAATCGGACCAGGGTCTGTAGTGACGCCTCTAGCACTGAAATGCAGACCGCTGCACCACTCGGGAGCCCATTGCAGCTGCAGTGCGAGTGGAAGTACGGGGAAGCATATTTTATGTTTTGTAATAGTGTTTAATAAAGACAGTGATGAATAAAAACTTAAATGAACTCACTTATAAAAACAGCAGCTCTTTGCTGTGTTCTATGACAGTCTCTCTGTGGTTATGGTTTTAAAAGTTATTCAATCTTAAGTAGACTAGTATCAAACGTTTGCTGTGGCCGGGGTTGTGGAATCTCTGTAGGCACGGTGATTTGAGCTATCCAATTAGCGAGTTTAGTAGGCGCACTTGATTTAGCCACATCTCTCCCAGTCCACTTTGCTTACCCGGGCGCAGGGCTTCTGAATCAAGTGCACCTACCGGCAACAGCGCAACACAAATAAAAAAACAAAAAGGAGCGCAAGCCTCTATTTTTCTACAGAAATGTTTGGTGATTGACTAGGAATGCCTGGAAGATCGACCGGTTGGCGACCAATGCTCTAGACCCCTCAAACTCAACTCAAACTCAAACTCAACTCTGAACCTTGAAGTGAGTTCCACTGCATTTTTTCATACTCAGGGACTGATTTAGACCTGGGACAACAGGTGTGTGCAATTAATTATCAGGTAGAACAGAAAACCAGCAGGCTCTGGACCTTACAGGGTAAGAGTTGAGTACCCCTGCTCTAGATGATCCATCATGGGTGAATAAAACATGTTTTTAAAACTGCTTGGATTTTTTACAGGAACTTGAAAAAGTGTTACAGACACTGTGTTTGTGTGTAATAAATATTATAGTTTACTTTAAACTTCAACTAGTATACAATTTTAATGATTTATGGACAAACTACAGCAACAGATTTTGTTATTCAAATAATTTTTTTTCTAAAGAAAATTGTATAAAATGACCTGAGAATTTCACCTGGCTCAAAAAAATTCAGGCGAACATGTAAAATCTATTTAAAATAAAACACTTTCCCAAAAACTAGACATCTTAGTCCTCAGAATGATAGTTGATTTTTGCAGATGCATCATGGTTTTGCTACAGACATTTTAAAACTGGTTCCATTAGAATCACCCAGGCATACATTCACTTTTCAGTTGCTTTCATTTAAAGAGACATGTCAATCTAGTAATTATAGCATTGTACAGTAAAGATGAACTACAGTGTCTGGAAAACACAAGTTGTTTTGAACGTCAATACAATAAAATGTATTTGTCAGGTCCTTCGTAAACAACAGGTGTAGACTAACAGTGAAACACTTACATGCCCTTCCCAACAATGCAGGGAGAATTTTTTTTATTATAACGAGGAATAAATACACAATGAGTAAAGATTACTTGGCTATATACAGTGGTAAGAAAAAGTATGTGAACCCTTTAGAAATACTTGGATTTCTTCATACATTTTTCATAAAATTTGATCATCTAGGTCACAACAATAGACAAACACAGTCTGCTTAAACTAATAACACACAAACAATTATATGTTTTCATGTCTTTATTGAACACACCGTGTAAACATTCAGTGCAGGGTGGAAAAGGTATGTGAACACTTGGATTTAATAACTGGTTGACCCTCCTTTGGCAGCAAAAACCTCAACCAAACATTTTCTGTAGTTGCGGATCATACCTGCACAACGGTCAGGAGGAATTTTGGACCTTTACAAAACTGTTTCAATTCAGCAATATTCTTGGGATGTCTGGTGTGAACTTCTCTCTTGAGGTCATACCACAGCATCTCAATCGGGTTGAGGTCAGGACTCTAACTGGGCCACTCCTGAAGGCGTATTTTCTGCTGTTGAAGCCATTCGGTTGTTGATTTACTTCTGTGTTTTGGGTCGTTGTCCTGTTGCGTCACCCAACTTCTGTTGAGCTTCAATTGGCAGACAGATAGCCTTACATTCCCCTGCAAAATGTCTTGATAAACTTGGGAATTCATTTTTCCGACGATGATAGCAAGCTGTCCAGGCCCTGAGGCAGCAATGCAGCCCCAAACCATGAGGCTTTGATATTGGTGTGCTGTGCCTTTTTTTCTCCACACAAAATGTTGTGTGTTTCTTCCAAACAACTCAACCGTAGTTTCATCTGTCCACAGAATATTTTGCCAGTAGCGCCGTGGAACATCCAGGTGCACTTTTGCAAACTTCAGACGTGCAGCAATGTTTTTTTTGGACAGCAGTGGCTTCTTCCGTGGTGTCCTCCCATGAACACCATTCTTGTTTTACGTATTGTGGACTTGTCAACAGAGATGTTAGCATGTTCCAGAGATTTCTGTAAGTCCTTAGCTGACACTCTAGGATTCTTCTTAACCTCATTGAGCATTCTGCGCTGTGCTCTTGCAGTCATCTTTGCAGGACGGCCACTCCTAGGGAGAGTAGCAACAGTGCTGAACTTTCTCCATTTATAGACAATTTGTCTTACTGTGGACTGATGAGCTTCAAGGCTTTTAGAGATACTTTTGTAACCCTTTCCAGCTTTATGCAAGTCAACAAATTCTTAATCTTAGGTCTTGTGAGATCACTTTTGTTCGAGGCATGGTTCACATCAGGCAATGCTTCTTGTGAGTAGAGAACTCACATTTTGTGAGTGTTTTTTATGGGGCAAGGCAGCTCTAACCAACATCTCCAATCTCATCTCGTTGATTGGACTCCAGGTTAGCTGACTCCTGACTCCAATTAGCTTTTGGAGAAGTCATTAGCCTAGGGGTTCACATACTTTTTCCAACCTACACTGTGAATGTTTGAATGATCTATTCAATATAGACAAGGAAAATACAATAATTTGTGTGTTATTAGTTTAAGCACACAATGTTTGTCCATTGTTGTGACTTAGATGAAGATCAGATCAAATTTGATGACTAATTTATGCAGAAATCCAGGTAATTCCAAAGGGTTCACATACTTTTTCTTGCCATTGTACATAGGGTACCAGTAGCGAGTCGATGTGCAGAGGTACGAGGTAATGGAGGTAGATGCATTATGTACATATAGGTAGAGGTAAAGTGACTAGGCAACAGGATAGATCATCAACAGTAGCAGCAGCGTATGTGATGGGTTAGTGCAAAAAGGGTCAATGCAGATTAGAGCTGACCCCAATTAGTCGATTGTTTGGTTGTTAGGCTGTTGGTCGACCCAGACTGTTTTAGTCGAGCTGTAACAAATATCTCTGTACCGCATCGCCAGGCGTCTCCCAAATTCTGTAACAATGCGGAAGGCTATGTATAGCTCCGAATTGACATGATTAGTTGACAGTAGGTGGGGTGGTACATCCTGTATAAACACAAACTCACTTCCTTGACAACAGTGCTGCACTGCTCCATAAAGCGCAAGAAGTATGAATTCCCTGACTGAATGCAGACATCTGATTGACCATGCGCCCAGATGCACAATGCACTTCTTTCTCCAGAATGCGCTCTTTCCCGACAATTAGTGCACATTCATTGTTTCATAACTTCATTGTGTGAATTGTTTGCATTTGATTGTTAGTGTATATCAATTCCCCATTACATATATCACCAGTAGTACATTTAACGTTAATTCCTATAATTTCTAATCTACAATGTTTGTTACTTTGGTTATGGTCATTTCTTTTAATGCATTCAATATTATTATTCCAGTCTTTCTGTAATCCTTGTCTGATTGGACACGTTGTTTGCAGAGTGCACAACCTATGCTACACTTGTGAGAAACAAGTTTTGGTTTCTTTAATTCCATTTATGAGTTCTGTAAATTTAGTCATTGTTTTTTGTTTGGAGCGCTCCTGTCAATGTTGAGTAAGGACGTGCACACATAGAAGTAGGCCTAAAGGCTACCTGGCCTGCGAGCAAATGTAGGCATATAAATATAGTATAGTATTTCTGATTGGCTTAACACACCACCACTGATGACCTGTGGAGCTTCTCAAAGTAATGTTTTCTTCACCTCAAACTGCAAGCAGTCTGTTTTTACATCCATTCAGAATGACAATAGTTCCTCAATGTATACTATTTGAAAAATCTTTCCAGCTCTCTTCCTTTCGATAACCACTCAGCATGGGGGCGGGGGGGGGGGGGGGGGGGGGGGGGGGGGGGGGTGGATTCTGGCAGGGGGGAGACCTAAGTTAATACTTGATACAATGTTTCAAGTTAGTTGCAGACAGGTCATGCGTAGCCAATGTGATTTTTATAGGATATTTATTTTTATCAGGATATTTTCTACCTGCAGGCTGCAATGTTTTCATTTGTTGGCTTTATGTGTGCTATTTTTACATAGTTGGCAATAGCAATAGAAGTTACTTTTTAGGTTTGTGTCATTTTTCATTTAGATTTGGATAGAATGTTGATTAACCACATGACAATGATTTTGAAAAATGAAGACGATATTATAAGTTAAATTAAACTGTTTCACAAAGATGTGCATATGAAAACCATAACAGGCACGCAGATCGATAGAAAAGGTTAGATAAATGGTCATTCCACATGAGAAAGGTTGCTGACTCCTCGTGTAGGTATTACCAGCAACTTCAGGAGAGTGATGGCAGAATCTGCAAAAGCCAGCAGGAGAGGGAGGAGAATAGTTGGGTCAGGTTACATTTCTTTTTCTCCTTCTGGTTATCTAGATCTCTGGCCCATCTTCATGCATCAAACCGTAAGCTTAAAGCATCAGACAAGCTCAATGGATATAGTTGATTTTATTAAAATACATGGCATGGCACATGGTTTATGAACTGGTTCAAAAAACAACACTTGATTCAACGCTTTGAGTTTTTCAATTCAATTTAAATTATTATACAAAATTCTTGCCACCAACAAAATGCTATATATATGGGGCATATGACAATCTTGACAATCTCAGCTGCGAAGAGACAGAATCACTAGGTCCCTTATTCTGGTAGCTTGTTTCTGGTCACAGGTTTAGGAATGTATAAAAATCACAACATTCACTTAAAGTTAAATAAACAAATAGCAGTGTTGGGCGATTTGGAAAACCATAGTCAATAAATAATATAATAATACTCGTAGGAAAGGTTTTCAACTTTAGCTCACAATCTGTGGATAGTATACGATTAGAAAGGTTCAACCTATGGGCCTCCCGGGTGGCGCAGTGGTCTAAGGCACTGCCACCAGAGATTCTGGGTTCGAGCCCAGGCTCTGCCGCAGCCGGCTGCGACCGGGAGGGCCATGGGGCGGCGCAGAACTGGCCCAGCATCGTCCGGGTTAGGGAGGGTTTCACCGGCAGGGATATCCTTGTCTCATCGCGCACTAGCGACTCCTGTGGCGGGCCGGGCGCAGTGCACGCTGACCAGGTCGCTTGGTGTACGGTGTTTCCTCCGACACATTGGTGAGGCTGGCTTCCGGGTTGGATATGCGTTGTGTCAAGAAGCAGTGCGGCTAGGTTGGGTTGTGTTTACGGAGGACGCATGGCTCTCGACCTTCGCCTCTCCCAAGTCCGTACGGGAGTTGCAGCGATGAGACAAGACAGTAGACACTACTGGATACTGGATACCATGAAATTGGGGAGAAAAAGGGGTAAAAGATTTTTAAAAAAAAGGTTCAACATTTATGTAAAACATCACAGCGCAATTAAAATATATTGCACATGGAAACCAAACAAGGGTTGCAGCGATGTTGTTGGGATGGGCTGAGAGTGGCTGAGGGGTGGGATTAAAGAGCTTATGTTTGGTAATGTATTATTGTTATGTCATTGCTTTATATAAAAGTACCATGAATGCAACATGTGTATGTAAAATGTATGTACAGTACCAGTCAAAAGTGAAGGTGATTGAGACAATGCCAAGAGTGTGCAAAGCTGTCATCAAGGTGGCTACTTTGAAGAATCAAATATAAAATATATTTTGATTTGTTTAACACTTTTTTGGTTACTACATGATTCCATATATGTTATTTCATATTTTTGATGTCTTCAATATTATTCTACAATGTAGAAAATAGTAAAAATAAAGAAAAACCCTTGAATGAGTAGGTGTGTCCAAACTTTTGACTGGTACTGTGTATGTAGCAGAAAATATGTAAAAAAAAAATATATATATATATATATTTGTCCTCCGGAGAGGACAAAATGGAAGTGTTTAATAAAAAATAAAAACCATGTTTATATATGGAAAAATACACGTTTAAAATTTTCTAGCAATCAATTGGTCGAAAGAACAGACAACTTTCGGTCAACCGGAAAAAAATATTTTTAGTCGGGGACAGCCCTAATGCAGATAGTCCAGGCAGCTATTTGATTAACTATTTAGCAGTCTTAGTTGGTTCCCAACTTGGTCCAGCTGTGCGGTAGCAGAGAGAACAGTCCATGAGTTTGGTGGCTGGAGTCTCTGACAATCTTTAGGGCCTTCCCCTGACACTGCCAGGTATAGAGGTCCTGGATGGCAGGGAGCTTGGCCCCAGTGATGTACTGGGCCACACAAACTACCCTCTGTAGCGCCTTGCGGTCTGATTCCAAGCAGTTGCCATACTGGTGATGCATCCAGTCAAGATGCTATCAGTGGTGCTGCTGTAGCACTTTTTGAGGATCTAAGGGCCCATGCTGAATCTTTTCAGCCTCCTGAGGGAGAATAATTGTTATTGTGCCTTCTTCACGACTGTGGTGGTGTGTGTGTGGACCATGTTAATTTCTTAGTGATGTGGACAACGAGAAACTTGAATCTCTCAACCCGCTCCACTACAGCCCCATCGATGTGGGTGTGCTCGGCCCTCAGCTTCCTGTAGTCCACGATCAGCTCTTTTGTCTTGCTGACGTTGAGGGAGAGGTTGTTGTCCTGGCAACACACTGCCAGGTCACAGACCTCCCTATAGGCTGTCTCTCTTCTCATTGGAAGAGGCTAGATGGAAGTAGTGGAGGTTTATTAAAGGCCTTCGTGCTCCAGAGCTCTGCTGATACAGCACGGCATCTCCTATGTCCCCCTCAGGGCCAGAGGCTGCATGGAGGTGGGAGTGGAGAGGTTGAGGGAGTGGAGAGGTTGAGGGAGTGGAGAAGTTGAGGGAGTGGAGAGGTTGAGGGAGTGGAGAGGTTGAGGGAGTGGGGCTCTCAAAAGCTAGAGGAGAACTGACAGTTTTGTATGCAACTGCAAGGCATTAGGAAAACAAACCAAGACTACATGACCCTCTTGGATTTAAAATCAACTTGATTGTTGTTCAGGTTTGCCTTTAATTTTATAAATATCAAATTAGCGAGCAGCCAAACACAATAGAGAAAAAGATTGTTGACATTGAAGATCACTGTCATTATCATGAGTTCAATGGCTTAGTCTTATGGAGTGAATGCATCAGGCTGCAGCCTCCTACATGCAGTTCATTGAACCTCTGCTTCCAGGCCTATACATAATAGCCAATACTTTTGATGTCATCTGGTATCACGTTTTTGTCTCCAGCCATATAATTAGAGATGCCTGGGCCTAGCGTAGCAACAATTGTCAGGGTGCATTAGGTTAATGACTGTGTTGTTTGTGTGTAGGATTAACAATGTGACTGCCCCTTCACAACACATCCACCTGAAATGATTTATTTAACTGTGTTATCCACTCAGAAGCATGATTATGTTGTGGCAAATTCTGAAACGAGAGTTTCTGTGCTGTCACGTCTGATCCTGTCTGAATGAGTTGAAGCGCTTGCTTGGCCTTGTGGGGTTTTTCCAGTGTCTGACTGTCTGGGTACTGCTGCTGCGCCACAATGGCCGCTGCTGTATGTTGATGTGGATCAGTAAACAGCTCTCCTGTCTGTCTGAGCAGCCTCTTACAGCCGCTGCTGCCCTGATCTCTGTCTGCTGAACACTTAACCCGTCTATTCCCATCGTTCTGCTGCTTCGATGCCTCCTGGAGTGGTTAGCAAGCAACCGCTCAGCGCTACGTCACTGTCATTCTCTAAAGCAGCCAGCGGTGTGGAGAGAGAATATGGGGGGTGCGTGTGACCCACTGCCAGGAATCAACTGCAACCAGTTCCAGAGGTTACCTCTCTTCACAGTATGTTATATTTATGAGTCCAGAGTCCTGCCGTCTTCTGTGTAGTTAAGGTGACTCAGTCAATGGTAGATTATGCTGCTGGTATTGTCAGGGGGATGGCAGAATGGGGCGAAAGGAGAGCCATAAGAGGATTATACAGTAGTAGGCTGGCTGTCAGTAGATCTATTGCTTCATGAACCCCACTGAACTCCAGACACCACATCCACAGCTGTTCCCATCTGCTTTAGGAACAGCCTGATGATGCTCAGACATGTCATATGCTGCCCTGACTACATTCTACCTAACAGAGAATAGCCTGCTGCCATGTTGCTCTGCTTAGGATCTCACCATGTTATTTCATTTAGAGTGTTTGTGTTTTCTCTGGATCGTGGTTGTAGCCTAGTGTTTAGGACATTGTGTTTTGTATGATTTATTGACAAGGACATTGTAGACGTTGTACAATACCATGAGGAAAGGGAGCAGGACCTGCAGGGAGAACAGAACGGAGGATGGGAAGGGACGTCCTGAACGGTAGGGTACTCAGCCTATATTCTCTGTGAGAGCCTGAAAGTTCCTATTTAAATCCCTTATCCTTATCCCACCCCCTCGCCCTCATCCTCACCCACCCCAGCAGCTGGACCCGGCCTATTTATAGAGACACCGCTGCCCAGTGAGAGTTGAAGACTGTAGAGCAGCTCTGGAGAGGGAGGCGCTCCCAGCACGGTTAGTGGGGGAGTAAACTAGGCTTTGCACTCAGCTGTGCAACACAGCACACATTCCAGCCATGGGCCTCACTGTCTGTGCAACTTGTGTCTAATCACTTTGCACAAAAATGTTGGCTGGCTGCACTGTATATCTGATCTATCAAGTTCACAGAAACCAAATATTTATTTTCAAGTTAAGCTTTGGATTTTTGGCAGTAGACGTCACATGGATGTAAACAAAAGATTACAGTAATTTCCATTGAAAAAGACCCATGAGCACCAACATATGAAGTCATAGGAGCATATCTAATTGGGTGTCAAATTAAATCTGAAATGAAGGTATAGATAAAACATATTTTTTTTTACCATTTTCCATCTGATTTCTTGATAGGTATCAGAAATACATTAAAACATAATAATGTTGACGTTAAGACCCCTGCCAACAAATATCAACACGTATATTTAGTTTTGGAGAAATTGTTTACCTTCTGTAAGTTTAGGAAATATTGCCTTGTGCCTTGTAATTCCGTTACCAAAAACCCAGATATCTTTAAGATATTTTCTAATTTCTCTCCCTCATGAGGAGGGAGTATACTGAAAGTTCACAGAAGTATAAAGTAATGGTAAATCTACCAATTTAGTTATAGTGATTTAACTGATATCAATTTTGTTTATCAATTATGAAGTGATTAGTAACAGAATTACCCAAAAATCAGTAACGTTATTACTGCAAATTAATTGGCTATAATGAGAAATCATAATAGTACCAAACCAGTTGGGTCACCTGCTACTGTCCTCCCTTCCACCTGCATACTGTTATGTTCTGCTCATAACTGTTTTCTTTGTCTTTCTGTTGTCTAGGGGTCAAACCAAGAGTGTTAAAATAGTCTGTCTGGACAATCTCTCTCTCACTCACTCACTCACTCACTCACCCACTCACTCACTCACTCACTCACTCTCCAGTTAATGTCACCTCTCCCAGTTCTTACTGACACCTCTCCCATGAGCCCCCTCTCTTTCCATTTACTGTATCCAGCATCCTCGCCCACTGAGAACCGACCAACAGCGGATGTCCATGGATGTTGAAAAGTTTACATTTGGTCAGTCCACCAATGCCTGTTAACATCCACAGATTGACCAGACTGGACCAAATCTGAACCTATCATATACAGTGCATTCAGAATTAAAAAAAAATTTTTTGCAAATTTATTACAAATAAAACACAGAAATACCTTATTTACATAAGTATTCAGCCCCTTTGCTATGAGTTCAGGTGCATCCTGTTTCCATTGATCATCCTTGAGATGTTTCTACAATTTGATTGGAGTCCACCTGTGTTAAATTCAATTGGTTGGACATGATTTGAAAAGGCACACACCTGTCTATATATGGTCCCACAGTTGACAGTGCATGTCAGAGGAAAAACTTAGCCATAAGGGCGAAGAAATTCTCAGAGACAGAATTGTGTTGAGGCACAGATCTGGGGATGGGTACCAAAAAATGTCTGTAGCATTGAAGGTCCCCAAGAACACAGCTGCCTCCATCATTCTTAAATGGAAGAAGTTTGGAACCACCAAGACTCTTCCTAGAGTAGGCCGCCCAGCCAAACAGCAATCGGCGGAGAAGGGCCCTTGGTCAGGGAGGTGACCAAGAACCCGATGGTCACTCTGACAGAGCTCCAGAGTTCCTTTGTGGAGATGGGAGAACCTTCCAGAAGGACAACCATCTCTGCAGTCCTCCACCAATCAGGCTTTTATGGTAGAGTGGCTAGACGGAAGCGGAGATTCTCTGGTCTGATGAAACCAAGATTGAACTCTTTGGTCTGAAAGCCAAGCGTCACGTCTGGAGGAAACCTGGCACCATCCCTACAGTGAAGCATGGTGGTGGCAGCATTATGCTTTTGGGATGTTTTTCAGTGGCAGGGACTGGGAAACTAGTCAGGATTGAGGGAAAGATGAACGGAGTAAAGTATAGAGAGATCCTTGAAGAAAACCAGCTCCAGAGCGCTCAGAACCTCAGACTGGGTGAAGGTTCACCTTCCAACAGAACAACGACCCTAAGCACACGGCCAAGACAACGCAAGAGTGGCGTCGGGACAAGTCTCTGAATGTCCTTTAGTGGCCCAGCCAGAGCCCGGACTTGAACCTGATCGAACATCTCTGGAGAAACCTGAAAATAGCTGTGCAGCGACGCTCTCCTCCAACCTGACAGCGCTTGAGAGGATCTTTTTAATTGAATTTTAACCTTTATTTAAATAGGCAAGTTAGTTAAGAACAAATGAGAGCCTACCCCAGCCAAACCCTAACAGCGCTGGGCCATACTATGGGACTCCCAATTACGGCCAGCTGTGATACAGCCTGGAATCGAACTAGGGTCTGTAGTGACACCTCTAGCACCGAGATGCAGTGCCTTAGACTGCCGCACCACTCGGGAGCCCCTGCAGAAAAGAATGGGAGAAACTCCCCAAATACATGTGTGCCAAGCTTGTAGCGTCATGCCCAAGACTCAAGGCTGTAATCGCTGACAAAGTACTGAGTAAAGGGTCTGAATACTTGTGTAAATGTAATATTTCATTTCATATTTTTTATACATTTGCAATAATGTATTAAAGTCTGTTTTTGCTTTGTCATTATGGAGTTTGTGTGTAGATTGATGAGGCTGTAATGTAACAGAATTTGGAAAAAGTGAAGGGGTCTGAATACTTTCCTAATGCACTGTATGTATGTTTCACAAGTTTGGATAGCACAGTACAGTACAGTGAGTAGAGCACAGTACAGTACAGTGAGTAGAGCACAGTACAATACAGTACAGTACTGAGCAGGTGTTGGAAACAAAATCAGTGTCCAATTGCTTCATTCTGAACACAAGCACTATATTTTTCGTTACGTTCCACAATTCCGACCAGCTAAATAAAGTTCTGAACCGGTTCGAAACTCCCAAAAAGTACTGATTTATATCGTTCCTTTCTGTTCCTTTTTTAACCTGTGAAATCAATATTTTTTACATTTAGCTCATTAAATTACTTCACCAATCAGTGCAGCTATAGCAGGCAAGCTAGTTGTTTACATGCCAGAATGACAGACAAAGGTGTAGCCTATGGCGCAAGATGTGACAGACATTTTACAGGTGGGGAGAGAGCGAGAGGATGTATTATCTGAATTAGGTCCACAGAATTATACCTAGGAGAAGTGGCTTCTATGAAGGAACTTTTAATGTTCTTTGAGCTAGCTAGCGAGTTAGCACAAGCTGGAGCTAGCGAGCTAACAAGCTTGTGAGTGCAGAGAGGCACCAGAATGAAAAACACATCTTACCTTTTTGTAGTTAATAAATCTAATGTGGAACTTGATAACTAGGCCTATAGTATTCTTAACTAGCATTGAAAAAGTTAATCCATTATTCTCTAGCTTATTAAAAATCTCCTCATGCTTCTAACGTCAGTACAGTAGTCTATGCTTTGCTTCAGAGGGGGAAGGGGCAGGTAGCCTACACACACACACACACACACACACAGTGGTAAAGATTTTCAGCTTCCTTGCAGATGCTGGAATAAGTTTCTGAATGAAAGAGAGGGCTTTCTTGCATGTTTTTGTGAGACTAGAGAGAATGCCTAGAACATAAAATAACTTTATTAACCGGTTTCCATGCTTTTAAAATAATGATTCTGTCCCGGAACAGTATGGATCACTTTTGTTCCCGGTTCCGTTTCTGTTCCTTGAAAAATGTCATTCTTTTACAGTGTTTGGTTCTGTTCCCTGAACCGGTTCCAATCCCTGGTACTGAGTACAGCACAGTACTGTACAGTGAATAGAGTACAGTGAGTAGAGCACAGAAGAGTACAGTCCAATAAGTAGTACTGTAAAGAAAAGTAGAGTATAATATAGTACAGACTAGAGTGCAGTATATACAGTTTAAGTACACTTTTGTTGGAGTCATTAAAACTAGTTTTTCAACCACTCCACCAATTTCTTGTTAACAAACTATAGTTTTGGCAAGTCAGTTAGGATATCTACTTTATGCATGACACAATACATTTTTCCAACAATTGTTTACAGAGATCATTTCACTTATAACTCACTGTATTACAATTCCAGTGGGTCAGAAGTTTACATACACTAAGTTGACTGTGCCTTTAAACAGCTTGGAAAATTCCAGAAAATGATGTCATGGCTTTAGAAGCTTCTGATAGGCTAGTTGACATCATTTGAGTCAATTGGAGGTGTATCTGTGGATGTATTTCAAGGCCTACCTTCAAACTCAGTGCCTATTTGCTTGACATCGTGGGAAAATCAAAAGAAATCAGCCAAGACCTCAGACAAAAAAGTCTGGTTCATCCCTGGGAGCAAGTATAAACACCATGGGACCACACAGCTGTCATACCGCTCAGGAAGGAGACGCGTTCTGTCTCCTAGAGATGAACGTACTTTGGTGTGAAAAGTGCAAATCAATCCCAGAACAACATCAAAGAACCTTGTGAAGATGCTGGAGGAAACAGATACAAAAGTATCTATATCTACAGTACAGTAAAACGAGTCCTATATTGACATAACCTGAAAGGCCGCTCAGCAAGGAAGAAGCCACTGCTCCAAAACCGCCATAAAAAAGCCAGACTATGGTTTGCAGCTACACATGGAGACAAATATCGTACTTTTTTGAGAAATGTCCTCTGGTCTGATGAAACAAAAATAGAACTGTTTGGCCATAATTGTGCGGCAGGTAGCCTAGTGGTTAGAGTGTTGGACTAGTAACCGAAAGGTTGCAAGTTTGAATCCCCGAGCTGACAAGGTTAAAATCTGTTGTTCTGCCCCTGAACAAGGCAGTTAACCCAACGTTCCTAGGACGTCATTGAAAATAAGAATTTGTTCTTAACTTACTTGCCTAGTTAAATAAAGATAAAATAAAAACACCATCCCAACCGTGAAGCACGGGGGTGGCAGCATTGTGTTGTGGGGGTGCTTTGCTGCAGGAGGGATTGGTGCACTTCACAAACTAGATGGCATCATGAGGGAGGAAAATTATGTGGATATATTGAAGCAACATCTCAAGACATCAGTCAGGAAGTTAAAGCTTGGTCACAAATGGGTCTTTCAAATGGACAATGACCCCAAGCATACTTCCAAAGTTGTGGCAAAATGGCTTAAGCCCTGACCTCAATCCTATAGAAAATTTGTGAGCAGAACTGAAAAAGCGTGTGCGAGCAAGGAGGCCTACAAACCTGACCCAGTTACACCAGCTCTGTCAGGAGGAATGAGCCAAAATTCACCCAACTTATTGTGGGAAGCTTGTTGAAGGCTACCTGAAACGTTTGCCCAAGTTAAACAATTTAAAGCCAATGCTACCAAATACTAATTGAGTGTATGTAAACTTCTGACCCACTGGGAATGTGATAAAAGAAATAAAAGCTGAAATAAATCATTCTCTCTACTATTATTCTGGCATTTCACATTCTTAAAATAAACTGGTGATCCTAACTGACCTAAGACAGGGAATTTTTACTTGGATACATTTTCAGGAATTGTGAAAAACTGAGTTTAAATGTATTTTGCTAAGGTGTATGTAAACGTCCGACTTCAACTGTATATTGTACTGTTCTGAACTCTACTCTGCTCAGCTGTGCTGCGGTGTATTGTACTGTTGTAAACTCTACTCTGCTCAGCTGTGCTGTGGTGTATTGTACTGTTGTAAACTCTACTCTGCTCAGCTGTGCTGTGGTGTATTGTACTGTTCTGAACTCTACTCTGCTCAGCTGTGGTGTATTGTACTGTTCTGAACTCTACTCTGCTCAGCTGTGTTGCGGTGTATT
The DNA here is from genome assembly GCF_901001165.1 of Salmo trutta. Taxonomy (NCBI): domain Eukaryota; kingdom Metazoa; phylum Chordata; class Actinopteri; order Salmoniformes; family Salmonidae; genus Salmo; species Salmo trutta. Next base: position 17,927,422 of record NC_042989.1, read on the forward strand.
GTACTGTTCTGAACTCAACTCTGCTCAGCTGTGCTGCGTTGTATTGTACTGTTCTGAACTCTACTCTGCTCAGCCGTGCTGCGGTGTATTGTACTGTTCTGAACTCTACTCTGCTCAGCTGTGCTGCGTTGTATTGTACTGCACTGTGCTCTGCTACACTGTGATGTCCAAACTTGTGAAACACGAGGAGAATGACATTCATATCCAGAACTATGCATTTCTGTGTAGTTCAGATCAGGGACCCATGATGTAATTCCGTTACCACTATTCCGTTACCAGGTGTAAATCCACCTCGCTTACTGTAGTTCAATAACCAATATATATCTTTTTACAAACTCAAGGTGCCATGTCATAGCTTAGACCCCATTCTTTCTGCGCACATCTTTGAATCTTAAAACGGAGCAAATATTTAAGCCTTTTTGGAAAATGTGGTCGCATAAAAACCTGAGGGAGATTTTACCTTAATTCCGTTACCAAAGTTTGCATCTGTACAGTTCTTCCACTAAATTAGTTTTTGTAAATTTTTCAGTAGAAATAGTTAAGTCGTCATTGTGCATAATTGTATGGTTTGTTAAACTTGAAATCAATGTTTTTTGTTTGGCATACATTTTAAAGTGAAAAAACTGAGTCAAAGCGTAATTCAATTACTGTGGAATTGCACCGTATTGTTGGGATGCCTTTGCAATGCTCTCATGCTGTGGTAGCCTACATTACATGCCGTACTGGACATGCTTTACTCTAGGTGGCAAGTCACACAGAAAAGGACAGGGTACAGTTGTGTGTGTGTGTGCCTCAGTGACACAATCGGCCATCTTGTCAGAGGAGATTTACGAATACAAACGAGAGATGTGAATGAATACAGAGCCCTTCCCCCGCACCTCACTGTCTGAGGATTAAGAGCTGGCAGGATGAGTTTTGGGGTTTGAACAATCCGCCTTTGTCCCGCTCAGGGCACAAGTGCCCTCTGTTAGTGCTGCATCACTGATCTGCACCGCCATCTCCCAACTGATTCCCTTACGCTCCCCACAATCCCACACGTCTCCACTATCAGGCCTGGCCTGCACAAATGTAACAATCTTGTTATTGCCAATTTAACCGTTTATTGGAACTGTTCAACAGTTGATTGTAGAACTTGTTTTTAGTCATTTCAGCTCTGACGCAGCAGTTTCATATTTGCACCAGTTCACTGTTGACAGAATTATCAATGACAGGTTATGTTGCCTGTGACACTATCTTCTGCCTATTTCATCTATCCATTTTTCTATACTTTTAAGTTTGCCTAATCCAATGTCCATCTTCTCTTTTTTCTGTTTCTAGGTGATGCCATGTCTGACCTTTTCAGGAAGCCCATGAGTGATGATGGTGAACTGTACACCTCACTCCTGTCCAATCAGAGCTACCCCTCAGGCCAGGATGCCTCTTACCTGTCTGATGATCTGAAGCGTTCCTCTGACCACTCCTCCCAGGACACCTTCGACTCCTACGGCATCTTTGGTTCCCCCCACACCAAGATCACTACTGACCTGGTTGATGAAATGCCCAAGTCCCTGCTGGGTAGCTCTGAGTTGAAGACGGAGGCCTACAACTACATGGATATCAGCCATGGTGATGACGTCCACAACCTGAGCTGTCCACAACCAGCACCCCTGCATAGTCTGGTGGACACCGGGCTGTCTGGCCTGGACTCCCTGGGAGGCTACATGGATAAGAGCCTTGCCGGACACGAGGAGGAAGAGGAGGAGAACCTGGGTCCGGCGCTGGACTCCCACTCCTTCCCTTACGTTGAGGAGCCTTCTGAGGATGAGGAGCTGTCTGACTACCGCTCCTACCGCAACCTGGGCACCCCTCAGACCGCTAGCCCTGTGAAGATCATCCTGACCGAGTCCCACCCACCTGCTGCCCCCAAACCCATCCTCCCACAGGCCAACGTGTCTGACAACATCCTCAGCCTGGGCTTGCAGGGCGTCCCCACGGTTACGCTCTCTGAGCCAGAGGACGACAGCCCCAACTCATCCCCCAATGCATCCCCAACAGGTAGCTATCGCCCACACCCTCCCACTGTGTCCTTGTAAGTTAGAGTTCACCATAACCATGGTCTATGGTCTTGGACTATGGTTTAATTTCAATTTATGTACAGTATTTCAAGTTGGTAAAAAACAAATCTAGATTGAAGTATTTTTTTGTATCCCATTAGCTCTTGCTGAAGCAGCAGCTACTTTTCCTGGTGTCCACATAAAACATGACATAATACAGAACATCAATAGACAAGAACAGCTCAAAGACTGAACTACATACATTTAAAATAAGAACCCCAAAAAGTTATATTGACAGCGGCACACATTGCTGACAGCTACCAACACATCAGTACATATACATATGCCAAACATGCTGACAACACCGTTTGCGTTGCATAGTAAATGTACACATACATGTAATTCAATCATTTAATCTAATCAGCTCGCGCAGGTCAATGAGTGTCTGCGTTGCCAGGGGCTAAAATAGAACTTAGTTTTATTTTATATGCTTGACGGGCTGCAAGTCCAGCCTCTCCTATCTCCTCATTGGTCTTTTAGGAGCATATACAGTTGAAGTCGGAAGTTTACATACACTTAGGTTGGAGTCATTAAAACTCGTTTTTCAACCACTCCACAAATTTCTTGTTAACAAACTATAGTTTTGGCAAGAGGGTTAGGACATCTACTTTGTGCATGACACAAGTAATTTTTCCAACAATTGTTTACAGACAGATTATTTCACTTATAATTCACTGTATCACAATTCCAGTGGGTCAGAAGGTTACATACACTAAGTTGACTGTGCCTTTAAATAGCCTGGAAAATTCCAGAAAATGATGTCATGGCTTTAGAAGCTTCTGATAGGCTAATTGACATCATTTGAGTCAATTGGAGGTGTACCCGTGGATGTATTTGAAGGCCTACCTTCAAACTCAGTGCCTCTTTGCTTGACATCATGGGAAAATCAAAATAAATCAGCCAAGACCTCAGACAAAGAATTGTAGACCTCCACAAGTCTGGTTAATCCTTTGGAGCAATTTCCAAATGCCTGAAGGTACCACGTTCATCTGTACAAACAATAGTACACAAGCATAAACATGATGGGACCACAAAGCTGTCATACCGCTCAAGAAGGAGACGCATTCTGTCTCCTAAAGATGAACGTACTTTGGTGCGAAAAGTGCAAATCAATCCCAGAACAACAGCAAAGGACCTTGTGAAGATGCTGGAGGAAACAGGTACAAAAGTATCTATATCCACAGTAAAACAAGTCCTATATCGACATAACCTGAAAGGCCTCTCAGCAAGGAAGAAGCCACTGCTGCAAAACCACCATAAAAAAAGCCAGACTACGGTTTGAAACTGCACATGGGGACAAAGATTGTACTTTTTGGAGAAATGTCCTCTGGTCTGATGAAACAAAAATAGAACTGTTTGGCCATAATGACCAATGTTATGTTTGGAGGAAAAAGGGGGATGCTTGCAAGCCGAAGAACACCATCCCAACCGTGAAGCACGAGGTTGGCGGCATCATCTTGTGGGTGTGCTTTACTGCAGGAGGGACTAGTGCACTTCACAAAATAGATGGCATCATGAGGGAGGAAAATTATGTGGATATATTGAAGCAACATCTCAAGACATCAGTCAGGAAGTTAAAGCTTGGTCGCAAATGGGTCTTCCAAATGGACAATGACCCCAAGCATACTTCCAAAGTTGTGGCAAACTGGCTTAAGGACAACAAAGTCAAGGTATTGGAGTGGCCATCACAAAGCCCTGACCTCAATCCTATAGAACATTTGTGGGCAGAACTGAAAAAGCGTGTGTGAGCAAGGAGGCCTACAAACCTAACTCGGTTACACCATCTCTATCAGGATGAATGGGCCAAAATTCACCCAACTTATTGTGGGAAGCTTGTGGAAGGCTACCCTAAACGTTTGACCCAAGTTACACAATTTAAAGGCAATGCTACCAAATACTAATTGAGTGTATGTACATTTCTGACCCACTGGGAATGTGATGAAAGAAATAAAAGCTGAAATAAATCATTCTCTCTACTATTATTCTGACATTTCACCTTCTTAAAATAAAGTAGTGATCCTAACTGACCTAAGACAGGGAATTTGTACTAGTATTAAATGTCAGGAATTGTGAAAAACTGAGTTTAAATGTATTTGCCTAAGGTGTATGTAAACTTCTGACTTCAAAACTGTACCCACGTGGGTTATCGACCCAATGTTTATTTTCCTGGACAAATTAGCTAGCAACAGTAAGCTAGCTCAATGTCCATGCATGTTTCATGTGTGTTTCAACCTGTCCACAAATTAATATAGTTGGTTCACAGTTGGTTTTGATATTTTAACCTGCGTATCATGAGCGTGTCTGGTGGGGACAGACAAAAGCAGCACTTTGACAATGGCACACGGAGACGCATACGCAGTGCCGGTTGGTCAACATGTTCGAATTATTTAGGTGAGATAGGGGAGAGACGTTATGTTTTTATTTATGTTTTTAAGCAACTTTTGCTGTTTACTTGAGTAATTTGAGATCATGGCTCTATTAATACTCTTGCCTTGTATTCATTCTGGATTTGGGGACTGTGAAGAGACCCCTGGTGGCATGTCTGGTGGGGTAAGTATGTCTGTCAGAGTTATATGTAAATTGATCATACAGACAATTTAGAATTTTGAACACTAATATTTCTCACAACAACAAGAATTGATGCAGTCAGTATCTCCTCTACTTTGAGCCAAGAGAGACTGACATGCATAGTCTTGAGATTAAACCCCTGTGTGTATTGAAGGGCAAAATGTGCTGCTGTGTTCTGGGCCAGTTGCAGCTTTTCGAGGTCCTTCTTTGCAGCCCTTGACCATATCACCTTGCAATAGTCAAGATTAGATCAAGCTAAAGCCTGCAGGACTATTTCGGTCAACGGTAGTGTTAAAAATGCTGAGAATCTCTTTATCACAGACAGCCCTCTCATCTTTACAACAATTTAATCAATATGCCTTGACAATTTACAGTCTAAGGTGACACCAAGAAGTTTAGTCTCCTCAACTTGCTCAAGAGCCACATCATTCATTACCAGATTCAGCTGAGGTCTTGAACTTAGGGAATGGTTTGTACCAAATACAATGTTTTTGTGTTTTGACTATCCACACATTCCAAAACGGAATGCAAGCTTTGTTTAGGGTTGCAGTGATTTCACTAGCTGTGGTTGCTGATGTGTATAAGGTTGAATCATCAGCATACATAGACACACAGGCTTTGTTTAATGCTAGTGGTAGATCATTAGTAAAAATATTGAACAGTGAAGTGCTTTATGTTTTACATTAGAGAAGTTTCCATTAAAGAAAACCCTCTCTATTGGATAGATATCAATTAGTATATTTGAGTTTAACCACAATATTTGTTGTATTATTTGTTCTGTCTTTTCTGGTGGATTAAACTGAAATTGCAACCAACTTTCTATGGCTTGTTTAAAAAGTAACTATATTTTGGAGATTTTGTTTTTCAAATAACCGAAAGTGAGCGGTTATATCCTTTGCGTCAGACTCATTAAAGAAAAAATCTTAGTCCAGTTCGAGGTGAATAATCGCTGTTCTGATATCCAGAAGCTCTTTTCGGTCATAAGAGACGGTATCATCAACATTGTGTACAAAATAAGTAACAAACAATGTGAAAAAACACACAAAATAGGTAACGTTGGTAGCAATACAACGGAGTTAAAGCTTGGTCAGGTGGCAGGAAAACGGCAGCAGGGAAAACAGTCACAAGACTGGGAAACAAGGCTGGTAGCTAGCTACACCAAACAACTTCAGACTTTTTGGTTTGGTAGGATCCCGGGACAGATAGCAGTGGTCACAGCAAGTGAGGCATCGCTTGAGGCATCGCGGGATCCAAAATCATTAAGTATATAAACCAAACTTTCTGAGGAAACACTGTCACAACTTTACATAAACAGCAGACCGAGCTCTCTCGTTTAGTGTTCAGCAAGCATCGCTCTCTAATTTATAGGTTTACAACAAATCATAAAAGGACATAAAAACATGTTAAAGATGCATTCAATGTCTCATATTAGTATTCTAATTCGGCTCTCTTTTGTTTTTTTCTCTATCTCTGCAGAAAAAGACTCCCCTTCACAAGACCTGTTTACGGCTGTCCCCAGCAGCAAGCCGACCCCGGGCTCCACCAAGGCCAGTGAGCAGGACTGCAGCAGTGCAGAGTCTGGGGACTCTGAGATAGAGCTGGTTTCTGAGGAGCCCCCCCTGCGGAGCCCCCCCAGCACCAAGTCCAGTAACAACCCCTTCGAGCAGTCTCCCAGCAGCAAGGGAGGTTTCAGCCAGGCTGGCAATCCCTTCGACACCCCCCCCAGCGCCAAGGGACCCACATCCTACAGCATCCTGAGGGAGGAGAGGGAGGCTGAGCTGGACAGTGAGCTCTTCATTGAGTCTGCCAATGAGGAGAGCCCCAAGAGAGAGGGGTCCGGCCCCAAACAGGGGGTCAACACCCCTTCACCTCTGATCCTCACCGCCGCGTCCCCTGCCCGCCCTGCCCCAGAACTGGTCCCAGCAGAGCCTGTGACGAGCTCCATGATTAAATCATCCAATGAAAAGAGCAAGAGCCCCATGAAGATGGAGGAGGATCGCCCAACTAAGCCCAAGCCCCCCATGGCCACCGTGCCCCCAGAGGTGAGGTCCGAAAAGCCCCTCCTGGACGACAAGCACGTCACTGAGGGGAAAGGAGACCTGGCTAAACCTGCTGCGCCTGTCTTTATGGAGGGCTTTGACAAACAGAAAAGTAAGTCCTGTAATTCATTAACTCGTCTGCTGATTCAGAATTTGTATGTTATTTCTGGAATCGTGCTGCCCATGATGAACCCTGCATTCCAACATACAATCTGTAGTGATAAACCTACCTACTGTAGTTACACTATTATCCCTCCTTGAAGCCATGTTATCTTCATAACTTATCTTTCCTTGTTGCAGTTGTGTTGCATCTGCATTATATCATCACAACACTACAGAAATTGCTCAACCAGCTTATGGAACAGGTAGTATGGTATCTGTTGGTGCATTTGTTTGTCAGTGGAGGATCCAGTGGCTGTTCGGTTGCCGTGTTTTAACACTAGTAACTGCACGTTTTTTACCAGACTGTTGGTATGGCAATGGAATCCCTCTAATACAGCAGGTTGTTCACGTACTGTTTTTACTGCCCTGAGTGTGTGATGCACCAGGAGAGATAACATGGAGGGTCATGGTGTGTTGTTATAGTCCTTTTGTTGACAAGGTCAGGAAATGAAAGTGTTGCTGTGAGACGGCTGATTCCGTTCTCTCTGTGCTGTGGTGGGTGTGAGCATCTTGGATTATGAGCTGCTGCATGATTTCAAGATCTGCTTCCCTCTGGTGGTAGGCTACAGTTACAAAACATGTCTGAGAACAGCATTTTTACCATGATAATCAACAAAGGATGAGCCTCTATCCATTCTACGTCATTGAAGGTATCATAACTAATCCCTCACTCTCATATAGGATTTTTAGACACAGCCTTGACTTTCTCTTCTAAATCCCAAACAGACCATCTGTTTCCTAACACCCAGTACCATCATCATGTCAGGAAGTAACTCAGACAGACATATCATCCCAGATCATGCCAGAGATCACGCCAGCCAATTTGCACCACATCGAGCCAGAGTTCTTTGTGTGTGTTAAGCCGGACATTTTGTGTTGGCACTTATTATTTGTGTTTCTTCTGTTTGCTTCTTGTTCATCCTTCTTGTAAACAGTGGGTTTATGTAACCCTGTGATGTACAATCTGGAACACAAGCATCGACTTAGGCTTAGGAGGTTTCACTTTATGTATAGCTAGATGCAGTGATAGAAATATCACATTTCAGTTATTCTATGGTTCTTCAGCTGTCACGGCACAATATCCACCTGTGGTATATAAGTGCCGCTCTTTTATTCCGTTGGGGAGAGTAAAGAGGAATGGAAACATTAAGGATGTGCTTGAGTGAAAGCCGAAGCTCCCCTCCTCTCCTGGTGTTTACAAACAGACACACACAGAAGGTTCTCGAATTCCTAAAAGCAGGTCAACCCATTTGATGAAGTTTATATTCCTCCACCACTAGGTGGTGCAGGGCACCATGGACTATAACAGAGGTCCGTATGTATGCTGAGAGAAGACAAGCAGAGCAGACATAATGTACCACAGCCTGTGCAGCTCCACAGCAGTTGCCATGGCAACACCTTCCTAGAGAGGGAGCACTCAGCACAGGATCATATATTTTTTAAGGTTGCAGTGAGCAGAAGGTGTGACGGGGACGTCGACAGGGCTGTCTGTGCACAGACTGACTGTACCAATGTCACTGAAATAGAGGGGGTCAATGTTTATAACATTATAAATCATGAGGATATGGTTATTCTCTATCCAAGCCCACAGACAATGTTTAGACATGATACTGTCCATTGCACACAGCTCGTTACATGCCTCCATGCATCACTGTGAGTCCATGAATTATTGAAAAGACCAGCACTTAGGCTGTTCAATATTTAGTGAGACTATTGAAAATAGCTACAGTGTTTGCGTGATATTGACTGCAAACTTAAACATTCTTTTGTACCAAGCATACAAAGGGCAGAGGAGTTGACTATTTGCCAGATTATTCCTTGGCAACGCTAGGTCCATACCCCAGCAGTAGCCTATAGAATCCTCAGTCCTAACACAAAATTCTGTTTATAATGATGAATGTACACACATGCTGTGAGCCGTCTGTTGTGAGTCTGTGTTCTGTGTGTGTTTCATAGGTGTGTTAATGTGAAAGGGTAGGTTGGACCAGGGTGTGCCATTGTTATCCCTCTCCCAGTCTGAGGGCTCTGCGGGAGAGCTGTTTTCATGGCGGAGTCTTTAGTCTCAATGCTGTGAAAGATGACGTCAGATTTTTTTTACATTGTAATTTCAACCTGGCGCTTTATCTGTAAATGATCTTATATACAATATGGATCATGATAAATCTAGCCTGGGGGCGGGCTAGGATATATGCCTATTTCCGACTGAGCTTCATCAAAGGGCATGTTGGTTAACTCTTTCACTGCCAATCCCCCCTGCCCACCGCCCTAGTCTGCTTTGAGAATCAGCATCAGCACGGGAACTTTTATTGTGAAATAGTGCTTACCTCCCCTTTCAAGAAAAAGACTACCCCCTCTCCCCTCCCCAGGCACTAAATCATTGCATGGATGATTTGCTGCAGTAGCAACTGTGGTGTTGTATTTACAATTCGATCACTCCCCACACTCCCTCTCCTCCTTCTGTTCTCGCCAACACTGCTCCACAGCATCAGTCTGTGTGCTCTGCGAGCCAACCAGTACCTTGAAAACCTTGCCTCCCTCCCTCTCGTCTCCGCATCTCTCCCTCATCTCATCCTTCCAACCATTCATGCCATTGTGGGATGACTGAGTGAGTCAGTGGCACAAGAAGAGGAAGAGCTAGAAGAAAACAGAGAACTGAAAGAAAGGGAAATCAGGGAGATAACTGATCATCAGCATGCAGTCCACTGCAGACGGTACCAAGAAGGAGTGCTCCTGGAGCAGCTGGAAAGGCCAGGGTACTGATGCGTTTGCTGTGTTTATTGTGTGTATCTAGGCTGTGAGTGGTGAAATGATGTATGTATGAGGAGCATGTGTATTTATGCTGCTAGTGCAGCTGTAGTTTGTGTGTGTGTATGAAAGGGGGATGTTGCATGTATGGTTGTGTGGGGTATCCATGGTGTGTATTAGTCGGGGCCTGGGTGATCAGGCTGAGCTGTTTACCTTCACCAGGGGGGTGACAGCAGACACGCCCTGATCACGCTGTCTCTCTGCCGTGTGAGACAAAGGGCAAAGGTAGGTGTGAGACGTAATGGTGAATGTACACACACATGCTGTGAGCTGTCTTGTGTTGTGTGTCTGTGTTCTCTGTGTGTTTTTATATGTGTGTTAATGTGAAACCAGGGTGTGTCATTGTTGTCACTCTCCCGGTCTGAGGGCTCTGCGGGGAAGCTGTTTTCGGAGTCTTTCAGTTGTTTTTTTGTGTGCGAGGCTGTCGGAGCATCCGGACAGCACTGACAGACTGTCTCCATGGCAACCAGGGCGCACCCATCCTGATTACATCAGTCTCATCCATCGGCTGCCAGGGCACATTGCAGCTACTGGGAGAGAAAGGCACAGCCTCCGTCTGTCTCTTTCTCCATCATGGTGTGCATTAGTATCACCTCTGGGTTAGGAAGAGGGACGGGGAGAGAAAATGGTTTCCCTTCCTCCTCCCTGCCTTTCCAACTGGCTGTAATTTTCTATGGCAGCCATGTTTATTATACTGTATTGTGTGTAAGATGGAGATGCAGTTGGTTGGTCTGCCTTTTTTTCCCTTACCTGTGAATGACAGTGGGTGATTTTAAGAGTGTATTTAGAATGGAAAATAGAATAGAATCTACCAAATGAAAATGTAAGACTATAGCCTACATTATCTTCAATAAAATATATAGAAGGAGCCACACATAGACCTGGGGATACAATAAGTAGGTATTTTTATTCCATCACTGAGAGTTGTGAGCAGAATAGCTTGTGTTCACTGAGCTTTCACTATGGCCTGAAATAAGGTTTTAGGCTGTGTTTATGAACAGCCTTATGTCATCATCTCTCTGACTGTGTTTGTTTAAAACATTCACTTTCTTTCCCTCTTACCAATACAAGTTGATACAGTCAACACACCCAAGGGTGAAATTGACCATTTGTTTGTTATTTAGTTTGAATAAGCTGTTAAAGCAAAGTACTGTACATACAGGCATGTTTACATGTTTACACATGCTAGCTTGGGGCATGGATTAAGGCACTGTCGATAACTTTAGTTGTCTAATCGGGTTAGGCTCAAACTGGTTCACTCTGCTTCTACCCAAAAATGTAGTCTAGAACATCATTGACAAACCTGAAGAGTAAGAAATATTGCATCAGCTTGTTGATTTTGATTATCAGAAGCAGAAATCATACAGCCTGTATCAGTGATCAGTGTTTGGCTGCGTGCCACGGTACTTCCTGAATGTTCTGGTTCCACTTCAGGTGTTCATGCTGGCTGGGAGGGACAGTAATAATCCCCAGGGTCTCTACAGACCAAAGAGCTTGGCAGCATGCCTCACCCATGACCTTACACTCAGTCAGTACCTAAGTGAAATATAACCTAGCCCTACTACTATTACTAATAATTTACTGTGCAGAGAACCATCCACGTATTATCATTCACGTCCTTGTACTATATCAAAATGCGCCACTGAACAAATTATGTTTGGTGTTAATGCATGAAATGTGGTGTCAACATAGTGTCTGGACAGGCCACATTGACGTTTTAAGATTGATAGATAATGACATAATACGTGTCAATCGAAGTTGGGATTTTAAAATGACGCTAGCATTTGTATTTTTGAAATACATTTCAGAATGAAATTGTTTAAAAGCGTATAATATTATTATTTGACCTGTTCTAAGCCCATATATGCCAAATATATGATTAAACTCATTGTCATTTGTGAACTACAGCTGTTTCTGTATCATACTATATATTTTAGTCTTTGGACACATGGGGTTACTGTTTTTTACACATTCCACGAACGAAGTTATGTAAATACTTGTTGAGATATATATACACACCTACTCATTCAAGGGTTTTTCTTTATTTTTACTATTTTCTACATTGTAGAATAATAGTAAAGACATCAAAACTATGAAATAACCCATATGGAATCATGTAGTAACCAAAAAAGTGTTTAAACAAATCAAAATATATTTGATATTTGAGATTATTCAAAGTAGCCATCCTTTGCCTTGATGACAGCTTTGCACACTCTTGGCATTCTCTCAACCACCTTCATGAGGAATGCTTTTCCAACAGACTTTAAGGAGTTCCCACATATGCTGAGCAGTTGTTGGCTGCTTTTCTTTCACTCTGCGGTCCAACTCATCCCAAACCATCTCAATTTGGTTGTGGTCGGGTGATTGTGGAAGCCAGGTCATCTGATGCAGCACTCCATTACTCTCCTTGGTCAAATAGCCCTTACACAGCCTGGAGATGTGTTTTGGTCATTGTTCTGTAGAAAAACAAATGATAGTCCCACTAAACCCAAACCAGATGGAGTGGTGTATCGCTGCAGAATGCTGTGGTAGTCATTCTGGTTAAGTGTGCCTTGAATTCTAAATAAATCACTGACAGTATCACCAGAAAAGCACCCCCACACCATCACACCTCCTCCTCCGTGCTTCACGTTGGGAACCACACATGCAGAGATCATTCGTTCACCTACTCTGCGTCTCACAAAGACACGGCTGTTGGAACCAAAAATGTCAAATTTGGACTCATCAGACCAAAGGACAGATGTCCATTGCTCGTGTTTCTTGGCCCAAGTAAGTCTCTTTTTAGTGGTTTCTTTGCAGCAATTCGACCATGAAGACCTGATTCACGCAGTTTCCTCTGAACAGTTGATGTTGAGATGTGTCTGTTACTTCATCTGAGGTGCAGTTAACTCTAATGAACTTATCCACTGCAGCAGAGGTAACTTTGGGTCTTCCTTTCCTGTTGCAGTCCTCATGAGAGCCAGTTTCATCATAGCGCTTGATAGTTTTTGCGACTGCAATTGAAGAAACTGTCAAAGTTCTTGAAATGTTCCGTATTGACTGGCCTTCATGTCTTAAAGTAATGATGGACTGTCGTTTCACTTTGCTTATTTGAGCTGTTCTTGCCATAATATGGACTTGGTCTTTTACCAAATAGGACTAGCTTCTGCATACCAACCCTACCTTGTCACAACACAACTGATTGGCTCAAAAGCATTAAGAAGGAAAAGAAAGAAGGAATGAAATTCCACAAATGAACTTTTAACAAAAGTTGGGGCTCCTGAATGGCGCAGCGGTCTAACGCACTCCATCTCAGGGCAAGAGCCATCACTACAGACCCTGGTTCGATCCTGGGCTGTATCACAACCGGCCGTGATTGGGAGTCCCATAGGGCGGCGCACAATTGGCCCAGCGTCGTCCGGGTTAGGGGGGGGTTTGGCCAGGATAGGCCGTCATTGTCAAATAAGAATTTGTTCTTAACTGACTTGTCTAGTTAAATAAAGGTTAAATAAAAAAACAAGGCACACCTGTTAATTGAAATGCATTCCAGGTGACTACCTCATGAAGCTGGTTGAGTGAATGCCAAGAGTGTGCAAAGTTGTCATCAACTTTTGGCTACTTTGAAGAATCTCAAATATAAAATATTTTTAGATTAGTTTAACTCTTTTGGTTACTATATGATTCCATATGTTATTTCATAGTTTTGATGTCTTCACTATTACTCCACATTGTAGAAAATAGTACAAATAAAGAAAAACCCACAAATGAGTAGGTTTGTCCAAACTTTTGACTGGTACGGTATATGAAAACAATATTGAAAGAAATCCACACTCTCTCTCTCAAACATACACCCCTAAAGTACATGCAGTATTTACATTTTACGTTTTCTCTCTCTAAACATGTTCAGATCTTAATTATGTTTGGTATATAGATTGTCTGGACCAATATATAAAATCCACACACTTCCTCCTCTCTCACACACACACCCCTAGACTATATGCAGTATCAGCACATTTACGGAGTCATTTTATCAGCGTTTTTTTCTCTGTCAGATCTTAAACATCTGGACCGCTGAGTGTACAAAACATTAGGAACACCTTCCTAATATTAAGTTGCGCCCTCTTTTGCTCTCAGAACAGCCTCACTTCATCGGGGCATGGACTCTACAAGGTGTCGAAAACTTTCAACAGGGATGCTGGCCCATGTTGACTCCAATGCTTCCCACAGTTGTGCCAAGTTGGCTGGATGTGCTTTGGGTGGTGGACCATTCTTGATACGCACATGGGAAACTGTTGAGTGTGAAAAACCCAGCAGCGTTGCAGTTCTTGACACATCCGGTGCGCCTGGCACCTACTACCATACCCCGTTCAAAGGCACTTAAATATTTTGTCTTGCCCATTCACCCTCTGAATGACACACATACACAATCCATGTTTCAAGGCTTAAAAATCATTTTTTAACCTGTCTCCTCCCCTTCATCTACCCTGATTTGAAGTGGATTTAATAGGTGACATCGCGGGTGTGCGTTGATGTCTGTGGTATGTGTGTACACAGGTGTGCTTGTGAGAGAGGGAGAGAAAGAGGGAGAATGCTGTAGCAGGCCTCACTCGCCATTGACTTGCATTCAATTTGCTTATGCTGTATAATATGCTCTAGGAGTGAGTGTGCGTGTGTGTGGATTTATTTATATATTGGTCCTGACTATCTATATACCAAACATTAAGATCTGAACATGTTTAAAGATCTGAGAAATAGGGAACATACTGTAAAATGACTCACTCTTCAGTCTCCATTGACTTGCGTTGGATTTGCTTACACTGCATGTACTCTAGTGGTGTGTGTGGATTTCTTTAGATATTGTTTTCATATATATATATATATATTATTCTGATCTGATCACTTTAACATGTATTCACTGGACTTGGTTCATGAAATGCATAAAAACAGTCACCCCATGTGTCCAAAGACTAAATGTAGTACAATATCAAAAACCCACATTGTAGACAAACGCTTTGACCGATTTCTATTATTATTATTTTTCTTCACATTTGTCCATTAGTAAGCTCAGAGAACGCATTTACTAAAGGAAATGATCCGTTATGGACATGAATGGGTTAATAAAAGGGCATTTAACAAATGATTTGAAGCGGTCTCGTTCACCAGTAGCTTAGGTTTTGTTTAAAAATAAATGTTGATAAGTAGATCATTTCTCGGATGGAGATATTTTGTCAGTGAATAAAAAAAACACATTGTCGCTAGTTCCAGACTTTTGCATGATTCCTAATGTGAGTCATGATCTGCCATTTTTAAACCTAATTCAGCCATCAGACTCCATTTACCCTTTTTATAGTGGGATTTAAACCTAATTCAGCCATCAGACTCCATTTACCCTTTTTATAGTGGGATTTAAACCTAATTCAGCCATCAGACTCCATTTACCCTTTTTATAGTGGGATTTAAACCTAATTCATCCATCAGACTCCATTTACCCTTTTTATAGTGGGATTTAAACCTAATTCAGCCATCAGACTCCATTTACCCTTTTTATAGTGGGATTTAAACCTAATTCAGCCATCAGACTCCATTTACCCTTTTTATAGTGGGATTTAAACCTAATTCAGCCATCAGACTCCATTTACCCTTTTTATAGTGGGATTTAAACCTAATTCATCCATCAGACTCCATTTACCCTTTTTATAGTGGGATTTAAACCTAATTCATCCATCAGACTCCATTTACCCTTTTTATAGTGGGATTTAAACCTAATTCAGCCATCAGACTCCATTTACCCTTTTTATAGTGGGATTTAAACCTAATTCATCCATCAGACTCCATTTACCCTTTTTATAGTGGGATTTAAACCTTGTCATATTCTATCAGCTACGTTTAGAAACCCATTCACACCATGACCATGACGTACAGTCTGTTGTTTTGACTAATGCCTGCCTCCATGTTTAAACGGCCCTTTGTCCTTTTGTGCTGAACTATAAAGGGAGTGGCTGGGTGTGAGTTCGTGTCCCTCATTCCCCAGATTCAGACAAAGCAAGTGAATCTGATTCTGTTTTCCAGGAAGTGCTTTCGCTCCCGCCCGCCCGCCCGCCCTCCCTCCCTCCCTCCATCTCTCTCTTTCCTTGCTTCCCCCTTCCTCTCTCTCTCTCTCTCTCTGTGAGTGGAGGGGGAGAAAATGGAGCACCGTAGCTATGGTAACTGCATCAGGCAGGCGCTCACCAGATCCTCACAGAGCTGAAGCATTTTAATAGAGCAGTATATTTCAGGCAGCATCTTTCATCCTCAGTATACAGTCCTATAACACCTTCACAGACCTTGCAGATCTGCTGCGATGCCCACTCACAAGATGCTATACTGCCAATGAAGTCACATGCTGCGGGTTATTGATAAGATAATAAGTAAATGATCGGAAAGAACTCAATCTTCTTGCCTGGTGGAGAGAGATACCCATCCACCATTTTGATTCAGATACAGTCTCCTTATTTTGGTCCTTGCTTGGCAGTCTTTGTCATTTGTCAGTGGGGCTGTGCTTTAAAACCAGGGTATGAAAGAGCTCACTGAGAGAGAGAGAGAGAGAGAGAGAGAGAGAGAGAGAGAGAGAGTGTGTGTGTCTGTGTGTGTGTGTGTGTGTGTGTGTGTGTGTGTGTGTGTGTGTGTGTGTGTGTGTGTGTGTGTGCTGGATCGCAGCTCGGCTCTCTGGCAACCGCTCCCCTTAACGCCCACCCTCCAGTCCTCCTGCCTAGACCAAGGATGATTAGCCTGCGTGCTTGTGGCCCCTCCCCTCCCCGACTGAGAGGAGGGGGGGGGGTAGTCCCCCTTCAGTGCTCTCCTTTTGTCTGTGGATAAAGCAGCTGCCTCTTTCCCTGTTCAGCCATGGGAGCCGCAGGTCAGTACACACACTTCTACCGCACTAGCTAAAGCTTTTCTCTTTTTGTGCAATCTGTAGATCAGATCACAAGGCACGAGGCACATTTGCTGCTGTTTGTCAAGTCTCTCCGGCGTTGCTGTCCTGCCTGTCTGTCTTACAGCTGCTTTGCTTGGTGCGTGTGTGAATGTGTGTGTGTTTTTCGTGTTGAGCATCTCCATTACAAGCAATACTGTAGATAAATGGAAAATCATAGAGAGTGGGTTAGTGACTAGTGATATTGGTACTTGGGTTAAAGGGAGTGGCACTCAGTCAGACATATAGAGGTAATCCAGCCTGATTGATTAGAGTTATTGATTACAGGGACAGAGGTCAGTCAGTATTGGTTATTGAGGGCAGCTCAGTCTTGCTGACTTGGGCAGATGATTATGGGGAAATGGCAGAATGTGCCTAGCATTGCACCTGTCACCCACAGAGAGGCGGTAAAGCGAGTGTCTTTCAGCACCCTGTTTTAGAACGCCTTTTTTTCATCCATAGATGCCTATGGTAGAAAATAAAGATGGCCGTCATTTCTGTGCTGTTCACAGCTCCACGGCTAAAATTAGTGCATGCGGGCAAGCAGGCAGGAGGGCTTAGGGAGGAAGACACCCAGGGGACCCAGCAGTGTTTTACTCCTCTCTAGAACAGGAGCACAAACACTCTGGAACGAACTTTTTCTCCTGGTAAAACAGAGGGCTTGCAGGTGTCACATCAACAGCTGGCTGCTGGATTTACACTGAGCCACAGTCACTGGATGTGGAGGAGACAGCTCACTAATGTGGGTGAACCAGCCACTGTTCTCATGGAAACAAGCCTGTGTTAACAGCCAACATAGGTGACCCATACAGCCCTCTCCTGAGTTGAGCTGGAATGGTGCACTGACTCGGCCTAATCCAGGGGTGATAAACCTGTGTCATCTTTGTTGGGGGCTGAAAACGGATGCCCTAAAAAACAGAGATAGCAGGACATGGCACCAGTCTTTTAAGACATAATTCAATTGGATGTATGAAATAGTATAGATTTAAAGAAAGCTTATTTAGGTTGCCAACTAGGCTGTATCCCCTTATTTAACTAGGCTGTATCCCCTCATTTAACTAGGCTGTATCCCCTTATTTAACTAGGCTGTATCCCCTCATTTAACTAGGCTGTATCCCCTTATTTAACTAGGCTGTATCCCCTCATTTAACTAGGCTGTATCTCCTCATTTAACTAGGCTGTATCCCCTCATTTAACTAGGCTGTATCCCCTTATTTAACTAGGCTGTATCCCCTCATTTAACTAGGCTGTATCTCCTCATTTAACTAGGCTGTATCTCCTTATTTAACTAGGCTGTATCCCCTCATTTAACTAGGCTGTATCCCCTTATTTAACTAGGCTGTATCTCCTTATTTAACTAGGCTGTATCTTCTCATTTAACTAGGCTGTATCCCCTCATTTAACTAGGCTGTATCTCCTTATTTAACTAGGCTGTATCCCCTCATTTAACTAGGCTGTATCTCCTCATTTAACTAGGCTGTATCCCCTCATTTAACTAGGCTGTATCCCCTCATTTAACTAGGCTGTATCTCCTCATTTAACTAGGCTGTATCCCCTCATTTAACTAGGCTGTATCTCCTTATTTAACTAGGCTGTATCCCCTCATTTAACTAGGCTGTATCTCCTCATTTAACTAGGCTGTATCCCCTCATTTAACTAGGCTGTATCCCCTCATTTAACTAGGCTGTATCTCCTCATTTAACTAGGCTGTATCTCCTCATTTAACTAGGCTGTATCTCCTTATTTAACTAGGCTGTATCCCCTCATTTAACTAGGCTGTATCTTCTTATTTAACTAGGCTGTATCCCCTTATTTAACTAGGCTGTATCCCCTCATTTAACTAGGCTGTATCCCCTCATTTAACTAGGCTGTATCTCCTCATTTAACTAGGCTGTATCTCCTCATTTAACTAGGCTGTATCCCCTCATTTAAGTAGACTGTATCCCCTCATTTAACTAGGCTGTATCCCCTCATTTAAGTAGACTGTATCTCCTTTGGGTGTTTACTAGTGTGGCTTATGATGTAGCCTAGTTTGTTCATTCTTATGGTCCCAAATGGGCCTCTCATCTGTTACTGTGCTCTAATTCCTCTGGCCGTAGAGCTGTAGAATGACCAGGTCACTTTAAGCTGTTATCTCTGGACACTATCTGAATCTATTTATGCCACTGGCTCCACAGGCCCCCAGGTCAATGATTAACCCAGCTCTGTGAATGGCTAGTACAGTTGTACTACTGGGGAACCAGGTTGTGTTAGGGTACTGCAGGGTCGCTTGTGTGTGTGACCAGGCCGAGTGCTGACCACTACTACTGATAATCACACGTCACTGGCAGATAGAGTGCCACCACCGGTGTGGCAACATAAATTGAGTGACACTTGTTCAACAAGTAATAGTCAGCTCGCTATTATCGTTGGCAAAGGTCACTCTATATATAGGAGAAAAGAAGCCGGATAGAAAAGTTTTCACTTAGACACATTCACACCTACGTTTATGAATCCACAGCCGAATCAAACGCAATAAAATATATAGGTTAGAGCAAAATCCCACACGTCAGGGGTCTCTGAGGACTTCTGGCTGCTCTGGGCTTCCAGTTATTTGACCTAAATGCCTGGGACACACGAGATTACAGCACTGTAAGTGATATCACAACGTAGACAGGAACACTGTACATTGAGCACTGTGAAGTCATTCTATCACTGTAATGCTGAGGTGACCGATGGTTGGGTTATACCGTGTCATGCTGGGGTGACCTTACGGTTAGGTCATCATACTGTCACTGTGTAATACTGGGCCTAACTCTGAATCCTAACCTTGCTCTCCTGTCTCTCTCCTCCCCCCAGCCATTGACCTGCTCTACTGGAGGAATGTGAAGCAGTCTGGAGCTGTGTTCGGTAGCGTGCTCCTGCTGCTCTTCTCTCTGACCCAGTTCAGTGTGGTCAGTGTGGGAGCCTACTTAGCCCTGGCCGCCCTCTCTGCCAGCATCAGCTTCAGGATCTACAAGTCTGTGCTTCAGGCTGTGCAGAAGACCGATGAAGGACACCCGTTCAAGTGAGTGAGAGATGATAGAAGATGATAGAGGTTTTCTCGGCACATTAAAAAATCTGCCATTTACATTCACAAATCAGTTTTACAAAGTCACTTTAGCCTAGACACCAACAGTCTCTTGTACTTTTTCCCCAACAGATCCTATCTGGAAGTGGAGATCTCTCTGTCCCAGGATCAGATTGGTAATTATGCTGACAAGGCTCTGCTCTACGCCAACACCTGTATGAAGGAGCTCCGTAGGCTTTTCCTGGTCCAGGACCTCATCGACTCACTGAAGGTCAGACTCTCTCTCATCGCTAGGCTTTTACAAGAATGATATGGACACTAACACCTTACCAACACTCCACTTTTTAGTGTCTGTAATCTCACTACTATTTCTACTGTCAAACATCATCAATGGACACGTTAAAACCTCAAATATTTCATTATTTTAGTATTCTATACCTTCTGTCAAACATCAAATACACATACCATAAATTGTGGGGGTGGGCTTGTTTGGTGAAGCAGTGCCAAGAGTTAAGTGTTTTTACACTGTGTTGCAGTTTGCTGTGCTGATGTGGCTGCTGACCTATGTGGGCGCTCTCTTCAATGGCCTGACTCTGCTTATTCTAGGTGAGGATCCTCCAGTGCCTAGCTACTGTTCTACTCAGCTCTGCACCCCATGTTGAGCCTGACATACAGCTCATATTTGATCTCTTCTGTCTAACATCATTTTATAACAAAACGGAATATAAAGCATCCTATTGAAACCTCTCCATCTACAAGATCACAAAGCCAGTCGGTATGAGTTGTTACTATAATCAGGGGAGTGGGCTGTAATAAGCACGCATCACAGTACCCCATTGTCAGTAAATGATTAACCCAACACAGAGAGAGCACACGCTGTGGAGCACATGACCTCCTGACAAGATCACAACATATGGTTCTTCATGGAACCAGGTTTACTGCAATCTGTATCAAAGTGGATTATTCCCTTCTGCCCTTTTTAGCAAAAACAATAGATTTTAATCTTAGATTAAAGTTCAGTCGGCTTCACTTCCCAAAAAGATCCATGTGATGAAATTCCAAAATGTTATTTATGAAGGGCTTTGTTCAATGGTTTCATTCACAACTGAAGACAAAGTATCTCATATTTGTGTTATTTTTCTATTAACCTAGTGTAGATAAGTCTCTGAGCTGGAGTGGGGCTCTGTGGACACAATGTGTGCATATTTGAGTATATTCCCAGGGGGTGACGAGGTCAAACTGCTTTAACATGCCGTCTCTCCCTCTCTCTTCCCCTACAGCCGTGGTGTCCATGTTTAGCATGCCCATTGTCTATGAGAAACACCAGGTAAGAATTTACCCTCACTCTCTAGAATACATTTTTGTTCACTCACAAAATCATTTTTTATTGAATCTAAATTGTTTTCTGTCTCAGGCACAGATTGACCAATATGTTGGACTAATACGGACCCAAGTGAACTCCGTAGTGGGGAAGTAAGTGGTTATGACCTTTTCTACTCAAGAATGAACATGGTAGTTTCTGGAACATCCACCGAAGAAATAGATTGTAATGATCATCTTGATACAAACTAGAAAAGGTTCATGACTACACTGACATAAATCGGTACTGTATCCGAGTTGACCTCATGTTTTGTCGCAACAGGATCCAGGCGAAGATCCCCGGGGCCAAGCGAAAGGAAGAGTAGACGCGAGTCTAGCTAACAGCGAGGTCCAGCTCAGACTCAGACAGCTTGATCATTGTTGGAGAGCCTTGTCATTATCTGTGGGGTAGTACTATTTCATCTAGGTGTTCTCTAAAACCAACCACTGAAGAAGCCCTTACCCCAAAACTGTCTAGTACGGTTAACACAAAGTAAATCACTCATGTTCAAGATCTTATGTCTAGGTAGACAAGTACACAATTCTGAACAAAAAGAACCAGCCTTTTTTTCTTTTGTGTTGCTTGTTATTAAGTGCATGACGTCAAGCCTTGAGTAAATATTTGATATATTTTGTGCAGTTTTTCATGCTACGTTTTTTTGCTGCGCTTACAACAAACTAAGATTTGGCACAAAAAAGAGATGCCTACAGAAATGCTCTGCTGCCAATGTTAAATACCGCTTCATGTTCGAGTTTGCTGGTGGGGCTTCTCTCAGTATATGACAATATATATAAAATGATTTCCTTTTGGTGTTTTCAAGCACAAAATAATTTGACAATATGTGTTTTAGATGTGGTAATTGTAGGGTTTTTGCTTTTGTATAACTATAAGGAACTATACACAAGCTGGTGTTTTAGGTACCGTTGTTTGACTACTATGAAGACAAGGAATATCTGATGATATTTAATTTGTTTGAATTAACTGTCCAACTATACTCAATGTAGTTCTTAGACCCTGGACTAACTATTTGCACTTACAGTATGTATTTCATTACAGAATAAGAAAAATAAATGTTCCTTGATGTATTATGTTATAGTTTTTCAGACGCTTTACTGAAAATGGGGTCCAAGACAAAACTGTTTCATTTGACTAGGACAGTCTAGTCTTGTGTTAGAAATAAGAGGACATATGAAGGGTTCATGTTTCATAGGGTACACGGTGCATACAACACTTGGAAAATCTCCAAAGGGATTTGAAATGACATTCTATAAATACACGTTGATTCCTTCTGGCACAGAAGACCCTTTCATGCCTGCATGCGCATGTCAGTATGCTGAGGTGACAAATTTAACTTGGCTGTTAGGTTACTCTGACGGACTATTCCTGAGTTTGAATGGACAGTGACAGACAAGTCTCATCTGTTGTAAGCACTCAAATGTGTATTTTTGTAAGTACAGTACCAAACTGAAACCAGCACCATACCTTCAGACTAAGTCAGATTAATTTATAAAAATAAAAAAAGGTAATGCCATTTATTGTTTTAAATATCACTAATTATCAAAATAGAAAAGGATAGGTGTTTGGAAAGTATAATTACACTAGCTGAACAACATAACACAGGACAGAGAAGCATGGCTGGACCTTATAGTAAAATAAGTCATAACAATTGCAACAACAAAAGATTGAAATAAGAATTATCAAAAGAGATTGTCCCTCCTGAGGGTTACCATAAGCAAGAATCTTGTAAAACATAAGAGGAGTGGAGGTGAAAACAGGACAGCATGCTGCTTTAGAATGGTCTCATATGTTGAGCAGTGTGACGGGGTGTAGCTGAAACAGGACCCCTTTGCTCTTTCCATCTTCCTTTTGGACAATCTCCATCTTCTGACTGGGATCCACCTGTACACAACATGGTCACACCATACAAGCTCAACATCAACTGTTTTAACACTAGAAATGATTAAGTATGGACCTTACGCTCTATAAAAGCTCAGGACAGAATTGATTGAAGTGGGGAAAACTAACATTACATCATGAATTCAAGCCATACCTGGTTCCATTGCTTTGGTTCCTCATGGTACACAGGAACAAGGTCTTCTCGAGGGGGTGACCTTGTAAACAGACTGACGAGGCGTTCGCGGCAGTCCTCCTGCAGGGTGTTGATCCTGTCAGGCCCCAGGTGCAGAGGACCGTTGGGCCCCTCACACACCAGACGGTTAATGGCACCACGCAACGCATTGATCTGATCCAACACAAAACACACTGATTATATGTGGAGAGTTGAAGTTTTAAAACACCATACATATGGATATGAAGGGTCTATGTGGAACTATATGGGTGTTAGCTACCTCGGTGATGTCCTCTACATCGAATTTGACATCAAAGGCGAGCTCCATGTCATGTTCAGGCAGGGCAGCTGCCTGAGACTGGACGTTCCACCCCAGACCACAGAGGGCACCGGTGTAGCTGGTCCTCTCCTCGTTGGTGCTGCAGAGAACAGGCAAAGTTACATTAACAGACCTTTATGACTAAATGCGTGATTTGAGGTGAATATGACAAATGATTTATGTTAACATTTAATAAAAACCGCCCATCATTTTACATTCCCTATAAGATCTCACATTCCCTTTGACATTCCCTAAAATACATTCCCTATAAAAGGTACGGTAGGTAATTTGATTAAAGGTGATGAGTGTACCATCTCCAAGCAGACTGACCGTAGCTCTATGGCAGGGGTGAAGAGCATGGTGATGAGTGCAGGCAGGCCGTGGATGTGAGGCATCAATGTGGTCTCCTTCAGTAGAATCTGTGCACCTAGATCAGCACACACATATACGCATCTTACTGTTACGACAAAGACAAATCTACATTTCTGGTAGGGTCTAAACTAACAGCGAGCCCATGGGTGGTTCAAAAAATTGGATGGGAAAACTATCGCAATCGACATGGAAATGACTAAAATCAAATCGAAACGGTGTAGAAATTATGGACAAAACATTAAGAACACCTGCTCTTGCAATGATCCCTTTAGGCCTGACCCCAATTAGTCGACTGGTCGATTGTTTGGTCGTTAGGCTGTTGGTTGACCGAGATTGTGTTATTGCTCAAGTAAAGGTTTGGACACACCTACTCATTCAAGGGGTTTTCTTTATTTTTTACTAATTTTCTACATTGTAGAATAATAGTGAAGACATCAAAAATATGAAATAACACATATGGAATCATGTAGTAACCAAAAAATGTGTTAAACAAATCAAAATATATTTTATATTTGAGATTCTTCAAAGTAGCCACCCTTTGCCTTGATGACAGCTTTGCACACTCTTGGCATGAGTCAACTTCTCACCACATGTTATGCACTGCAGTGCTAGCTAGGTGTAGCTTATGCTTTCAGTACTAGATTCATTCTTGGATCCTTCGATTGGGTGGACAACATGTCAGTTCATGCTGCAAGAGCTCTGATAGGATGGAGGACATGTTCTGAAGTTGTCATAATTACTGTGTAAGTCTATCGAATGATGATGATGATGGGTGAGAACAAAGAGCCTCCTAGGTTTTGCATTGAAGTCAATGTACAGTGTGTTTTAATCAATTATTTGGTGACATGTGAATATATTTAGTTTAGCTTCATCTAAAAAGGACAACTTTTTTATCATATTTTTTTTTAATGAAATTCACTGAGGTTGGTCCTCCCCTTTCTCCCCTGAGGAGCCTCCACTGATGCATACATATACAGTGCCTTCAGAGAGTATTTAGACGCCTTGACTTTATCCTCATTTTGTTACATTACAGCCTTACTGTAAAATGGATTAAATAAAGCAAAATTCTCAGCAATCTACACATAATACATAATAATGACAGGTTTAGACATTTTTGCAAATTTATTAAAACTAAAAAAACGGAAATATCTTATTTACATAAGTATTCAGACCCTTTACTATGAGACTCGAAATTGAGCTCAGGTGCATCCTGTTTCCATTGATCATCCTTGAGATGTTTCTACAACTTGATTGGAATCCACCTGTGGTAAATTCAATTGATTGTACATGATTTGGAAAGGCACAAACCTGTCTATATAAAAAGGTCCCACAGTTGACAGTGCATGTCAGAGCAGAAATCAAGCCATGAGGTCGAAGGAATTGTCCGTAGAGCTCCGAGACAGGATTGTGTGGAGGCACAGATCTGGGGAAGGGTACCAAAACATTTCTGCAGCATTGAATGTCCAAGAACACAGTGGCCTCCATCATTCTTAAATGGAAGAAGTTTGGAACCAACAAGACTCTTACTAGAGCTGGCCGCCTGGCCAAACTGAGCAATCGGGGAGAAGGGCCCTTGGTCAGGGAGGTGACCAAGAACCCAATGGTCACTCTGACAAAGCTCCTCTTTGGAGATGGGAGAACCTTCCAGAAGGACAACCAACTCTGCAGCCCTCCACCAATGCAGCCCTCTGGCCCTCCACCTTTATGGTAGAGTGGCCAGATGGAAGCCACTCTGTAAAAGGCACATGACAGCCCGCTTGGAGTTTGCCAAAAGGCACCTAAAGACTCCCAGACCATGAGAAACAAGATTATCTGGTCTGATGAAACCAAGATTGAACTCTTTGGACTGAATGCCAAGCGTCACATCTGGAGGAAACCTGGCACCATCCCTTCGGTGAAGCAGCATGGTGGCAGCATCATGCTGTGGGGATGTTTTTCAGCGGCAGAGACTGGGTGACTAGTCAGGATTGAGGCAAAGATGAACGGAGCAAAGTACAGAGAGATCCTCGATTAAAACCTTTTCCAGAGCGCTCAGGACCTCAGACTGGGGCGAAGGTTCACCTTCCAACAGGACAACGCAGGAGTGGCTTCGGGACCTTGAGTGGCCCAGCCAGAACCCGGACTTGAATCAGATCGAACATTTCTGGAGAGACCTGAAAATTTCTGTGCAGCAACGCTACCCATCCAACCTGACAGAGCTTGAGAGGATCTGCAGGAAAGAATGGGAGAAGCGCCCCAAATACAGGTGTGCCAAGCTTGAAGACTCAAGGCTATAATCGCTGCCTAAGGTGCTTCAACAAAGTACTGAGTAAAGGGTTTTTTGTAATTGTATTTTTCTTTGTAATTTTTACCCCCCTTTTCTCCCCAATGTTGTGATTACGATCTTGTCTCATCGCTGCAACTCCCCAATGGGCTTGGGAGAGGCGAAGGTTGAGTCATGCGTCCTCCGAAGCTAGACCCGCCAAACAGAGCTTCTTAACACCCGCTTGCTTAACCCGGAAGCCAGCTGCACCAATGTGTCTGAGGAAACTGACGACCGATGTCAGCCTGCAGTCGCCCGGCCCGCCACAATGAGTTGCTAGAGCGCGATGAGCCAAATAAAGCCGCCGTGGCCAAACTCTTCCCTAACACGGACTATGCTGGGCCAATTGTGCGCCGCCCTTCGGGACTCCCAGTCACGGCCGGTAATGAGGATATATATACTGCTCAAAAAAATAAAGGGAACACTTAAACAACACATCCTAATTCTGAATGAAAGAAATAATCTTATTAAATACTTTTTTCTTTACATAGTTGAATGTGCTGACAACAAAATAACATAAAAATAATCAATGGAAATCCAATTTATCAACCCATGGAGGTCTGGATTTGGAGTCACACTCAAAATTAAAGTGGAAAACCACACTACAGGCTGATCCAACTTTGATGTAATGTCCTTAAAACAAGTCAAAATGAGGCTCAGTAGTGTGTGTGGCCTCCAAGTGCCTGTATGACCTCCCTACAACGCCTGGGCATGCTCCTGATGAGGTGGCGGATGGTCTCCTGGGGGATCTCCTCCCAGACCTGGACTAAAGCATCCGCCAACTCCTGGACAGTCTGTGGAGCAACGTGGCATTGGTGGATGGAGCGAGACATGATGTCCCAGATGTGCTCAATTGGATTCAGGTCTGGGGAATGGGCGGGCCAGTCCACAGCATCAATGCCTTCCTCTTGCAGGAACTGCTGACACACTCCAGCCACATGAGGTCTAGCATTGTCTTGCATTAGGAGGAACCCAGGGCCAACCGCACCAGCATATGGTCTCACAATGGGTCTGAGGATATCATATCGGTACCTAATGGCAGTCAGGCTACCTCTGGCGAGCACATGGAGGGCTGTGCGGACCCCCAAAGAAATGCCACCCCACACCATGACTGACCCACTGCCAAACCGGTCATGCTGAAGGCTGTTGCAGGCAGCAGAACGTTTTCCACGCCGTCTCCAGACTCTGTCACGTCTGTCACGTGCTCAGTGTGAACCTGCTTTCATCTGCGAAGAGCACAGGGCGCCAGTGGCGAATTTGCCAATCTTGGTGTTCTCTGGCAAATGCCAAACGTCCTGCACGGTGTTGGGCTGTAAGCACAACCCCCACCTGTGGACGTCGGGCCCTCATACCACCCTCATGGAGTCTGTTTCTGACCGTTTGAGGCCTGCTGGAGGTCATTTTACAGGGCTCTGGCAGTGCTCCTCCTGCTCCTCCTTGCACAAAGGCAGAGGTAGCGGTCCTGCTGCTGGGTTGTTGCCCTCCTACGGCCTCCTCCACATCTCCTGATGTACTGGCCTGTCTCCTGGTAGCGCCTCCATGCTCTGGACACTACGCTGACAGACACAGCAAACCTTCTTGCCACAGCTCGCATTGATGTGCCATCCTGGATGAGCTGCACTACCTGAGCCACTTGTGTGGGTTGTAGACTCCGTCTCATGCTACCACTAGAGTGAAAGCACCGCCAGCATTCAAAAGTGACCAAAACATCAGCCAGGAAGCATAGGAACTGAGAAGTGGTCTGTGGTCCCCACCTGCAGAACCACTCCTTTATTGGGGGTGTCTTGCTAATTGCCTATAATTTCCACCTGTTGTCTATTCCATTTGCACAACAGCATGTGAAATTTATTGTCAATCAGTGTTGCTTCCTAACTGGACAGTTTGATTTCACAGAAGTGTGATTGACTTGGAGTTACATTGTGTTGTTTAAGTGTTCCCTTTATTTTTTGAGCAGTGTATATATTTTTTAAATCAGGATATACCTGCAGGCTGCAATGTTTTTATTTGTTGGCAATAAAGTTACTTTTTAGGTTAGTATCATTTTCATTTGGATAGACATTTGATTTACCAAATTACAATGATTTTGAGATAAAGACGTTATTATAAAATGAAACTGTTTCACGAAGATGTGCATATGAAAACCATAACTGGAACGCAGATTGGTAGGAAAGGTTAGATAAATTGGCATTGCACATGAGAAAGGTTGCCGACTCCTCGTGTAGCCTATTACCGGAAACTTCAGGAGCATGATGGTAGAATCAGCTGGGTCAGGTTACATTTTTTTCCCTTCTGGTTATCTAGAACTCTGGCGACATCTTGAGGCATCAAACCGTAAGCTTAAAGCATCAAACAAGCTCATTGCATATAGTTGATTTTATTAAAAACACAGTGTGTCTATATATGGAAAAATACACATTTAAAAATGTCGAGCAATTGATTGGTCAAAAGAACAGATGACTTTGTCGACTAAGATGTTTTATCCGTTGGGGACAACCCTAGATCCCTTATTGATGTCACTTTTTAAATCCACTTCAAATCAGTGTAGATCAGTGGTTCCCAAACTTTTTATAGTCCCGTACCCCTTCAAACATTCAACCTCCAGCTGCGTACCCCATTTAGCACCAGGGTCAGCGCACTCTCAAATGTAGTTTTTTGCCATCACTGTAAGCCTGCCACATAAGACACATTTATTAAACATAAGAATGAGTGGGAAGTGACAAAGAGCTCTTATTGGACCAGGGCACAAATAATAAATAATTTTCCTCTTTATTTAACCATCTTACATATAAAACCTTATTTGTTCATTAAATTGTGAATAACTCACCACAGGTTAATGAGAAGGGTGTGCTTGAAAGGATGCACATAACTCTGCAGTGTTGGGTTGTATTGGAGAGAGTTTCAGTCTTAAATCATTTTCCACACAGTCTGTGCCTGTATTTAGTTTTCATGTTAGTGAGGGCCGAGAATCCACTCTCACATAGGTACGTGGTTGCAAAGGGCATCATGGTCTTAACAGCGCGATTTGCCAAGGCAGGATACTCTGAGCGCAGCACAATCCAGAAATCTGGCAGTGGCTTCTGATTAAATTACATTTTCACAGAACTGTTTGTTGCAATTTCGATGAGGCTCTCTTGTTCAGATATCGGTAAGTGGACTGGAAGCAGGGCATGAAAGGGATAACGAATCCAGTTGTTTGTGTCGTCCGTTTCGGGAAAGTACCTGCGTAATTGCGCACCCAACTCACTCAGATGCTTCGCTATATCACATTTGACATTGTCCGTAAGCTTGAGTTCATTTGCACACAAAAAAACATACAATGATGGAAAGACCTGTGTGTTGTCCTTGTTAATGCAGACAGAGAAGAGCTCCAACTTCTTAATCAGCCTCAATTTTGTCCCGCACATTGAATATAGTTGCGGAGTCCCTGTAATCCTAGATTCAGGTGAGATAAAACATCACCCAGATAGGCCAGTCGTGTGAGAAACATGTCATCATGCAAATGGTCAGACAAGTGAAAATTATGGTCAGTAAAGAAAACTTTAAGCTCGTCTCTCAATAAAAACAAAAAGTGTCAATACTTTTCCCCTTGATAACCAGAGCACTTCTGTATGTTGTAAAAGCATTACATGGTCGCTGCCCATATCATTGTATAATGCAGAAAGTACACGAGAGTTCAGGGGCCTTGCTTTAACAAAGTTAACCATTTTCACTGTAGTGTCAAATGTCTTTCAAGCTGTCAGGCATTCCCTTGGCAGAAAGAGCCTCTCGGTGGATGCTGCAGTGTACCCAAGTGGCGTTGGGAGCAACTGCTTGCACACGCGTTACCACTCCACTATGTCTCCCTGTCATGGCTTTTGTGCCATCAGTACAGATACCAACATGAGCAGCAGCTACGTTTGGCTACATACGGACCGTTAGTGGAATTCCCGCGAGAGTAACGGTTAGTGATTGGATGTTAATTATTTGACTAGGCTACCTGTATTTGACATTGTGTTATTTCGCTGAACACTAGATGGTTAAAACATTTTTTTCTCAAACAGGCTACTCAGGTGAGAAAAAAGCCTAAAATGTATAGCCCTGTTTGAAAATATAAATGGACTGTTTGAAAATGTGAGGGAAAAAAAAGTCAAAAAAATAATATTAATAAATAAATATATATTTTTAAATGTGAATCACATGTATTTGGTGTACCCCTGGGGTTATACCTGGTGTAGTTTGGGAATACCTGGTATAGATGAAGGGGAGGAGACAGGATAAATATTTATTTTTAAGCCTTGAGTCAATTGAGACATGGATTGTGTATGTGTACCATTCAGAGGGTGCCTTTGAATGGGGTAAGGTAGTAGGTGCCAGGTGCACCGGTTTGTGTCAAGAACTGCAACGCTGCTGGGTTTTTCACACTCAACAGTCTCCCTGTGTGGCAAGACTTATCCACAACCCAAAGGACATCCAGCCAACTTGACAACTGTGGGAAGCATTGAAGTCAACATGGGCCAGCATCACTGTGGAACGCTTTCAACACCTTGTAGAGTCCATGCCCTGACGAATTGATCCTGTTCATAGGGGGGGGATCTGCAACTCAATATTAGGAAAGTGTTCCTAATGTTTGCTATAGTCAAGTGTATTTCACTCTGTCCAGCTTGCCAACAGTTATCGAAACCTAGACAGTGCGGGAGCATTGAAAATTCCAAAAGTGCTGGATAGAGGACTATTTTTTTGAAAATGTTGAAGGCGAGTGCGGCCCTCCAGACCTCGGTGAAGACCGAATGCAGTCCGCAGGGCAAAATGAGTTGGACACCCATAGTCTAACCCTTATTCTAATGTGCTTACTATGTCCCAGATCATCTCCCATTCCCAGTACTGTACCTGTTGCACTGACAGACACGGAGCCAGCCACCAGCATCCGCTGATGGCTGTCCTGAGGACTGTCATTCAACGCAACGGAGTTGATGCTGTCCTTCTCTATGAACACCGACCTGTAAGGAGTTAACACATGCATTAGCACTGGTATATAGTGTCACCAGCACTGGGCC
Organism: Salmo trutta; assembly: GCF_901001165.1. Lineage (NCBI taxonomy): Eukaryota > Metazoa > Chordata > Actinopteri > Salmoniformes > Salmonidae > Salmo > Salmo trutta. The sequence continues at coordinate 17,958,520 of NC_042989.1, forward strand.
AAACTCTAACCTGATCTGGGTGACACTGACTAACCTGTAGACGCTGACGTTGCTAAAGCTGTGGAAGTTGACTTTGTGAGGACTGGATGGGCCATGCACACGAATCTGTGGGAAGCAGCATCAGCAACACTTTACTTACAATGAGCCGTAAGACACAATGGGCATCCTGTACCCACTAACATTCATACACAATTATTTAATACATGTTGTTAACAGTAAAAACATCTCCCGGAAACAAATTGTGTTCCACGAATTCCCGAGAGGAATGTGTGGCCCTGGCCCACAGCCACTAATACACCGTAGAACAAAATGTACACCAGCTCACATACTACCAAAATGTCTCCACCCTCTGGACAGGTGGCAGGCAAAAGGCAGAAAGACGATGACACCCTCTTGTGGCGAACAACTAACAGCACCTCCTGGTTGAACCAGACAGGCAGTCTATTTAACACAGTAGCAGTCTATGAAATGTGAGTCAGCCACTTGGCCAGTGTTCTCGCCTTGCTCTTCAGAGAGGACTGGCTGGTCTTGGCAAAGGACTGGAGCAGGCTGTCAATTAGCTGCTTCTCCTCCTCCTTGCTAGTCTTCCAGGAGCTGCTGGTAGCGTTGGGAGTGAAGGTGCCGTCCTGCAGGTCTTTGTACAGAGACACCAGCACGTCGTGGATCTGCTGCAAGACACACAACCACACAGCACTGTCAGGGTCACAACATTTGTTTCTACTGCTGGACAGCTAGGAAACACTAAATGATTGATGTTTATAGCCAAGCCTGACAGGAATACTATAACTGAACAATTATTCCCCATGAGCACAACATCCTAGAAGCTGCAGTGAAGACAGACAGAAAGCTGGCCTGTGTTTGAGGTACCTTGGACTCAAAACTCTCCTCGGCCTTGATGGCGTGTCCCTCCTGCATCATGATGTCAGCCACGCTGGAGGTGACCGTGTCAGTGTTGATGAGCAGCTCCACACGCATGACGCCGTGCAGGATGGAGAACAGTGAGACTATGAGCGGGTGGCCGTTCACCAACGTGATGAAGCGGTTGCGGGCGCGGCTGCTCCACTGGTCCCCCAGGATCATGGACTGGGCTGATGGACGCATCCCAGAGATCTGGAACTCCTGGGCCTGAGGAGACAGGGCAGAGCACAATCCTAACAGAATACAGGACAAAGTCATACCAGAATATAGGGATACTAGATCAACTCTCCTGATTAGGAAGTGGCCCAAAGATGTTTACCATTTTGCCTAAATAAAACGCTGTAGCTGTACCTGGAATGGGTGGGCCATGATATCAGCAGGTAGCTTCCTCAGGCAGCTACACAACACCAGAGTGGTGTTTCCAAAGTCCAGAAAGAAAACCTTGAACATTCAGAACGCACATATACTTTACATGGTTCATCCACTAAAACTGCAACTGTAATCAACCTGGGAGTGATTGTGTGTACTAGTGAGCTTAGTGAGCATGTACTTGTACCTCCACAGAGCTGCCGCAGACATGCAGGATCTTGGCACGGTAGTAGAGGCCCTGCTCGTCGCCCTCAGAGAAAGGTGCCAGGCACAGCAGGTTTGGGTAGAGGGAGACAGGAAGTGGACACAGCTCATGAGAATTAATTTCCGCTGTCAGATGGCGCTGCTTCTCCATGCTGGCATCATCCGCCTGGAAGCCCCAGAAGTGGCCCACCTCCACCACCTAGGGAGCCAAGATGAAAGAGGCATGCTTGGTTACCACCTCCACTACAGACTGTGCAGTCTATCAGTTCCTCTAGATAATAAGTAATCTGGTGACGATTCTAACACAAAAACAAGTCCCATAAATTTGACTGAAAGAGGACTCTCAGTCTGACTAACCTCTGTGATGTTGACCATGAAGATGGGGTTAGAGGGCAGCTTGTCTGGGTCGATGGTGCTGCTCAGCAACCCCACTGGGTAGACCGAGTTGTTCTGGAAGTCCACATTCACACTGAAAACCACAGGACAGAATGAATTATGCTTAAAAAGCCTGAAGGATCCCTCAAAGGGGGAACACAGTGCTAGTGTAACAGTCAAAGTCACTGAGCTGCATCATTGTATTAGGGAGTCTATGGGACTGACCTAACTGACTGTAACTCACTCATGATAGCACTGTCTGTAAATGTGTATGAGGAGGAGGGAGAGGGTCTGACTCGGCCTAAATCTACCTTCTCAGAGGCTGTGTGATGGCTGTAAAGGGTCAGCCAGAGTGCAAGCATGTCAGGTTACATCAAGGCCCAGTGTGGAGGGGTGCAGACCTGCAGGGTTACGGGCAAAGCCCACTCCCCCCAAACCCAGATGACCACTAACAGGACACCTCCACCTTCCTGAAACACAGATGACCACTAACAGGACACCTCCACCTTCCTGAAGAGGAATTTGGCCCTGAGCCAGAGCTGGCATTACCTATACATCAACTGTCTGAATGACTTTCACTCCGCTAAATGCATTCCTCTTGAGAAGTTGAGGTTAGATGATGTTACCCCCATGCAGCAAACTGTATTTTGTAGCAAACGAGGATTAAAAGCCCAGCTGAGTGGATTAGTAGTGTGAGAAGGATCTATAGGCTCCCTACCGAGCATACCAGCTGAGTGGATTAGTAGTGTGAGAAGGATGTATAGGCTCCCTACCGAGCGTACCAGCTGAGTGGATTAGTAGTGTGAGAAGGATGTATAGGCTCCCTACCGAGCGTACCAGCTGAGTGGATTAGTAGTGTGAGAAGGATGTATAGGCTCCCTACCGAGCGTACCAGCTGAGTGGATTAGTAGTGTGAGAAGGATGTATAGGCTCCCTACCGAGCGTACCAGCTGAGTGGTTTAGTAGTGTGAGAAGGATGTATAGGCTCCCTACCGAGCGTACCAGCTGAGTGGTTTAGTAGTGTGAGAAGGATGTATAGGCTCCCTACCGAGCGTACCAGCTGAGTGGATTAGTAGTGTGAGAAGGATGTATAGGCTCCCTACCGAGCGTACCAGCTGAGTGGTTTAGTAGTGTGAGAAGGATGTATAGGCTCCCTACCGAGCGTACCAGCTGAGTGGTTTAGTAGTGTGAGAAGGATGTATAGGCTCCCTACCGAGCGTACCAGCTGAGTGGATTAGTAGTGTGACAAGGATGTATAGGCTCCCTACCGAGCGTACCAGCTGAGTGGATTAGTAGTGTGAGAAGGATGTATAGGCTCCCTACCGAGCGTACCAGCTGAGTGGATTAGTAGTGTGAGAAGGATGTATAGGCTCCCTACCGAGCGTACCAGCTGAGTGGTTTAGTAGTGTGAGAAGGATGTATAGGCTCCCTACCGAGCGTACCAGCTGAGTGGATTAGTAGTGTGAGAAGGATGTATAGGCTCCCTACCGAGCGTACCAGCTGAGTGGATTAGTAGTGTGAGAAGGATGTATAGGCTCCCTACCGAGCGTACCAGCTGAGTGGATTAGTAGTGTGAGAAGGATGTATAGGCTCCCTACCGAGCGTACCAGCTGAGTGGATTAGTAGTGTGAGAAGGATGTATAGGCTCCCTACCGAGCGTACCAGCTGAGTGGATTAGTAGTGTGAGAAGGATGTATAGGCTCCCTACCGAGCGTACCAGCTGAGTGGATTAGTAGTGTGAGAAGGATGTATAGGCTCCCTACCGAGCGTACCAGCTGAGTGGTTTAGTAGTGTGAGAAGGATGTATAGGCACCCTACCGAGCGTACCAGCTGAGTGGATTAGTAGTGTGAGAAGGATGTATAGGCACCCTACCGAGCGTACCAGCTGAGTGGATTAGTAGTGTGAGAAGGATGTATAGGCACCCTACCGAGCGTACCAGCTGAGTGGATTAGTAGTGTGAGAAGGATGTATAGGCTCCCTACCGAGCGTACCAGCTGAGTGGTTTAGTAGTGTGAGAAGGATGTATAGGCTCCCTACCGAGCGTACCAGCTGAGTGGATTAGTAGTGTGACAAGGATGTATATGCTCCCTACCGAGCGTACCAGCTGAGTGGTTTAGTAGTGTGAGAAGGATGTATATGCTCCCTACCGAGCGTACCAGCTGAGTGGTTTAGTAGTGTGAGAAGGATGTATAGGCTCCCTACCGAGCGTACCAGCTGAGTGGATTAGTAGTGTGAGAAGGATGTATAGGCTCCCTACCGAGCGTACCAGCTGAGTGGTTTAGTAGTGTGAGAAGGATGTATAGGCTCCCTACCGAGCGTACCAGCTGAGTGGTTTAGTAGTGTGAGAAGGATGTATAGGCTCCCTACCGAGCGTACGAGCTGAGTGGATTAGTAGTGTGAGAAGGATGTATAGGCTCCCTACCGAGCGTACCAGCTGAGTGGATTAGTAGTGTGAGAAGGATGTATAGGCTCCCTACCGAGCGTACCAGATGAGTGGATTAGTAGTGTGAGAAGGATGTATAGGCTCCCTACCGAGCGTACCAGCTGAGTGGATTAGTAGTGTGAGAAGGATGTATAGGATCCCTACCGAGCGTACCAGCTGAGTGGATTAGTAGTGTGAGAAGGATGTATAGGCTCCCTACCGAGCGTACCAGCTGAGTGGATTAGTAGTGTGAGAAGGATGTATAGGCTCCCTACCGAGCGTACCAGCTGAGTGGATTAGTAGTGTGAGAAGGATGTATAGGCTCCCTACCGAGCGTACCAGCTGAGTGGATTAGTAGTGTGAGAAGGATGTATAGGCTCCCTACCGAGCGTACCAGCTGAGTGGATTAGTAGTGTGAGAAGGATGTATAGGCTCCCTACCGAGCGTACCAGCTGAGTGGTTTAGTAGTGTGAGAAGGATGTATAGGCACCCTACCGAGCGTACCAGCTGAGTGGATTAGTAGTGTGAGAAGGATGTATAGGCACCCTACCGAGCGTACCAGCTGAGTGGATTAGTAGTGTGAGAAGGATGTATAGGCTCCCTACCGAGCGTACCAGCTGAGTGGATTAGTAGTGTGAGAAGGATGTATAGGCTCCCTACCGAGCGTACCAGCTAAGTGATTAGTAGTGTGAGAAGGATGTATAGGCTCCCTACCGAGCGTACCAGCTGAGTGGATTAGTAGTGTGAGAAGGGTGTATAGGCTCCCTATCGAGCGTACCAGCTGAGTGGATTAGTAGTGTGAGAAGGGTGTATAGGCTCCCTACCGAGCGTACCAGCTGAGTGGATTAGTAGTGTGAGAAGGGTGTATAGGCTCCCTACCGAGCGTACCAGCTGAGTGGATTAGTAGTGTGAGAAGGATGTATAGGCTCCCTACCGAGCGTACCAGCTGAGTGGATTAGTAGTGTGAGAAGGATGTATAGGCTCCCTACCGAGCGTACCAGCTGAGTGGATTAGTAGTGTGAGAAGGATGTATAGGCTCCCTACCGAGCGTACCAGCTGAGTGGATTAGTAGTGTGAGAAGGATGTATAGGCTCCCTACCGAGCGTACCAGCTGAGTGGATTAGTAGTGTGAGAAGGATGTATAGGCTCCCTACCGAGCGTACCAGCTGAGTGGATTAGTAGTGTGAGAAGGATGTATAGGCTCCCTACCGAGCGTACCAGCTGAGTGGATTAGTAGTGTGAGAAGGATGTATAGGCTCCCTACCGAGCGTACCAGCTGAGTGGATTAGTAGTGTGAGAAGGATGTATAGGCTCCCTACCGAGCGTACCAGCTGAGTGGATTAGTAGTGTGAGAAGGATGTATAGGCTCCCTACCGAGCGTACCAGCTGAGTGGATTAGTAGTGTGAGAAGGATGTATAGGCTCCCTACCGAGCGTACCAGCTGAGTGGATAGTAGTGTGAGAAAGGATGTATAGGCTCCCTACCGATCGTACCAGCTGAGTGGTTAGTAGTGGTGAGAAGGATGTATAGGCACCCTACCGAGCGTACCAGCTGAGTGGATTAGTAGTGTGAGAAGGATGTATAGGCACCCTACCGAGCGTACCAGCTGAGTGGATTAGTAGTGTGAGAAGGATGTATAGGCTCCCTACCGAGCGTACCAGCTGAGTGGATTAGTAGTGTGAGAAGGATGTATAGGCTCCCTACCGAGCGTACCAGCTGAGTGGATTAGTAGTGTGAGAAGGGTGTATAGGCTCCCTACCGAGCGTAACAGCTGAGTGGATTAGTAGTGTGAGAAGGGTGTATAGGCTCCCTATCGAGCGTACCAGCTGAGTGGATTAGTAGTGTGAGAAGGGTGTATAGGCTCCCTACCGAGCGTACCAGCTGAGTGGATTAGTAGTGTGAGAAGGATGTATAGGCTCCCTACCGAGCGTACCAGCTGAGTGGATTAGTAGTGTGAGAAGGGTGTATAGGCTCCCTACCGAGCGTACCAGCTGAGTGGATTAGTAGTGTGAGAAGGGTGTATAGGCTCCCTACCGAGCGTACCAGCTGAGTGGATTAGTAGTGTGAGAAGTATGTATAGGCTCCTACCGAGCGTACCAGCTGAGTGGATTAGTAGTGTGAGAGATTAGAGCTCCCTACGAGCGTACCAGCTGAGTGGTTTAGCAGTGTGAGAAGGATGTATAGGCTCCCTACCGAGCGTACCAGCTGAGTGGATTAGTATTGTGAGAAGGATGTATAGCGTACCAGCTGAGTGGTTTAGTAGTGTGAGAAGGATGTATAGGCTCCCTACCGAGCGTACCAGCTGAGTGGTTTAGTAGTGTGAGAAGGATGTATAGGCTCCCTACCGAGCGTACCAGCTGAGTGGATTAGTAGTGTGAGAAGGATGTATAGGCTCCCTACCGAGCGTACCAGCTGAGTGGTTTAGTAGTGTGAGAAGGATGTATAGGCTCCCTACCGAGCGTACCAGCTGAGTGGTTTAGTAGTGTGACAAGGATGTATAGGCTCCCTACCGAGCGTACCAGCTGAGTGGATTAGTAGTGTGACAAGGATGTATAGGCTCCCTACCGAGCGTACCAGCTGAGTGGATTAGTAGTGTGGAGAAGGATGTATAGGCTCACTACCGAGCGTACCAGCGGAGTGGATTAGTAGTGTGAGAAGGGTGTATAGGCTCCCTACCGAGCGTACCAGCTGAGTGGATTAGTAGTGTGAGAAGGATGTATAGGCTCCCTACCGAGCGTACCAGCTGAGTGGATTAGTAGTGTGAGAAGGATGTATAGGCTCCCTACCGAGCGTACCAGCTGAGTGGATTAGTAGTGTGAGAAGGATGTATATGCTCCCTACCGAGCGTACCAGCTGAGTGGTTTAGTAGTGTGAGAAGGATGTATATGCTCCCTACCGAGCGTACCAGCTGAGTGGATTAGTAGTGTGAGAAAGATGTATAGGCACCCTACCGAGCGTACCAGCTGTGTGGATTAGTAGTGTGAGAAGGATGTATAGGCACCCTACCGAGCGTACCAGCTGAGTGGATTAGTAGTGTGAGAAGGATGTATAGGCTCCCTACCGAGCGTACCAGCTGAGTGGTTTAGTAGTGTGAGAAGGATGTATAGGCTCCCTACCGAGCGTACCAGCTGAGTGGATTAGTAGTGTGAGAAGGATGTATAGGCTCCCTACCGAGCGTACCAGCTGAGTGGATTAGTAGTGTGAGAAGGATGTATAGGCTCCCTATCGAGCGTACCAGCTGAGTGGATTAGTAGTGTGAGAAGGGTGTATAGGCTCCCTACCGAGCGTACCAGCTGAGTGGATTAGTAGTGTGAGAAGGGTGTATAGGCTCCCTACCGAGCGTACCAGCTGAGTGGATTAGTAGTGTGAGAAGGGATGTATAGGCTCCCTACCGAGCGTACCAGCTAGGTGGATTAGTAGTGTGAGAAGGATGTATAGGCTCCCTACCGAGCGTACCAGCTGAGTGGTTTAGCAGTGTGAGAAGGATGTATAGGCTCCCTACCGAGCGTACCAGCTGAGTGGATTAGTATTGTGAGAAGGATGTATAGGCTCCCTACCGAGCGTACCAGCTGAGTGGATTAGTAGTGTGAGAAGGATGTATAGGCTCCCTACCGAGCGTACCAGCTGAGTGGATTAGTAGTGTGAGAAGGATGTATAGGCTCCCTACCGAGCGTACCAGCTGAGTGGTTTAGTGGTGAGAAGGATGTATAGGCTCCCTACCGAGCGTACCAGCTGAGTGGATTAGTAGTGTGAGAAGGATGTATAGGCACCCTACCGAGCGTACCAGCTGAGTGGATTAGTAGTGTGAGAAGGATGTATAGGCTACCTACCGAGCGTACCAGCTGAGTGGTTAGTAGTGTGAGAAGGATGTATAGGCTCCCTACCGAGCGTACCAGCTAGTGGTTTAGTAGTGTGAGAAGGATGTATAGGCTCCCTACCGAGCGTACCAGCTGAGTGGATAGTAGTGTGAGAAGGATGTATAGGCTCCCTAACGAGCGTACCAGCTGAGTGGTTTAGTAGTGTGAGAAGGATGTATATTGCTCCCTAACGAGCGTACCAGCTGAGTGGATTAGTATGTGTGAGAAGGATGTATAGGCTCCCTACCGAGCGTACCAGCTTGAGTGGATTAGTAGTGTGAGAAGGATGTATAGGCTCCTACCGAGGCGTACCAGCTGAGTGTTTAGTAGTGGTGAGAAGGATGTATATGCTCCCTACCGAGCGTACCCAGCTGAGTGGTTTAGTAGTGTGAGAAGGATGTATATGCTCCCTACCGAGCGTACCAGCTGAGTGGATAGTAGTGTGAGAAGGATGTATAGGCGCCCTACCGAGCGTACAGCTGAGTGGTTTAGAAAGTGTGAGAAGGATGTATAGGCTCCCTACCGAGCGTACCAGCTGAGTGGATTAGTAGTGTGAGAAGGATGTATAGGCTCCCTACCGAGCGTACCAGCTGAGTGGAATTAGTAGTGTGAGAAGGATGTATAGGCTCCCTACCGAGCGTACCAGCTGAGTGGATTAGTGAGTGTGAGAAGGATGTTATAGGGGTCTCCTACCGAGCGTGACCAGCTGAGGTGGGATTAGTAGTGGAGAAGGATGTATAGGCTCCCTACCGAAGCGTAGCAGCGTACCAGCTGAGTGGATTAGTAGTGTGAGAAGGATGTATAGGCTCCCTACCGAGCGTACCAGCTGAGTGGATTAGTAGTGTGAGAAGGATGTATAGGCTCCCTACCGAGCGTACCAGCTGAGTGGATTAGTAGTGTGAGAAGGATGTATAGGCTCCCTACCGAGCGTACCAGCTGAGTGGATTAGTAGTGTGAGAAGGATGTATAGGCTCCCTACCGAGCGTACCAGCTGAGTGGATTAGTAGTGTGAGAGGATGTATAGGCTCCCTACCGAGCGTACCAGCTGAGTGGATTAGTAGTGTGAGAAGGATGTATAGGCTCCCTACCGAGCGTACCAGCTGAGAGGCTTAGTAGTGTGAGAAGGATGTATAGGCACCCTACCGAGCGTACCAGCTGAGTGGATTAGTAGTGTGAGAAGGATGTATAGGCTCCCTACCGAGCGTACCAGCTGAGTGGATTAGTAGTGTGAGAAGGATGTATAGGCTCCCTACCGAGCGTACCAGCTGAGTGGATTAGTAGTGTGAGAAGGATGTATAGGCTCCCTTACCGAGCGTACCAGCTGAGTGGATTAGTAGTGTGAGAAGGGTGTATAGGCTCCTACCTGAGCGTACCCTGTTTGATCAGTAGTGTGAGAAGGTGGATGTATAGGCTCCCTACGAGCGTACCAGCCTGATGGGATTAGTAGTGTGAGAAGGTGTATAGGCTCCCTACCGAGCGTACCAGCTGAGTGGATTAGTAGTGTGAGAAGGGGGTATAGGCCTTCCCTACCGAGCGTACCAGCTGAGTGGATTAGTAGTGTGAGAAGGATGTATAGGCTTCCCTACCGAGCGTACCAGCTGAGTGGATTAGTAGTGTGAGAAGGATGTATAGGCTCCTACCGAGCGTACCAGCTGAGTGGATTAGTAGTGTGAGAAGGATGATAGGCTCCCTACCGAGCGTACCAGCTGAGTGGATTAGTAGTGTGAGAAGGATGTATAGGCTCCCTACCGAGCGTACCAGCTGAGTGGATTAGTAGTGTGAGAAGGATGTATAGGCTCCCTACCGAGCGTACCAGCTGAGTGGATTAGTAGTTTGAGAGGATGTATAGGCTCCCTACCGAGCGTACCAGCTGAGTGGATTAGTAGTGTGAGAAGGATGTATAGGCTCCCTACGAGCGTACCAGCTGAGTGGTTAGTAGTGTGAGAAGGATGTATAGGCTCCCTACCGAGCGTACCAGCTGAGTGGATTAGTAGTGTGAGAAGGATGTATAGGCTCCTACGAGCGTACCAGCTGAGTGGATTAGTAGTGTGAGAAGGAGTATAGGCTCCTACCGAGCGTACCAGCTGAGTGGATTAGTAGTGTGAGAAGGATGTATAGGCTCCCTACCGAGCGTACCAGCTGAGTGGTTTAGTAGTGTGAGAAGGATGTTAGGCACCCTACCGAGCGTACCAGCTGAGTGGATTAGTAGTGTGAGAAGGATGTATAGGCACCCTACCGAGCGTACAGCTGAGTGGATTAGTAGTGTGAGAAGGATGTATAGGCTCCCTACCGAGCGTACCAGCTGAGTGGATTAGTAGTGTGAGAAGGATGTATAGGCTCCTACCGAGCGTACCAGCTGAGTGGATTAGTAGTGTGAGAAGGGTGTATAGGCTCCCTACCCGAGCGTACAAGCTGAGTGGATAGTAGGTGTGAGAAGGGTGTATAGGCTCCCTATCGAGCGTACCAGCTGAGTGGATTAGTAGTGTGAGAAGGGTGTATAGGCTCCCTACCAGAGCGTACCAGCTGAGTGGATTAGTAGTGTGAGAAGGGTGTATAGGCTCCCTACCGAGCGTAACAGCTGAGTGGATTAGTAGTGTGAGAAGGGTGTATAGGCTCCCCTACCGAGCGTACCAGCTGAGTGGATTAGTAGTGTGAGAAGGGTGTATAGGCTCCCTACCAGAGCGTACCAGCTGAGTGGATTAGTAGTGTGAGAAGGATGTATAGGCTCTCCTACACCGAGCGTACCAGCTGAGTGGATTAGTAGTGTGAGAAGGATGTATAGGCTCCCTACCGAGCGTACCAGCTGAGTGGATTAGTATTGTGAGAAGGATGTATAGGCTCCCTACCGAGCGTACCAGCTGAGTGGATTAGTAGTGTGAGAAGGATGTATAGGCTCCCTACCGAGCGTACCAGCTGAGTGGTTTAGTAGTGTGAGAAGGATGTATAGGCTCCCTACCGAGCGTACCAGCTGAGTGGTTTAGTAGTGTGAGAAGGATGTATAGGCTCCCTACCGAGCGTACCAGCTGAGTGGATTAGTAGTGTGAGAAGGATGTATAGGCTCCCTACCGAGCGTACCAGCTGAGTGGTTTAGTAGTGTGAGAAGGATGTATAGGCCTCCCTACCGAGCGTACCAGCTGAGTGGTTTAGTAGTGTGACAAGGATGTATAGGCTCCCTACCGAGCGTACCAGCTGAGTGGATTAGTAGTGTGAGAAGGATGTATAGGCACCCTACCGAGCGTACCAGCTGAGTGGATTAGTAGTGTGAGAAGGATGTATAGGCTCCCTACGAGCGTACCAGCTGAGTGGATTAGTAGTGTGACAAGGATGTATAGGCTCCCTACCGAGCGTACCAGCTGAGTGGATTAGTAGTGTGAGAAGGATGTATAGGCTCCCTACCGAGCGTACCAGCTGAGTGGATTAGTAGTGTGAGAAGGATGTATAGGCTCCCTACCGAGCGTACCAGCTGAGTGGTTTAGTAGTGTGAGAAGGATGTATAGGCACCCTACCGAGCGTACCAGCTGAGTGGATTAGTAGTGTGAGAAGGATGTATAGGCACCCTACCGAGCGTACCAGCTGAGTGGATTAGTAGTGTGAGAAGGATGTATAGGCACCCTACCGAGCGTACCAGCTGAGTGGATTAGTAGTGTGAGAAGGATGTATAGGCTCCCTACCGAGCGTACCAGCTGAGTGGTTAGTAGTGTCAGAAGGATGTATAGGCTCCCTACCGAGCGTACCAGCTGAGTGGATTAGTAGTGTGACAAGGATGTATATGCTCCCTACCGAGCGTACCAGCTGAGTGGTTTAGTAGTGTGAGAAGGATGTATATGCTCCCTACCGAGCGTACCAGCTGAGTGGTTTAGTAGTGTGAGAAGGATGTATATGCTCCCTACCGAGCGTACCAGCTGAGTGGTTTAGTAGTGTGAGAAGGATGTATAGGCTCCCTACCGAGCGTACCAGCTGAGTGGATTAGTAGTGTGAGAAGGATGTATAGGCCTCCCTACCGAGCGTACCAGCTGAGTGGTTTAGTAGTGTGAGAAGGAAGTATAGGCACCCTACCGAGCGTACCAGCTGAGTGGATTAGTAGTGTGAGAAAGATGTATAGGCACCCTACCGAGCGTACCAGCTGTGTGGATTAGTAGTGTGAGAAGGATGTATAGGCACCCTACCGAGCGTACCAGCTGAGTGGATTAGTAGTGTGAGAAGGATGTATAGGCTCCCTACCGAGCGTACCAGCTGAGTGGTTTAGTAGTGTGAGAAGGATGTATAGGCTCCCTACCGAGCGTACCAGCTGAGTGGATTAGTAGTGTGAGAAGGATGTATAGGCTCCCTAACGAGCGTACCAGCTGAGTGGATTAGTAGTGTGAGAAGGATGTATAGGCTCCCTACCGAGCGTACCAGCTGAGTGGATTAGTAGTGTGAGAAGGGGTGTATAGGCTCCCTACCGAGCGTACCAGCTGAGTGGATTAGTAGTGTGAGAAGGTGTATAGGCTCCCTACCGAGCGTACCAGCTGAGTGGATTAGTAGTGTGAGAAGGATGTATAGGCTCCCTACCGAGCGTACCAGCTGAGTGGATTAGTAGTGTGAGAAGGATGTATAGGCTCCCTACCGAGCGTACCAGCTGAGTGGTTTAGTAGTGTGAGAAGGATGTATAGGCTCCCTACCGAGCGTACCAGCTGAGTGGATTAGTAGTGTGAGAAGGATGTATAGGCTCCCTACCGAGCGTACCAGCTGAGTGGATTAGTAGTGTGAGAAGGATGTATAGGCTCCCTACCGAGCGTACCAGCTGAGTGGATTAGTAGTGTGAGAAGGATGTATAGGCACCCTACCGAGCGTACCCAGCTGAGTGGATAGTAGTGTGAGAAGGATGTATAGGCACCCTACCGAGCGTACCAGCTGAGTGGATTAGTAGTGTGCGAGGGATGTATAGGCTCCCTACGAGCGTACCAGCTGAGTGGATTAGTAGTGTGAGAAGGATGTATAGGCTCCCTACCGAGCGTACCAGCTGAGTGGATTAGTAGTGTGAGAAGGATGTATAGGCTCCCTACCGAGCGTACCAGCTGAGTGGATTAGTAGTGTGAGAAGGATGTATAGGCTCCTACCGAGCGTACCAGCTGAGTGGATTAGTAGTGTGAGAAGGATGTATAGGCTCCCTACCGAGCGTACCAGCTGAGTGGATTAGTAGTGTGAGAAGGATGTATAGGCTCCCTACCGAGCGTACCAGCTGAGTGGATTAGTAGTGTGAGAAGGATGTATAGGCTCCTCCCGAGCGTACCAGCTGAGTGGATTAGTAGTGTAGAAGGATGTATAGGCTCCTACCGAGCGTACCAGCTGAGTGGATTAGTAGTGTGAGAAGGGTATAGGCTCCCTACCGAGCGTACCAGCTGAGTGGATTAGTAGTGTGAGAAGGATGTATAGGCTCCTACCGAGCGTACCAGCTGAGTGGATTAGTAGTGTGAGAAGGATGTATAGGCTCCCTACCGAGCGTACCAGCTGAGTGGATTAGTAGTGTGAGAAGGATGTATAGGCTCCCTACCGAGCGTACCAGCTGAGTGGTTTAGTAGTGTGAGAAGGATGTATAGGCTCCCTACCGAGCGTACCAGCTGAGTGGATTAGTATTGTGAGAAGGATGTATAGGCTCCCTACCGAGCGTACCAGCTGAGTGGATTAGTAGTGTGAGAAGGATGTATAGGCTCCCTACCGAGCGTACCAGCTGAGTGGATTAGTAGTGTGAGAAGGATGTATAGGCTCCCTACCGAGCGTACCAGCTGAGTGGTTTAGTGTGAGAAGGATGTATAGGCACCCTACCGAGCGTACCAGCTGAGTGGATTAGTAGTGTGAGAAGGATGTATAGCACCCTACCGAGCGTACCAGCTGAGTGGATTAGTAGTGTGAGAAGGATGTATAGGCTCCCTACCGAGCGTACAGCTGAGTGGTTAGTAGTGTGAGAAGGATGTATAGGCTCCCTACCGAGCGTACCAGCTGAGTGGATTAGTAGTGTGAGAAGGATGTATAGGCTCCCTACCGAGCGTACCAGCTGAGTGGATTAGTAGTGTGAGAAGGATGTATAGGCTCCCTATCGAGCGTACCAGCTGAGTGGATTAGTAGTGTGAGAAGGGTGTATAGGCTCCCTACCGAGCGTACCAGCTGAGTGGATTAGTAGTGTGAGAAGGGTGTATAGGCTCCCTACCGAGCGTACCAGCTGAGTGGATTAGTAGTGTGAGAAGGATGTATAGGCTCCCTACCGAGCGTACCAGCTGAGTGGATTTAGTAGTGTGAGAAGGATGTATAGGCTCCCTACCGAGCGTACCAGCTGAGTGGATTAGTAGTGTGAGAAGGATGTATAGGCTCCCTACCGAGCGTACCAGCTGAGTGGATTAGTAGTGTGAGAAGGATGTATAGGCTCCCTACCGAGCGTACCAGCTGAGTGGATTAGTAGTGTGAGAAGGATGTATAGGCTCCCTACCGAGCGTACCAGCTGAGTGGATTAGTAGTGTGAGAAGGATGTATAGGCTCCCTACGAGCGTACCAGCTGAGTGGATTAGTAGTGTGAGAAGGATGTATAGGCTACCCTACCGAGCGTACCAGCTGAGTGGATTAGTAGTGTGAGAAGGATGTATAGGCTACCCTACCGAGCGTACCAGCTGAGTGGATTAGTAGTGTGAGAAGGGATGTATAGGCTCCCTACCGAGCGTACCAGCTGAGTGGATTAGTAGTGTGAGAAGGATGTATAGGCACCCTACCGAGCGTACCAGCTGAGTGGATTAGTAGTGTGAGAAGGATGTATAGGCTCCCTACCGAGCGTACCAGCTGAGTGGATTAGTAGTGTGAGAAGGATGTATAGGCTCCCTACCGAGCGTACCAGCTGAGTGGATTAGTAGTGTGAGAAGGATGTATAGGCTCCCTACCGAGCGTACCAGCTGAGTGGATTAGTAGTGTGAGAAGGATGTATAGGCTCCCTATCGAGCGTACCAGCTGAGTGGATTAGTAGTGTGAGAAGGGTGTATAGGCTCCCTACCGAGCGTACCAGCTGAGTGGATTAGTAGTGTGAGAAGGGTGTATAGGCTCCCTACCGAGCGTACCAGCTGAGTGGATTAGTAGTGTGAGAAGGATGTATAGGCTCCCTACCGAGCGTACCAGCTGAGTGGATTAGTAGTGTGAGAAGGATGTATAGGCTCCCTACCGAGCGTACCAGCTGAGTGGATTAGTAGTGTGACAAGGATGTATATGCTCCCTACCGAGCGTACCAGCTGAGTGGTTTAGTAGTGTGAGAAGGATGTATATGCTCCCTACCGAGCGTACCAGCTGAGTGGATTAGTAGTGTGAGAAAGATGTATAGGCACCCTACCGAGCGTACCAGCTGTGTGGATTAGTAGTGTGAGAAGGATGTATAGGCACCCTACCGAGCGTACCAGCTGAGTGGATTAGTAGTGTGAGAAGGATGTATAGGCCCCTACCGAGCGTACCAGCTGAGTGGTTTAGTAGTGTGAGAAGGATGTATAGGCTCCCTACCGAGCGTACCAGCTGAGTGGATTAGTAGTGTGAGAAGGATGTATAGGCTCCCTACCGAGCGTACCAGCTGAGTGGATTAGTAGTGTGAGAAGGATGTATAGGCTCCCTATCGAGCGTACCAGCTGAGTGGATTAGTAGTGTGAGAAGGGTGTATAGGCTCCCTACCGAGCGTACCAGCTGAGTGGATTAGTAGTGTGAGAAGGGTGTATAGGCTCCCTACCGAGCGTACCAGCTGAGTGGATTAGTAGTGTGAGAAGGATGTATAGGCTCCCTACCGAGCGTACCAGCTGAGTGGATTAGTAGTGTGAGAAGGATGTATAGGCTCCCTACCGAGCGTACCAGCTGAGTGGATTAGTAGTGTGAGAAGGAGGTATAGTCTCCCTTACTGAGCGTACCAGCTGAGTGGTTTAGTGTGAGAAGGATGTATAGGCTCCCTACCGAGCGTACCAGCTGAGTGGATTAGTAGTGTGAGAAGGATGTATAGGCTCCCTACCGAGCGTACCAGCTGAGTGGATTAGTAGTGTGAGAAGGATGTATAGGCTCCCTACCGAGCGTACCAGCTGAGTGGATTAGTAGTGTGAGAAGGATGTATAGGCCTCCCTACCGAGCGTACCAGCTGAGTGGATTAGTAGTGTGAGAAGGATGTATAGGCACCCTACCGAGCGTACCAGCTGAGTGGATTAGTAGTGTGAGAAGGATGTATAGGCACCCTACCGAGCGTACCAGCTGAGTGGATTTAGTAGTGTGAGAAGGATGTATAGGCTCCCTACCGAGCGTACCAGCTGAGTGGATTAGTAGTGTGAGAAGGATGTATAGGCTCCCTACCGAGCGTACCAGCTGAGTGGATTAGTAGTGTGAGAAGGATGTATAGGACTCCCTACCGAGCGTACCAGCTGAGTGGATTTAGTAGTGTGAGAAGGATGTATAGGCTCCCTACCGAGCGTACCAGCTGAGTGGATTAGTAGTGTGAGCAAGGATGTATAGGCTCCCTATCCGAGCGTACCAGCTGAGTGGATTAGTAGTGTGAGCAAGGATGTATAGGCTCCCTACCGAGCGTACCAGCTGAGTGGATAGTACGTGTGAGAAGGATGTATAGGCTCCCTACCGAGCGTACCAGCTGAGTGGATTAGTAGTGTGAGAAGGATGTATAGGCTCCCTACCGAGCGTACCAGCTGAGTGGATTAGTAGTGTGAGAAGGAGGTATAGGCTCCCTACCGAGCGTACCAGCTGAGTGGATTAGTAGTGTGAGAAGGATGTATAGGCTCCCTACCGAGCGTACCAGCTGAGTGGATTAGTAGTGTGAGAAGGATGTATAGGCTCCCCTACCGAGCGTACCAGCTGAGTGGATTAGTAGTGTGAGAAGGGTGTATAGGCTCCCTACCGAGCGTACCAGCTGAGTGGATTAGTAGTGTGAGAAGGATGTATAGGCTCCCTACCGAGCGTACCAGCTGAGTGGATTAGTAGTGTGAGAAGGATGTATAGGCTCCCTACCGAGCGTACCAGCTGAGTGGTTAGTAGTGTGAGAAGGATGTATAGGCTCCCTACCGAGCGTACCAGCTGAGTGGATTAGTAGTGTGAGAAGGATGTATAGGCTCCCTACCGAGCGTACCAGCTGAGTGGATTAGTAGTGTGAGAAGGATGTATAGGCTCCCTACCGAGCGTACCAGCTGAGTGGATTAGTAGTGTGAGAAGGATGTATAGGCTCCCTACCGAGCGTACCAGCTGAGTGGTTAGTAGTGTGAGAAGGATGTATAGGCTCCCTACCGAGCGTACCAGCTGAGTGGATTAGTAGTGTGAGAAGGATGTATAGGCACCCTACCGAGCGTACCAGCTGAGTGGATTAGTAGTGTGAGAAGGATGTATAGGCTCCCTACCGAGCGTACCAGCTGAGTGGTTTAGTAGTGTGAGAAGGATGTATAGGCTCCCTACCGAGCGTACCAGCTGAGTGGATTAGTAGTGTGAGAAGGATGTATAGGCTCCCTACCGAGCGTACCAGCTGAGTGGATTAGTAGTGTGAGAAGGATGTATAGGCTCCCTACCGAGCGTACCAGCTGAGTGGATTAGTAGTGTGAGAAGGATGTATAGGCTCCCTACCGAGCGTACCAGCTGAGTGGATTAGTAGTGTGAGAAGGATGTATAGGCTCCCTACCGAGCGTACCAGCTGAGTGGATTAGTAGTGTGAGAAGGATGTATAGGCTCCCTACCGAGCGTACCAGCTGAGTGGATTAGTAGTGTGAGAAGGATGTATAGGCTCCCTACCGAGCGTACCAGCTGAGTGGATTAGTAGTGTGAGAAGGATGTATAGGCTCCCTACCGAGCGTACCAGCTGAGTGGATTAGTAGTGTGAGAAGGGATGTATAGGCTCCCTACCGAGCGTACCAGCTGAGTGGATTAGTAGTGTGAGAAGGATGTATAGGCTCCCTACCGAGCGTACCAGCTGAGTGGATTAGTAGTGTGAGAAGGATGTATAGGCTCCCTACCGAGCGTACCAGCTGAGTGGTTTAGTAGTGTGAGAAGGATGTATAGGCTCCCTACCGAGCGTACCAGCTGAGTGGATTAGTATTGTGAGAAGGATGTATAGGCTCCCTACCGAGCGTACCAGCTGAGTGGATTAGTAGTGTGAGAAGGATGTATAGGCTCCCTACCGAGCGTACCAGCTGAGTGGATTAGTAGTGTGAGAAGGATGTATAGGCTCCCTACCGAGCGTACCAGCTGAGTGGTTTAGTGTGAGAAGGATGTATAGGCACCCTACCGAGCGTACCAGCTGAGTGGATTAGTAGTGTGAGAAGGATGTATAGGCACCCTACCGAGCGTACCAGCTGAGTGGATTAGTAGTGTGAGAAGGATGTATAGGCTCCCTACCGAGCGTACCAGCTGAGTGGTTTAGTAGTGTGAGAAGGATGTATAGGCTCCCTACCGAGCGTACCAGCTGAGTGGATTAGTAGTGTGAGAAGGATGTATAGGCTCCCTACCGAGCGTACCAGCTGAGTGGATTAGTAGTGTGAGAAGGATGTATAGGCTCCCTATCGAGCGTACCAGCTGAGTGGATTAGTAGTGTGAGAAGGGTGTATAGGCTCCCTACCGAGCGTACCAGCTGAGTGGATTAGTAGTGTGAGAAGGGTGTATAGGCTCCCTACCGAGCGTACCAGCTGAGTGGATTAGTAGTGTGAGAAGGATGTATAGGCTCCCTACCGAGCGTACCAGCTGAGTGGATTAGTAGTGTGAGAAGGATGTATAGGCTCCCTACCGAGCGTACCAGCTGAGTGGTTTAGTAGTGTGAGAAGGATGTATAGGCTCCCTACCGAGCGTACCAGCTGAGGGATTAGTAGTGTGAGAAGGATGTATAGGCTCCCTACCGAGCGTACCAGCTGAGTGGATTAGTAGTGTGAGAAGGATGTATAGGCTCCCTACCGAGCGTACCAGCTGAGTGGATTAGTAGTGTGAGAAGGATGTATAGGCTCCCTACCGAGCGTACCAGCTGAGTGGTTTAGTGTGAGAAGGATGTATAGGCACCCTACCGAGCGTACCAGCTGAGTGGATTAGTAGTGTGAGAAGGATGTATAGGCACCCTACCGAGCGTACCAGCCTGTGTGGATTAGTAGTGTGAGAAGGATGTACTAGGCACCCTACCGAGCGTACCAGCTGAGTGGATTAGTAGTGTGAGAAGGTATGTATAGGCTCCCTACCGAGCGTACCAGCTGAGTGGTTTAGTAGTGTGAGAAGGATGTATAGGCTCCCTACCGAGCGTACCAGCTGAGTGGATTAGTAGTGTGAGAAGGATGTATAGGCTCCCTACCGAGCGTACCAGCTGAGTGGATTAGTAGTGTGAGAAGGATGTATAGGCTCCCTATCGAGCGTACCAGCTGAGTGGATTAGTAGTGTGAGAAGGTGTATAGGCTCCCTACCGAGCGTACCAGCTGAGTGGATTAGTAGTGTGAGGAAGGATGGATAGCCCCTACCGAGCGTACCAGCTGAGTGTAATTAGTAGTGTGAGAAGGGATGGTATAGGCTTCCCTATCGAGCGTACCAGCTGAGTGTATTAGTAGTGTGAGAAATGATGTTAGGCTCCCTACCGAGCTTACAAAGCTGAGTGGATTAGTATGTACAAGGATGTATATCTCCATACCGAGCGTACCAGCTAGTGGTTTGTAGTGTGAGAAAGGATGTATATTTCCATAACCGAGCGTAACAGCTGAGTGGGATTCGTCGTGTGAGAAATTTTTTAGCCCCTAACCGGAGCGTCGCTGTGTGATTAGTAGTTGAGAAGGATGTATAGCACCTAACCGATCGTACAGCTGAGTGTATTTAGTAGTGATACTGATGTATAGGCTCCCTACCTCGCTACCAGCTGAGTGGTTTAGTAGTGTGAGAATGATGTATAGGCTCCCGTAACGAGACGTACCAGCTGATTGGATAGTAGTGTGAGAAGGATGTATAGGCTCCCTACCGATGCGTACCAGCTGAGGGATTAGTAGTGTGAGAAGGATGTATAGGCTCCCTATCGAGCGTACCAGCTGAGTGGATTAGTAGTGTGAGAAGGGTGTATAGGCTCCTACCGAGCGTACCAGCTGAGTGGATTAGTAGTGTGAGAAGGGTGTATAGGCTCCCTACCGAGCGTACCAGCTGAGTGGATTAGTAGTGTGAGAAGGAGGTATAGGCTCCCTACCGAGCGTACCAGCTGAGTGGATTAGTAGTGTGAGAAGGATGTATAGGCTCCCTACCGAGGCGTACCAGCTGAGTGGTTTAGTAGTGTGAGAAGGATGTATAGGTCTCCCTACCAGAGCGTACCAGCTGAGTGGATTAGTATTGTGAGAAGGATGTATAGGCTCCCTACCGAGCGTACCAGCTGAGTGGATTAGTAGTGTGAGAAGGATGTATAGGCTCCCTACCGAGCGTACCAGCTGAGTGGATTAGTAGTGTGAGAAGGATTGTATAGGCTCCCTACCGAGCGTACCAGCTGAGTGGTTAGTGTGAGAAGGATGTATAGGCACCCTACCGAGCGTACCAGCTGAGTGGATTAGTAGTGTGAGAAGGATGTATAGGCACCCTACCGAGGTACCAGCTGAGTGGATTAGTAGTGTGAGAAGGATGTATAGGCCTCCCTACCGAGCGTACCAGCTGAGTGGTTTAGTAGTGCTGAGAAGGATGTATAGGCTCCCTACCGAGCGTACCAGCTGAGTGGATTAGTAGTGTGAGAAGGATGTATAGGCTCCCTACCGAGCGTACCAGCTGAGTGGATTAGTAGTGTGAGAAGGATGTATAGGCTCCCTAACGAGCGTACCAGCTGAGTGGTTTAGTAGTGTGAGAAGGATGTATATGCTCCTACCGAGCGTACCAGCTGAGTGGATTAGTAGTGTGAGAAGGATGTATAGGCTCCCTTACCGAGCGTACCAGCTGAGTGGATTAGTAGTGTGAGAAGGATGTATAGGCTCCCTACCGAGCGTACCAGCTGAGTGGATTAGTAGTGTGACAAGGATGTATATGCTCCCTACCGAGCGTACCAGCTGAGTGGTTTAGTAGTGTGAGAAGGATGTATATGCTCCCTACCGAGCGTACCAGCTGAGTGGATTAGTAGTGTGAGAAGGATGTATAGGCTCCCTACCGAGCGTACCAGCTGAGTGGATTAGTAGTGTGAGAAGGATGTATAGGCTCCCTACCGAGCGTACCAGCTGAGTGGATTAGTAGTGTGAGAAGGATGTATAGGCTCCCTACCGAGCGTACCAGCTGAGTGGATTAGTAGTGTGAGAAGGATGTATAGGATCCCTACCGAGCGTACCAGCTGAGTGGATTAGTAGTGTGAGAAGGATGTATAGGCTCCCTACCGAGCGTACCAGCTGAGTGGATTAGTAGTGTGAGAAGGATGTATAGGCTCCCTACCGAGCGTACCAGCTGAGTGGATTAGTAGTGTGAGAAGGATGTATAGGCTCCCTACAGAGCGTACCAGCTGAGTGGATTAGTAGTGTGAGAAGGATGTATAGGCTCCATACCGAGCGTACCAGCTGAGTGGATTAGTAGTGTGAGAAGGATGTATAGGCTCCCTACCGAGCGTACCAGCTGAGTGGTTTAGTAGTGTGAGAAGGATGTATAGGCACCCTACCGAGCGTACCAGCTGAGTGGATTAGTAGTGTGAGAAGGATGTATAGGCACCCTACCGAGCGTACCAGCTGAGTGGATTAGTAGTGTGAGAAGGATGTATAGGCTCCCTACCGAGCGTACCAGCTGAGTGGATTAGTAGTGTGAGAAGGATGTATAGGCTCCCTACCGAGCGTACCAGCTGAGTGGATTAGTAGTGTGAGAAGGATGTATAGGCTCCCTACCGAGCGTACCAGCTGAGTGGATTAGTAGTGTGAGAAGGGTGTATAGGCTCCCTATCGAGCGTACCAGCTGAGTGGATTAGTAGTGTGAGAAGGGTGTATAGGCTCCCTACCGAGCGTACCAGCTGAGTGGATTAGTAGTGTGAGAAGGGTGTATAGGCTCCCTACAGAGCGTACCAGCTGAGTGGATTAGTAGTGTGAGAAGGATGTATAGGCTCCATACCGAGCGTACCAGCTGAGTGGATTAGTAGTGTGAGAAGGATGTATAGGCTCCCTACCGAGCGTACCAGCTGAGTGGTTTAGTAGTGTGAGAAGGATGTATAGGCACCCTACCGAGCGTACCAGCTGAGTGGATTAGTAGTGTGAGAAGGATGTATAGGCACCCTACCGAGCGTACCAGCTGAGTGGATTAGTAGTGTGAGAAGGATGTATAGGCTCCCTACCGAGCGTACCAGCTGAGTGGATTAGTAGTGTGAGAAGGATGTATAGGCTCCCTACCGAGCGTACCAGCTGAGTGGATTAGTAGTGTGAGAAGGATGTATAGGCTCCCTACCGAGCGTACCAGCTGAGTGGATTAGTAGTGTGAGAAGGGTGTATAGGCTCCCTATCGAGCGTACCAGCTGAGTGGATTAGTAGTGTGAGAAGGGTGTATAGGCTCCCTACCGAGCGTACCAGCTGAGTGGATTAGTAGTGTGAGAAGGGTGTATAGGCTCCCTACCGAGCGTACCAGCTGAGTGGATTAGTAGTGTGAGAAGGATGTATAGGCTCCCTACCGAGCGTACCAGCTGAGTGGATTAGTATTGTGAGAAGGATGTATAGGCTCCCTACCGAGCGTACCAGCTGAGTGGATTAGTAGTGTGAGAAGGATGTATAGGCTCCCTACCGAGCGTACCAGCTGAGTGGATTAGTAGTGTGAGAAGGATGTATAGGCTCCCTACCGAGCGTACCAGCTGAGTGGATTAGTAGTGTGAGAAGGATGTATAGGCTCCCTACCGAGCGTACCAGCTGAGTGGATTAGTAGTGTGAGAAGGATGTATAGGCTCCCTACCGAGCGTACCAGCTGAGTGGATTAGTAGTGTGAGAAGGATGTATAGGCTCCCTACCGAGCGTACCAGCTGAGTGGATTAGTAGTGTGAGAAGGATGTATAGGCTCCCTACCGAGCGTACCAGCTGAGTGGATTAGTAGTGTGAGAAGGATGTATAGGCTCCCTACCGAGCGTACCAGCTGAGTGGATTAGTAGTGTGAGAAGGATGTATAGGCTCCCTACCGAGCGTACCAGCTGAGTGGATTAGTAGTGTGAGAAGGATGTATAGGCTCCCTACCGAGCGTACCAGCTGAGTGGTTTAGTAGTGTGAGAAGGATGTATAGGCACCCTACCGAGCGTACCAGCTGAGTGGATTAGTAGTGTGAGAAGGATGTATAGGCACCCTACCGAGCGTACCAGCTGAGTGGATTAGTAGTGTGAGAAGGATGTATAGGCTCCCTACCGAGCGTACCAGCTGAGTGGATTAGTAGTGTGAGAAGGATGTATAGGCTCCCTACCGAGCGTACCAGCTGAGTGGATTAGTAGTGTGAGAAGGGTGTATAGGCTCCCTACCGAGCGTACGAGCTGAGTGGATTAGTAGTGTGAGAAGGGTGTATAGGCTCCCTATCGAGCGTACCAGCTGAGTGGATTAGTAGTGTGAGAAGGGTGTATAGGCTCCCTACCGAGCGTACCAGCTGAGTGGATTAGTAGTGTGAGAAGGGTGTATAGGCTCCCTACCGAGCGTACCAGCTGAGTGGATTAGTAGTGTGAGAAGGGTGTATAGGCTCCCTACCGAGCGTACCAGCTGAGTGGATTAGTAGTGTGAGAAGGGTGTATAGGCTCCCTACCGAGCGTACCAGCTGAGTGGATTAGTAGTGTGAGAAGGATGTATAGGCTCCCTACCGAGCGTACCAGCTGAGTGGATTAGTAGTGTGAGAAGGATGTATAGGCTCCCTACCGAGCGTACCAGCTGAGTGGATTAGTATTGTGAGAAGGATGTATAGGCTCCCTACCGAGCGTACCAGCTGAGTGGATTAGTAGTGTGAGAAGGATGTATAGGCTCCCTACCGAGCGTACCAGCTGAGTGGTTTAGTAGTGTGAGAAGGATGTATAGGCTCCCTACCGAGCGTACCAGCTGAGTGGTTTAGTAGTGTGAGAAGGATGTATAGGCTCCCTACCGAGCGTACCAGCTGAGTGGATTAGTAGTGTGAGAAGGATGTATAGGCTCCCTACCGAGCGTACCAGCTGAGTGGTTTAGTAGTGTGAGAAGGATGTATAGGCTCCCTACCGAGCGTACCAGCTGAGTGGTTTAGTAGTGTGACAAGGATGTATAGGCTCCCTACCGAGCGTACCAGCTGAGTGGATTAGTAGTGTGAGAAGGATGTATAGGCACCCTACCGAGCGTACCAGCTGAGTGGATTAGTAGTGTGAGAAGGATGTATAGGCACCCTACCGAGCGTACCAGCTGAGTGGATTAGTAGTGTGAGAAGGATGTATAGGCTCCCTACCGAGCGTACCAGCTGAGTGGTTTAGTAGTGTGAGAAGGATGTATAGGCTCCCTACCGAGCGTACCAGCTGAGTGGATTAGTAGTGTGAGAAGGATGTATAGGCTCCCTACCGAGCGTACCAGCTGAGTGGATTAGTAGTGTGAGAAGGATGTATAGGCTCCCTATCGAGCGTACCAGCTGAGTGGATTAGTAGTGTGAGAAGGGTGTATAGGCTCCCTACCGAGCGTACCAGCTGAGTGGATTAGTAGTGTGAGAAGGGTGTATAGGCTCCCTACCGAGCGTACCAGCTGAGTGGATTAGTAGTGTGAGAAGGATGTATAGGCTCCCTACCGAGCGTACCAGCTGAGTGGATTAGTAGTGTGAGAAGGATGTATAGGCTCCCTACCGAGCGTACCAGCTGAGTGGTTTAGTAGTGTGAGAAGGATGTATAGGCTCCCTACCGAGCGTACCAGCTGAGTGGATTAGTATTGTGAGAAGGATGTATAGGCTCCCTACCGAGCGTACCAGCTGAGTGGATTAGTAGTGTGAGAAGGATGTATAGGCTCCCTACCGAGCGTACCAGCTGAGTGGATTAGTAGTGTGACAAGGATGTATATGCTCCCTACCGAGCGTACCAGCTGAGTGGTTTAGTAGTGTGAGAAGGATGTATATGCTCCCTACCGAGCGTACCAGCTGAGTGGTTTAGTAGTGTGAGAAGGATGTATAGGCTCCCTACCGAGCGTACCAGCTGAGTGGATTAGTAGTGTGAGAAGGATGTATAGGCTCCCTACCGAGCGTACCAGCTGAGTGGTTTAGTAGTGTGAGAAGGATGTATAGGCTCCCTACCGAGCGTACCAGCTGAGTGGTTTAGTAGTGTGAGAAGGATGTATAGGCTCCCTACCGAGCGTACCAGCTGAGTGGATTAGTAGTGTGAGAAGGATGTATAGGCTCCCTACCGAGCGTACCAGCTGAGTGGATTAGTAGTGTGAGAAGGATGTATAGGCTCCCTACCGAGCGTACCAGCTGAGTGGATTAGTAGTGTGAGAAGGATGTATAGGCTCCCTACCGAGCGTACCAGCTGAGTGGATTAGTAGTGTGAGAAGGATGTATAGGATCCCTACCGAGCGTACCAGCTGAGTGGATTAGTAGTGTGAGAAGGATGTATAGGCTCCCTACCGAGCGTACCAGCTGAGTGGATTAGTAGTGTGAGAAGGATGTATAGGCTCCCTACCGAGCGTACCAGCTGAGTGGATTAGTAGTGTGAGAAGGATGTATAGGCTCCCTACAGAGCGTACCAGCTGAGTGGATTAGTAGTGTGAGAAGGATGTATAGGCTCCATACCGAGCGTACCAGCTGAGTGGATTAGTAGTGTGAGAAGGATGTATAGGCTCCCTACCGAGCGTACCAGCTGAGTGGTTTAGTAGTGTGAGAAGGATGTATAGGCACCCTACCGAGCGTACCAGCTGAGTGGATTAGTAGTGTGAGAAGGATGTATAGGCACCCTACCGAGCGTACCAGCTGAGTGGATTAGTAGTGTGAGAAGGATGTATAGGCTCCCTACCGAGCGTACCAGCTGAGTGGATTAGTAGTGTGAGAAGGATGTATAGGCTCCCTACCGAGCGTACCAGCTGAGTGGATTAGTAGTGTGAGAAGGATGTATAGGCTCCCTACCGAGCGTACCAGCTGAGTGGATTAGTAGTGTGAGAAGGGTGTATAGGCTCCCTATCGAGCGTACCAGCTGAGTGGATTAGTAGTGTGAGAAGGGTGTATAGGCTCCCTACCGAGCGTACCAGCTGAGTGGATTAGTAGTGTGAGAAGGGTGTATAGGCTCCCTACCGAGCGTACCAGCTGAGTGGATTAGTAGTGTGAGAAGGATGTATAGGCTCCCTACCGAGCGTACCAGCTGAGTGGATTAGTAGTGTGAGAAGGATGTATAGGCTCCCTACCGAGCGTACCAGCTGAGTGGATTAGTAGTGTGAGAAGGATGTATAGGCTCCCTACCGAGCGTACCAGCTGAGTGGATTAGTAGTGTGAGAAGGATGTATAGGCACCCTACCGAGCGTACCAGCTGAGTGGATTAGTAGTGTGAGAAGGATGTATAGGCTCCCTACCGAGCGTACCAGCTGAGTGGATTAGTAGTGTGAGAAGGATGTATAGGCTCCCTACCGAGCGTACCAGCTGAGTGGATTAGTAGTGTGAGAAGGATGTATAGGCTCCCTACCGAGCGTACCAGCTGAGTGGATTAGTAGTGTGAGAAGGATGTATAGGCTCCCTACCGAGCGTACCAGCTGAGTGGATTAGTAGTGTGAGAAGGATGTATAGGCTCCCTACCGAGCGTACCAGCTGAGTGGATTAGTAGTGTGAGAAGGATGTATAGGCTCCCTACCGAGCGTACCAGCTGAGTGGATTAGTAGTGTGAGAAGGATGTATAGGCTCCCTACCGAGCGTACCAGCTGAGTGGTTTAGTAGTGTGAGAAGGATGTATAGGCACCCTACCGAGCGTACCAGCTGAGTGGATTAGTAGTGTGAGAAGGATGTATAGGCACCCTACCGAGCGTACCAGCTGAGTGGATTAGTAGTGTGAGAAGGATGTATAGGCTCCCTACCGAGCGTACCAGCTGAGTGGATTAGTAGTGTGAGAAGGATGTATAGGCTCCCTACCGAGCGTACCAGCTGAGTGGATTAGTAGTGTGAGAAGGGTGTATAGGCTCCCTACCGAGCGTACCAGCTGAGTGGATTAGTAGTGTGAGAAGGGTGTATAGGCTCCCTATCGAGCGTACCAGCTGAGTGGATTAGTAGTGTGAGAAGGGTGTATAGGCTCCCTACCGAGCGTACCAGCTGAGTGGATTAGTAGTGTGAGAAGGGTGTATAGGCTCCCTACCGAGCGTACCAGCTGAGTGGATTAGTAGTGTGAGAAGGGTGTATAGGCTCCCTACCGAGCGTACCAGCTGAGTGGATTAGTAGTGTGAGAAGGGTGTATAGGCTCCCTACCGAGCGTACCAGCTGAGTGGATTAGTAGTGTGAGAAGGATGTATAGGCTCCCTACCGAGCGTACCAGCTGAGTGGATTAGTAGTGTGAGAAGGATGTATAGGCTCCCTACCGAGCGTACCAGCTGAGTGGATTAGTATTGTGAGAAGGATGTATAGGCTCCCTACCGAGCGTACCAGCTGAGTGGATTAGTAGTGTGAGAAGGATGTATAGGCTCCCTACCGAGCGTACCAGCTGAGTGGTTTAGTAGTGTGAGAAGGATGTATAGGCTCCCTACCGAGCGTACCAGCTGAGTGGTTTAGTAGTGTGAGAAGGATGTATAGGCTCCCTACCGAGCGTACCAGCTGAGTGGATTAGTAGTGTGAGAAGGATGTATAGGCTCCCTACCGAGCGTACCAGCTGAGTGGTTTAGTAGTGTGAGAAGGATGTATAGGCTCCCTACCGAGCGTACCAGCTGAGTGGTTTAGTAGTGTGACAAGGATGTATAGGCTCCCTACCGAGCGTACCAGCTGAGTGGATTAGTAGTGTGAGAAGGATGTATAGGCACCCTACCGAGCGTACCAGCTGAGTGGATTAGTAGTGTGAGAAGGATGTATAGGCTCCCTACCGAGCGTACCAGCTGAGTGGATTAGTAGTGTGACAAGGATGTATAGGCTCCCTACCGAGCGTACCAGCTGAGTGGATTAGTAGTGTGAGAAGGATGTATAGGCTCCCTACCGAGCGTACCAGCTGAGTGGATTAGTAGTGTGAGAAGGATGTATAGGCTCCCTACCGAGCGTACCAGCTGAGTGGTTTAGTAGTGTGAGAAGGATGTATAGGCACCCTACCGAGCGTACCAGCTGAGTGGATTAGTAGTGTGAGAAGGATGTATAGGCACCCTACCGAGCGTACCAGCTGAGTGGATTAGTAGTGTGAGAAGGATGTATAGGCACCCTACCGAGCGTACCAGCTGAGTGGATTAGTAGTGTGAGAAGGATGTATAGGCTCCCTACCGAGCGTACCAGCTGAGTGGTTTAGTAGTGTCAGAAGGATGTATAGGCTCCCTACCGAGCGTACCAGCTGAGTGGATTAGTAGTGTGACAAGGATGTATATGCTCCCTACCGAGCGTACCAGCTGAGTGGTTTAGTAGTGTGAGAAGGATGTATATGCTCCCTACCGAGCGTACCAGCTGAGTGGTTTAGTAGTGTGAGAAGGATGTATATGCTCCCTACCGAGCGTACCAGCTGAGTGGTTTAGTAGTGTGAGAAGGATGTATAGGCTCCCTACCGAGCGTACCAGCTGAGTGGATTAGTAGTGTGAGAAGGATGTATAGGCTCCCTACCGAGCGTACCAGCTGAGTGGTTTAGTAGTGTGAGAAGGAAGTATAGGCACCCTACCGAGCGTACCAGCTGAGTGGATTAGTAGTGTGAGAAAGATGTATAGGCACCCTACCGAGCGTACCAGCTGTGTGGATTAGTAGTGTGAGAAGGATGTATAGGCACCCTACCGAGCGTACCAGCTGAGTGGATTAGTAGTGTGAGAAGGATGTATAGGCTCCCTACCGAGCGTACCAGCTGAGTGGTTTAGTAGTGTGAGAAGGATGTATAGGCTCCCTACCGAGCGTACCAGCTGAGTGGATTAGTAGTGTGAGAAGGATGTATAGGCTCCCTACCGAGCGTACCAGCTGAGTGGATTAGTAGTGTGAGAAGGATGTATAGGCTCCCTATCGAGCGTACCAGCTGAGTGGATTAGTAGTGTGAGAAGGGTGTATAGGCTCCCTACCGAGCGTACCAGCTGAGTGGATTAGTAGTGTGAGAAGGGTGTATAGGCTCCCTACCGAGCGTACCAGCTGAGTGGATTAGTAGTGTGAGAAGGATGTATAGGCTCCCTACCGAGCGTACCAGCTGAGTGGATTAGTAGTGTGAGAAGGATGTATAGGCTCCCTACCGAGCGTACCAGCTGAGTGGTTTAGTAGTGTGAGAAGGATGTATAGGCTCCCTACCGAGCGTACCAGCTGAGTGGATTAGTATTGTGAGAAGGATGTATAGGCTCCCTACCGAGCGTACCAGCTGAGTGGATTAGTAGTGTGAGAAGGATGTATAGGCTCCCTACCGAGCGTACCAGCTGAGTGGATTAGTAGTGTGAGAAGGATGTATAGGCTCCCTACCGAGCGTACCAGCTGAGTGGTTTAGTGTGAGAAGGATGTATAGGCACCCTACCGAGCGTACCAGCTGAGTGGATTAGTAGTGTGAGAAGGATGTATAGGCACCCTACCGAGCGTACCAGCTGAGTGGATTAGTAGTGTGAGAAGGATGTATAGGCTCCCTACCGAGCGTACCAGCTGAGTGGTTTAGTAGTGTGAGAAGGATGTATAGGCTCCCTACCGAGCGTACCAGCTGAGTGGATTAGTAGTATGAGAAGGATGTATAGGCTCCCTACCGAGCGTACCAGCTGAGTGGATTAGTGTTGTGACAAGGATGTATAGGCTCCCTACCGAGCGTACCAGCTGAGTGGATTAGTAGTGTGAGAAGGATGTATAGGCTCCTTACCGAGCGTACCAGCTGAGTGGATTAGTAGTGTGAGAAGGATGTATAGGCTCCCTACCGAGCGTACCAGCTGAGTGGATTAGTAGTGTGAGAAGGATGTATAGGCTCCCTACCGAGCGTACCAGCTGAGTGGATTAGTAGTGTGAGAAGGATGTATAGGCACCCTACCGAGCGTACCAGCTGAGTGGATTAGTAGTGTGAGAAGGATGTATAGGCACCCTACCGAGCGTACCAGCTGAGTGGATTAGTAGTGTGAGAAGGATGTATAGGCTCCCTACCGAGCGTACCAGCTGAGTGGATTAGTAGTGTGAGAAGGATGTATAGGCACCCTACCGAGCGTACCAGCTGAGTGGATTAGTAGTGTGAGAAGGATGTATAGGCTCCCTACCGAGCGTACCAGCTGAGTGGATTAGTAGT
Source organism: Salmo trutta (assembly GCF_901001165.1). NCBI lineage: Eukaryota > Metazoa > Chordata > Actinopteri > Salmoniformes > Salmonidae > Salmo > Salmo trutta. The sequence continues at coordinate 17,988,933 of NC_042989.1, forward strand.
GTGAGAAGGATGTATAGGCTCCCTACCGAGCGTACCAGCTGAGTGGATTAGTAGTGTGAGAAGGATATATAGGCTCCCTACCGAGCGTACCAGCTGAGTGGATTAGTAGTGTGAGAAGGATGTATAGGCTCCCTACCGAGCGTACCAGCTGAGTGGATTAGTAGTGTGAGAAGGATGTATAGGCTCCCTACCGAGCGTACCAGCTGAGTGGATTAGTAGTGTGAGAAGGATGTATAGGCTCCCTACCGAGCGTACCAGCTGAGTGGATTAGTAGTGTGAGAAGGGTGTATAGGCTCCCTACCGAGCGTACCAGCTGAGTGGTTTAGTAGTGTGAGAAGGATGTATAGGCTCCCTACCGAGCGTACCAGCTGAGTGGATTAGTAGTGTGAGAAGGATGTATAGGCTCCCTACCGAGCGTACCAGCTTAGTGGATTAGTAGTGTGAGAAGGATGTATAGGCTCCCTACCGAGCGTACCAGCTGAGTGGATTAGTAGTGTGAGAAGGATGTATAGGCTCCCTACCGAGCGTACCAGCTGAGTGGATTAGTATTGTGAGAAGGATGTATAGGCTCCCTACCGAGCGTACCAGCTGAGTGGATTAGTAGTGTGAGAAGGATGTATAGGCTCCCTACCGAGCGTACCAGCTGAGTGGATTAGTAGTGTGAGAAGGATGTATAGGCTCCCTACCGAGCGTACCAGCTGAGTGGATTAGTAGTGTGAGAAGGATGTATAGGCTCCCTACCGAGCGTACCAGCTGAGTGGATTAGTAGTGTGAGAAGGATGTATAGTCTCCCTACCGAGCGTACCAGCTGAGTGGATTAGTAGTGTGAGAAGGATGTATAGGCTCCCTACCGAGCGTATCGCATGTGGCAGATGGTCCTGTTCCCCGCAAAGGTCTCCACCTCGTCACTGGGATGCACAAACAGGTCCAGAGGATGCCTCTGGTGGGCCAGGAGGAGGGCCAGTAACACCTCAGGGAGCACCCCCGACCCCCGGGTTGTCGTCCGGTAGAACTCTACATGCCCTCTGAAGGAACACACAACAAATGTTTATCTGTCTTACCAACGGACTATGGGCAGTCTATAAGCTATGTAAGACCATTTAGGTCAACACATCTATGAAGTATCTATCTATGAAACAGGTAACATGATGAGTTATTCTAAGTCGAGCGGAGGTTTGATCTGTTTGTTACCTGGATCCATCGAAGGCTATGGACTTGACCTGGCCACACTGGCGGAACAGGGACTGCAGCTGCTTGTAGTACAGGAAACTGTAGGGGGGCAGGTTCCTCACCTGAGACGAGACAATCAAAGAGCATGGCAGTGATCTAGCATTCACAACATACAAACACCATTCATGAATGCATAGGAATTTGATAAATCAGGGATAGGGGGTAATGGCATCATACCAGCACAGTTTTTTTGGGATCATGGCCTGACAGGTCTTTGGAGGCCAGCTCTTCATCCATTTCCCCTTGAGAAAAGTAGTTAGGGTAGTAGGCACCAGCGATAACCACCTGAAAGATGGAGTGCCTTCAGAAAGTATCCATACCCCTCGACTTATTCTACATTTTCTTGTGTTACAGCCTGAATTCAAAATTGATTCAAATATATGTTTTCACCAATCTACAAACAATAGCCCATAATGACAAAATGAAAACATGTTTTTTTAGTTTTTTTTTTTTTAAACATTTTTGCAAATGTTTTTAAAATTAAATAACATATTCACATAAGTATTCACACCCGAGTCAATACTTTTTAGAAGCACCTTTGGTGGCGATTACAGCTTTGAGTGGTCTTGGGTATGTCTATATCAGCTTTGAGTGGTCTTGGGTATGTCTATATCAGCTTTGAGTGATCTGGGGTATGTCTATATCAGCTTTGAGTGGTCTGGGGTATGTCTATATCAGCTTTGAGTGGTCTTGGGTATGTCTATATCAGCTTTGAGTGGTCTTGGGTATGTCTATATCAGCTTTGAGTGATCTGGGGTATGTCTATATCAGCTTTGAGTGGTCTTGGGTATGTCTATATCAGCTTTGAGTGATCTGGGGTATGTCTATATCAGCTTTGAGTGATCTGGGGTATGTCTATATCAGCTTTGAGTGGTCTTGGGTATGTCTATATCAGCTTTGAGTGATCTGTGGTATGTCTATATCAGCTTTGAGTGATCTGGGGTATGTCTATATCAGCTTTGAGTGGTCTTGGGTATGTCTATATCAGCTTTGAGTGATCTGGGGTATGTCTATATCAGCTTTGAGTGGTCTTGGGTATGTCTATATCAGCTTTGCACATCTGGATTTTGTCATTTCCCCCCATTCTTCCCTGCAGATATGCTTTCAGTCTTTCACATGCCGTTTTTCAAACTCCAGGCGTGCTGTCATGTGCCTTTTCTCAGGAGTGGATTCCGTCTGGCCACTCTCCCATAAAGCCCAGATTGGTAAAGTGCTGTAGAGACCTTCTGTCAGGTTCTCCCATCTCAGCCAAGGAACTCTGTAGTTCTGTCAGAGTGGTCTTTGGATTCTTGGTGACTTCCCTGACCAAGGTCTTTCTTGCTCGATTGCTCAGTTTGGTCAGACGGCCAGCTCTAGGCAGATAATGGAGACCACTGTTGGAAACTTTCAACACTCTAGAAATGTTATACCCTTCCCCAGATATATGCCTCATCACAATTCTATCTCGGCGTTCTAGACAGTTCCTTAGACTTCATGGTATAGTTTCTGCTCTGACATGCACTGTCAACTTTGGGACCTTATATAGACAGATGTGTTTCTTTCTAAATCATGTCCAAACTATTTAATTGGCCACCGGTGGACTCAAATCAAGTAGTGACATCTCAAGGAAAAATCAAAGGAAATTGGATGCACAGGAGCTCAATTTGGAGTGTCATAGCAAAGGGGTGTGAATACTTACCTAAATGAGACATTTCCGGATTTTATTTTCAATAAATTAGCTAACATTTCTAAAACCATGTTAGCGTTTTATCATTATGGGTATTGTGTGTAGATGGCTGAAAAAAAAAATCGATTTAATCAATTTCCAATTCAGGCTGTAACACAAAATGTGGAATAAGTCAAGGGGTATGAATACTTTCTGAAGGCACTGTATAAAGAGAAGAGGAAATTCAATCAAATAGACAGGGGCTACAGTGTTTGCACTGCCGAATGATATTCTGAATAGCAGGGATAGGTACAACAGATAATATTATAGTGTCATAATAATAACCATATAGCTTTACGTTGGAATTAAGGTGTAGAGCTCCAGAATACTGGCATGTGCCTAAGTCTCACCTGCAGGATGAACCTCTGCTTGTGAAGGCTGGAGTAGTCCATTGGCGCTGGGTTCTCAATCACATGCATGTTGAACTGGGACACTCTCTCCTTCAGGTCCTCATAGAGCTCGGCCACCTGGGGGTCACAGAGAGGCAGGGTCAGGTCAGAGACTGGGGTCACCTGGTGTGTTTCGTGAAATGCTGGTCTCTATACCTCTCTGATCCTCTTGATCTGGATGCAGTTCTCCTTGCCCCACTCCAGCTCGGACTGGCAGGAAGAAAAACACACACACACACACACACACACACACACACACACACACACACACACACACACACCTTACTCAGCAAGATACTGGACCTTTGTCTAATGTCTTTAGGAACCTCCTTTATTACATACACGTCTATGTATTATCCATGTTTAAAGTTAATTGATGTAACATAACGATCTACAGTTGAAGTCGTAAGTTTACATACACCTTTCACAATTCCTGACATTTAATCCTAGTAACAATTCCCTGTCTTAGGTCAGTTAGGATCACCACTTTATTTTAAGAATGTGAAATGTCAGAATAATACTAGAGATAATTATTTATTTCAGCTTTTATTTCTTTCATCACATTCCCAGTGGGTCAGAAGTTCACAAACTCAATTCGTATTTGGTAGCATTGCCTTTGAGTTGTTTAACTTGGGTTAAACATTTCTGGAAGCCTTCCACAAGCTTCCCACAATAAGTTGGGTGAATTTTGACCCATTCCTCCTGACAAAGCTGGTGTAACGGAGTCAGGTTTATAGGCCTCCTTGCTCGCACACACTTTTTCAGTTCTGCCGACAAATTTTCTATGGGATTGAGGTCAGTGCTTTGAGATGGCCACTCCAATACATTGACTTTTATGTCCTTAAGCCATTTTGCCACAACTTTGGAAGTATGCTTGGAGTCATTGTCCATTTGGAAGACTCATTCGCGACCAAGCTTTAACTTCCTGACTGATGTCCTGAGATGTTGCTTCAATATATCCACATAATTTTCCTCCCTCATGATGCCATCTATTTTGTGAAGTGCACCAGTCCCTCCTGCAGCAAAGCACCCCCACAACATGATGCTGCCACCCCCGTGCTTCACGGTTGGGATGATGTTCTTCGGCTTGCAAGCCTCCCCCTTTTTCCTGCAAACATAATGATAGTTATTATGGCCAAACAGTTCTATTTTTGTTTCATCAGACCAGAGGACATTTCTCCAAAAAGTACAATCTTTGTCCCCATGTGCAGTTGCAAACTGTAGTCTGTTTTTTTTTTATGGCGGGTTTGGAGCAGTGGCTTCTTCCTTGCTAAGCGGCCTTTCAGGTTATGTCAATATAGGACTCGTTTTACTGTGGCTATAGATAATTTTGTACCCGTTTCCTCCAGCATCTTCACAAGGTCCTTTGCTATTGTTTTGGGATTGATTTGCACTTTTCGCACCGAAGTACGTTCATCTCTAAGAGACAGAACGCGTCTCCTTCCTGAGCTGTATGACAGCTGAACGGTCCCATGGTGTTTATACTTGCATACTATTGTTTGAACAGATGAACGTGGTACCTTCAGGCAATTGGAAATTTCTCCCAAGGATGAACCAGACTTGTGGAGGTCTACAATTGTTTTTCTGAGGTCTTGGTTGATTTATTTTGATTTTCCCATGATGTCAAGCAAAGAGGCACTGAGTTCAAGGTAGGCCTTGAAAAACATCCACAGGTAAACCTCCAATTGACTCAAATGATGTCAATTAGCCTATCAGAAGCTTCTAAAGCCATGACATCATTTTCTGGAATTTTCCAAGCTGTTTAAAGGCACAGTCAACTTAGTGTATGTAAACTTCTGACCCACTGGAATTGTGATAGTGAATTATAAGTGAAATAACCTGTCTGTAAACAATTGTTGGAAAAATTACTTGTGTCATGCACAAAGTAGATGTCCTAACCGACTTGCCAAAACTATAGTTTGTTAACAAGAAATTTGGGGAATGGTTGAAAAACGAGTTTTAATGACTCCAACCTAAGTGTATGTAAACTTCCAACTTCAACTGTAAATGTTCTCACCTTTGGGTGCCTCAACTCTCCTTTGCTTCTGGACGTGTGCCAAGCCTTGAATGCGTTGACAAAAGCAATCGAATCACTCTGCACACCGTGTGCGAACGACAGCTTGCTTCTGAATATTCAAACATTTAAGAGAGGACAGGGATGACAGTCTTACAGCAGACAATAACTCAAATGGCAGGGACGAGGTAGATATTGTAGAAGTGTAATTATATATTTTTTGCTGTATGAGAGAAAATACATTTTCAAGTGCTGACTCACCTGTATCCTGCCAGCTGCTGCAGGGAGGGCATGGCAAAGAAGCTCTTCAGTGACAGAGAGGCGGCTAAGGGAGAGAGACAGGTTGAGGAGTCGTGGCCTGAACACACACCTACAGACAAAACAGAAACAACAGACCCCACTGACCTATGATGAGGCACTCCTCCAGACAGCCAAAGACGTGGCCGAGCACGATCATCTTCCCTAGGTGCAGGTCCACAGGCAGGTGAGCCAGGATCCGACCCAGAAACGTCAGCTCTCCATCAAAACGCTTCTGGCCTTGACCATCGTTCCCCACAGACAGTGCACCCATCTACACCTCACACACACACACACACACACACACACACACACACACACACGTCATGACAATTATCATTACCTCAATAATAACAACTGACTACAAGAATACTTAACCATCACACACAGTCAAAAATAGTAATAAAAAATACAAAAATGGCTCTGTCCATCAATCCTTCCAGCTAAAGAGCCCATCCACAGCACATACACAGACTTAATCAAAACACTTTACACCACGCTAAATCAAGCTGACAAACACACACACAAACACCCCTGACAGAGCTAATGCTAGCTTTACGCCCCGCTAAGTCACAGCTGACAAACACACACACAAACACCCCTGACAGAGCTAATGCTAGCTTTACGCCCCGCTAAGTCACAGCTGACAAACACACACACAAACACCCCTGACAGAGCTGATGCTAGCTGACGTAGAGGTCCTGACACAGCAGAACCAATGTTAGGAAACCACTGCAACATCACAAACACACAGTGACAGATTTGGGTGTTCAGCAACGTTGTATCTAAGATTCTTATTGGAAACCTCTCCACAAATACAGGAATCCAATGACATCAATGGTTGTTTGTGATAAGGTCCACAGTGAAGTACCTCTTTGAGCTGGAGTATGGTCCTCTCAATGTCATTGAGGTGGGGGGGTGAGAGAGCAGTGGAGAGGAGGGAGCGGGGGTCCCCCATGTCCAGAAGCTTCACCTTCAGCATGATGTTGGCCAGGGGGGCACGCTGGGAATAGTCAGAATAAAATATAAGTTTCATACACTGAGTGTACAAAACTTTAGGAACACCTTCCTAATATTGAGTTGCACCCCATTTTGCCCTCAGAACAGCCTGAATTTGTCAGGGCATGGACTCTACAAGGTGTCGAAAGCATTAAACAGGGATGCTGGCCCATGTTGATTCCAATGCTTCCCACAGTTGTTTCAAGTTGGCTGGATGTGCTTTGGGTGGTGGGACCATTCTTGATACACACGGGAAACTGTTGAGCGTGAAAAATCCAGCAGCGTTGCAGTTCTTGACACAAACCGGTGCGTCTGGCACCTACTACCATACCCCGTTCAAAGGCACTTAATTATTTTGTCTTGCCCATTCACCCTCTGAATGACACAAAAACACAATCCATGTCTCAAGTGTCTCCTCCCCTTCATCTACACTGATTGAAGTGGATTTAACAAGTGACATTAATAAGGAATCATAACTTTCACCTGGTCAGTCATGGAAAAAGCAGGTGTTCCTAATGTTTTGTACACTCAATGTAGGTCTAGTAGAGTAGCATGCCTAGTCTTTCAGTAATCACATACAGTGCATCAATACATCAACAAATAAATCCATCAACTTTGCAGTTGTTAAACATCATACTGTCGATCATAGTTATGAGCTTGGTTCTTTGCCATCATGGCTGACTTAATGTTCGACTCTCTTACCACCATCTCAGGAACCACATAGTCTGGGATCTCATTCCTCCAGAACTCCTTGGTCACCAGCCGGTAACAGTAGCCCTTAGACACTCGCCCAGCCCTGCCTGAGAGGGACAGAAGAGACGTGAGTCACAAATCCTCAGTGGCAATTCTAATTCTCCCCCTGGGTGCACATTTTGGTTTTTGCCCTAGCACTACACAGCAGATTCAAATAACCAACTCATCATCAAGCTTTGATTATTTGAATCAGCTGTGTAGTGCTAGGGCAAAAACCAAAATGTGCACCCAGGGGGGGCCCCCAGAAACCCTGCTGTCCTGTACCTCTACGCTGGTTGCAGTTGGTCTTGGAGGCCCAGGTGAGGCGGAGGGACTGGTAACGGGTCTCTTTGTCACAGACCATGTGTCGTGCCAGACAGAAATCAATCACTGTCAACAGGAATACGTCACAAACTCAGACATGTGGAGTGAATACAGTACGGCAGAACATATAGCAAGGAAGGTCTGTAAACATTATGAAAACACACCATATTTGACATCTGGGACCGTAACAGAGCTCTCTGCAATGTTGGTGGAGAGGATGATCTGTTGAGACAGAGACAAAACATCAAAAACACTTTGCGTTCTAGAAGTCCTATTCAGTAGACTGGGTTGTGGTGCGATAGTTACCTTCCTGTATCCTGGGACAGGCACCAGAAACACCCCATTCTGCTCCTCCAGAGTGACAGAGGAGTGGAGAGGGTACACCTGCAGCCTGAAACATACACCATAACAGCCCCATCAAGTTTCTACTATGCACCGGACACTCTACCATAGTCACGCTCCTGAGACGCCACCATTGAAAGTGCACATGTACAAACACAGCACCCACCTCTTGCGCACCAGCTTGGACAAAGCCTCCTGCATGTAGTGGATCTCACCCAGACCAGGGAGGAACACCAGCACACTGCCCCGGTCTGGCAGAGACAGGCCTCCCTCCCTCGCAGTCCTACTGCTGAGATATACAAACACACCAGGACAACTAAGTCAACGGTAATTAATAAATAGTGAACGAATGGTTTATTTATCAAGCGAGCTAAGATGAAGAGTAAAGCGGTTGACCCCTCACCTCTGATCTTTGGCCTCTAGCTCGTCAAAGCTCTGGATAAGGCTGACAGCCACGTTGTACATCTCCACAGTGATGTAAGGGTCATCTGGACGGCGGGTATCCACCTGATAGTTAATAGACAGTGTTAGGTTAGTCTAAACCATGAGTACCAGCTACATCCCCAGACTAGGCTTGGCGCTCCCCCTCTCACTCTGTAGGGAATCAGGCTGCAGAGGTCATCCAGGTAGAACTCCTCGATGGCGTAGGGAGCCCCCTCCACCTCAAACACATAGGCTGGGTTCATCTGGCTGCGGATAGGGGTGCCAAAGTACTCTGCAAACTCCCTGCAGTTGATGGTGGCTGACATGAGGATGACCTGCATAAAGGGGGAAGGGAGGCGGTGTGTGTCTGTTCAGTCAGTACGGTTTAGGATCACATGGTGGTGAATGCTGAGATGAGAAGCATGGGCTCACCTTGATGAAGCGAGAGTTGGAATGGAGGAGCTTCCTCACAACCAACAGAAGGAAGTCCAGCTCCTCTGTCCGCTCATGGACCTGAAACATACAGAACCACCCTGCTTACTGACTGGCTCATCCTCTGCCATGGTAAAAAGATGTTACTCACCTTCAGCTAGAATGATGTTACTGGGTACTAAGAGACACAATGTACGCCAGATAGGACATCATCATTACCAGTCAACTCATATCTGTAGACTACTTTGAAATAGTGTCTAGAATTGTTGTTACTTTCGGTACTGTCAAATGTGTCTCACAAACTCTGTCTATCAGCGCAGCCGATGTCCCCTTTTAGCAGAGGCGCGCACCATACCTGCTCCACTTACTCATTACTAGTAGCCTGCACTGGGAGTCGGGGTTTGCCTCATGTTAGCTCCCCACTCATGCTGCACAGAACACTTTACAATGCAGTAAGATACTTCTCTTTATACAGTGCCCTCAGAAAGTATTCACTCCCCTTGACTTTTTCCACATTTTGTTGCGTTACAGCCTTAATTTCAAATGGATTACATTTAGATTGTTTGCCACTGGCCTCCACACAATAACCCATGTGTAAGTAGAAATGTTTTTTTGACAATTTTACATATTAATAAAAGATGAAAAGTTGAAATGTGTTGAGTCAATCAGTATTCAACCCCTTTGTTATGTCAAGCCTAAATAAATGAAGGAGTAAAAATATACTTAACAAGTCACATAATAAGTTGCATGGACTCTGTGTGCAATAATAGTGTTTAACATGATTTTTAAATTACTACCCCATCTCTGTACCCCACACATACAGATAATTGTAAGGTCCCTCAGTCGAGGAGTGAATTTCAAGCACGGATTCAACCACAAAGACCAGGGAGTTTTCCAATGCCTCACAAAGAAGGGCACCAATTGGTAGATGGGTAAACACAAAAGAGCAGACATTGAATATCCCTTTGAGCATGGTGAAGGTATTAATTACACTTTGGATGGTGTATCAATACAACCAGTCACTACAAAGATACAGGCGTCCTTCCTAACTCCATTGCCTGGCGGAGGAAGGAAACCGATTAGGGTTTCACCATCAGGACAATGGTGAATTTAAAACAATTAGAGTTTAATGGCTGTGATAGGAGAAAACTGAGGATGGATCAACAACATTGTACTTACTCCACAATACTAACCTAAATGACAGAGTGAAAAGAAGGAAGCCAGTACAGAATAAAAAATATTCCAAAACCTATATCCTGTTTACAATAAGGCACTGAAGTAATACTGCAAAACATTTGGAGAAGACAACTTTTTGTCCTGAATACAAAGCGTTATGTTTGGGGCAAATCCAACAACACATTACTCTTCCTTTTTTCAAGCATGACGGTGGCTGCACCATGTTTTGGGTATGCTTGTCATCGTCAAGGACTAGGGAGTTATTTGGGGGATAAAAGGAAATGGAATAGAGCTAAGCACAGGCAAATCCCAGAGGAAAACATGGTTCAGCCTGCTTTCCAACAGACACTGGGAGACAAATTCATATTTCAGCAGGACAATTGCCTAAAACAAGGCCAAATATATATTGCTTACCAAGTTTCTTACCAAGACAACATTGAATGTTCCTGAGTGGCCTAGTTACAGTATTTACTTAAATTGTCTTAAAAATCTATGGTAAGACTTTCATTGCTAGCTTACAGCTGAAGCTAACATCAATTCATTACCCTTGTACTTTGTTTATAATATGCAAACCATAAAGCTAAATATGCTGATTTCAAAGCTGATTGCCACCAAAAACTTTATTAATTCACTTAAATTGGTCTCTCCGTCACATCTCTCCATCAGCCAAAGATGATCTATTGCCTAAGCGTGTGTGAATAGGGCTCTGACAGTTCTATGCAAATGTTGTTGATCAGTACAATAAAATGAGTCCAAAATGGAAGTGAAAAAGATTTTCATGGGGGTACAGGTGACATCAGCCAAAACAAGCTCAAAAACTCCTATTGAATATGCATTCACCTGTATTGTGAATAGGCCTAGGATACATCTTGATTTACCCAGTTTATCAATAGAGATTTACCATTGAAATAACTGATTACCATTAAGTTGTTAAGTAGTTAGATTGGTAAAAACAAAGTGAAATTGATTGTATGATTGTTTAACTAACTAATACATGGCCATCTCTGAAAAATGTTGACATACATTTTTTTTTATGAAATTGAACTCAAAAGATGCCCAATGATTGAACAGAGCAGTAGATTAGTTTATCTGTCTGGATCAAGTGCCATTTTGTGACTTTGGCTAATATACCTTTTTTTTGGTATCGTTTTAGTATCGTGATACTAAACCTGATATCAAAGTCAAAATGACTACTTTGAAATGATGACCAGTCTGAGTGTCAGTTACCTCATCTATGAAGATGTGGGAGTACTCAGTCAGACTCTTTGCTCCGACCAGTTTCTGCAGCAGCACCCCAGTGGTCATGTAGATGAGTCTTGTGTGTTCAGTGACCATCTTCTCCAGGCCCACCTGAAACAAACAGAGAAATACATTTTCACACACAAGCACATAAACACAGAAATACACAGACCATTAAAGCCTAAAGGCAGACGTGAGGATTCTAAATCTACTTTAGCTGTAGGTATTTATCTATCTATCTAGCTATGTGATGTCAAACATTCTGTTGAACAACTCACCTCCACAACAAATTCAGCACACAAATTCAGCACACAAACTCTCAGATATCAGACAAATTGCCCATCCTAACATTTCTTCTCCCTGAGGAGTTCGCTCTTATGTCCTGCTACTCAAATCCAAGTACAAACTCAGGCAAGACTTTCACTAAACTCTCAGGAAGAAACGAAAGACAGAGATAGAAAGCACTGTACACATCCATCACACTACCCTTAGGACAGTCAGACAAAGCCGATGCTCAGAGGAATGTACAAAAACAGCCCTCCCTCATGGCAGGAGTGTCATGGGAAGGTCACTGTGAAAGTGGATAATGCTCTGTTACTCTCCATACATCCTCAAGGCCCGGATTCAAGCACTTAGGTGTTCATCAGGTCAGCCCATCACTGTCTCACTCCTCACTCACTGTCTGCCTAACAGTGACATCACCGCTTCTGCAAACCGCAGCAGAGCAGACAGAGGAGGACCAGGGAGTTATAACTAGACTGTGTCTCCTGTTTCAGAGCTGGAAACAGAGCAACTAGGCAGCCTGGAAACAGTCCAGCATGGAAGTGTCCACCCCACTCCTCCCTCTGCAAGAGAAACTTCAAATGGCCTTTTTGTACGGAGCTTCATCAAGGGGTAATAATATCGCTGGAGATGCAAGACTCAATACACTGCCCCTTGTTATGAAGCATGAACACTCAATTCTGTTTTCTTGCACCTTTTTCTCCATCTTCTTTCCACGAAGGGATGTGCACGCAAATCAGACTTTGTAACATACTACGCATGGTCATGTGTTTTTTGGGATATATTTATATGGTATCATCAACAAGGTGTCTGTGTCACTAACCTGGTATCCAACCAGACTACCCAGGGTGCACTTGCGCTCTCTGGCGACCCATCGGGCGATGCTGCTGGCGCCTATTTTGCGAGGCTGGGTGACCACGAGGTTACAAGGGGCATTCTTCTCGCTGTAGTAGTCCAGGATGAACTGGGGCAGCAGGGTAGTCTTCCCACTGCCTGTGGCTCCACGGATGATCACCACTGAGTTGTTTTCAATCAGAGAGATGAGCTGGAAATACACAAACACAGAACTGCACATCAAACTCAGTAGAGGGAATGAAAGAACATATTGTAGCCATTTAAAGATGAACACAATATACACTGCTCAAAAAAATAAAGGGAACACTTAAACAACACAATGTAACTCCAAGTCAATCACACTTCTGTGAAATCAAACTGTCCACTTAGGAAGCAACACTGATTGACAATACATTTCACATGCTGTTGTCCAAATGGAATAGACAACAGGTGGAAATTATAGGCAATAAGCAAGACACCCCCAATAAAGGAGTGGTTCTGCAGGTGGTGACCACAGACCACGTCTCAGTTCCTATGCTTCCTGGCTGATGTTTTGGTCACTTTTGAATGCTGGCGGTGCTTTCACTCTAGTGGTAGCATGAGACGGAGTCTACAACCCACACAAGTGGTTCAGGTAGTGCAGCTCATCCAGGATGGCACATCAATGCGAGCTGTGGCAAGAAGGTTTGCTGTGTCTGTCAGCGTAGTGTCCAGAGCATGGAGGCGCTACCAGGAGACAGGCCAGTACATCAGGAGACGTGGAGGAGGCCGTAGGAGGGCAACAACCCAGCAGCAGGTCCGCTACCTCCGCCTTTGTGCAAGGAGGAGCAGGAGAAGCACTGCCAGAGCCCTGCAAAATGATTTCCAGCAGGCCACAAATGTGCATGTGTCTGCTCAAACGGTCAGAAACAGACTCCATGAGGGTGGTATGAGGGCCCGACGTCCACAGGTGGGGGTTGTGCTTACAGCCCAACACCGTGCAGGACGTTTGGCATTTGCCAGAGAACACCAAGATTGGCAAATTCACCACTGGCGCCCTGTGCTCTTCACAGATGAAAGCAGGTTCACACTGAGCACATGTGACAGACGTGACAGAGTCTGGAGACGCCGTGGAGAACGTTCTGCTGCCTGCAACATCCTCCAGCATGACCGGTTTGGCAGTGGGTCAGTCATGGTGTGGGGTGGCATTTCTTTGGGGGGCCGCACAGCCCTCTGTGCTCGCCAGAGGTAGCCTGACTGCCATTAGGTACCGAAATGAGATCCTCAGACCCCTTGTGAGACCATATGCTGGTGCGGTTGGCCCTGGGTCCCTCCAAATGCAAGACAATGCTAGACCTCATGTGGCTGGAGTGTGTCAGCAGTTCCTGCAAGATGAAGTCATTGATGCTATGGACTGGCCCGCCCGTTCCCCAGACCTGAATCCAATTGAGCACATCTGGGACATCATGTCTCGCTCCATCCACCAACGCCACGTTGCACCACAGACTGTCCAGGAGTTGGCGGATGCTTTAGTCCAGGTCTGGGAGGAGAACCCTCAGGAGACCATCCGCCACCTCATCAGGAGCATGCCCAGGCGTTGTATTGAGGTCATACAGGCACTTGGAGGCCACACACACTACTGAGCCTCATTTTGACTTGTTTTAAGGACATTCCATCAAAGTTGGATCAGCCTGTAGTGTGGTTTTCCACTTTAATTTTGAGTGTGACTCCAAATCCAGACCTCCATGGGTTGATAAATTGGATTTCCATTGATTATTTTTGTGTGATTTTGTTGTCAGCACATTCAACTATGTGAAGAAAAAAGTATTTAATAAGATTATTTATTTAATTTAGATCTAGGATGTTTTGTTTAAGTGTTCCCTTAATTTTTTTGAGCAGTGTATGATTCAACAATCTAAATTATAGTATTTAATAAAGTATTCTAATCTGTTTTTTATATTCACAGTCACAATAACATTAAAACATTCAAATGTTGCTCTTGTAGACTTTTACATGAGAATCTGAATATCAAATGAAAGTCTGAAACACACATCTCTTCACTAATGGCCCTACTTGTGTGCACATGAAGACATTCAGTGGGCTATTCCCCCTCTCGTTGCGCTCATGGCTCCATCAGATAGAATCAGAGCTCATCTGAAGCACACTGTAAAACCTTGAGTAGTGTTATGACCTGAGGAACTGTTGCTCATGACCAAGTCTATGACCTGAAAATGTCCTGGCATGGCAGGAGGAACAAAAGCATGCATGTGTGTGTCAGTTTGAATGTGTGCATGAGGCTACTAAACTATTTTACCTCCTGTCTATTTTTTGTGATGGGCAAGCTGGGGTACTCATAAGTGGCCAATGGAGGTGGAGGTACACCTAGAGTTGGAGAGATTGAGGTAACACAGAAAGGTTTGCTCAATGGCTTTCTTCATCGTTGAGGAACAAAAGGCATCCAATTGGAAGCCAAATTAATTAGAAGATTATATAAATGTGTAACTCACTCGCCAAAAAGTCAGGCTTTCCTGTCTTGTTCCTCAGTCCCAGATCTGAGTCATCCCTCTTTGGACTGCCCTGCTGTTGGGGAGCTTTTGCAGGGCTATAAAGAAAAAAAAAATATATATATATATATATATATATATATATATATATATATATATATATATATATGTGTCAAATCAAAAGCCTGACATTTCAGTGTAAACACACACACACAAGCAATTAAGCATCAAACGGAAAAAAGGTAGGTCAAACAAAGCGCCCCCCATTGGTCTACTATTAAACAGCAACAGGCTCTTCACATTCGGCTCATATTCAAATACACAAACCAAAGCTATCTCCAGGGCAACAGACGTGTGAAGAATCCAGTCTGAAAATGGCTTGGAAAAAACACGCGTGTTTTGTCTCAGCAAGCACACTAGTAGTGAGTGGTGATAATGTGGCTTTGTCACTGTGAATAAGTAACGCTATGTGAATAATGCTAATTAGTCTTCGTCAAGTCAAATAGTTCTCCCCCTTGCTCTTTCTGAACTACCTTCTCCCCTCACATCACCCTCCCTCTCCACTGAAATCCCCCTTTCACTACTTGCTCGGTTTCTAACATTCCTCTGTCTCTTGCTCGCCCTCCCCTTCATCTCTCCCACTCCTCTCATTCCGTGGCTGGGCCAGTCAGGCCTGGGGCAGTGTGGCAGGAAGAGCAGTCCCAGTCATCTCAGCTTCTCTCTGGGCAAGAGGAGGACTTTATCTACACAGCAGGCAGACACACTGTCAGAGCTGGGAGCAGCTCACACACATTTATATGCACACGCGTTGACTGACTTACACACGCACTTCAGCATCTAACCACAAAGCAGCTGACCTTACAACAAAGCAGCACAAAGGAGAGTGAGGTGAAAGGAGAGGAGACAGCACTGAGTCAGAGGAGAACAGTGAGTAACTCTGCTGGAAACAGTTCAGAGGGCAGGAGAACAGGGACGAGTGAAGAGGACAATTACGCAGTATAGAGAGGAGAAAGAGGACCATTTGTTTGCTTACAGACAGATAGCAGAGTCCAGTCAGAACCAGAGAATGGAGACCTCACGGACAGACCCATGGAGACAGAGTCCTGGAGATGGTACTCTGTGAGACGCCTGCGTTGATCTCTCTAGATCACTCTGTCTACATCTGGCTCATCATTGCAGCATTCAACAGTAAGTATCAACCATGCAATGGCTTTTTTTCCTCTTTTCTCATTA
The DNA here is from genome assembly GCF_901001165.1 of Salmo trutta. Classification (NCBI taxonomy): domain Eukaryota; kingdom Metazoa; phylum Chordata; class Actinopteri; order Salmoniformes; family Salmonidae; genus Salmo; species Salmo trutta. The sequence goes on from NC_042989.1 coordinate 18,005,067, forward strand.
CATAGGCTATTTGCAATGATCAGAAAGTTCCAACAATAAAAAAAGCACTCATCTAGACAATAGGCACGAATCAGGAATCTCAATTGCATTATTTGAAGAAATTAGCTAGGACAGGCAGGTTTAATAACAAAACAAACTATTTTTCTTGTGCTTTAAGACATTGCTGCCAAGTATACAGCACTGCGTGCTCTGTTCACGTAGCATGACCTGTGACCCCAGGCTGTCAAATCTGTGTGTAGCTCAGGTGTGAGGTACAGAGAGAACAATCAGTCTGAGGAGATTACTACACACCCACACCTGGGCATCCTCACCTGAGTGAGAATGCCACTGAAGGCAAATCAAACACTGATGATGACAGAGAGTCAGGGACCAGGGATCAGCTTGTGTGGAGGTGATCCATTTCTCACTTTCAAAAAAGGTGAGTCTTCAACGAGTGCAGATCAGTCAATAGTACAATTGCAATCCTTTGAATTGTTCTGTTAAAACAGACTTCGGGAGAACAGGGGGTTATTCCATGTCACTCGTGGCAGCAGTGTCAATACTTTTGCTTCAGATGTAAAATACTTTTTTTCTCTTCTCATTGCAGTAACCACAGCACTCCTCCGCCATGCCCCTGTTCAGCTGGATGAAATGGTCGCGTGCTGAAAGAGAAAAGGCGCAGGATGAGGGGGCTTCCACAGCGGTGTCACCCAGCTGCACACTGATCAGGGAGCTGCTGTGGCACGTGGAGGAAAGGGAGTGCATGGCGCGGGAGGTGGAGCAGGAACACAAGCTGGCCCACAACACCACGGGATACCCCCACTGGCTCCAGAGCTACCCCAGGTTACGCACACTGATCCCCGCATCGGAGCACCGCCAGCTGGAGCACTTGTGTGCCCAGATCCACCCTATGCACACCGCTACGGTGCTATCCAGGTACATCGTACACCACTCTTCATTCAGTACCCTTTTCATATTAGCAAAATGTGTCCAAAATAGCCACTGCCCCCACACCAGGATGACAATAGGCAAAAGAGACAAGAGTCTCAAAGAGAGGGGGGTAGAGCAAAGCTGCCAGGGAAGCCACTTTGTGTTATTGTCACAGAAGTAGGTTACATGGGGTGTGATCATGCAAAGGTGAAGGGGACCCTATGGGGCTGAGCACAGCAAAAACAACCCACAGGGAAAGAGCTTTCCATTAGCAGTATCATATCCCTATTAAAATAAAAACACAAACCCCAACATTTTACAGTGATGGTGACATTTGTATGAACAGACTGAATTTGGTATTTCTGAGGGGCTAACTGAGGAATCATACTTTAAATAACCTTTAAATCCACCATGGGTCTAGTAAAAATGAATGTAAATTATACTGAACAAAAATGAAAATGCAACAATTTCAAAGATTTTATTGAGGTACAGTTCATATAAGGAAATCAGTCAATTGAAATATTAATTAGGCCCTACTCTATGGATTTCACAGATTACTTTGTTTTTAAAGGTACGGGCGTGGGTCAGAAAACCAGTCAGTATCTGTTGCGACCACCATTTGCCTCATGCAGAGTAACATCTCCTTCACATAGAGTTGATCAGGCTGATGATTGTGGCCTGTGGAATGTTGTTCCACTCCTCTTCAGGGGTGGCTGTTTGCATAATCACATCACAACAATAACAAGATCGCCCGATTATTCCGGGAATATTATTTGGTGTGACTCTTTCACTGCATTTATTTTGTCTTCTTTGCAAAATGTCCTCCTGACAACTAGAGATTGGAGCGGACGCATAAATACGACCTCAGCCTTATCACCTCACACAATACATGATACTTTGATGAAATAGTTTCAGCATCATTTGGTCAGCTAGGCCTAATGGATAATTGAAAGCCCAAACAGTTGCATTATTATGGATAATAGTTAAATAGTTTATTAACCCACTATCTCATTCTCAGGTTCCGTGACGTGCTGGCCAGCAACAAGATCCTGCCCTGGGAACTGGTGTACGTCTTCAAGCAGGTGCTGAGAGACTTCCTCAACAAAGAGGAAGGGGAAGAAGAGGAGGATCACATTCCGCAGCCAGAACTGCTTGGGCCAATGGAGGCCTGGACCAACCGATACCAAATGAAGCAGGGATTTGTCACACCTACTGTGCCCAACTGTGGTGAGCCCCAGAGAGAAGAGATCCCAACCATCTCTGGCTATGTGGACCGTACCATGAGAGGCTCTTATCCTTTCACTGCCCATAGGGTCTGGGACCTCCCCTACTACTACCCAGTGCCACACAACTCCACACAGGCCTACAGCACCCCACTGTGAGAGCGGGTGGGCTGGTAAAGTAGTACCCAACTCATGACCTTACTAGCTTCTATCCTTGTTAGGTCATGACTGAAAGAGTTGTCATCTTAAAAAAATATGTTACAGATTCATTTTAATTAATGGGACTGCAACAAAATCTAGCCCTGGACCAGCACTTGCATGGGGGCAGATTCATACATACAACAATAGATACTGCTAGCTAACTGGACTAGGGGTGCATCTCAATAGACTACTCAGTTACTCTAGCTACTACTGTAATTTAGAAAGCTACTTAATTTGCACTGATTTAATAAATCAACCCGTTCCTAGGAATTTTGGCACCTGGCTAGTTAGCTACTTTACTGTGTTAGTATTACTGTAGTAGCTAAATAATGCTAATATTTACTGAAAAGTATGTAGCTAGCTATGTACCTAACTAAAGCAAAGTTCCTTTCATATGTTAGCTAGCCAGCCAACAAGTGTGAAAGTTTCTAGGTTCCATCCAATTGGCAACAGATTCCCACCAGATTGTTCTACCAAACAGTACTGTTGCCGCTAAAAGCCTGTGCGTAATGACGTAGTGCACATAGAAATACATTGTGTGGTTCAATTCCCAAGTACCGACTAAAAAAATACAAGTGAAATGTGTTTGCATCGCATTTAACTCTACTGATGGCTCTCAAAAGAATGTGGGTTATATAGCTTGTGTGCCCACTCTGGTATTAACACGTGTGCTCTAGAGCGCATGTATAGCCTACATTATGAGATTATGGACAAGCGCGGCAGCCAATCATCGATGATCATGTCACCTGAATAAGACCCTCGATATTTATTAAAATGTGCATTAAACTCATCACCTTGCACTTTCACCACTCTGTAAAATTAAATGTATTTAATATGTAGCCTGAAACTGCATGCTTTTCCCGATACATCTAGTGAGAGGACCACGCGTCCTCACGTGACTCCAAATGTACTTCGATATGGTGAAAAAAAAAAAATCCACCTACATTTCTATCATAATTCTATTTAGAGACAACAATATCCCACCTTGTCTAGCAAATTTTCTTTTTTCGAGATTTGAAGTTTCCCGAAAATGTTTGTTTCCATCTGGCCTGTCAATGCATTTTTTTATCTGACGTACTTTAATAGCATAAAAACGGTTGGAGGGAAACCTGGTTACTACAGGCAGACTGTACCGTCTATGGTGCAAGGGGACATGTGTAAGCTAGCTAACGTTAGCTAGCAATTCCATCTACATTTTGCTAGCTAACGTTTGCTAGCTAGCCAACTGAACTCACCTCTGTATTGATGACTCCTCTAACTTTACTTCTTTTGGAACTTCATCCGTGATTAGAATGTTAGCAAACTGGGTCCCTAATGTAAACCATTCTGTTATCTGTTCTGCAGTTATTGCTTTCTTCATGTTTCATATGTTGTTCACTCCAGAGACTGCTGATACGTTTTCAAAGGTGGATGTTGCTGTAGAATTCTAAATGAGTTAGTCTTTGGTTCAAAGACACGTGACAGTAGTACACCTGCTGACTCTAGGTATGAATCAAACATCCCATCTGGAAGCTAGGGGTACTGTCCTTTCATACTCCTAATGTAAACAAGAAAGTAAAATATATTAATTTATTCGATTATATAATTAACATAAACCATATTACAAAGACATCACTAGGGTAATGAAGAGTAGACAGAACCCATACAAAAGCAGTAGACCCAATAACAGGGAATTATCTCTGCCCGACCTATTCTACGAATTTAGAGGACAAAGGTGAGACTAAATATTAACATTAAAACTAAAATCACATTTTATTGGTCACACAACTATACAAATAGACAAGATACAGATGTTAGCAAAAACAAAATAGATCTGTTGCTAGGGCAGAATCAATTAGAAAAACATCCAGAATTTGCCTTTATGAATGATGATCTGATTAAATGTATACACAGTCAATTTACAGTTCTAAAATATATTTCATCCAGCATAACAGTTGTTCAATCATGTCACAATCTACCCTAAATATGGTATCTGTGATTGAAAGCCCCTGTGGTAAATACTAGGGCTGGGCGATATATGGACCACCAAAATTCATATAATACAATATGAAGGATGATGATATAACCATAATTATTAACTGGGTGGTTCGAGCCCTGAATGCTGATTGGCTGAGGTATATCAGACCATAAACCACAGGTATGATAAAACATGTATTTTCACTCAATTATGTTGGCAACCAATTTATAATAGCAATAAGGCACCTCAGGGGTTTAGCCGTGGTATATTGGCCATATACCACACCACCTTGGGCCTTATTGCTGAAATGAACATCTGATATGAAGATGCAGCTGAGCCTGTGGCACAACCTCCCTTTGAATGTGACCCAGGGAGGCTACAGTTGCTGCAGAGAGGTAGTGAAATACTAAGATCCAATGATATGAATATGAATTATACATATCACAATATAAACAATGAATTTCCCAGCCCTAGTAGAAATATATTCATACAGAAATATGAAAAAACATGAAGACATTTTTCTTAGAGAATTACAGTACTTCAAACAGGTAATGTACTGTACTGACCAGTTTATCCTATTATGTGATGCAATAACACGGTTATTAGTCAACTTAAAAAAGGGTGAAAAGGCTTTCTGTTTGGGGGACATGTTCACAGTCAACAAGAAATGTTGAGCAGCCAATGAGAATCTCTCCAAGCATTTTCTCAGATACTCATTTCAGATCTGAGGTTTTTATTTCCCTTGAAAAATTGTGTTTGTTACTTATTGTCTATAAATGCAGTGAAATGCCCCCTCAGTATTTCACTGCTGAGGCCAAGTCTCTTGATGGTAACTATAACACTTACAAAAAGTAAACATGCAGCCAGGTGATGAAATGTTAAATATGATTATTACAACTTGAGGTTTGGTGTTCTTCTTTGAGCTTGTCCAGGTACTCAATCCTCTGCTTATGGTTCTTATGGTCCACAAGCTTGCAGTTATCCTCAGACCGGTAGGGGGCAGGTTTGCCGACATTCAGACATCTCACTAAAATCACCATACATTAGCTAGATTCACTACAAAGGGACCCTCTTAAAACAAATCATGGACTAAGACAGCGCCTGATATCATTGCCACGACTGGAGCAACATGGAGATTGATGCCTCCCATAAAATTATCCAGCCTGTCAACTAGAGCAAGTTGCCATTTTCTGCATTCCATTTGATAATTTAATTTATTAAAAACTACATACAATTACAATAACCCCAGCAGATCCTGATGCCCTTCTCACCTGAAGCAGTCACTCCTGGTCTCGCTCCTTCCGGCTCACCTCTAGGCAGTGGTTCCTCAGCTCCTGGACACTGGTCTGAGACTGGGCCAACAGGGATTTCTGACTCGTCAGTCTAATCAACACCAAAAAAATAAATACTGAGAAAAAAAACATTTGCATACACACTACACAAGTATATTCCACATAGAATCTGTGTGATAAGAGAACAAAGTGTTATTTGCATACCTTTCCTGAGCCTCAGTATGACTATTCTCTACAAATGAAAGGAAATGAAGAAATATGAAAAAGCACCTATTACAAACAATGGTATTTTCAAATTATTAAAACTACATTTTCAGGTGAACAGGGGAGTTGAGTGATTGATACACAGACCATTGCACTCCTCTCCTCCTGCAGCTCTCTCAAGACGTTCTGATGAATGGCCTCATTTAAAACATCCCTGTCAATTAAAATATATACATCAGACACTTCACAAAGTAACAGTCTGATAACACTTGGGTTGCAAAAATCCATCGGTAAAAATTAGATTTGAATGGACTAACCCATTTGTGTTCCCATTCTGAGCCAGTTGGTTCTGCTTGGCGTAGAACTCGTTAAGAACAGCTTGAATCTCCATTCGCACCATTTCCTTCTCATTCAGCTGACCCAGTGGGAAATCATCACAGACTAGTTAAACACCATATGTGTTATATCAATGTGTTAATTAAGTGTCTCAAGATTGGAAGTTTAGCATTCATCATGACATGCAGTAAACAAACCACACCTTGAGCTTCTGGATCTCCTCGTTCTTGGCGGCCCTTTTTGTCACGGGATACTAGGAGTGGTGGTAGAGTCAGGCGCAGAGAGCAGAGGTGAAGTATAACGACCTTTATTCTTCCCGGCACAAAACGGTCAACGCCAAAACCAACGGGCGCGTAAAACAAATTACCAACCCAGTACAACGGGCAAAACAGTCCGGAGAGAGAATACAAGGCGTAAGCCAGCACATCCAAAAATACACACAACAGTAAACGTAATCCCGCACAAACCTGGGCGGGCTAAGCAGGCTTAAATAAACACAAATCAAGAACACAATAGGGAAAAGGTGCAACCAATAAGACTAAACAAACAGAAAAGGAAAAAGGGATCAGCGGTGGCTAGTAGGCCGGCGACAACGACCGTCGAGCGCCGTTCGAGCAGGCAGGGTAGCCACCTTCGGTGGGATTCGTGACACTTTCATAGTTAAGCTCAGTGAGGGGCACCTCCATAGTCATCATGGAGGAGCGTCGGCTCTCCAGCTCCTTCTCCTGGCTCTCCACCACCAGAGTCAGGTCAGGGTTGAAGCTTCAGGGGGTGTGAGGTGTCCGACAGATAAATCAACCAGATAAGCGATTAAACCATCTCTTGATCAGACAGAGTTCCCTAGTAAAGCATACAGGAAGGAAAACCATCAGACACAAGCATCCATTACCTGTGGAAGCACTTTAGGGATGACGGATGACTGTGGAACATGATTGGCACTCTCACCTCTGACAGTCCTCTCAACCGCCTCTTGCTGTTGTTTTAACTGGTGAAAAGCAGGTAGGGAAATCAAATAAGTAGAGATAATTGTACGATCTATTTTGTTTGGTCTAAAATCTGACATTTTCCATGCTACTGTAGCCCTTGATTTGTTTTCAGTGGCTCTTGTATGTGCATAGAAAAAAATGGCCTGGTACCTTCCCCTGGAGAGTGGTAGCCACCTTCTGGGCAGTCTGATCCTGTGAAGCTTGGAGAAGACCTGCCTGCTCATCTAACACCTTGGTGAGTCGCTCCACCTCCTCAGTGGCATAGACCAACTCCTCCTGTAACACCTCCACCTGAGGACAAAACATCCATCCAGACGTTGTCATAATGGTGGAATTCAGGCATGCAAAAAGTCTGGTTGGCCATTTGATTAATTGTTCAGCAGTCTTATGGCTTGGGGGTAGAAGATTTTTAGGAGCCTCTTGGACCTATACTTGGCACTCCGGTACCGCTTGCCATGCGGTAGCAGAGAGACCAGTCTATGACTTGGGGTTGAGGTTGAAAATGTCAGTGAAGACACTTTTCAGTTGGTCCGCACATGCTCCGAGTACATGACCTGGTAATCCATCTGGCCCCGCGGCCTTGTGAATGTTGACCTGTTTAAAGGTCTTGCTCACATCGGCTAAGGAGAGCATGGTCACACCGTCGTCCGGGACAGCTGGTACTCTCATGCATGCTTCAGTGTTGCTTGGCTCGAAGCGAGCATAAAAAGACATTTAGCCCGTCTGGTAGGCTCACGTCACTGGGCAACTCGCATCAAAGCTCAAGATGCCGCTAGTTGTTATGCTTAAAATTAACTCCAAATCTCACCTCTCTGATTAGAAGCTACCTTCCTTTATGCTGCTTCTCTCAGGTCCTGGAGCTCTGCTTGCATCCTGGAGTTGTGTTCCTTGAGCTCCTCTCTCTCGGCGCAAGGAGCATTGTACATATCCTATAAGAACAAACCAGGTAAAAAATAAATACATTGGTGAACTACAGTAAAAAAATGTAAGTATAAAAGTTAAAAATGATAATGAATTAAGAGGTAAACAAATGACTTGAGTCAGTACCGTAAGGTCCTTGACACCTGCAAACAGCATGGCAAGGCCCTGATCCTTCTGGCCCAGCTTACTGCAGAGGTCCCTGGCCTGGTTGATCAGCTCCAGGACAAACACAAAACAAGAGACTTCTGAGATTAGATGTATCAAATACATGCAAACTGAATTATATCCCCAAATAATAGTAATTACTGGCAGGTAATTTAAGTGAGCAGACTTACTTTTTCTTGTTCAATCTTTTTTTCAAGGCTGGATATGGTCCCATTGGCAGTTGTCAGATTTGGTTCAAGGCTTGCCATAGTCTTTCAAAGTAAATATACAAACGAAGACCGGGCCAATTACAGTTGATTGGAGATTAAGATCCAATTATGTCAAATAGTTTAACTGTATTTGACAAAACTAAAAACAATACTAGTGATAACACTACATTAACCACCATGTACACAATAACAATAACAATGAATGAAGGACAGGTCTGTTTTTTGGTTTTGTGTAATCCAGTCAGACACTTGCTTCTTTAGCACTACATTCTGCTCCATATTCTGAACAAGCTCTCTGGGGAGAAACAAATCAAACATGTCAACAAAACATTTAAAATACACTTCAAAAAGGTCTCATCATGCACAAACAGAAAATACGCCTTTATACAACTCACTCTAAAGTGCTCTCTCTAGCCTCTCTCAACTGGGAGGTCATATTGGTTTGTGTGTTCTTTCAGACTGAAGAGCTTTTGTCAATCCCTACAATTCAACCAACATATTCATCAATAAAAACGAATCACACTCAATCCTCCATAGAGGTTAAACTGTAATTTCATACAAATGAGACAGGTAGGCTCTGAATGTCCTTAACAGAGAAGCGGGCTTGGTTGGTTTAAAAAGGAGCTGACTGACAGTGATTTGGGCCTGCTGAGCTATGATGTCCTGCTGGTTGTCCTCTAGCTGCTGCCTTGACTGGTCTGCCTCAAACTCGGCCTGGATCTGGTCAAAGGCATCCTGCAGGGACCGCTGCTGCTCCAGGGGCTGCTCCCACTCCCGCCTAAAGGAGAGCGAGAGAGAAAATGTGAGGGGGTGAGATGAGTCTGCAGACTACTATGGTGAAAGTACAATTGTGTCTGGGTAGAGAGAGCCAGAACTAGCTGCTCCTTCAGCTTTTTCACCTCAGCCTGTAGCTGCCTCATGTTCCCATGCATGTCTTCGTTGATCAGGGCCTGATAAAGCACAATGAATCACATGAGGAGATGCTCACTAAACTACCACAGATACAATATCTATTACAATCAGTATCATAGTATCATGGTGACAGATAGCCTAGCGGTTAACAACATTGGGACAGTAACCGAAAGGTTGCTGGTTCAAATCCCAGAGACGGCAAGGTGGAAAAATCTGTCTTTCTGCCCTTGAGCAACACAGTTAACCCCCAACAATGACTGCTCACGGGTGCCAAATAAGTAGATTAAGGCAGCCCCCTGCACCTCTATGATTCAGAGGGGTCGGGTTAAATGCGGAGGACACATTTCGGTTGAATTCATTCAGTTGTGCAACTGACTAGGTTTCCCCTTTCCCCTCCTATATGGAGAAAAGTTTTAGTAGCATATTTAATAACTATTGCGATAAACCCAACTTTGCATACTAACCTCGTTTTTGATCAACTTGGCTCTCTGGGCGATTTGAAAGGTGGATACAGTTTCCACAAAGCACTTGGGTGCACATTGGCTATAATCTAGGTCTTAACATTACCTCCAAGAGAGTTCTGCAGGAAAATAGTTGTTATGTTAGGAAAAACAAGGTTCATTAAATCATCAACCTGAGAGAACCGATAAAACAAAATCACTGGCACTTCTCATATTTCAATGTCAGTTACATTCTGCTCACCCTTTCTACCTCCTTGCTGATGAGGAACAACAGGTACTCAAAACATAGAGGGATAACCCCCCCGTTGGTCATCAGTGAAGTTGTCAAAATCAGACAGACCTCAGGAAAGAACACACGCAACCTTTAGTACTGAGTCACTTCAAAGAAATGAAGGTGTCTTTAAAAATAAAACAGTTTGCCCACTGTGAAAAAAATCTATTTACAGCACTGAAAAATCTGTGAGATATTACAGCACTTAATAAAACATGAATGAACTCTAAAACAATAAGAACATCACTCACTAGGCAAAAACGGTGCCATTGTATCCATTCATACATGACACAACGATATTCTTGGCCACACAGGAGAATACAGAATCCTGTTGCACACAGAGAGAGGAGACAGAATAAATGAATGAATTAAAATGTAGCTTGGTTTGACTTAAACCTCTATCCACTGATGTGTGAATTACTCCAGGTTACAGCAACTGTAACAGTCTGTCCACCAACACAGACCTGAGTGACGTCGATGTCAGCAACATGGTTATAGGTGAATGTCCGCGCACCGGCTTGATGTGCAGGCAGATGGTGTTCGGAGAGGTGACAGAGACCTTGGTATCCATCAGTGGTTAGGCTGGTCCCATGGATCAGAGGTCTCACCCGCACAAACACTTTAATCGAGTCAGTGTCACCACTACATTACAGAACACAAACATTAAAGTGTTAATACAATTTACTATCAGCCTGGGTGCCAGTTTCTACTTTCTTGCCAACTTCTTCTAGAATTGTCATGACAAACATGAGCCACTGGCAGTATAAGTTTCCAAATGAGGCAGGGCAACTCATGTCAGTATGTGTAGAGTGAGTCAAGTTATTATTAAATTGAAGACAATGGCCAGCTCGTGAGAAATTAGCAATAACATTAAGCCACATTACCTGTTGGTTACTTGGTCATGCTGCATTGAGCAACTGCCAGATTTTGAATCTGATAACAGAATACAGTGAGCTCCAAAAGTACTGGGACAGTGACACTTCTTGTTGTTTTGGCTTTGTACTCCAGCACCTTGGATTTGAAATGATACAATGACTGAGGTTAAAGTGCAGTGGATGCTACCATGATTACAGATAATCCTTAATGAATCGTGAATAATGATGAGTGAGAACTTTACAGGCATAATATCATACCACCCCAAAAATGCTAACCTCCCATCATTGAAATGGCATCTATACTTGTAACTTACTCACTAATCATTATTCACGATTAATTCAAGACTATCCGTAATCATGGTAGCATCCACATTAATGTAGGACTGTTTAGAAATATATCCTATTCTTATTTACAATAAAAGTGACACAAATGACAATACATTATTTACCAATCATTTATAAAGGGCACAAAATAATCTGTAACAACCAAAACAAACGGCAAATGCATTCAACAAGTTTGTAGCATCTCAAGCCTGATGTAATCATTGAGTGATAGGAATATGGGACCAAATACTAAACTTTTGACTACTTTAATACACACAAGTGAATTTGTCCCAATACTTTTGGTCCTCTAAAAATAGGGAGACTAGCTATGTACAAAAAGGGCTGTAATTTCTAAACGGTTCCCCGATATGGATGAAAATATCCTCAAATTTAAGATGACAGTCTGCATGTTAACCTTAGTCATTGTAGTTAGTTATACAACGGGTGGTTCTAATCCTAAATGCTGATTGGTTAAAACCCCATTCCAGCCATTGTCTATTCCACAAGTTACCACCTGCTAAATGTATGAAGTTAATGCCTATTTACTCTGATCCATCTGACTGCACAATTCAGTCTCATCAGCCCAGCCAGGCAATTTATAAACTTAATCTCCAGTATAAAGAGCATTTAGACTTTTAAGTGATAATGCCCGAGAAGCCGGTGTTTGGAGGATATAGTGGCACGGAGGCTGGAGACAAGTCGAGGGCCGGCAAACCATGCCAATATGTCCTCCAAACTTAATCCACCCTAATAAAAATAGTACATTGCCAAAACAAACAAAAACTCCCACTTCTTCCTTTAATTCTCCATATCTCCCTTCTCAGGTTCTAGGACCTGACGGGATGAGGTCAATATCCTTCCAGGATACCCGGGCCAGGTCAATTAGAAAGCCCTGCTCGAAGAGGTGTTTTAGGGAGCGTTTGACAGTGATGGGGGTGGTCGTTTGACCGCGGACCCATAGCGGACGCAGGCAATGAGGCAAGGATCACTGAGTTCCTGATTGAAAACAGCAGAGGTGTATTTGGAGTGCAAGTTGGTCAGGATAATATCTGAGGGTGCCCATGTTTACAGATTTAGGGTTGTACCTGGTGGGTTCCTTGATAATTTGTGTGAGATTGAGGACATCGAGTTTAGATTGTAGGACTGCCGGCGTGTTAAGCATATCCCAGTTTAGGTCACCTAACAGAACAAACTCTGAAGATAGATGGGGGGCAATCAATTCACATATGGTATCCAGGGCACAGCTGGGAGCTGAGGGGGTCTATAACAGGCGGCAACAGTGAGAGATTTATTTCTGGAGAGATTCATTTTTTAATTTAGAAGCTCAAACTGTTTGGGCATGGACCTGGAAAGTATGACAGAACTTTGCAGGCTAACTCCTCCCCCTTTGACAGTTCTATCTTGACGGAAAATGTTGTAGTTGGGGATGGAAATCTCTGAATTTTAGGTGGCCTTACTAAGCCAGGATTCAGACATGGCAAGGACATCAGGGTTGGCGGAGTGTGCTAAAGCAGTGAGTAAAACAAACTTAGGGAGGAGGCTTCTGATGTTAACATGCATGAAACCAAGGCTTTTACGGTTACAGAAGTCAACAAATGAGAGCGCCTGGGGACACACAGGGCCTGGGTTAAACTCCACATCACCCGAGGAACAGAGGAGGAGTCGGATGAGGGTACGGCTAAAGGCTATCAAAACTGGTTGTCTAGTGCGTTGGGGACAGAGAATAAAAGGAGCAGATTTCTGGGCGTGGTAGAATAGATTCAGGGTATAATGTACTGACGGGTATGGTAGGGTGCGGGTACAGTGGAGGTAAACCCAGGCATTGAGTGACGATGAGAGAGGTTGCATCTCTGGAGGCACTCGTTATGCTAGGTGAGGTCCGCATGTGTGGGAGGTGGGACAAAAGAGGTATCTGAGGCATGTTGAGTGGGGCTAGGGGCTCCGCAGTAAAATAAAACAATGATAACTACCCTAAACAACAGTATACAAGGCATATTAACATTAGAGAGAGGCATAAAGCAATCACAGGTGTTGATTGGGAGAGCTAGCTAAGACAACAGCAGGTAAGACAACAACAGCTAATCAGCTAAGACAACAACAACAGGTAAAATGGCGATGAATGGGCAGAGAGGGTCAGTTAACTACACACAGGGCCTGAGTTCGAGGCAGGGGCCGACAGATAAACAAAATGGAGTACCATGATTAATGAACAGTCCAGCAGGCATCAGCTATGTAGCCAGGTGATCATAGGGTCCAGTGAACATCAATAGATGAAACAGGGAATCCGTTAGGTAGTTGTTACTACGCTAGCAAGCGGGAGACACGGCGTACATAAAGATAGCAGGCCGGGGCTAGCAGAAGCGTCTTCACCAACGTCCGGCAAAGGCCGGTTGAGGGCACAACGGACGGAATTACGTCGGCAGACCAGTCGTGATGGATCGGTGAGGCTCCGTGTCGACAAAGGGTCCACGCCAATTGGCAAAAGTAATTTGGTTTGCTAGCCGGGAGATGTGCCTGGCTCAAGGCTAACTGGTGCTAGCTTCTGGGACAAGGGCGTTAGCCACTATAGCCACTGTAGCAGATAACTAGCTGCGATGATCCGATGCAAAGGTCCAGAGCTTACGGCAGGAATCCAGAGATGTAGTGACTTCTAGTCGTGTTAGTGAAGAGTCCGGGAGGCAGGCCGGGAGATGGGCCTGGCTCAAGGCTAGCTTCGGGGCTGGGCCACTCGGTAGCAGCTAGCTAGCTGCGATGATATGGAGTAATGGTCCAGAGCTTACGGCAAGAATCTGGTGACTGCTATGGTGTGTGGTCATCCACACCCACTCCCAAAATGGCTGCTGTGCCATTTCTTCCGCTTGCATTACTTGACATAGATCCAGAAAAACTAGATGTGTAAATCTAGTAAGTCCAGAACTGGCATAGTCCTTTAATGGGTCCTTTAAGACAACAGGGCAGATATTGTATGTTACCAGTGAGCTACAGTGGGCTCCAGGCCAGATTGAACTGGAAATGGACCGAAACACATCTGAGCCCTGTAGAAAAGTCCTGTGTCTGCAAGAACTCGGCCTTGTGTGTAGTTAACTGACCCTCTCTGCCTATTCATCGCCATTTTACTTGTTGTTGTTGTCTTAGCTGATTAGCTGTTGTTGTCTTACCCGTTGTTGTCTTAGCTATCTCTCCCAATCAACACCTGTGATTGCTTTATGCCTCTCTTTATGTCACTCTCTAATGTCAATATGCCTTGTATACGGTTGTTTAGGATAGTTACCATTGTTTTAGTTCACTGCGGAGCCCCTAGTCCCACTCAACATACCTTAGATATCTCGTTTGTCCCACCTCCCACACATGCGGTTGCCTCACCCAGCATAACTAGTGCGTCCAGAGATGCAACCTCTCTTATCATCACTCAATGCCTAGGTTTACCTCCACTGTACCCGCACCCTACCATTCCCGTCAGTAGAGGATGCCTGGTCATTCTTTAAAAGTAATTTCCTCACCATCTTAAATAAGTATGCCCCTTTCAAAAAATGCAGAACTAAGAACAGATATAGCCCTTGGTTCACTCCCGATCTGACTGCCCTCGACCAGCACAAAAACATCCTGTGGCGGACTGCACTAGCATCGAATAGTCCCCGCGATATGCAACTTTTCAGGGAAGTCAGGAACCAATACACGCAGTCAGTTAGGAAAGCAAAGGCTAGCTTTTTCAAACAGAAATTTGCATCCTGTAGCTCTAACTCCAAAAAGTTATGGGACACTAAAGTCCATGGAGAATAAGAGCACCTCCTCCCAGCTGCCCACTGCACCGAGGCTAGGAAACACTGTAACCACCGATAAATCCATGATAATTGAGAATTTCAATAAGCATTTCTCTACGGCTGGCCATGCTTTCCTCCTGGCTACCCCAACCCCGGCCAACAGCTCTGCACCCCCCGCAGCTACTTGCCCAAGCCTCCCCAGCTTCTCCTTCACCCAAATCCAGATAGCAGATGTTCTGAAAGAGCTGCAAAACCTGGACCCTTACAAATCAGCTGGGCTAGACAATCTGGACCCTATCTTTCTAAAATTATCCGCCGCCATTGTTGCAACCCTTATTACCAGGTTGTCCGGACCTCTGGCAGTCTCTATTGGGGTACCACAGGGTTCAATTCTCGGTCCGACTCTTTTCTCTGTATATATCAACGATGTCGCTCTTGCTGCGGGTGATTCACCGATCCACCTCTATGCAGACGACATCATTCTGTATACATCTGGCCCTTCTTTGGGCACTGTTAACAAACCTCCAAATGAGCTTCAATGCCATACAACACTCCTTCCATGGCCTCCAACTGCTCTTAAATGCTAGTAAAACTAAATGCATGCTTTTCAACCGATAGCTGCCCGCACCTGCCCGCCCGACTAGCATCACTACTCTGGACGGTTCTGACTTAGAATATGTGGACAACTACAAGTACCTAGGTGTCTGGCTAGACTGTAAACTCTCCTTCCAGACTCATATTAAACATCTCCAATCCAAAATTAAATCTAGAATCGGCTTCCTATTTAGCAACAAAGCCTATTTCACTCACGCTGCCAAACATACCCTCGTAAAACTGACTATCCTACTGATCCTCGACTTCGGCGATGTCATTTACAAAATAGCCTCCAACACTCTACCCAGCAAACTGGATGCAGCCTATTACAGTGCCATCCGTTTTGTCACCAAAGCCCCATATACCACCCACCACTGCGACCTGTATGCTCTCGTCGGCTGGCCCTCGCTACATATTCGTCGCCAGACCCACTGGCTCCAGGTCATCTATAAGTCTTTGATAGGTAAAGCTCCGCCTTATCTCAGCTCACTGGTCACCATAACAACAGCCACGGGTAGCATGCGCGCCAGCAGGTATATCTCGCTGGTCATCCCCAAAGCCAACACCACCTTTGGCTGCCTTTCCTTCCAGTTCTCTGCTGCAAATGACTGGAATGAATTGCAAAAATCGCTGAAGTTGGAGACTTATATCTCTCTCACTAACTTTAAGCATCAGCTATCTGAGCAGCTTACCGATCGCTGCAGCGGTACACAGCCCATCTATAAGTAGCCCATCCAATCTACCTACCTCATCCCCATATTGTTTTTATTTACTTTTTTGATCTTTTGCACACCAGTATTTCTACTTGCACATCATCATCTGCACATCTATCACTCCAGTGTTAATTTGCTAAATTGTAATTACTTCGCTACTATGGCCTATTTATTGCCTTACCTCCTCACGCCATTTGCACACACTGTATATAGACATTTTCTATTGTGTTATTGACTGTATGTTTGTTTATTCCATGTGTAACTCTGTTGTTGTTTGTGTCGCACTGCTTTGCTTTATCTTGGCCAGGTCGCAGTTGTAAATAAGAACTTGTTCTCAACTAGCCTACCTGGCTAAATAAAGGTGAAATTAAGAAATAAAATAAACGGCCTACCCCGGCCAAATCCTAACCCGGACGATTGTGCGCCACCCTATGGGACTCCCAATCACAGCCGTTTGTGATACAAGCTGGAATCGAACCAGGGTCTGTAGTGACGCCTCTAGCACTAAGATGCAGTGCCTTAAACCGCTGTGCCATGTCAGGAGCCAATGTAACTCCTTCGCTGAGAAATCTTTCAGCCCCAGGAACTGCTTCGCCGCATCCACTATGATTTCTATCTTCCTGGACCGTCTCCCCACCTTGGCAGTGCCATTAATTACCATAGCTTTAAAGGCCACAAAGTCCACCTTCTTAACCTTTAAAATGTCAGGATCCTGCTGGTGAAAGGCAACCCCTGCAGCCTGCAGTGTAGGCCTATCCACCACAATAGACTCTTCTGGTGCACCATTCAAACCCTCAACCCTTTTCACAGCTGCTGCATATGAAATGCTCTGTACAACCCTGACTTTGGCCACCTCATTCTCTTTCACCCATGTGGGGCATTCAAAAGACGTGGCTTCATGGTTCCCACCACAATTTCTCTGAAGCAGGTTTTCATGAAGGATCTCTTTATACTTTGCTCCATTCATTTTTCCCTCGATCCTGACTAGTCTCCCAGTCCCTGCCGCTGATGCTGCAGCATGATGCTGCCACCACCATGCTTCACCACAGGGATGGTGCCAGGTTTCCTCCAGACGTGACACTTGGCATTCAGGCCAAAGAGTTCAATCTTGGTTTCATCATACCAGAGAACCATACCAGAGTTTTGTTTCTCATGGTCTGAGAGTCCTTTAGGTGCCTTTTGCCAAACTCCAAGTGGGCTGTCATGTGCCTTTTACTGAGGAGTTGCTTCTGTCTGGCCACTCTACCATAAAGGCCTGATTGGTGGGGGGCTGCCGAGATGGTTGTCCTTCTGGAAGTTTCTTCCATCTCCACAGTTGGAACTCTGTCAGAGTGACCATCGGGTTCTTGGTCCCCTCCCTGACCAAAGTCCTTCTCCCCCGATTGCTCAGTTTGGCCGTGTCTCAGTGGTTCCAAACTTCTTCCATTTAAGAATGATGAAGGCCACTGTATTCTTGGGGACCTTTAATGTTGCAGAAATGTTTTGGTACCCTTCCCCAGATCTGTGTCTCGACACAACCCTGTCTCGGAGCTCTACGGACAATTATTTTGACCTCATGGCTTGGTTTCTGCTCTGACATGCACTGTCAACTGTGGGACCTTATATAGACAGATGTGTGCCTTTCCAAATCATGTCCAACCAATTGAATTTACCACAGGTGGACTCCAATGAAGTTGTAGAAACATCTTAAGGATGATCAATGGAAACAGGATGCACCCAAGCTCCATTTCGAGTCTCATAGCAAAGGGTCTGAATACTGTATACTGTAAATCAGGTATTTGTTATTTTATTTTTTAGAAATTTGCTCAAATTTCTAAGACCCTGTTTTTGCTTTGTCATTGTGGGGTATTGTGTGTAGATTGATGAGTCTTTAAAAAAAATCCATTTTAGAACAAGGCTGTAATGTAACAAAACGTGGAAAAAGCGAAGGTGTCTGAATACTTTCCGAATGCACTCTCATTTCATTTTCTCCCTCTGCTGGAGCAGAGGCTGCAAAGTATATCCATTTTCATCACTGAACAGACAGCATAAAGACTCTTGCCTCCGTCGTGTTGTAAAATGTACACTCTCTTATCATAAAAATTGGTATTAAACGCGAGCCTAGAAATAGTGTTTTAAATCGTCTTTGTCTCGACTTTGGCGCAAGTTCGCTGGTCGGTTCAAAGTCACGCAACGCTATTGGCTAATTCGTATGAAGCTCCGCCCCATGTTTTGGGTTTTCTGTCTATTTAATTGGTCCAAATCGAGTCGTTTAAATTCGAAATCTACTGACTACTTGCATTGCAAGGCGATTTCGAAAAGTAAACTGTGGGTTGAGTTATTTGCGTCAAGGGAAGTTATTTTATGCTTATCCGACTCCTTGATTGAGGTATGTAGCTATTTGGCTGCTTTTTAATTGTTTATTTGACTTGGTCTATCGCGCAAAATGTCTTCGTTAATTTGACGCATCTCTTGTAGCCCGACGCTAGCGATTTACTTAACGTTGGCTAGCAAACTAAATTACTTAACGTTAGTAACTGACGTTAACCAGCTAACTGACTTTAGTTAACTCGTAGCGCATTTTTAGACGCTAACGTTACCTTGGGTTCTCAAGAGCAAGTTCCCTTCAATGTCTACTGTTATCTATACAGTATATAAACTGGTCATTTATGTTAAGATAAACTGCTTATTTAGGTAATTGTGTTAACGTCATATTGCTTAGTTATCTATGGTTGGTGTCAATCTAACTAGCAGCTGACAACGTCCGCTAGTTTTCTACTGTTAATTGGTATTGGCCAACGTGCTGAATTAATAGCTAACTAGTGTTACTAGGTAACGTACCTAAGGTGAATAAGCTTTTTATTTGGAATTGTTCCTTGTTAGCCTATGCGATTGCAATTATTACTGCGCTGGCCACATTATTTCAGACATTATTGCACTTCAAGTAAGAGTAAAACTCGTGGCATTGCTCCAAACCTTTATGTACTAGTTAAATGTCAAGCCGGACCATCCACAAAAAAGCTGCAGTTACGGTAGCTTAGTTTAATTGGCTATGCACCAAGGGAAATTCATTTCGGCAAACGCAGAATGATTCCAAATGGGCTTTGCCGATTTGGTGTGCTCTTTGGCAGGCCTGGCAGATCCAGCCAGTGTAGGGAAAACTGACAAGCCCTGGAACTACAGGCCACATTATGGTGTGAGGACGTAGTGGGTAAATTGCCTATAGACATTGTCACTAACTCAAGACCACACCATTCTTGGCATGCTAACAAGTTGTCTACAATTCAGAATCTGGTAATATAAATGTAGCCTTGGCTATCAATTGAAATGTCAGTAAACGAACTTGTTTGAATGACAACTCTTTGTGGCCTGATGAATAGTTATTTCTCCCCACTGGTAGCACATGACCCTTTCACCTTTTATTTCCAAATAAATTGCACATTTAGACTAATACAAGTTGGTGACGTTTACATGTATCCATTGTCAACAAGGATCCAACTACACAAACCGAGTGTACAAAACTTTAGGAACACATGGTCTTTTCATGAGACTTGACGAGGTGAAAGCTATTATCCATTATTGATGTCGCCTGTAAAATCAACTTCAATCGGTGTAGATGGGGAAGAGACAGGTTAAAGGATTTTTTTATCCTTGAGACATGGTCTGCGGTACAAACACTTCAGACACCTTATCCCTTCAGTCCTCAAATGAAGTGGACACTTCTGATGACGTATCATGACGTCTGACGAGTATACGCTTGCAGGGCGAGGGAGGAAGGAATGATTTTTAAATGGACCATCCTTGGCTTGAAATTCGTCACTCATTCATCCCGCAAGGATTGTTTTTTCAGCCACCTGTAGCTTGTGGGTGCTTTATATGAGCTACGTTCAATTATGAGTGCATGTCTACTTATATTAAATATATAATTATTAATACACCTACTGTATGATAGCTAGCAAATTAATTAGTTAACTAACGTTAGCCTGCCTAGCTGGAACTTCTGAAGAAAGAAAAGGGTTTTCTACAATTTCCAAAAGAACCAAACATTTACTTTTTACGAGACGTGTTTGTGCTGTCATGTGCATTAGTAGCACAATTTCTAACTTATTTGCATTCGTTTTTACTTACACTTGTATGTTGACTTCTCCATTGATGTTTAAGTTTTCGCAGACTTAGCGCACGATTTGTCGCAAATTGAATTACGGGGAGTTTCAGGCCCCGGAGTGAACGTAATTGTACACTCGCAAAGCTGACTAAAAACGAGGGCTGAGGGGCTTAGGTTGTAAACTTCCCTTGCTTGGCTAATCATTTGGACCGCCCTCCAAGATGGTGACGGGGATTCCCCTAAGGCATAAGGTGAGGGTAAGTGGACGAGGGTGTCTTAAGTGTTTGGACCGAGCCCATGGGTTGTGTGTGTGTGTGTGTGTGCCATTCAGAGGGTGAATGGGCAAGACAAAATATTGATGTGCCTTTGAACAGGCTATGGTAGTAGGTGCCAGGCACACAGTTTGAGTCAAGAACTGCAACACTGCTGTCTTTTTCACGCTTAACAATTCCCATGTATCAATGTTTCACCACCCAAAGGACATCAGCCAACTTGAGACAACTGTGGGAAGCATTGCGGTCAACATGGGCCAGCATCCAGCATGCTTTCGACACCTAGAGTCCATGCCTCAATGAATTGAAGCTGTTCTGTGCACAAAAGGGGTGCAACTCAATATTAGGAAGGTGTTCCTAATGTTTCCTGCAATTTGTGTATAGCTGATACACACCCCCTCAATGTTCAATCTAATCAATTAGATTGAATGGGCTTCGTCAATTAGATTGACCTCTGTGAAGTGCTTTGCTCAGTCTTATCAGTGTGCCCAGCTGTCTACTGGGTGTGGCCTACTTTTGCTTCAGCTCCCTCACTTCTGTGTGCCCCTCTTCATAGGATGAGTTCTACTGCTGTGAACGATGAGAATCGTGGGATCTGCCCTGGAAGAAAGCACAGCAATTCGGAGACAAGTTGTGACATCTTTTCCTTGGATCAACCGACTGGGAGGCCATCCATCCTTCGCCAGTCTCAGGCAGAGAACCTGTCGAACAAAACTATAGTAAAGGGAGTGAAGGTACGGTGTGTGTATATGTTGTCAAGAAGCCTAGTCTTCTAGTAGTTTAAAATGTTCCAGACTAATTGTCTCTAAAATAATGTTATTTAGGATCTATGCATGACTGTTTGAATAGTCTAGCAAAAAGCATGAGCTGACGCACACCCAACATTTTTTGAAGAGGTGTTTTCTCAGAGTAAACTATATAAAAATAAAGTTGTTCACTCGCTGTGCACGTGACAATTTAACCAGGTTAGGTTTACCCATTACATATTTCTTTATTTGACTGTTTGAAAGAACATTTGTTTTCAGATAACCTCTTGGTTTCTGCGTTCAGGTTTGTTTTCAGACTCCAAGAAGAGACCCTCACACTAAGAGAATAGAATCACCAACAAAGTCCCTCAAGATGGCAAGCATAGATCACTGTACAAAAGCCCTAGAGTCTTTGCAGCTTACAACACCTGAAGAGTAAGCATGTACTTTTCTTTTACGCTGTAGCTGTACGTCACATTGGCAGAATGATTATTCATAATATGGTATCAGTTGAGAAATTTGAAACTAATCTATCCTCTTGTATTTTTACAGGGTGTTGCTGCAGAAAATCAATGTGCCAAAATCAGGTAAATGCATTTTAATAAAGGTTCGAGATTCATTGCGACACCGCTTTGTCACCATTCATTATTTCAACCATAAAATGTTCACTTGATTTTTACTTATTTTACTGCGGACTTTTCAGATGTGTCATCCTATCCTGATGATGACATGCCAATTCAGAGTAAAGGAGGTTATCAGCTGGATTTTGATAACCTTGATGTCATCAATCCCTTCCAAGGGTCTGGTAAAATGGTCCTCTCTCCAGCAAGGCCCAGTGAACTAGTTGAATCCTCCAAGGCTATTGATCTGAGCGAACCTAATGTAATTGAGGCAGTTTCTCATGAGATGTTAAAGGATTTTGACAAGATTGAAACGGCATTGGATGAGACCCTCCCGTTCATGCCATCACTGGAAAATTCTCTTGCTGACATCTCAGCTGATGTGCGTTCAACAGATAGCAGTGTGATCACCATGACGAAGGATCCAGCCATCGAGTTATCCAAAGCTGATGAGGACGAGACTGTACAGTCATCAGTTAACCTTAACCCAGATCAAGCTGTCGCCATCTCCTCTAGAAATGAGGAGACTCCTCTGCTGCCCAAAGGTTCTTACAAATTTGATTTTGACGACCTTGATTCAGTCAACCCTTTCCAAACAGGAGCCTCCAAAATTCAGAATTCCCCAGTACTTGGAAGAAAGCTGCCATGCAATGACCCTCCAGAGGTGGAAGTTGAAGAGACTGCCCCTGTTGGTAAGGAAATGGGACCTGCAGCCATGGTTCAGGTGTCTCAGCCAGTTGTATTGGCACCTGTCCAGCCAGAGATGAGAGCTATTGCACCATTGTCACCTGCTCCCAAGGAGACGAGCCAGCCCGCTGAAGACTCCATGCCTCAGCCGGGTGAAGCCGCTCCCAATGCCGGGCCAGTGAAACTTGAGTTCAATTTCGATGATGGCGGGGAGATCAAACGTAAGCCTCTTCCCAAGCGGTTTGTCAAGAGGCCTCCTGGTCTTAAGCCGACAGAGAAAAAGGCAGTACCTGAAGAAAAGAAAGAACCTCTATCTAAGGAATCTCCAGTAATGCCAGCGGTCGGTACTGATTCTGATATTCCTGTTCCAAAAGGCGCGTACAACTTTGACAAGTTTGATGACCCAGACTTCAATCCATTTGGTACAAATGCAAGAATGAGTGACTCTATAGTCTGTAAGGTGAAATCCAGTTTAGAGGCCAAGGGATCAAACTCAGTCAGTGTGGCTGCCTCCCCTGATAAAGTGACAGAGCATGTTCAGAAAGAAACCGCACCATGGCCACTGTAAGTTCATGTTCATTGCAACTTTAATATTCTTAAATTAATGTATTAAAGGTAGTCTTGATTTATATTTGAAGCATAATCAGTGCTGTATAAAGAAGCTTAATGTAGCTGCACCACTCCATTAACTGGTAGTGATTATGTTTTCAGTCTTCCTAGTGCTGGAGACAAAATCTCAAGGACTGAACCTGATCTTTCTGCCACAAGAGAAGGAATTGTAAGCTTTTTAAAAACTTGATCAGGTTATTTATTGGAAAAATATTTTGGCTAGCTAAAGCTGTATATTGATTGTGTGCTTACTTGGGTGACATTCTTTCTGCAATTGTAGGACAACATTCCACAAGATCAGCAGCTTCAGGTGGAATCTTGTGAAGTTCAGGATCCTTTGTCTGGCCAAGAGCAGAAACCTCCAACTGAACCTGACCAACCTTCACTGAGCACCCTAGAAACCTTTGAACTCTGCCAATTTGAGCAGAACCCACAAAATGGCATGTCAGAATTTAATGAGGAGTTTGTTCCTGGAACCACATGTAAGTCAAGTAACTTGAGGAATTCATGTTAGTTGCTGTAATGTTGACTTGACTAGCTTTTTGACTAACACTTGTCCCCCATTCTCTCCAGTCATGGCGAATGACTTTGATGGACAGATGGACTACCTGGAGCAGTTTGGGTCCAGCAATGTAAGTGATTATTTAACAAATATATATGTATACACACACACTCAGCAAAAAAAAGGAACATCCCTTTTTCAGGACCTTGTTATTCAAAGATAATTCGTAAAAATCCAAGTAATTTCACAGATCTTCATTGTAAAGGGTTTAAACACGGTTTCCCATGCTTGTTCAATGAACCATAAACAATTAATGAACATGCACCTGTGGAACGGTCGTTAAGACACTAACAGCTTATAGACGGTAGGCAATTAAGGTCAGTTATGAAAACTTAGGCCACTAAAGAGGCCTTTCTACTGACTCTGAAAAACACCAAAAGAAAGATGCCCAGGGTCCCTGCTCATCTGTGTGAATGTGCCTTGGGCATGCTGCAAGGAGGCCTGAGGACTGCAGATGTGGCCAGGGCAATAAATTGCAATGTTCGTACCGTGAGACGCCTAAGACGGGGAGATGGGACGGGCAGCTGATCGTCCTCGCAGTGGCAAACCACGTAACAACACCTGCACAGGATACATCACACCTGCGGGACAGGTACAGGATGGCAACAACTGCCCGAGTTACACCAGGAACGCACAATCCCTCCATCAGTGCTCAGACTGTCCGCAATAGCCTGAGAGAGGCTGGACTCAGGGCTTGTAGGCCTGTTGTAAGGCGGGTCCTCACCAGACATCACCAGGGATTTTGTCTCACCAGGGGTGATGGTCGGAATTGCGTTTATCATCGAAGGAATGAGCTTTACACTGAGGCCTGTACTCTGGGTGGAGGGTCCGTCATGGTCTGGGGCAGTGTGTCACAGTATCATCGGACTGAGCTTGTTGTCATTGCAGGCAATCTCAACGCTGTGCGTTACAGGGAAGACATCCTCCTCCCTCATGTGGTACCCTTCCTGCAGGCTCATCCTGACATGACCCTTCAGCATGACAATGCCACAAGCCATACTGCTCGTTCTGTGCGTGATTTCCTGCAAGACAGGAATGTCAGTGTTCTGCCATGGCCAGCGACGAGCCTGGATCTCAATCCCATTGAGCACGTCTGGGACCTGTTGGATCAGAGGGTGAGAGCTAGGGCCATTCCCCCCAGAAATGTCTGGGAACTTGCAGGTGCCTTGGTGGAAGAGTGGGGTAACATCTCACAGCAAGAACTGGCAAATATGGTGCAGTCCATGAGGAGGAGATGCACTGCAGTACTTAATGCAGCTGGTGGCCACACCAGATACTGATACTTTTGATTTTGACCCCCCCCTTGTTCAGGGACACATTATCCCATTTCTGTTAGTCACATGTCTGTGGAACTTGTTCAGTTTGTCTGTTGTTGAATCTTGTTTATGTTCATACAAATGTTAAATTTGCTGAAAATAAACGTAGTTGACAGTGAAGTCTTTTTTTTTTTGCTGAGTTTACATACTTTCATAACTGGTTTATTTACATTTTGGGCTTCCTCTAATTACATAGCCTTTATATTCAGTTCAAGGAGTCAGCACTGAGAAAACAATCTCTCTACCTCAAATTTGACCCCCTCATGAGAGAGAGCCCCAAGAAGTCTGGAGGCCCCACAGGACTCAACCTCCCTCAACCAGATGCCTCTGCTTCACGGTGTGTTACTGTTTTGGTCATAATCACATGGTTTTGTTTTACCCATCTAACTGGTTGGGGAAAATGACTTATGTGTTCATCTTAAAATGTTCTAGTTGCAAATAAGTATTCAATTGGCCTAGAATTGAGAGCATACTTAATCTAGTTGTGGATCTAAAATGAGTTTGCAATTCAAAGGTGAATATCAAGGTGTTTTCTCCAAATCTGAGCGAGGTTTCTGTCAATGTGGTTTTAGTGTGGATACCCAGAAGACTGGTGCCGAGGAGGTGAATGGACTGAAATCTCTCAACCCCAAACTTCTTGATGTTCCACCTGTAAGTTTCCTCAGTCCTCAAAGATCCTATAATATAGTAAAGCTAAGTAATGTGGGTAAACTGTTAAATGGATGTCTTATGTCCCTTTAGGTTCAGGTTGTTGGTCCTCTGACTCCTCTCGTGCAAAATTCCCCCATGAATCTGGCCTCAACTTTCCCCCAACCAGCCAACATGGAGGATAACATCATAGAGGTGCTTAAATACAGTCAGCAAGATATGGATGCTGCCATTGCCAAGATCCAGAAAGAAGTAGGTGTTTGTTTTCCTCATCCCTTTCAATCCAGTAATGATCATTTTAATTTATAATGGTTTATTTTTATAGGTAAAGGAACAGGAAGATCAATGGAAAGCAAAGCATGACAAGCTATCTCGGGATAATCATGAAATGGGGTAAGCAATAAGCATTGGCGCTAGTATTTGGTCACTTATTCTCATTTCAGACCTCTAACAACTAACTGTTGGTTTCTCTGCTTTTTGTTTTTGCAGGAAAATCATGTCTGAATTTGAAGCCACAATTGCTCAGATATTGGGTATGTTGTAGTAAAGGCAATTTTGCAATGTTAATATCCTTTTAATGTAAAATGTACAACTTGTTGTGATTGTCATTGTTTCCTGCAGCTGATAAACAAAGGGAGAAGGAGATGGCCCAGGCTGAGATCACTAAAGTCTTACAGGAGAAGGAGCAGGTATCACAGGACCTGAACACCATGGAGAGGTCCTTCTCTGAGCTTTTCAAGAGACTGGACAAGTACAAAGAGGCCATCGAGGGTTACAAAAAGGTCGGCATTAAAAAGATGCATAGGTCATGACATTCGGGCCCTGTGTTTTGTGCAACCATGTGGCATGCCTACATTTTTACCTTTTTAAAAAAAAAAAAAAGCTTTTTCATCAAACTGTCCTTATGGTCCAGCACCTTTCTCAGGCAATTGAGTTCCTTTTTTAAATGTAATTATCATTTCTGGAGAAGGCTTAAAATACATGATAGAATCTTGCTGACACATTATTGCGCAAAACACCATGCGTTGGTGCAGGTAAGTAACATTGCTGTAAAGGATGATACTGAATTGATGTAGGTCCATGACTTTGCTTTGCCAACCTCATGACCTTCGGTTATAAATGTGTGTGCCACTAAGAATGAAGAGATGCTGAAGAAATGTGCTCAAGATTACCTGGCCAGGATCAAGAAGGAGGAGCAGCGCTACCAGACCCTGAAAGTCCATGCAGAGCATAAAATTGGCCTGTAAGACATTCAAACTATACTTTTTTTTTTTGTGCAAAATACAGCTGGTTACATAATTGCGTATTGTTGCCGGGCTTTGTATGGTCTCACTTGGCTGACTATTACTTTTTTCCAGGGCGAATGAAGAGATTGCAGAGGTTCGCTCCAAATTAAAGTCGGAGGTCTCTGCACTTCAGGCCCAGCTGCGCAGAGAGCAGCTAAAGGCCCAGTCACTGGAGAATAGCCTTGGCCAGAAAGTAAGTCCACCTCAGTCTGAAGTCCATGAGGCTGCCTTTATCAGTGTTTTTGGCCTAATTTGTTCATGGAAGTTTTGCTCTTATCAGATTTTTTTTCCCCCTTGCTTTCTTTCCCTGGTCCCCTCAGGTAAAAGAGACTGAAGAACTCACCAATCTTTGCGATGAGCTAATCGCTAAAGTCCAGAAGGGCTGAGTTCAACTATGTTTATTTATGTCCTTGCCTTTATTTCTGTAGTTTAGATTTTTTACAAATCTATGTGCTCTTTCTGATGAACATGTGTGAATATCGCTTTGTAAATGTTTTGCTGCTCTTGATTGGAGATCAAGAAATTTAATAGTACTTCACTGGCTCCTCTACTGAACCATATTTTGTCAATGTTGGTCTTGTTCATGTGTGTCTTTATTACTGTAATAAAAAAAACATTTTACTAATCAAGATCTGTAGCTCCTTGCAAGTTTATTTGAAGTTCATTGTAGCCCTCAACTCCATTTTGAGCCACAAGGAGATGCTGTTTACCATAAGTAATATTTTGTAGTGTAGTCTTCGCAAAGGTAATTTTGAGTTTTTCGTTTCATGCGTTCATTGCATGTTCTGATGAGCATAGCAGTGACATTTGTACAAGTTATTCCAAACAGTAGCTAAAAGTGTACTTCATAGATTTTCTAGTGATGTGCTGTTAAAACATTTCAATAGCTCTTGTCTCCAGAACCAAAGCTCATCCCGTTCCACAATGCTTACAACAAAACGAGCTACCCTGATACAATGCTCCCCTTCTTCCCTGAGCAATCACAGGGTCCTGTCACATCACTCCCGGACCAGGACAATGCACTTCCTAAATGGTGAAAGGAAATCCTACCTAGATTGGAGTTGAATGAGGTGGTAGTGTGGGGCAGAGGGGAGGAGAAGGGCTAGATTCACTCTTAAATGGGAGCGATGCTAGTCAGTTGGTGTACTCTTGCAGGGGCCATCACTCTCCTGTGAGAGCACTTTCTATCTCTGCCTGTATCTATTCCAGCACCACTGGCCTTTTGCTGGCTGCCCTCTGAATCACCCTGTGTAGACTAGGCTCTTCCAGCCATGTCGGGATGAAAGCTGACCTGCCTTTTGTAGGGGCCTCCTGATGGTCCTTACCTAGCAGGGCAGGTAACTGTCACTGAACCCATCCCTTCATTCCCAGTGGAAGCCTATGGGGGTTTTAAGCCGATGGGCTGCCCGGAGGCTTTTACAAACATCCTTGCAATTCTCATTTTCAGAGGTCATTCATAGTAACGATTGATTTTGTAATTGAGGCATCAACCAAGTTCCTGTAAAGAATTGAGGCCATGAACCAAAGAATTTCTATTTGCCTGTCCTTTTATCAAAACTTTTATTTTAATGGGGTATATCATATGTACTTGCATAAACTATGATTATCCTGATTGGCATTGTCTTTCATATTACATTGCAACTACAACCTTATTAAATGTATGTTTCTTTTTATCAAAATGCCTGACTTTTAAAAATAAATTGTCTCCATGACTACATCTAAAATGTGGTTGAATTAGACTGCGGTCTATTTGCAAGGATTCTACAAAACAAGGCTAGTGGTGGTAACGTTTGGATTCTGGCAATGATATTGAGCGAGTCCAGTTGGAACAATATTCTATTTGTAGTCTGATATGGACATGATTCAAATACCAAATAAATGCTAACAATGTATTTTCATATTGCCTTTGTGATTGAAAAACAGGATTATTGATGGCACATCAATAGTGGTCAGGGTTAAATGGATGTGCATTTGAACAATAAAGAAACATTTACAAAAATCAAAGGGGCTACCTGAGTATGAGCGTAATACCAGCCCTTTTGTATTGTATTCCATACCGCCTTCAACATCACCTAGCAGAGCTTAAGTACTGTATCTTGTACCCAACATGAGAGGTAAAGGTCAAAACTGACCCTAATCCTTGTTGGTTAGTTGATATGGGTTAACACAAGTTAATGATGGATTATTTATGTATTTACTGATGGATATGTACTCTCAGTAAGTCTGAATAGCTGCCTTTAACGCATTGCAGAATCTTTTGGTGATTTAAGTGCACATCAGGGTTCAGTGGTTTTGATATGAAAAAAAGTAGCACCAAGGACCAGGCAGGTTTGCAGGTACAGTAAAAACCATACATTGGAAGATGTTATTTTACTTGAGAAATCACTAGGGCAGCCATTTATGCACTAACCTCTAAAACTGCTCTTGTACCATCACCTTAATTTCACTGTTGTACAGTACTGAATGATCATTATAAAGCTCCAGTAATGTCCAGTTAGATCAAGATCCAGCACTGGCAAGGTGACAGTTCAAAGAGCAGCCCCAGATGTGTTTAACCAGAGAGCTGTTCTCTGAGGTTCAGTCCAAAGCTCAGACCTTCGCTTTACGATGCAATCCTTCAGAGGCGCAGAGAGGGGGACAACATTTGACACATGGCTAACACTGAAAGTGAATGTGCTGGTGCACCTTCCCGTCCACGTGGGAGTGTGTGTGAGTGTGGATGTCATTGTAGATTTTGGGGTAGATTTTGGGGGGGAGGGCAGAGCCCCCTTGAGTGAGGAGAAGCTGCTGCTGAGCAAGATACTCCTCATAGTTTATGGAGCCCAGGCAGTCCTTTTCTGGGCTGGAGGAAGGGACCACAAAGCTCCTGTCCCTCTCCCGGTAGGGCAGCCGGTGGGAGGCCTGCAGGACCTGGGCAGACGCAGTGCTGGTTGGGGAACAGTGCTTTTTACTCTGGCAGAACCACAGCAGCACTGTACCAAAGATGAACACCATGCCAGCAGGGATGCCAATGATGACAGGCCAGGGGAGGGGGCTGGAGGCTGGGGTGAACATCGGGGTGATGGGTGGCTTGGTGTCTGCAGGAGGAGAGTGCCCCCAAAAAAGAAGGATCAGTCAACATGGAGTCAATCATTCAAAACAATAAAGTTGAACAAAGAAGTAGCTACACATGCTGAGAGAGTCTTGGTAGAGAAATTAATAGTGCTGAGCGATTAACCAATATTTTGGTTGGTTCAATTATGTGAATACATTTTTTTTTTTTGTGAGCTCAATGCTCAGTTTCTGTAGAGATAAATCAGATAAGCAGTAAATGGGCAGTCACTACCATCATTGGACTTTTATTGATTGTTTTATTCAGTGTTACAGCATTCAACCCACATAATGCATAGTGCAATTAACGTAAAAAAAAACATTTGCTAAACCGAAATCAAAAAACATGATTATCTTTTTAATAATCGAACTGAAACTGAACCGACCTCAAAAAGTACTTATCGCTCAGCACTCGAAATCACTGCATACAAAGCTCACAAGAACCTGTGGAAGAAGAAATCTGGACACAGAGGAGTTTGTGTGTACAATGGGAAATATTTTGAAAGTTGGATTGTTGGGAGGCCAGGTAAGAGTTTATGGGGGGTATGATGTACTAGAGGGCAGGCAGCCTGGCACTGGTGTTACCTGGCAGAACGGTGAGGAAGGCGCTGCGGAAGCTGTAGCCCATGGTGTTGGCGCCCAGACAGATGTACATGCCAGAGTCCTCCTCCTTGGCACGGGTGATGAGCAGCTTGTTGAGGTAGGAGCCATCAGGGCGTGACCACACCTCTCCCGTGGGCAGCACCACGAAGTGATGGTCGCCCACCTCAATGGTGGAGTTGTACCGACTCTCCTCGTTGGACTCCACACGCTTGAGCCACTGGATGACGGGTTTGACATCGCTCCTCACTTTGCACTGGAATGAGGTAGTCCCACCGTAGTCCACTGTGGTGTTGACCGGGTGAGTGCCTGTCAGGATGGGCTTGGAGTTGGTCCGCTCTGCAGAGAGACATAATGGACAAACTGTCACAGCCATCCCACATTTCCCACATGGCTGACTCTTTGCCTGAACCAGCGCAGATGTCCATACAGTTATTAGAGAGGGAGAGAGAAATAGCACGTGATTAGTTTCCTCTCTCTCTGCTCCTGGTTGTACAGCACACATGTCTGGGGGGGGGGGGGGGGGGCAGGCAGCTGGACCTCCTCACCCCACACACCAGAACACAACACTCATTCTCAGACCTGCCTTCAATATGCTTCTCATCTACATGATTAGATGAGCACATTCATCCATGGAGCAGGGATACGAGTAACATTCATCCATGGAACAGGGATACGAGTAACATTCATCCATGGAGCAGGGATACGAGTAACATTCATCCATGGAACAGGGATACGAGTAACATTCATCCATGGAACAGGGATACGAGTAACATTCATCCATGGAGCAGGGATACGAGTAACATTCATCCATGGAACAGGGATACGAGTAACATTCATCCATGGAGCAGGGTTACGAGTAACATTCATCCATGGAGCAGGGATACGAGTAACATTCATCCATGGAGCAGGGATACGAGTAACATTCATCCATGGAGCAGGGATACGAGTAACATTCATCCATGGAACAGGGATACGAGTAACATTCATCCATGGAGCAGGGATACGAGTAACATTCATCCATGGAGCAGGGATACGAGTAACATTCATCCATGGAACAGGGATACGAGTAACATTCATCCATGGAGCAGGGATACGAGTAACAGGGATACGAGTAACATTCATCCATGGAACAGGGATACGAGTAACATTCATCCATGGAGCAGGGATACGAGTAACAGGGATACGAGTAACATTCATCCATGGAACAGGGATACGAGTAACAGGGATACGAGTAACATTCATCCATGGAGCAGGGATACGAGTAACATTCATCCATGGAGCAGGGATACGAGTAACATTCATCCATGGAGCAGGGATACGAGTAACAGGGATACGAGTAACATTCATCCATGGAGCAGGGTTACGAGTAACATTCATCCATGGAGCAGGGATACGAGTAACATTCATCCATGGAGCAGGGATACGAGTAACATTCATCCATGGAGCAGGGATACGAGTAACATTCATCCATGGAGCAGGGATACGAGTAACATTCATCCATGGAGCAGGGGTACGAGTAACATTCATCCATGGAGCAGGGATATGAGTAACATTCATCCATGGAGCAGGGATACGAGTAACATTCATCCATGGAGCAGGGTTACGAGTAACATTCATCCATGGAGCAGGGATATGAGTAACATTCATCCATGGAGCAGGGATACGAGTAACATTCATCCATGGAGCAGGGTTACGAGTAACATTCATCCATGGAGCAGGGGTACGAGTAACATTCATCCATGGAGCAGGGATACGAGTAACATTCATCCATGGAGCAGGGATACGAGTAACATTCATCCATGGAGCAGGGGTACGAGTAACATTCATCCATGGAGCAGGGATACGAGTAACATTCATCCATGGAGCAGGGGTACGAGTAACATTCATCCATGGAGCAGGGATATGCGTAACATTCATCCATGGAGCAGGGATACGAGTAACATTCATCCATGGAACAGGGATGTGAGTTAAGACTTACTGATCAAACTCAGCAGTCTGACTAAGTTAGAGCAGAGAGTAAGGATCTCCAAAAGGTTGTGGTTCCACCTCAAATCCAGACCCAACATTACTACAATTACGTGGCAATTGTATCAATGTTGACCAGATTGATTTCCATCCATGATAGCCAAAAATGGTCATTATCACAACATCCATAGAACTCGGTCTGAAGGACTGTGATATATACTACATTATTATCTGGTTCCTTCCCCTGGGGAGTCCACCACATACATTAGTTATGAGATCTTTCCAGATGAACTGGCTCGTTAAGTGTATTTATGACTCTGACCTCTGTGACTCTCTGATACTTACGTATGACCTCCACTTTGTAGGTGGCATTGATCTCTCCGGCTCGGTTGGAGACCCTGCAGGTGTACCTGCCGCTGTTCTCCGGGGTCAGGTTCCTCAGGCTCAGGGTCCACTTCTTCTGGCGCCCCTCGCCCACCTCACTCTCTGTCAGTGGTCTGTCGTCCTTCAGCCACACAATGTCTGGCCGAGGGTTACCGCTGGCCGTACACTTCAGCCGCACAGAACTCCCGACGGGCCGGGCGATCACACGCTTCCTCATTTTAGCAGGCTGGGTGAAACGGGGACGAACTTTGGGAAAAGGAGGAAGGAGAGTTTGGGGTTTAATACCTTGCAGATACAAAAATCATGAAATAACACTCAATCTAATGAAATTAACTGTAGTAATGTTACTTTTTTTATGATCCTACCTAGTTTTCCTGATAGGCCGTCAGGGCCATACTCTGAGTCCACCCCACCAGGGACCCCTGGCCCAGTCTTATCAGCGCCAGAGTAATCTGTAAGGTAAAGGGAACAGAACATATCACTGTGAGAGAAAATAACGTTTTATCATTGCGGGCAAAAGATGCAGACTTTTCAACATAGAATTTAACATGGTATAATCGTTATGCCCAACAGGCACACAGAAAAGGCCTTAGAGGTCTTAACAGAGGGTGATGACAGAGATTATGAGGTAAGCCTATTAGGGTTTCACTAGTGGTGAAGGCTTCTGTGGCCATTTGGGCTAATATCAACTAGAGTTACCTTCTAGTTCTGATCTCAGATGGGTGTCTGTCTTGATTATTTCAAAGTTTGTAAACGATTTATATAATCGATTCACATTCAAAAACAGCATCTGAACACTATCAATGAAGTTGTTATTATGGAGTAGACACTGGTTGTTAGTGAGAGTCTCTGTTTTACTGCTCCTCTAACTCAGGACACAAGTATGAGGCAGAGTGTTCAACAAACAGTGGGGGGGAAAATTCAGTTGAATTCAATGCTATTTGTTTCACACTTTTTACAATGTCATTGACACGGCCCACTTGACAAAGACAAAGCGCCCCCAGCCAAAGAGGCACAGTAAAACACTTGACTCCATCTGAGTAAATTTAGCATTTATAGATAGGATACACTGAGGGGGTGCATGCTAAGGTCACACGCTGTAACATTTGGGAGTAATATGATCAGTTTTCATAAGCGCCGCTCTGGGAGACAGCTGTTGAATTGATGTCATTGACTGACTGACTTCATGTGGTGGAGCTGAGACATGGCTTAGTGAAAATATAATCAGTGAAACATAATAGATTGTTTGTAATGCATATCTACTTTGTGAGGTAGACATTGATTCATTTATGGTGCATATTAAGTTCCATGCCAATTGCTACCATTTGGAATACCAAACATTATGACTGATTATAGAAGATCAACCAAAGCAGAGCGTCAGATAGATTACACATGATACTACTGCACTTCATGGTATCAGTCATTCACAAACATTCAAATCTTTTCCAATATACCAGCGCTGAGTTTGTCATTCTTTTCGTAGCCTACTTTCTGAGGCTTCAGACTCAAATGTTTCCGCTATTCATTTGTAATATTGACGTCAAACACATTTCATAAGTATAGTGAATGTGTTATACAGTACTTAGAAAAAATGTTTCATAAGGCATATTTCATAAATATGAAGGTGCACAGTGCATATATGAGCAAAGCCATGCATCGTGTACTGAACTTGAGCTCAGTGTAGCCACCAGTAAAATGTCTCCAAATGCAGTTTGGAACACTTGATTCCCACTCCGCGTTTGAATAGGGCAGGTAGAGACCAGATGTGGCTTCTAACCCCCCACTCTAGCCGCCCTCCGACTCTCCCCAAAACCCCCAAAGCTCTCTAGAGTTCTTCGGGCACAAACCCTCCATTGTCTCTCCCCTCCAGCACCAGCCCCAGCCATGATGTCATGGCTATTTAAGGGCTTTAACTGGCCAACTATAATAACCCATTCCTTTTAAAAAAACAGCCTCCACTGGAAGAAATATTTCTCTGTTGCTCACTTGGGCTCTCCACATTCCTCCCGGTTCCTGAACCTCCAAATCTAAATAGAACACAGTCCCACACTGCCGGGATTTTCTTTTCACATTTTCTTTGTTCCTGAATCTACTTCCTCTCTATTTTTTGGAGGTCTTAGAAACAATGGCGCCCTTTATGAGTCTAGGCCTATACTACTATTACCGGCTGCTATTGTCTTTACACAATGTTGGCTCACCGGACACAGAGACTGGGGGGGCAGCACATCTCAGTGCTACCACATAGTTGTTATTGTTGGAATACTGAAAAATACAATTATCATTAAAAGGACAGGACTTGGATGACTCCCTGTCAGTCCTTTTTGTGTCCCCTCTCGCTTCTTGAGAGGGGCCCCATCCTCCCTGATCACAGAGCAACTAAGAGCAGCAATCCACTAGGCCTTTGCAGGGCACAACATTTAAGGGATAACATTTGTATTCCAATTGTATCCTCAGAATGGAATATAAATTCTTAATACAGTACAATTTAGAGATGGGAGAGAAAGGCAAATACCCACGCACCCAGACATATTCAGTTACAGAGATACTGTTGGGAAAGCAGGGAAAGTAAATGGCTAACAACAACTGAAGTGAATTGAATCCATTCAAACTGTCTCTGTAGTCTACTGTATCACTGGGTCTGGTGCGCTCCCCTTTTTGTCTCCTCTTCATTCACAAATCCAGCCAGAGGAAATAGATCACTCACTCCCCTGGCCTTGAGCTTCAACTGAATCAAAGGAAAAGGCCCCACCATTCTGTGTGTCACAATGAGTTCCAGATGTTGTTGGGGACATTCTCATGTCCAGAGAAAGTAAGGAGTAAGTGGCCTTACATCATCACACTCTGGAAACCTCCAAACAACCACCATATGTTATCAGCCACACATAATGCAGTGTATCTGAACAGACAACAAAGTCTGTACTATCACTACTACTACAGCACTACTACTATCGCTACCACTGTACTATAGAGATTTAAAGTGTCCATAGAAATGAAGGCTACCATGATCCCCTCTTTGTTTACATGGTTTGTGCAAACACTGTGTTAGAATATAAACTTTACACTGTGCAACTTGTAAAATGTATCTATCTGGCTGTCTTTCAGTGTGGCAGTCATGTCCAAGTCTAGCAGCAGGAGGGGTGGAGCTGGGGGTGTATGGGAGGGATGAGGGGGGGGGTCAGTTGTCAGGAGACCACCCCAAACAGGGCCCAAACAGCCAGCTGGGGGGATTGGGGAGGCGCCATGTTGCACTGGTTGACCAGATTCTTGGGATACCCAGCTAACAATTCTATGGAGAGAAAACGTTTTTGTAATGTTAACCTAATGTTCCCTTAATGTTTGAGTGTCCAATTTTCCGTTAGGGAAACATTCTCTCTTTTAGCAAAAACCTTCTGAGAACCCTTTTAGCATGTTTTGGTGTTAAAGTTAGAACACTCTCTTCATGTCAGGCAGAACGTATCTAGAACGCGTTTACAATGTTCTCTATATTAATGTTCTAAATGCGTTTTATGGGACGTTGCAAGAACATTCATGTGTCCAGTTTTCTGAGGATTAGAAACATATTCCATCAACGTTCTGCCAAACATACACAGAACATGGTTGTCATGTTCTCAGAATATCAGTGGTGTAAAGTAAAGTAAAACATTTTTGGGGGGGTATCTGTAATTGACTTTACTATTTAGATTTTTAACAACTTTCACTTCACAACATTCTTAAAGAAATGCTGTACTTTTTACTCCATACATTTTCCCTGACACTGAAAAGTACTCGTAGCAGGACAGGAAAATTGACTAATTCACACAATTATCACTGCCTCACTAAACACGAGTCGTTTGTAAATTATGTCTGAGTGTTGGAGTGTGCCCCTGGCTATCTGTAAATTTAAAAAACAAGAAAATGGTGCCGTCTGGTTTGCTTAATATAAGTCATTTTAAATGATTTATACTTTTACATTTGATACTTAAGTATATGTTAGCAGTTACATTTACTTTTGATACTTAAGTATATTTAAAACAAAATACTTTGACTTTTACTCAAGCAGGATTTTACTGGGTGACTCACATTAACTTGAGTCATTTTCTATTAAGGTATCTTTACTTTTACTCAAGTATGACAATTGGGTACTTTTTCCACCACTGCAGAATATACAATATGAATGTTCTAGACACACATTCATGTGTCCAGTTTTCTGAGAGTTGCCATTTTCTCAGAATGTAAGATAATCATGTTGTAGACACATTTCATGGGTTTCATTTCTGTGTATCAGTTGTCAGGATGTCACATGATTGTAATTCCACATCACACTTTGTTACTGTTGCCAAGCCCATCAAGGCCCTGATTTGTAAAATCACTTGATTGATCCATTCACCGCTATTTTTGTATTCAAATAAAATCAAAAATAAAATGTAGTCGTATTAGTCACATGCGCCGAATACAACATTCACCTTACTGTGAAATGCTTACTTACGAGCCCCTAACCAACAATGCAGTTTAAAAAAAAAATACAGATAAGAATAAGAGATCAAAGTAACAAGTAATTAAAGAGCAGCAGTAAAATAACAATAGCGAGACTATATACGGGGGGGGGGGTACCGATACAGAGTCAATGTGCGGGGCACCGGTTATATGAGGTAATATGTACATTTAGGTAGAATTATTAAAGTGACTATGCAATGCAAATAGTCTGGGTAGCCATTTGACTAGATGTTCAGGAGTCTTATGGCTTGGGGGTAAAAGCTGTTTCGAAGCCTCTTGGACCTAGACTTGGCGCTCTGGTACCGCTTGTCGTGCGGTAGCAGAGAGAACAGTCTATGACTAGGGTGGCTGGAGTCTGACAATATTTAGGGCCTTCCTCTGACACCACCTGGTATAAAGGTCCTGGATGGCAGGAAGCTTGGCCCCAGTGATGTACTGGGCCGTTCGCACTACCCTCTGTAGTGCCTTGCGGTCGGAGGCCCATCAGCATGCTCTTTATGGTGCAGCTGTAGAACCTTGAGGATCTGAGGACCCATGCCAAATCTTTTCAGTCTCCTGAGGGGGAATAGGTTTTGTTGTGCCCTCTTCACGGCTGTCTTAGTGTGCTTGGACCATGTTAGTTTGTTGGTAATGTGGACAGCAAGGAACTTGAAGCTCTCAGCCTGTTCCACTGGAGCCCCTGTCAATGAGAATGGGGGGGGGGTGCTCGGTCCTCTTTTTCCTGTAGTCCACAATCATCTCCTTTGTCTTGTTGGCAAGGCTAGGAACTCACAGTGCTTTTAACATAGTGTTTTCAACTTACATATTTGACATACATGATTACATGTGCATGTTCATTTATACAGTCATTATTATTCTACATGTCCTCACCTGGGATTTGAACTCACAAACTCTTGGTTCATGGTATTCAGATCATCCTGCTATGCCAACATGTCTGTTTCAGTTAGACTATTGTCTCATCATTGATTTTATTTACTTATTGTTTTTACTTATTTATTGTTTTCTAATGTTCGTGGGGCATACTAACCTGTTTTAATGATACTCCTGAATCGCTATGATCAATACAGGTTTTTCTTGAGTGTACTTTTAACAGAGCTGATCCCTATTGCTTACACCTATCAAGTTGTTTCTGTGGTTTATGGTTTATTCTTTTGGACATGGCCTAACTGTACTGTCCCAGGACAGTGGTTAGGGTGTTCGTCATTAGTGCTGTTGGCCTGGGTGTAACCCGACGCTCACATTCTTAGCAATACACAGTATGTTAATGTAATTATTTGGAAACAGTTACAACACACCTATCTGATCTAATTAAAATGTGTTTCTCATTGAAAAATGGGAATCGGTAGAATTCTAGATAGAGTATGCTTTGAGATGCTCAGCTATCATCTTTTTGTTCTATTTCGCTTCAGGGACTATGCTAGTCACTCAAATGGTTATCCTTCCGCCTGGCGGCAGGATGAGTTGAGATATTAATTTCAAAGTAATTCTGTACCACGTATGTGATGCGAGTAGCATCACTTTCTCTTATCTTCCCTCCGCTACGCAAGTGAGCGAGAAGTGGATGTAGAAGACTCCGTAGGTGAGTTTTTCATTGAGTGTGTAGAGCAGGGGTGTCAAACGTCCGGCCCGCGGGCCGGATCAGGCCCGCAAAGGGGTTTAATCCGGCCCGCGAGATGATTTTGTAAAGTATAAAAATGAGCTGCAATTTTTCAATAAAATAAACTGCTGTTCCAATTGCGTCCACTGGATGGCGCAATAGCAATTGTGTTAAGCAAGCAAACCGTTTATAACGGAGCAGAGCAAGTAGGTCAAGCAAGTGCAGCCAGTCCGGATGAGCTACTTTGTTTTGCCCGCGATATTTATTACGGCTTCTACTTTTAACATTTTGTGCTTTGGCACCCTCATTGCCCCAATATGTCTCTGTCAAAAAAGAGAAAAGTGGACGCAGAGTGTTCCAAGAAAACTGGTCATCCTCCTATTTATTCACGGAATTGAATGGGAAAGCTGTATGTTTGGTGTGTTCACAGCATGTTGCAGTGCTGAAAGAGTATAACCTTCGTCGCCACTATGTGAGTCTTCATGCCGACAAATATGACAACTTTCAAGGACAGCGGAGAAGAGAGAAGGTGAATGAACAGTTGGCGGGTCTGAAGAAACAGCAGTCTGTGTTTACTCACAGCCGAGACATCAGTGACGCTGCAGTGAAAGCTAGCTACCTCATTGCTAATGAAATCGCAGTGGCTTCAAAACCATTTAGTGAGGGTGAATTTGTAAAAACATGCATGATAAAGGCAGCGGAGATTGTGTGCCCTGAAAAGCGCCAGGCTTTTGCAAATATCAGCCTGACAAGAAACAGTTGCAGACAGGATTTCCGATCTTTCAGTGGATTTGGACAGCCAGTTGAAGCAAAAAGTAAAGTCATTTATTGGGTTTTCAGTTGTAATTGATGAAAGCACGGACATTACAGATGTTGCACAACTGGCCATTTTCATCCGCGGAGTTGATGACACATTGACCGTCACCGAGGAGTTCGTGGAGTTGGTGCCGATGACAGATACAACGACAGCAGCTGATATTTTCACCGCACTCGTCGGCGCGGACTGATCCCGCGCTGTCAGCCTGGCTACAGATGGCGCGCCCTCAATGATCGGGAAAAAAGCAGGCGTTGTGACAAAGTTCAGAGAGAAAGTGCAATCTGCAAATGGAGGATGTGATTTTTGGACTTTTCACTGTATTTTGCACCAGGAGGCTTTGTGTTGCAAGTCATTAAAGATGGATAACGTCATGAAGGTGGTCATCCAAACTGTTAATTTCATCCGATCCAGAAGCCTGAATCACCGTCAGTTTGACAGCCTTCTCAGAGAGAAAGACCACATCCATGGCCTGCCATACCACACTGAGGTAAGATGGTTAAGCCGAGGTGCTGTGCTTAGGCGTTTCTTTGATTTACGAGAAGAAATTGAACAGTTCATGGAAGAAAAGGGCAAACCAGTGTTAGAATTTCATTCCGCAGAATGGATGCAGGACCTTGCATTTATGGTGGATGTTACAGAGCACCTGAATAACTTGAACAAACAGCTGCAAAGGCGCAACAAAGTCGTCACGCAGTATTATGACAGCATACGTTCTTTCAAGTTGAAGCTGTCATTGTGGGAGACGCAACTCGCCGGTGGTGATGCAGCTCACTTCCCATGTCTGAAAAATGTGTGCGCGACCCAACATGTGGCAGACATGAACGGTTCAAAGATAAAATAACGGCACTGTTACGGGAGTTTGAGCAACGCTTTCAGATTTTTGGTGAACTGGAGAAGGACTTCAACGTTTTTTGCTCGCCATTCACCGTGAATCCCTCTGATCTGCCCGTCAGCATCCAACTTGAAATAATAGACTTGCAGTGTGACTCGGATATGAAGGGCAAATTTGCCGCAGCTGGCTTGGACACATTTTATCAGAATCTCTTGCCAGGTTACCCCAACTTGACAGCCCTCGCTGCAAAACTGTTGTGCATGTTTGGAACCACATATCTTTGTGAGCAAGTTTTCTCTGTAATGAGCATAAATAAAACAAAGCTGCGCTCAAGGCTCACGCACAAGCACTTGAATCACATCCTGAAGTTGGCTGCCACTCAGGATGTGACGCCTGATATTGATGTGCTGGTGAAAGCTAAAAGATGCCAGGTATCAGGAGTCAAATAAACTATGCAACCCCACTTAAAGTGCTGCATGAGACACCCTGATATACTTCTGTGAATCACTGAGGCATTGTGTGTTTGTGTGTTCTTTTTCTTTAGAATTTTCAAATAAACTTGGTGTTTTATGATTAATAGTGATGTTGTGCTTGTACTATTGTGGACACACTGTCCTCAGGCTCCAGCTTTATGTTTTATGTTGATCGTATTAAAACAAAGAAAACAATCTGAAGTTGTTGTTTTTAAGTTATATATACCATGATTTTACCGGTCCGGCCCACTTGGGAATAGATTTTCCTCCATGTGGCCCCTGAGATAAAATGAGTTTGACACCCCTGGTGTAGAGTATATTCCATTTTGGGTGAAGCTTGCTCCTCTTAGGAGTGCTCTGCAGTGTTTTTTTTGTCTTAACTGTTTTCTTACAGGTCGACACCGTGCTACGAAGCAGGGTGAACCGTTTGGGCCAACCTGTTCACGGCGCGAGGCTAAACGTTAGTTGTCTCACTGCGAATTGCGTTGTTTGTTAGCTTCAGCTGGAGGTTAGCCTCTTCTCTCTGGAGATTGAGGCTGGGTACCGAGCCTACCCAAACTAGGTGAGATTGGGTGTTCTCTAGCTAAACACCGTTGCTCTTCGCATCCTAGTTAGCATTCTCTCATACTGGCTCGAGCTGTAGCTGTTTCCGGAGTGAGAATCAAAACTCGCGCCTCACTAATCTCGCGAGAGTTGGCCAGTCAGTTCTCAGGACCTCTTCTCACACAGTCTATTACCGTGGCAGTTGTTTGGCTTCTCACATCCATACCTTTTGGGGATTGTGAGTGGAATTTCCCGAAATATATTCTGATATCCCTAGAATAAATTATTACTCAATTCACATATTGCCCTAAGAACAGAACTATTATGTAACTCTGTGTTTTTGTATGTTGTCGAACTGCTTTGTTTTATCTTGGCCAGGTCGCAATTGTAAATGAGAACTTGTTCTCAACTTGCCTACCTGGTTAAATAAAGGTGAAATAAATAAAAAAATAAAAAAATAAAAGGGGTGTTATACAGATGATCTGTTCTATAGACATACACTACATGTCCAAAAGTATGTGGACACCTGCTCGTCAAACATCTCATTCCAAAATCATGGGCATTAATATGGAGTTTGTCCCTCTTTTGCGGTTATAACAGCCTCTACTCTTCTGGGAAGGCTTTCCAATAGATGGTGGAACATTTCTGCAGGGACTTGCTTCCATTCAGCCACGAGCATCAGTGAGGTTGGGCACTGATGTTGGGCGATTAGGCCTGGCTCGCAGTTGGTGTTCCAATTCATCCCAAAGGTGTTTGATGGGGTTGAGGTCAGGGCTCTGTGCAGGAGCTCTAGGATTCTGAAAGCTCTAGATATTAAACCAGACCCTAACAGCAGCCTGGGCAGAGTGTACAATGTATTTGGAAAGTATTCAGACCCCTAACACTTTTTCCACATTTTGTTACGTTACAGCCTTATTATTTTTTTATTTTTTACAGAAATACCTTATTTACATAAGTATTCAGACCCTTTGCTATAAGACTCGAAATTGAGCTCGGGTGCATCCTGTTTCCAAACTGAGCAATCGAGGAGAAGGGCCTTGGTCAGGGAGGTGATCAAGAGCCGATGGTCACTCTGACAGAGCTCCAGAGTTCCTCTGTGGAGATGGGAGACCCTGCCAGAAGGACAACCATCTCTGCATCACTCCACTAATCAGGCCTTTATGGTAGAGTGGCCAGACGGAAGCCACACCTCAATTAAAAGGACATGACAGCCCACTTGAAGTTTGCCAAAAGGCACCTAAAGGACTATCAGACCATGAGAAACAAGACTCTCTGGTCTGATGAAACCAAGATTGAACTCTTTGGCCTGAATGCCAAGTGTCACGTCTGGAGAAAACCTGGCACCATCCCTACGGTGAAGCATGCTGGTGGTAGCATCATGCTGTGGGGATGTTTTTCAGTGGCAGAGACTGGGAGACTAGTCAGGATCAAGGGAAAGATGAACAGAGCAAAGTACAGAGAGATCTTTGATGAAAACCTGCTCCAGAGCACTCAGAACCTAAGACTGGGGTGACAGTTCACCTTCCAACAGGACAACGACTAAGCACACAGCCAAGTCAATGCAGGAGTGGCCTCGTGACAAGTCTCAATGTCCTTGAGTGGCTCAGCCAGAGCCCAGACTGATCTAACATCTCTGGAGAGACCTGAAAATAGCTCCCCAAATACAGGTGTGCCGAGCATATAGCATCATACCCAATAAGACACGAGGCTGTAATCGCTGCCAAAGGTGCTTCAACAAAGTACTGAGTAAAGGGTCTGAAAACGTATGTAAATGTGATACGTTTTTGTTATAAATTTGCAAACATTTCTTAAAAACCTGTTTTTGCTTTGTCATTATGGGGTATTGTGTGTAGATTGATGAGGGAAAAAGCGATTTAATCCATTTTTGAATAAGGCTGTAATGTAACAATGTGGAAAAAGTGAAGGGGTCTGAATACTTTCCGAATGCACTGTACATTCATCAGTGCTCCAAGTTCTCCAATGAACTGCGTCAACTTGGGCTAAGTTGAACTCAATGTTCCTTGTCTCAAGCCAGTCAAAGCATTTGACCTTCATGTCTTCGGCTGAGGAGTTGGGACTGGACCAGTACCCTATCATGGACCCCATTGCTGCGGCCATGATTCTCCCAGACAAGGAGATCATTGGTAGATCTCACCAGTGTCCTCCGGGACCTCATCGGGCTGCTGTGTCATGTACATGTTGATGTACACGACACAGATCGTGTACATCAACATCATGAGCCCCAGGGGGCATGGAGGTGGATAAGGCTGTTAGCATCATTTCCCTGTTCACGTGACCTGGGAGCAGGAC
The DNA here is from genome assembly GCF_901001165.1 of Salmo trutta. NCBI lineage: Eukaryota > Metazoa > Chordata > Actinopteri > Salmoniformes > Salmonidae > Salmo > Salmo trutta. The sequence continues at coordinate 18,049,298 of NC_042989.1, forward strand.
CTTTGGTAGGAAGGCAGGATTAGGCAGCAGAGTAGAGCTCACTTTACCCGGGACATCGACGATAACACTCATTACTTACAGGTGAAGCTTGAAGCTCGCCAGCTCTCTTGGTAGAGGCGAGGGCCACCAGAAACGCTCTCTTAAGAGCAAATGTTTAAAGTCTATAGCGTCTAACAGTTCGAAGGGAGGTATGGATAGTACTCCAAGAACCAGATCCAAATCCTATTTGGGAACTGAGGGAGCTCGAGGGGCGTAATCAATGGACTCCTTTAAGAAACCTTGCCATGAGCAGATGGCTGCCAAGCGACCCATCCTGCTCTTCATCCTGACATGCTGAAATGGCTGCTGCGCATACCTTAGGTGTGGCTGCAGCCCTGTCAACATCAAACAAAGACCTCAAGAACTGGAGCACAGTTCTTATGCCGCAAGATTCTGGAGCAACACCCTGCTCCCCACACCACTGGCAGAACACGCGCCACCTCGTGTCATTGGTTGATGGAGGGGGCCCTGGCTGTTAGATGTTAACAACAGAGGGCTCAAGATCTAAACCAGACCATTTTCAAGGGCCAACAGCCAGGCCTACAGCTGCAGGTGGGAGGGATTAGGATGCCACAATGTGCCCTCCGCCTGTGACAATAGGTCTGGCCTCCGAGGTAGTTCCCATGCTGTCCCCACTAGGAGTGACAGTATTGTGCTAAACCAGTGGCGTCTCGGCCATCTCGGGGCAATCAGAAGGACCTGGTGGCCCGCTTCCCTGATTCTGTCTAGAGTCGCTGGAATCGGCGGGATCAGGGGGAAGGCGTATAGCCTCCTCTGCCACTAATGGGCCAGGGCATCTAGGCCAAGTAGCCCAGGGGGGTTGGTTATCAGATCGAGTGGTGAAGCGGTCTAAGGCACTGCATCTCAGTGGTAGAGGTGTCTCTATAGACCCTAGTTTGTTTCCAGGCTGTATCACAACCAGCCATGATTGGGAGTCTCATAGGGTGGCGCACAATTGGCTCAGCATCGTCCGGGTTAGGCCGTCATTGTAAATAAGAATTTGTTCTTAACTGACTTGCCTAGTTAAATAAAGGTTAAATAAAATATAAAACCTTTGACAACTATACAGAAAGTCTTTCAATTGCTGAAATAAGCATACTGAACAAAAATATAAACGCAACATGCAATAATTTCAACGATTTTACTGAGTTATAGTTCATACAAGAAATCAGTCATTTGAAATAAATTCATTAGGCCATAATCTAAAGATTTCACATGACTGGGCAGGGGTGCAGCCATGGGAGGGCATAGGCCCACCCAATTGGGAGCCAGGCCCAGCCAATCAAAATTAGTGTTACCCCACAAAAGAGCTTTATTACAGAGAAAAATACTCCTCAGTTTCATCAGCTGTCCGGGTGACTGGTCGCAGACGATCTTGGAGGTGAAGAAGACGGATGTGGAGGTCCTGGGCTGGCGTGGTTACACGTGGTCTCCGGTTGAGGCGAGTTAGACGTACTGCCAAATTCTCAAAAACAACGTTGGATGCGGCTTATGGTAGAGAAATGAACATTAAATTCTCTGGCAACAGCTCTGGGAGACATTCCTGCAGTCAGCATGCCAATTGCACGCTCCCTCAACTTGAGACATTTGTGGTATTGTGTTGTGTGACAAAACTGCACATTTTAGAGTAGCCTTTTATTGTCCCAAGCAGAAGGTGGACCTGTCTAATGATCATGATATTTAATCAGCTTCTTGATATGCCACACCTTTTTTATATTTTTTACATTTTATTTCACCATTATTTAACCAGGTAGGCCAGTTGAGAACAAGTTCTCATTTACAACTGCGACCTGGCCAAGATAAAGCAAAGCAGTGTGACAAAAACAACAACACAGAGTTACACATGGGATAAACAGACGTACAGTCAATAAGACAATAGAAACATATATGTACAGTGTGTGCAAATGTAGTCAGGTTAGGGAAGTAAGGTAATAAATAGGCCATAGTGGCGAAATAATTACAATTTAGCATTAACATTGGAGTGATTGATGTGCAAGTAGAGATACTGGGGTGCAAAAGAGCAAAAAAATAAATAACAATATGGGGATGAGGTAGTTGGGTGTGCTATTTACAGATGGGCAGTGTAAAGGTACAGTGAGCTGCTCTGACAGCTGATGCTTAAAGTTCAAGAGGGAGATATAAGACTCCAGCTTCAGTGATTTAAAAAAAAATGGTTCCAGTCATTGGCAGCAGAGAACTGGAAGGAAAGGTGGCCAAAGGAAGTGTTTGGCTTTGGGGATGACCAGTGAAATATACCTGCTGGAACCTGTGCTACGGGTGGGTGTTGCTATGGTGACCAGTGAGCTGAGATAAGGCGGGGCTTTACCTAGCAAAGACTTATAGATGACCTGGAGCCAGTGGGTTTGGCAACAAATATGTAGTGATGGCCAGCCAACAAGAGCATACAGGTCGCAATGGTGGGTAGTACAGTTGGTGTCGGAAGTTTACATACACCTTACCCAAATACATTTAAACTCAGTTTTTCACAATTCCTGACATTTAATCCTAGTACAAATTCCCTGTTTTAGGTCAGTTAGGATCACCACTTTATTTTAAGAATGTGAAATGTCAGAATAATAGTAAAGAGTGATTTATTTCAGCTTTTATTTATTTCATCACATTCCCAGTGGGTCAGAAGTTTACATACATACCCAACTAAATTGTTTAACTTGGGTCAAACGTTTTGGGTAGCCTTCCACAAGCTTCCCACAATACAGTGAGGGAAAAAAGTATTTGATCCCCTGCTGATTTTGTACGTTTGCCCACTGACAAAGAAATGATCAGTCTATCATTTTAATGGTAGGTTTATTTAAACAGTGAGAGACAGAATAACAACAACAAAAAATCCAGAAAAACGCATGTCAAAAATGTTAGAAATTGATTTGCATTTTAATGAGGGAAATAAGTATTTGACCCCCTCTCAATCAGAAAGATTTCTGGCTCCCAGGTGTCTTTTATACAGGTAACGAGCTGAGATTAAGAGCACACTCTTAAAGGGAGTGCTCCTAATCTCAGTTTGTTACCTGTATAAAAGACACCTGTCCACAGAAGCAATCAATCAGATTCCAAATGGCCAAGACCAAAGAGCTCTCCAAGGATGTCAGGGACAAGATTGTAGGCCTACACAAGGCTGGAATGGGCTACAAGACCATCGCCAAGCAGCTTGGTGAGAAGGTGACAACAGTTGGTGCGATTATTCGCAAATGGAAGAAACACAAAAGAACTGTCAATCTCCCTCGGCCTGGGGCTCCATGCAAGATCTCACCTCGTGGAGTTGCAATGATCATGAGAACGGTGAGGGCCTTTGTTACTTCTAGGTTGGACTACTGCAATGCTCTACTTTCCGGCTACCCGGATAAAGCACTAAATAAACTTCAGTTAGTGCTAAATACGGCTGCTAGAATCCTGACTAGAACCCAAAAATGTGATCATAATACTCCAGTGCTAGCCTCCCTACACTGGCTTCCTGTTAAGGCAAGGGCTGATTTCAAGGTTTTACTGCTAACCTACAAAGCATTACATGGGCTTGCTCCTACCTATCTTTCCGATTTGGTCCTGCCGTACACACCTACACGTACGCTACGGTCACAAGACGCGGGCCTCCTAATTGTTCCTAGAATTTCTAAGCAAACAGCTGGAGGCAGGGCTTTCTCCTATAGAGCTCCATTTTTATGGAATAGTCTGCCTACCCATGTGAGAGACGCAGACTCAGTCTCAACCTTTAAGTCTTTACTGAAGACATATCTCTTCAGTAGGTCCTATGATTAAGTGTAGTCTGGCCCAGGGGTGTGAAGGTGAACGGAAAGGCTGGAGCAACGAACCTCCCTTGCTGTCTCTGCCTGGCCGGTTTCCCCTCTTTCCACTGGGATTCTCTGCCTCTACCCCTATTACGGGGGCTGAGTCACTGACTTACTGGTGTTCTTCCATGCCGTCCCTGGGAGGGGTGCGTCACTTGAGTGGGTTGAGTCACTGACGTGGTCTTCCTGTCTGGGTTGGCGCCCCCCCTTGGGCTGTACCGGAGATCTTTGTGGGCTATACTCGGCCTTGTCCCGGGATGGTATGTTGGTGGTTGGAGATATCCCTCCAGTGGTGTGGAGGCTGTGCTTTGGCAAAGTGGGTGGGGTTATATACTACCTGTTTGGCCCTGTCCGGGGGTTTCATCGGATGGGGCCACAGTGTCTCCTGACCCCTCCTGTCTCAGCCTCCAGTATTTATGCTGCAGTAGTTTGTGTCGGGGGGCTAGGGTCAGTCTGTCACATCTGGAGTATTTCTCTTGTCTTTTCCGGTGTCCAGTGTGAATTTAAATATGCTCTCTCTAATTCTCTCTTTCTTTCTTTCTTTCTTTCTTTCTTTCTTTCTTTCTTTCTTTCTCTCTCTCGGAGGACCTGAGCCCTAGGACCATTTCACCTGGCCGTGCTGCTGCTCCAGTTCCAACTGTTCTGCCTGCAGCTATGGAACCCTGACCTGTTCACCGGACGTGCTACCTGTCCCAGACCTGCTGGAACCCTGACCTATTCACCGGACGTGCTACCTGTCCCAGACCTGCTGTTTTCAACTCTCTAGAGACAGCAGGAGCGGTAGAGATACACTCAAAGATCGGCTATGAAAAAGCCAACTGACACTTGTGTTACTGACTTGTTGCACCCTCGACAACTACTATGATTATTATTATTTGACAATGCTGGTCATTTATGAACATTTGAACATCTAGGCCATGTCCTGTTATAATCTCCACCCGGCACAGCCAGAAAAGGACTGGCCACCCCTCATAGCCTGGTTCCTCTCTAGGTTTCTTCCTAGGTTTTGGCCTTTCTAGGGAGTTTTTCCTAGCCACCGTGCTTCTACACCTGCATTGCTTGCTGTTTGGGGTTTTAGGCTGGGTTTCTGTACAGCACTTTGAGATATCAGCTGATGTAAGAAGGGCTATATAAATACATTTGATTTGAATCAGCCCAGAACTACACGGGAGGATCTTGTCAATGATCTCAAGGCAGCTGGGACCATAGTCACCAAGAAAACAATTGGTAACACACTACGCCGTGAAGGACTGAAATCTTGCAGCGCCCGCAAGGTCCCCCTGCTCAAGAAAGCACATATACATGCCCGTCTGAAGTTTGCCAATGAACATCTGAATGATTCAGAGGACAACTGGGTGAAAGTGTTGTGGTCAGATGAGACCAAAATGGAGCTCTTTGGCATCAACTCAACTCATCGTGTTTGGAGGAGGAATGCTGCCTATGACCCCAAGAACACCATCCCCACCGTCAAACATGGAGGTGGAAACATGCTTTGGGGGTGGCTCAAGAAGAAGCACATTAAGGTCCTGGAGTGGCCTAGCCAGTCTCCAGACCTTAATCCCATAGAAAATCTGTGGAGGGAGCTGAAAGTTCGAGTTGCCAAGCGTCAGCCTCGAAACCTTAATGACTTGGAGAAGATCTGCAAAGAGGAGTAGGACAAAATCCCTCCTGAGATGTGTGCAAACCTGGTGGCCAACTACAAGAAACGTCTGACCTCTGTGATTGCCAACAAGGGTTTTGCCACCAAGTACTAAGTCATGTTTTGCAGAGGGGTCAAATACTTATTTCCCTAATTAAAATGTAAATCATTTTATAACTTTGTTGTTGTTATTCTTTCTCTCACTGTTCAAATAAACCTACCATTAAAATTATAGACTGATCATTTCTTTGTCAGTGGGAAAACGTACAAAATCAGCAGGGGATCAAATACTTTTTTCTCTCACTGTAGTTGGGTGAATGTTGTCCCATTCCTCCTGACAGAGCTAGTGTAACTGAGTCAGGTTTGTAGGCCTCCTTGTTCTATAGGATTGAGGTCAGGGCTTTGTGATGGCCACTCCAATACCTTGACTTTGTTGTCCTTAACCTCTCTTGGGTAGGGGGCAGTATTTTCACGGCCGGATGAAAAACGTACCCAAATTAACCTGTTAGGGCTAGGGGGCAGTATTTACACGGCCGGATAAAAAACGTACCCGATTTAATCTGGTTACTACTCCTGCCCAGTAACTAGAATATGCATATAATTATTGGCTTTGGATAGAAAACACCCTAAAGTTTCTAAAACTGTTTGAATGGTGTCTGTGAGTATAACAGAACTCATATGGCAGGCAAAAACCTGAGAAGATTTCATGCTGGAAGTGGCCTGTCTGACAAGGTGTTGTTCTTCTTGCCTCTGTTTATTGAAGACTGAGGATCTTTGCTGTAACGTGACACTTCCTACGGCTCCCATAGGCTCTCAGAGCCCGGGAAAAAGCTGAACGATATCGAGGCAGCCTCTGGCTGAAACACATTATCGCCTTTGACAAGTGGCCGATCAGAGGACAATGGGCTTAGGCGCGTGCCCGAGTCGACCCCGTGCTTTATTTTCTTTCGTCTGTTTACCTAATTGCAGATTCCCGGTCGGAATATTATCGCTTTTTTACGAGAAAAATGGCATAAAAATTGATTTTAAACAGCGGTTGACATGCTTCGAAGTACGGTGATGGAATATTTAGAATTTTTTTGTCACTAAATGCGCCGTGTGCGTGACCCTTATTTACCATTCGGATAGTGTCTTGAACGCACGAACAAAACGCCGCTGTTGGAACATAACTATGGATTATTTGGGACCAAACCAACATTTGTTATTGAAGTAGAAGTCCTGGGAGTGCATTCTGACGAAGAACACCAAAGGTAATCAAACTTTTCTAATAGTAAATCGGAGTTTGGTGAAGGCTAAACTTGCTGGGTGTCTAAATAGCTAGCCTTGTGATGCCGGGCTATCTACTGAGAATATTGCAAAATGTGCTTTCACCAAAAAGCTATTTTAAAATCGGACATATCGAGTGCATAGAGGAGTTCTGTATCTATAATTCTTAAAATAATTGTTATGCTTTTTGTGAACGTTTATCGTGAGTAATTTAGTAAATTGTTAGTAAATTCGCCGGAAGATTGCGGGGGTATGCTAGTTCTTAACGTCACATGCTAATGTAAAAAGCTGTTTTTTGATATAAATATGAACTTGATTGAACAAAACATGCATGTATTGTATAACATAATGTCCTAGGGTTGTCATCTGATGAAGATCATCAAAGGTTAGTGCTGCATTTAGCTGTCTTCTGGGTTTATGTGACATTATATGCTAGCTTGAAAAATGGGTGTCTGATTATTTCTGGCTGGGTACTCTGCTGACATAATCTAATGTTTTGCTTTCATTGTAAAGCCTTTTTGAAATCGGACAGTGTGGTTAGATTAACGAGAGTCTTGTCTTTAAAATGCTGTAAAATAGTCATATGTTTGAGAAATTGAAGTAATAGCATTTCTAAGGTATTTGAATAACGCGCCACAGGATTCCACTGGCTGTTACGTAGGTGGGACGATTTCGTCCCGCCGGCCCTAGAGAGGTTAAACGGCCTACTACTTGGGCCCAGGAACTAGAATATGCATATTAGATTTGGATAGAAAACACTCTGAAGTTTCTAAAACTGTTTGAATGATGTCTGTGAGTATAACAGAACTCATATGGCAGGCAAAAACCTGAGAAAAATCCAACCAGGAAGTGGGAAATCTGGTTCTTGTAGTCTTTTCAAGTCATTGCCTATCTAACACACAGTGACTTAGGGTTCATTTTGCACTTCCTAAGGCTTCCACTAGATGTCAACAGTCTTTAGAACCTAGTTTCAGACTTTTGCAGTGAACAGAGAGCGAACAAGAAGGCCAGGAAGTTGGTGACTCAGAAAATGACATGAGTTTTGTGGCGCACATTCACGTGATGAGGTATCTGTGTTCCAAAACGTTTTTTCAAGACATTGAAATCGTCCGGTTGGAATATTATTGAAGTTTTATGTTAAAAAGGCCCTAAAGATTGATGCTATACAACGTTTGACATGTTTCAACGAACGTAAATATAATTTTGGGCGCGCTTCCTACATTTGGAGTAGCTTACTGAACGCGCAAACAACAAGGAGGTATTTGGACATTAAATTATGGACTTTATCGAACAAAACAACATTTATTGTGGACCTGGGATTCCTGAAAATGCCTTCTGATGAAGATCATCAAAGGTAAGTGAATATTTATAATGCTATTTATGATTTTAGATTACTCCAAAATGGCGGGTATCTGTATTGCCTGGTGTATGTTTCTGAGCGCCATAGTCAGATTACTGCAAAGTGTTCTTTCCCCGTGAAGCTTTTTTGAAATCTGTCACAGCGGTTGCATAAAGGAGAGGGTTATCTATAATTCTTTGAATAACAGTTTAATATTTTATCAACGTTTATGATGAGTATTTTTGTAAATTGTTGTGCTGATTCACCGGCAGTATTGGAGGCAAAATATTTTCTGAACATCACGCGCCAATGTAAAATGCTGTTTTTGGATATAAATATTAACTTTATCGAATAAAACATACATGTATTGTCTAACATTGAGTCCTAGGAGTGTCATCTGATGAAGATCGTCAAAGGTTAGTGCTTAATTTTAGCTGAATTTCTGGTATTTGTGACCCCTCTTCTGCTTGGAAAATGGCTATGTAGTTTTTCTTGTGTTGTACCTGTCCTAACATAATCTAACTTTATGCTTTCACCGCAAAGCCTTTTTGAAATCGGACAATGTGGTTACATTAAGGAGAAGTGTACTTTTAAAATGGTGTAAAATAGTCGTATGTTTGAGAACTTTGAATTATGACATTTTGTTGTTTCGAATTTGGCGCTCTGCGTCCCACCTGCCCAAGAGAGGTTAAGCCATTTTGCCACAACTTTGGAAGTATGCTTGGGGTCATTGTCCATTTGGAAGACTCATTTGCGACCAAGCTTTAACTTCCTGACTGATGTCTTGATGTTGCTTCAATATATCCACATAATTTTCCTCCCTCATGATGCCATCTATTTTGTGAAGTGCACCAGTCCCTCCTGCATCAAAGCACCCCCACAACATGATGCTGCCACCCCCGTGCTCCACGGTTGGTATGGTGTTCTTCGGCTTGCAAGCGTCCCCCTTTTTCCTCCAAACATAACGATGGTTATTATGGCCAAACAGTTCTATTTTTGTTTCATTAAACCAGAGTACATTTCTCCAAAAAGTACGATCTTTGTCTCCTTAAGCAGTTGCAAACCGTAGTCTGGCTCTTTTATGGCGGTTTTGGAGCAGTGGCTTCTTCCTTGCTGAGCGGCCTTTCAGGTTATGTCGATATAGGACTCATTTTACTGTGGATATAGATACTTTTGTACCTGTTTCCTCCAGCATCTTTAAAAAAAAAGTTTTATTTCAACTTTATTTAACCAGGTATGCTAGTTGAGAACAAGTTCTCATTTACAACTGTGACCTGGCCAAGATAAAGCAAAGCAGCTCAACACAAACATAAACACAGAGTTACACATGGAATAAACAAGCATACAGTCAATAATACAGTAGAAAAAAGTATATATACAGTGGGTGCAAGTGAGGTAAGATAAGGGAGGTAAGGCAATAAAATAGGCCATAGTGGCGAGGTAATTACGATATGGCAATTAAACACTGGAGTGATAGATGTGCAGAAGATGAATGTGCAAGTAGAGATACTGGGGTGCAAAGGAGCAAAATAAATAAATAAATACAGTGTGGGGATGAGGTAGTTGGATGGGCAATTTACAGATGGGCTATGTACAGGTGCAATGATCTGCGAGCTGCTTTGACAGCTGGTGCTTGAAGTTAGTGAGGGAGATAAGAGTCTCCAGCTTCAGTGATTTTTGCAGTTCGTTCCAGTCATTGGCAGCAGAGAACTGGAAGGAAAGGCGGCCAAAGCAGGAATTGGCTTTGGGGGTGACCAGTGAAATATACCTGCTGGAGCGCGTGCTGCGGGTGGGTGCTGCTATGGTTACCAGTGAACTGAGATAAGGTGGGGCTTTACCTAGCAAAGACTTATAGATGACCTGGAGCCAGTGGGTTTGGCGACGAGTATGAAGCGAGGGCCAGCCAACGAGAGCGTACAGGTCGCAGTGGTGGGTAGTATATGGGGCTTTGGTGACAAAACGGATGGCACTGTGATAGACTGCATCCAATTTGTTGAGTAGAGTGTTGGAGGCTATTTTGTAAATGACATCGCCGAAGTCGAGGATCGGTAGGATAGTCAGTTTTACGAGGGTATGTTTGGCAGCATGAGTGAAGGATGCTTTGTTGTGAAATAGGAAGCCGATTCTAGATTTAATTTTGGATTAGAGATGCTTTATGTGGGTCTGGAAGAAGAATTTACAGTCTAACCAGACACCTAAGTATTTGTAGTTGTCCACATATTCAAGGTCAGAACCGTCCAGCGTAGTGATGCTGGACGGGCGGGTGCGGGCAGCGATCGGTTGAAGAACATGCATTTAGTTTTACTTGCATTTAAGAGCAGTTGGAGGCAACGGAAGGAGAGTTGTATGGCATTGAAGCTCGTCTGGAGGTTAGCTAGCACAGTGTCCAAAGAAGGGCCAGAAGTATACAGAGTGCTGTCGTCTGCGTAGAGGTGGATTAGAGAATCACCAGCAGCAAGAGCGACATCATTGATGTATACAGAGAAGAGAGTCGGCCCGAGAATTGAGCCCTGTGGCACCCCCACAGAGACTGCCAGAGGTCTGGACAACAGGCCCTCCAATTTGACACACTGAACTCTATCAGAGTAGTTTGTGAACCAGGTGAGGCAGTCATTTGAGAAACAAAGGCTGTTGAGTTTGCCGATAAGAATGTGGTGATTGACAGAGTCGAAAGCCTTGGCCAGGTCGATGAATACGGCTGCACAGTATTGTCTCTTATCGATGGCAGTTATGATATCGTTTTGGACCTTGAGCGTGGCTGAGGTGCACCCATGACCAGCTCGGAAGCCAGATTGCATAGCGGAGAAGGTACGGTGGGATTCGAAATGGTTGGTGATCTGTTTGTTAACTTGGCTTTCGAAGACCTTAGAAAGGCAGGGTAGGATAGATATAGGTCTGTAGCAGTTTGGGTCTAGAGTGTCTCCCCATTTGAAGAGGGGGATGACCCCGGCAGCTTTCCAATCTTTGGGGAATTCAGACGATATGAAATAGGGGTTGCAACAATTTCGGCAGATAATTTTAGAAAGAGAGGGTCCAGATTGTCTAGCCCGGCTGATTTGTAGGGATCCAGATTTTGCAGCTCTTTCAGAACATTAGCTGTCTGGATTTGGGCGAAGGAGAAATGGGGGAGGCTTAGGCGAGTTGCTTTAGGGGGTGCAGGGCAGTTGACCGGGGTAGGGGCAGCCAGGTGGAAAGCATTGCCAGCCGTAGAAAAATGCTTATTGAAATTCTCAATTATCGTGGATTTATCGGTGGTGACAGTGGTTCCTAGCCTCAGTGCAGTGGGCAGCTGGGAGGAGGTGCTCTTATTCTCCATGGACTACAGTGTCCCAGAACTTTTTTGAGTTTGTGCTACAGGATGCAAATTTCTGCTTGAAAAAGCTAGCCTAACTGCTTGTGTATATTGGTTCCTAACTTTCCTGAAAAATTGCATATCACGGGGGCTATTTGATGATAATGCAGTACGCCACAGGATGTTTTGTGCTGGTCAAGGGCAGTCAGGTCTGGAGTGAACCAAGGGCTATATCTGTTCCTGGTTCTACACTTTTTGAATGGGCATGCTTATTGAAGATGGTGAGGAAGGTACTTTTGAAGAATAACCAGGCATCCTCTACTGACGGGATGAGGTCAATATCCTTCCAGGATACCCTGGCCAGGTTGATTAGAAAGGCCTGCTCACTGAAGTGTTTTGGGGAGCGTTTGACAGTGATGAGGGGTGGTCGTTTGACCGCGGACCCATCACGCATGCAGGCAATGAGGCAGTGATTGCTGAGATCCTGGTTGAAGACAGCAGAGGTGTATTTAGAGGTCAAGTTGGTCAGGATGATATCTAAGAGGGTGCCCATGGTTACGGATTTAGGTTTGTACCTGGTAGGTTCCTTAATAATTTGTGTGAGATTGAGGGCATCTAGCTTAGATTGTAGGACGGCCGGGGTGTTAAGCATATCCCAGTTTAGGTCCCCTAACAGTGTGAACTCTGAAGATAGATGGGGGGGCAATCTATTCACATATGGTGTCCAGGGCACAGCTGGGGTCTATAACAAGCGGCAACGGTGATAGACTTGTTTCTGGAAAGGTGGATTTTTAAAAGTAGATGCTCGAATTGTTTGGGCACAGACCTGGAAAGTATGACATAACTCTGCAGGCTATCTCTGCAGTAGATTGCAACTCCGCCCTCTTCAGCATTTCTATCTTGTCGGAAGATGTTATAGTTAGGGATGGAAATTTCAGGATTTTTGGTGGCCTTCCTAAGCCATGATTCAGACACGGCTAGGACATCACAGTTGGCAGAGTGTGCTAAAGTAGTGAATAAAACAAACTTAGGGAGGAGGCTTCTAATGTTAACATGCATGAAACCAAGGCTTTTACAGTTACAGAAGTCAACAAATGAGAGTGCCTGGGGAATGGGAGTGGTGCTGGGGGCTGCAGGGCCTGGGTTAACCTCTACATCACCAGAGGAACAGAGGAGGAGGAGGAGCAGGATCAGGGTACGGCTAAAGGCTATAAGAACTGGTCGTCTAGTGCGTTCGCAACAGAGAGTAAAAGGAGCAGATTTCTTGGCGCGGAAGAATAGATTCAAGGCATAATGTACAGACAAGGGTATGGTAGGATGTGAGTACAGTGGAGATAAACCTAGGCATTGAGTGACGATGAGAGAGGTTTTGTCTCTAGAGGCACCATTTAAGCCAGGTGAGCTCACCGCATGTGTGGGGGGTGTAACAAAAGCGCTATCTAAGGCATTTTGGGCAAGGCTAGGGGCTCTACAGTGAAATAAGACAATAATCACTAACCAAAACTGCAGAGAAGGCGTATTGACATTAGGGAGAGGCATGTGTAGCCGAGTGATCATAGGGTCCAATGAGTAGCACTAGATGAGTCAGGGAGCCAATTCCGTAGTCGCTGCTACGCTAGGCGAGCTGGAGACACAGCGATTCAGACAGCTAGCGGGCCGGCGCTAGCAGATGGGCATTCGGCGACATCGCAACGGAAGAGCCTGTTGAAACCACCTCGGACGGTTATGTCGGCAGACCAGTCGTGATGGATCGGCGGATCGCCAGGCCAGTTGGCAAAAAAGGTATTGTAGCCCAAGAATTGGCTGGTGGACCTCTTTGGCTAGCTGGGAGATGGGCCTAGCTCCAGGCTAGCTCCAGGCTAACTGGTGCTTGCTTCGGGACAGAGACGTTAGCCAGGAGTAGCCACTCGGATAGCAGCTAGCTAGCTGTGATGATCCGGTGTAAAGGTTCAGAGCTCGCGGTAGGAATCCGGAGATGTGGTAGAGAAAAAGCAGTCCGATATGCTCTGGGTTGATATCGCGCTGTGCAGACTGGCAGGAATTGACCGGGTTGAGGCTGGCTGATGTCAGAGTTAACGGTGAGGATCGCTAGCACTGGCTAACTAACAAAATATATACGAAGAAAATGATATATACATGGGACTGGATGGGACAAGACAAAAACACACGTCCAACTGCTACGCCATCAAGCCAGCTAAAGGTGAAGACCGCTAGCCGTGGCTAACAGTGACTACATGGTAGTAGCTAGTTAGCTGGCTAGCTTCTGATGGTGGTTCCAGTTATAACGTATAAAAATATCAGATCCATACCACATTGGGTGAGGCGGGTTGCAGGAAAGTATATTTAGATTGTAGGTGGAAAGTGAGATTAAAATATATACAAAAAAAACGATGAAAACCGACTATTTACATGGGACAAGACAAACACACGTCCGACTGCTACGCCATCTTGTCAACCACCTGTCAGGTGGATGGATTATCTTGGCAAAGGAGAAATGCTTACTTGGATGAAAACAAATTTGTGCACAACAGAGAGAAGCTGTTTGTGCATATCGAACATTTCTGGGACATTTTATTTCAGTTCATGAAACATGGGACCAACACTTTACATGTTGTGTTTATCTATTTTTTCAGCATAAATCAAATCCATGATGAGAATAATCAGATGAACTGATACCAGACACGGACCTGGTGGCGTAGCAGGAAGATTGGAGTACCATGAACCAAGAGGTTGAGTTCAAATCCCAGGTGAGGACATGTTGAATAATAATGACCGTATAAATGAATATGTACAATCTAATCATACATTTTAAATGCACTGTTTGTGACTATTCCTAATCTTGCCAATAGACAAAGAGCTATGAATGGATTAGTGGTTCACTAATCATGGCCTTGATTGGCTAGACAACAATAACAAGACGTGATGTATAATATATTTTTCTTTGGCCACAAATGTTCCTGCAAAGTTCCCATGAATCATTTCTAGAACATTAATATCTTATGTTCTGAGAACAAGGCAACCATGTTCTGTGTGTGTTTGGTGGGACATTGATGGAATATTCTCCTAATCCACAGAAAACTAGACACATTAATGTTCTTGCAATGTTCCCATGAAACGTATCTAGAACATTCATATCTTAAGTTCTGAGAACATAGTAACCATATTCAGGGTAAGTTCTATTTGACATTAAAGGGATACTTCGGAATTTTGGCAATGAGGCCCTTTATGAACTTGTGGATACCATTTTTATGTCTCTGCGTGCAGTTTGAAGGAAGTTGCTAACCAGCACTAGCACAATTGCTAACTATTGTTAGCGCAATGACTGGAAGTCACTACGGGCCTTAAGCTTGAATTGGTCATCAAAAAGAAAGGAGGACCAAGGCACTCTTCATATAAAAACTCAGACTTGTTTCGGCTGCATGCCCTTCATCAGGGAGTTTTTAAACTTTGTTTCCATTTAACATGCCATACAAATAAAGGCATTTTAAATAATTATATGAAGAGTACATACAAAACACAATTAAGATGTTTAACAATTAGGCACATCAAGAGGTACAATAATTTCACCATTGATTGGAAAGTGTCGCTCACAATAAGTATGGACCATTCTACCTTTTTTTGGCTGTCAGTTCTCTCAATGTATGACTTCAGTCCTGTAAATGTTTTAAAATGAGGCTCCCCTAATCTCCCTAGCCCAAAAAGCCTCTGACTGCACTGCACCCCTGATGGGACAATTACCTATAAAAACAAACAAACTGGTGGTGTGTGCCAGTCCCAGACTAGGATGATGGATGAGAGAATGGAGAGAAGAGAGCGAGGGGGAGGTCTCTGTGGTCTTACAAAACAGAGATGTACAATGACTGCTGAGAGGCTAGTGCTGGGTTGTCACGCATTCACCACAAACGGTGGGAAAGGAAAACAGAACCAACTCCAAACAGTTTGTGGTGGAGATCAGAGAGGGTGAAAATAATGTTGTTCAGTCTAATAAAATACACATAAGAAAACAGTATGCCTCAAGAAAAAAAACATCTCTTTCCTGTGTGGGAGTAGGTATCTAGTAATACAGGCAGGCAGGTTGAAGTTATCTTATACAATCTCGCCCTGCTTCAGCACTACTGAAGGCTAGAATACTTTTCATTACATAGTACAGGGCTCCCGAGTGGCACAAGACACTGTATCTCAGTACAAGAGGTGTCACTGCAGTACCTGGTTCGAATCCAGGCTGCATCACATCCGGCCGTGATTGGGAATCCCATAGGGCGGTGTACAATTGGCCCAGCGTTGTCCGGGTTTGGGCGGGGTAGACCGTCATTGTAAATAAGAATTTGTTCTTAACTGACTTGCCTAGTTAAATAAAAAACAGGAAGGCCAAGCTAGATAAATCAGTTGTGAGTTACACTCAATACTGTGTAAGGAGAGATATGCTATCTATCATTTGGATAAATTGACTGACTCGATGATTTATACACTGTGCCTGCACTGTGCAATCATAGAGATATTTCTGAACTGAGCATGGTCCAGTGTAAATCATGTAGGCAACCTGACACTGCAGGTTATTACAGCAATGTACAGTAAAATAATGTATTTTAAGTACAGCAGACAGCCATGACATTGATGAAATACACTCGTGTGAACTTTGACATTCCTCCTCTTGGTGTGTCTACAGTGTATATCTAACCAGGAATAATCAACAGCTTTGCCCTCTTGTTGACATCTCAGTCAACTTCATATTGAACAGGAGCCAAAATAACTTTGTTAGAATCACATTTCCCCAGATCCGCATCCCGGCCCTATGATACTCGCTACACAATGGACATCATTCTCTTTCCCCACTGTTATCCTGATCTGATCTATGTGATTAGGGTTCTACCCCAAAACAAGGCCAGTGTGAGAAACCATCACAAGACCAGGAAGCAGCTCCTTTGGTCGGCCCCTGCTCTCCCCTCTCCTCCCCTGCAGTAGGCTCTGGACCTAATTAGGCATCTTAGAGTAATTAAACTAAACAGAGCTTTCACGCTCCACTCCTCTCATTCATCACGCTCTACTCAAGCACAGAGCCATCCTACTGTACTGTATGTACACAGGCAGAGAGAGCAGCACTACGGCCTTAAAGTGGAGGAAGTAGACCAGTGACCAGTAACTTGACTTACTAAGAGTTTAAATACTTGTCTCTTGCACACCACATCATGTCCTCTTATATGCTTTACGGGGCTTCATAGGTTAATGTTAAGGTGAACATGTGTCTTGTTGGACTATTCCGAATTAAAGAGCCTCTGCTTTAACAAACCAGAGTTTAGCCTTGGGATAGGGAAGAAGTTAAGATCTGCTTGAGTCACCGAGGATGATGCAATATGAAACAACATCCCATGCTGCTGTTGACATTGGGATTGAGCAGTATAGGATATAAGAGAGGAGGGGACTAACTTCAATCCCCCTTCCTAAATCTCCTTATTTCAGAGCCATGAATCCATGGGTCTTTTAACATCTGCATATCGACATGATCTTGACCTGAGCGGAAGAGTTAAGTGACTGACTTTAAATCACTTCCTCAAAAGATGGCAAGTTTTGAGTCATGTACATGGTTTCTGGGTAGCGTCATCGTAAAGGTGATTTCACTGTGAATGGTGTTACTTGGCAAACAGTAATATACTGTAATGTAGAGCAGACTGCAAGACACCTTTCTACTTACCGATGACAATGAGGGTATAGTTGATGTTAACACTGCCGAAGCCATTGGTGGCTTTGCAGACGTAGGTTCCAGCATCCTCGGCCTCCACCTCCTTGATCTTCAGGCCCAGGCGGAGGATGCGGAAGCGGATCCAGCCGCTGTGGATGTTGCGGCCGTCCTTGGTCCACATGATGAGGGGTGGAGGGTCTCCCTCCACAGGGCATGGTAGCTTGATGGAACTCCCCAGGCGTACTGGCTGTCTGTGGGCCACCCTCTCAGACACCCACGGAGGACCTGGAGCAACACACAAATTGAGTTGAACCATATGTATGTTCAACAACAGTCTTCATTTAATCTAGACATATAATACAGACTACATTGATATACATCAATAAACCACATATTACTATAACTCATTTCTAATTTGAACTGATTTGATACCAATTGATCTCTGACTTGGGCTGTATTGAATTAAGCAAAAACCCTTGAATGCTTTTTGGGAAGACGTGGGGGCTTATTCATTACCCCTTCTTTCGTCTGATTACCGAGAGATGTTGAAACCAGATTGTAATAATTGGACTAGCCTTGTCATCCATTACAGACAGAGTTGGAGGCTCTGGCTCTGGTTGTGTGTAGCGTGCGGGAGATCAAAGCGCAACGGAGAGGGCAGGGCCACTGTGGGGTGGACAGCAGCCCCGCTCCCTGCTCCTAATTGGCTCGGGTTGGCCTCCTCTGATCTGGTGAAGTGGAGCTGGCTCAGACAACCTGTGATAGTAAAGTTACTTAGGAAGCCTGCACAATTCACTGAGACAGCTTAAAGCAGCAGTAGTGCTGAACCGGACCACAACATAACAGAGAGAAACTGAGCACAGTGAAACAACAGAAATTAGCAGATGAGTAGAGTAAAAAATGTGGAGAATGCAACGTAATTTAACAAAACAGTTACTGCTCTTAAAATTAGCACTTGGCGTAGTCTGTCTTTCAATACAAATGGTCAGTCTGGTAGCAGTAAAACCTTTGGGAAGGCAGAATAAACAAGACCTCTCTCAACACACACTCAGTCACATTCCAACAGTGCATTTCAAACATATGGTAAACAAGCAGTTCATTATAGAGATGGGGGTGTATAGGGAAGGGGGCTGCAGATAACTCCATCTGGGCCTTTATTGGTCACGTTGCTAACAGATGTGGCTCAACTCAACAGCAGGTAAAGGATCTGGAACCCTGGGCTGCCTGGGGGTAGTAACCCTTCGGGGAGGTGGACTTCAGGGTCTGTTCATTGTAATGGTAACAGACCACTCACAAGTTGTGTGTACCATTTTTGTTAAACTGCATTATCAACACACTAATCTACTAGACTGCATAAAGTGGACAGTCAAAGGGTGAGTGTACGTTATCCTTTCACTCCACTCTGACTGCTCCATGAGAGAAGGTGAACCCTATGCTATGTTAAATCAGTCTTACACACGCACACAGACGTACTCCCAGATACGCACGTGGAGTGCACAGGCTCTGTCGTCCTCTCTGGTCTTCCTGTTCTGCAGCATGCACAGGAAATTGTAAGTGTCACTGTTTACGTCTGTGGGGAGAACGTGACCACAATCTTTTTGGGGTTTTCAGCCGGCCCATATCTCACTCCTCTGCTACCATGAGAGTAGAACAGAGGGACTCAGTGTTCACTCCTCCTCAACAGCCTATCTGCTCAGAACCACAGAGAGAGCGAGAGAGAGGTCACAGCACGGAGGAAATACCCACTGCCTAGCCTGAGTCTCAGCTTCACTAATTCATAAAGCTAATGAGTGGTTATCTAATGCAATCAACTGCTTCTAAATGTACAATGACAACAGAGAAGCGACCTTCTACCACAGATTAAATAAACGACTAATTTCTATCAACTAACCAGGCCTATAGCAAACTGTCAAAATGCACTACTTCAGCATTATCAGAACAAAGCCTTAGGGGTCAAGTTTTTCTAACCCCACATTCTCTTTCTTCTGTATCATGAGAATGATCTTTTGGAGAAATGTTATTTTCAAAGAGCGCATTGTTTATGCAAGAAGAAGAACAAAGTATTTCTTTAGTGTTGTTAAAGAACTGAAAGCACTCACAAACACTTTTTTTCCCCGCGAATAAACACTTTGGCTTAATAAACTAGAAGAGGGCTTGGCAGCCACACCAAGTGTGTGGAATGTTTAAAAGCCTTTTGATGTGCTTTGAAAAACAAGACATGAAGAGGTGCTGAAAGTCAAGGCCACCGTCTGTATAACGTAATAAGTGTTTGTGCTGTATGAATGACCACCATCCTCTCCTCAACAGAAATACTTCTCCTCCTCCTCTATCTCAAGGACAGGTTCTTTTAAAAGTGTAGCTGAAATGAAGCCTCAGATTAAATGCTTAGAGACAGAGACCCTCCCTGTGAAGTAAATACTCAATAGGTCCATTGCAGTGACATCAGTTTGTAACTCTGTTACACACTTAGATTCAGTTTGTTCTTCTACATGATCTATGACACACCGCATACTTCAATCTACTCTAAGAAAGTCTGTTCATGTCAGTGGAGGAACCCTGTTACTAAACAGTGGGATGACAAATGGAACTCTGGAAGATTTACATCAAACGGGTCAGCACTTGAGTGTTTACACAACTGGTTTGCGTTATTAGCATCCCTGTAAATGGAAAGCGATACATATGACCGCATGCATGAGCTTTCCCGTGTTTCCCTAATGGTGAAGGGCCTTATTTTAGCCGAGCTCTGCGTTTAAATGGAATCTTTCATGGTGAGGAAGAGGAGGTCTGGCGACTCACAGAATTAGCTCTGTTTTTCTTTGCTCAATTTGGTGATGGATTATTTTAAGAGAAAGCGGCACATTAAACAAGAGGCATTCTTGTGATTCAGGCTAAATATATCTCTGGTTTCATTAACTGTTTGGAGGGGTTAAGCAACTGTTGATTCAACATGAGGACAGAGCTAGAGAGAAACAGAGCAGGGAATCAGAGAATGAGAAAGAAAGAGGGGAACACACAAGCAGACTGTATTAGTCTGCCAGGCTTCAGTGATGTTCAGATGGGCTGGCAGCTCTTCCCTCCTTTCTGCTTTCTTCTTCAAAACACCTGTGGATATGTAATGATGTGTACATGCATTTTTTCCTCTCTACGAGTGCTTTGGTCTTTCTAGTCATCGCAAACAGGTCAATAAAGGAATGACTCCATTGCTGACAGACATTAGAATAGAGAACACCTGGGTCTCAAGAAACCGCACTGGGTGATGCATGCAATACAGTAAACACCACACTTACAGAGCATTCAGAAAGTATTCTAACCCTTTTCCACATTTTGTTACATTACAGCCTTATTCTAAAATCTATTGAATTGTTTTTTTTCCTTCATCAATCTACACACAATACCCCATAACGACAAAGCAAAAAGATATATATTTTTTGTTGCTAATTTATAATAAAAAAATGAAATATCACATTTACTTAAGTATTCAGACCCTTTACTCAGTACTTTGTTGAAGCTCCTTTGGCAGCGATTACAGCCTCGAGTCTTCTTGGGTATGACGCTACAAGCTTGGCACACTTGTATTTGGGGAGTTTCTCCCATTCTTCTCTGCAGATCCTCTCAAGCTCTATCAGGTTGGATGGGGAGCAATGCTGCACAGGTCTCTCCAGAGATGTTTGATTGGGTTCAAGTCCGGGCTCTGGCTGGGCCACTCAAGGACATTCAGAAACTTGTCCCAAGCCACTCCTGCGTTATCTTGGCTGTGTGCTTAGGGTCATTGTCCTGTTGGAAGGTGAACCTTAGCCACAGTCTGAGGTCCTGAGTGCACTTGAGCAAGTTTTCATCAAGGATCTCTTTGTACTTTGCGCCGTTCATCTTTGCCTTGATCCTGACTAGTCTCCCAGTCCCTGCCACTGAAAAACATCCCCACAGCATGATGCTGCCACCACCATGCTTCACCGTAGGGACGGTGCCAGGTTTCCTCCAGACGTGACACTTGGCATTCAGGCCAAAGAGTTCAATCTTGGATTCATCAGACCAGAGAATCTTGTTCCTCATGGTCTGAGAGTTATTTTAGTGCCTTTTGGCAAACTCCAAGAGGGCTGTCATGTGCCTTTTACTGAGGAATGGATTCTGTCTGGCCACTCTATCCCAAAGGCCTGATTAGTAGAGTGCTGCAGAGATGGTTGTCCTTCTGGAAGATTCTCCCATCTCCACAGAGGAACTCTACAGCTCTGTCAGAGTGACCATCGGGTTCTTGGTTACCTCCCTGTCCAATGCCCTTCTCTCCTGATTGCTCAGTTTGGCCGAGTGGCCAGCTCTAGGAAGAATCTTGGTGATTACAAACTTCTTTCATTTATGAATGAGGGACGCCACTGTGTTCTGGGGGACCTTCAATGCCGCAAAAAATGTTGGTACCCTTCCCCAGATCTGTGCCTGGAAACAATTCTCTCTGAGCTCTACGGACATTTCTTTGGTTTTTGCTCTGGTATGCACTGTCAACTGTGGGACCTTATCCTTATATAGACAGGTTTGTGCCTTTCCAAATCATGTCCAATCAATTTAATTTACTACAGGTGGACTCCAATCAAATTGTATAAACATCTCAAGGATGATCAATGGAAACAGGATGCACCTGAGCGAAATTTCAAGTCTCATAGCAAAGGGTCTGAATACTTATATAAATAAGGTATTTCTGTCTTAGTTATTTTATACATTTGCAAACATTTCTAAAAAACAGTTTTTGCTTTGTCATTATAGGGTATTGTGTGTAAATTGCTGAGGAAAATGTTTTATTTAATCCATTTTAGAATAAGGCAGTAACGTAACAAATGTGGAAAAAGTCAAGGGGTCTGAATACTTTCTGAAGGCAATGTAGTTGTACCACACTAACACCATGGCTACACAGGTCACGCGTGTGCATGCGCCATCGTGCGCATGTTGATTTTGTCTATCCCCATCATAGACTTAGACATCGCATCAGTGTATCTGTCCCATTATGGTGTCTGTGAGAGCACGGGCAGCACAATTGAGGCCATCTCCATTTTGAAGTAGTCAATTTTCTTCTTCTATTAGAAGAAAATTGTTGGCAAACAAATTGAAAGGGTGCATATAATATGGTGATTTTAATCAAAATAAGTAGTGAGTCACAAACAAAAGAGGTGTTGTGCAAATACAGAATGCAACTTCCAAATAAAAATCAGTCTGTAAATATGCCATTATAGTTTAACAAACTATATGTCATGATCCAAAAGCAAATTAGTCACAAATGATGATTTGCAAATTAACGCAATACAGTTTTTTTCTGATTAATGCAGCATATTTTACAAACATATTTTCTACTTTGCAAACACAACAGTGGTCAAATATGTTTTCGTGAATATGACTGATTAACTCTTGTGACCTGCCTCTTACATATTTATGACTTGTATTACATTTGTGAGTTGACTCGCATTTTTGAGTTGCTCCACATATTTGTGAGTTGCGTTTTACAGATCAGTTGTGCAAATGTAATATACAGAATCTAGACTAGGACATCTTCAGTTCTCATAAAAATAAGATAAAAATGAATATATTACAATAACTTGAAAATGCATTTGTTTTGGTATCCTAGCTTCCTTTCTTCTTTTCATATCTTAATTCCCTCCTTTCCTAGCTTGCTTTCCTTGATCCCTTTTGCTTCCTTTCCTCCCCTTCTTTGCTTTCCTAGCTCTCTTTCCTCCTATCCTTTCTTAACTCAATTTTCTTTCCTCCTAGCCTAGCTTCCTTTCCTCCATTCCTTGCACCCTTTCATTCCTAGCTTCCTTTCCTCTCATCCTTTCCTTGCTCCCTTTCTTTCCATGACTTTCTCTTCTCTATTCTTTCCTCTCTATTCTTTCCTCCCTTTCCTTCCCCGGCTTCCTCTCCTCCTTTCCTATTTCCCTTTCTTTTCCACCTTTCCTAGCTCCCTTTCATCCTATCCATTTCTAGCTCCCTTCCCTAGATTCCTTTCCTTGGTTTTTCCTATCTTCTATTCCTTATTTCCTAGCTGTCTTTCCTCCTCTTCTTTCCTAACTATGTTTTCATTCCTCCTATCCTAACTTCCTTTCCTCCTCTAGCTTCCTTTCATCTCCTTTTCTCATTTTCTAGCTTTCTTTCCTAATTTCATTGTTCCCTTTCATTCCCTAACTTCCTTTCCTAGTTTACTTTCCTTTCCTCCTTTCCTACATTCCTGTCCTTTCTGTTGTTCCTTCCTTTTCTCCCCTTATTTTCTTTCCTAGCTCCCTTTCCTCCAATCCTTTCCTAGCTACATTTAATTTCCTCCTTTCTTAGCTTCCTTTCCTTGGTATTTCCCCATCTTCCATTCCTCTTTTCCTAGCTTCCTAGCTTCCTTTCCTTGATCCCTTTCCTTCCCTCCTTTGCTATGCTAGCTCCTATTCTAACTCTCTTTCCTTTCTTCCTATCATGGCTTCCTATCCTTCTTTCCTTGCTCCCTTTCCTCTCCTCCTTTCCTATATACCTTTCATCCTTTCCTAGCTTCCTTTCCTCCTTTCCTTATGCTATTTCCTTCCCTAACTTCCTTTCCTTGATCCCTTTCCTTCTTTCCCAGCTTCCTTTCCTCCTACTACAGTAGTGACTTTGGGAATTGTATACTACTACTATTACAGTCAACATAACAGTAGCAGCAAATCAGGGGCCCTATGGTAGTGTCCACCCTAGGATTGGAAGGGTGGGGGTTCGATCCCTGGTCGAGTCATACCAACCAAAGACTTTTGATCTGATGCCTGGCTTTTTGGCACTCAGTATTAAAGGGGAAGTTCACCAATTTGTACATGTAGATTTGTTTTCACTCTTTCTGTGATTGTAGTTGATCCCCAAAACCTTTTTTTAAATATTTTGTTTAATTATAGGGAAAATTGGTAGACACATTTTGCTGAGTGATCACTTGCCATTGTCTACAATGCATTATGAAAATGTGTTTAAAGCATGTAAAATAAAATGCTCCAAAACTCTCCAAACCAACTCATACCATCATGAATTATTATTTTTATTTTCCACTGAAGTTAGGGAAAGAAAGTAAACAAGGAAATGAAGACAGCTAGGAAATGAGGAAAGGAAAGGAAACTAGGAAATTAAAAGAAGTTAAGGAAAGAAAGGGACGAAGGAAATGTTGAAATAAAGCTAGAAAGGGACCTAGAAAAGGAGGAGAGGAAAGATAGTTAGGAAAGGTTAGGAGGAAAGAGAGCTAGAAAAGCAAAGGAGGAGAGGAAAAGAAGGAAAATTATCAAGGAAGGGAAGCTAGGAAAGAAGGAATGGAAGATAGGATAGACCAATGAATAGAAGCTAGGAAAGGGAGATAGGAGGAAAGGGAGCTAGGAAAGAAGGAAAGGAGGAAAGGGAAGCAATGATGATATAGATGTTCTTCCTCTTTGTTTTTATGTTTTATTATCTCGCTGCGATAGTGTGTTCAAACATGTTGGATCTTGCCTAGCCATCTTGTCTCAAGAGGACCACAATGGAAATAAGTCCCAGACTTTATTGTGTGTTATCCTTGATGATTTTACTCACTTGTTATTGAAAATGGTCAAATTAATAAACTAAACAACAACAAAAATAGGAAAGGAATAGAAGAGAGGAAGCCAGGGAAGGAAAGGGAGCAAGAAAAGGATGAGAGGAAAGGAAGCTAGGAAGGAAAGGGAGTAAGGAATGGATGAGAGGAAAGGAAGCTAGGAAGGAAAGGGAGTAAGGAATGGATGAAAGGAAGCTAGGCTAGAAGGAAAGGTAAGGGAGTTAGAAAAGGCGGGAGGAAAGGAAGCAAAAGGGATCAAGGAAACCAAGCTAGGAAAGGAGGGAATTAAGACAGGATACCAAACCAGATGCATTTCTAAAAGTTATTGTAATATATTAATTTATATCTTATTTTTATGAGAACTGAGTATGTCCTAATCTAGATTATGTATATTAAATCTGCACAAACTGATCTGTAAAATGCAACTCACAAAATACGCGAGACAGGGTTTCCATTAGGAAAATGTGGCGCCAGACAACGTGACCGGGAAGATTTTAATTTACTGGTCATTTAAGAAATCTACTGGACATATATGCATTGGTGGTAACACTTTACTTGACACCCAGTCATAACCATTTCATAATATGTTATAACAGTTGACATAACATGTCGTAACCAGTTATAATATGGTCATTACACTGTCATGACATTGAGTTATTTTATGGCTGGTAATGACACCTACATAACAGTGTTAAAAAGAAAACTACCACAGTAGTTATTTTATGGCTGGTTATGACACCTAGCCTACATAACAGTGTCGAAACCCACAAAACCTACCACACAAGGCATGTACCTGATAGGCCTATCTGGCCTATGATGGTCATAATGCTTCTTGACAGTCCCATAAAGTGTATATTCTACAAGTTATTAATAAATGGGGTAAAAAAAAAAACATGATTGTAAAGAATTCATTACAACAATGAACCAAGGATTAAAGAAACACATTTTCAAATAAAAGGAAACTTCTCCGCATGGAAACAAAACGAATTTGAATAAAAGTGGGTTTTGACACTCTTATGTAGGTGTCATAACCAGCCATAAACTGATGCAAAACATGTGGTGTACACAGGTGTAAAAATATGACAGTGTTATGACCATATTATGACAGGTTATGAGAAGTTATGTCAGCTGTATGACCATGTCATAATGTGTTATGACACTGGGTGTCAAGTAAAGTGTTACGCATTAGGTGTGTAACTCATTAGGGCGTCCTCCCGCGGTGCTCAGAATGACAGAAAGCACATTTAGATTATGGTAATTAATCTTAACAAAACATGCAACTCCTGTAATGAAGCAGTCAATAAAATGTCATTTTCAAACATTTGCCAAAATGAAATTTGCGGGAAAAAGGGAAAACACCATTCTAAACAGCGCACCTGATGCAAGCAGTATATGAAAGAGATGAAAATATCCTTTAGAAACTTAGAAAGAGGGTGAATCTAAAGATGCAACAACTAGGATGGGTTGCAAATATGACTAGGATTGTGCATTTGGCTTCTGGACAACGAAAGAAAGTTGATATGAAAACCAGTAGAACAGAAGAAAAATGGAGAATGAGAAAGTCTTTCATAGAAAGTCTTTCATAGGCAGCGCGCGTGGCAAAAGCCCTAGCTAATTATTGAGTTGCGACTGTCAGTGAAAAACATCTAAAATATGTGTGAAGGTAATGTGTCTTGAGTATCATTTAAAATGTTGAGACAATTAGAAGGGAGGTGTGTGTAGCGAAGACAGGGGCGAAAATCTGATATCAACTTTGGAGGGGACAATTACATGACATTTTCTCAAGAGCAATTCCTGAGGGGGACACCAAAAGTAGTGCTGTAACACATAGCCTACATTGTAATATGGTAAATGTATATTGAGGAACCAAAGAAATAAGGTGTTTGCCGTACTCCTAACTGCCGGTACCCAAAACTACACAACTAATCACAACAGCAATACCATTGCCTTTAACAAATCTTAGTTCAGTCACCAGTTTAAGTTGAGAGTGGGGGTATCCATGGCATTTTCCAATTATGTTCCTATTTTACAAGTAAAAAAATTGAGAACCTTTCATAATGTTGCCAAACAAAGACTCAACAAACTTACCTGAGACTCCCTGTCTCTGCCAGTCTGTCCCTGCATATCTGTCCCCAACTCTGCTGTCTGTGTGCCATCTGTTGCCTGCTCTGCCTAATGACATCATTGTGAAACATTTCCATTAGAATTTCATTTCTTTCTTATGAACATTTTATCAACTAGTCTTTGAGATATTAGGCTACTAGGGTTCTTACTTTGCGTTTTGGTGTACTGAAAAATACTCTGATGTCCGTCTTTTATTTTTCTGCCATTTTTCTACCTGGCTGGCTGGCTACACACACACACAGTGTGTAGGTTATTTACAGTAGGAGATGGGCTTCTGTCATCTTATCTTTTATCATTCTATTTGGGCTTCGATCTAAAAGGTAGCTAGCAAATGTGAAACGGATTAAAGTGACAAGAGTTGACAGCTGTATGAGTTCACCATTTACACAACATATGCTGCAACCTTTTGTAATTGTAATAGTTTGTTTCATATTGGCTGGCTTCCAACAATAGCTGAATTTGCAAAGCTAGCGAGCACCAATTCCGTTTCAGTGGTGTTACCCGGGTTAAATAAAGGTGAAATAAAATAAATAAATAAAAGTTCCCTTGCGACAATTTAGCTTTTGCAACGAGACCATTAAATATATTTAAGACAATGGTAGAAGAGAGTGTAGTTCTGTTCAGTTTGTACTTCAGTTTATCGCTAATCTTATCACAGGGACTTTGAAGCACTAACTTACATCATCTGCATGCTGATCTTGGAATAAATTGACGATAGCAAAGATTCCATCTTTGACGAGGCCACATAAATGGAATAGGTACTAGCTAGCTTAATAGTTCATATTTGCGCGCTAGCTCTGCATATTCAGCTAGTGTGTGTGCGCGATTGACTGGATTAACCTCACGTCAGTTACGTTCATTGAGTGCCTTTCAGACAGTAGACACGACCCCTCTGTTACCTTGCCAACTAAGGAACTGGCAGTGGATCAAACCATTGTGAGGCAAAGGGTGGGGGGGTCGCAATCTTTTGAAACTTAAAAACGTGCTATTAAGTGTCTATAATCAGCACAATTGCTTTCATTGCGTATTATTAATATTATTTAAATTACATAGTTATGTTTCAGTGATATATTGGGGGGGACAAATCATATTTTTCCCAGGATGGCGGGGTCGTGTCCCCCCCGGGATTTCCGCTCCTGAGCGAAGATAGTCTATAGGCGCGTCTCTCTCCAGAATGCATGTGCTCAGCTCTCCAGAATCCACTCAGATGTCTCCTGCCAATTCTCCCGTTTTCGGTGTTTCATGTGAATTGTTTGCCCTTTGATTGTTTATTTTGATCAATTCCCAGTCATGTATGTCACCAGTTGTAAATGTACCGTCAATCCCCATAATTTGGTTACATTCATTTAAAAACATTTTTTTTAACCTTTATTTAATAACTAGGCAAGTCAGTTAAGAACAAATTCTTATTTACAATGACGCCTAGGTGCAGAAAGACAGATTTGTAGCTCGTCAGCTTGGGGATTCGAACTTGCAACCATCCTTTCGGTTACTACTCCAACGCTCTAACCACTAGGCTACGCTGTCACCCCAAGAATGCATTGTTAATGCATTGTATTACTAATTAGGCCTACAGTCATTTACCATTCTCATTCTTGGAGTGGAAACGTTGTTTACAACCTGCTACACGTGTGAGAAACAAATGTTGATTTATATCATAACCATCATTTACCAGTTGTCAATTTGTTCATTGTCTTTTATTAGGAGTGCTCCATGTGAGCAATGAGCATGGGTCTGGTTTCTCTGTCTTGTTAATGTTGAGCGAGTGCACGCTCCTGAGCATTAATAGAAGTAGCCATAGCCGCGGGCAGAAACCCTCTAAAAAAGCAGAATAAAAAATAAAAAATCATAAAACAAAATATATTCTTTTGTTGAAAGAAATATTTTTCCACAAAAGTAGTGCACTGTGCCGTTACTAGTATTATCAGAGTGATATAGACGTCTGTAGCACGAGCAAAATAAATCATCCAGTATCTGCTTTGGCGAAAAAGGTAGTTGTATAATTAAGAACAGCACAGTATCTTGCAGGATTCAATAGTAGGGATTGTAAGGGTTGTTGCCCTGTCCCTTTCTCTGCAATTGTCATTCTAATGAATCCAGAAAGAACAAAACCCTGTCTTCAAACATTCACATCAGAAGGTGAAAAGTTATGAGCAAAGACACAAAACATCCACATCAAATTAAATATGTTTCATGACCAAGCAACCACTTTTTGTGCAGTAGTAATTTACCATCCTTACAAACAACTTCATGGAAATGTACATTACTGTATTGTACATAGGCTGGTCATCTAGGTTTGTACCTGTAGACTTTCTATCAGCATAAAAACACACAATACAGTAATTTAGTACATTGAGACATCAAGTGGTTTGTGATGATGTGATGTGTCTCAGTTGGCACAGCATGGAGCTTGTAAAGCTAGGCTTGTGGGTTCGATTCCCACGGGGGACCAGTGCAGAAAAAGTATGAACATGTAAGTTGCTCTGGATAAGACAGGAAACTCTGAGGGCCTGGAATAGGCTAGTTGATACAATGTTCCAAGTTCGCTAGAGACAGCTTCATGTCAGATCCAGTTGATTGATTACATACAATGTTGCATTTCACAAGTGATAGCTTAAGTCAAGACAGATAGAAAGGTAGGCAGACAGGCTGAGTAGAGAGATGCATATGATTGAAAGAACTAGCATTTTCATCAGTATCATTGTGTTTACTTGATATCTACCTACACAAATAGCTAGCTAGAACAAAGTGTTAATAAGATAAAAAATCATTAAAAAGATTTAAAAGCAATACAAATAAAAGTTGTCCAGTAGGCATCTATTTTAATTAGTTGACAATGGTAGTTTTCTAGGCCAACGGCTGCATTGGCCAATGATCATGGTGCATCAATGTGTCCATATGGCAGAGGCTGGTGCTCTCACATTAGTTGAATTTTAACTTTGATATTTTTATCATTTTAATTCAGATTTGTAGGATTAACCACGTGACAATGATTTTGAGAAACGAAAACGTTATTATTTAAATGAAAGTGTTCCACAAAAATGCACATATGAAAATCAAAGGCAAGGATACATTGTATGCTTCCCCAAACTTGAAACTCATGTGCTGCCTATTTAGTTTTATAAAATAATTGCCTCCAACTTTCTATGGTCTTATTTTCAAGCAAGGTAAGACATGCTTCATAATATGAAGTAAAACATTCAGGCTTCAAACAATCAAGTATGTTTTCAAATGACATACTGCCTCCAGCACACATTGTAAAGTGGTGGGTGACGGCTGGTAGCACAGGTTTTTCTCACTGTCAATTTGGCCAGCAACAATTGTATTTATCTGCTTTTCATTTTATGGGTAACCCTGACCAAGGCCACTCACAAACATGTGGAGCAACTCACAAATGTAAAGCAAGTCACAAATATGTAAAATGCAGGTCACAAACGTAATCTGAGGAGTCACAAATGTTGTTATATTCACAAAAACATATTTGACCACTGTTGTGTTTCCAAAGTAGGAAATATGTTTGTAAAATGTGCTGTGTTAACCAGAAAAAAACTCTTGCATTTATTTGCTAATCATTTGTTTTTGTTAAAGATTACTCATTTGTTTTTGGATCATGAAGTATGTTTGTGAAACTATATGAGCAACAAAACCGACGTGTGCAGAACTATGGGGCAAAACAGATTGGTGAACTTAGATTTTTGAAAACATGTAAACTATATTTAGTCTCTGAATGTTTATTGAAAACATAAATACATTTGCACAATGAGCTCTTGTTGTCTCTCAAATACGTCATTACAGTTGTTGGTTCACTAGATAACGAATTGTAGACATATTAGCATAGACATGACATGAGTCAAAACCCCTCAAAACAAGACATGGTATCAATAACATTATAAACTGGGGGGATCGAGCCGTCAATGCTGATTGGCTGACAGCCGTGGTATATCAGACCATATACCACGGGTATGACAGAACATTTGTTTTTACTGCTCTAATTACGTTGGTAACCAGTTTATAATAGCAATAAGGCACCTCGGGGGTTTGGGATATGTGGTCAATAAACCACGGCTAAGGTCTGTGTCCAGGCACTCCGAGTTGCGCATAAGAACAGCCCTTAGCCGTGGTATATTGACCATATACCACACCCCCTCGGGCCTTATTGCTTAAATATACAACTAGCTGAAATGAGACACCTATGATTCCCTCTTGTCATTGTTGCTAGCTATTTGACCGTTCAGAATCATAACACCCCACGGCCTTCATCATCGATGCTTTCGCATAATTGTCATGATGTTGTCAGCCAACCCGTCTATAGGAAGTCCCACCCAGTTGACTTCTTGAAAATGGTCCTCAACGGCGCAGCCCATGCTAAACCGGCGCAGCCCATGCTAAACCGGCGCAGCCCATGCTAAACCGGCGCAGCCCATGCTAAACCGGCGCAGCCCATGCTAAACCGGCGCAGCCCATGCTAAAACGGCGCAGCCCATGCTAAAACGGCGCAGCCCATGCTAAACCGGCGCAGCCCATGCTAAAACGGCGCAGCCCATGCTAAACCGGCGCAGCCCATGCTAAACCGGCGCAGCCCATGCTAAACCGGCGCAGCCCATGCTAAACCGGCGCAGCCCATGCTAAACCGGCGCAGCCCATGCTAAAACCGGCGCAGCCCATGCTAAAACGGCGCAGCCCATGCTAAAACGGCGCAGCCCATGCTAAAACGGCGCAGCCCATGCTAAACCGGCGCAGCCCATGCCTAAAACGGCGCAGCCCATGCTAAACCGGCGCAAGCCCATGCTAACACGGCGCAGCCCATGCTAAACCGGCGCAGCCCATGCTAAACCGGCGCAGCCCATGCTAAACCGGCGCAGCCCATGCTAAAACGGCGCAGCCCATGCTAAACCGGCGCAGCCCATGCTAAACCGGCGCAGCCCATGCTAAACCGGCGCAGCCCATGCTAAACCGGCGCAAGCCCATGCTAAACCGGCGCAGCCCATGCTAAAACGCGCAGCCCATGCTAAACCGGCGCAGCCCATGCTAAAACGGCGCAGCCCATGCTAAAACGGCGCAGCCCATGCTAAAACCGGCGCAGCCCATGCTAAACCGGCGCAGCCCATGCTAAACCGCGCGCCATGCCGCAGCCCATGCTAAACCGGCGCAGCCCATGCTAAACCGGCGCAGCCCATGCTAACCGGCGCAGCCCATGCTAAACCGGCGCAG
The DNA here is from genome assembly GCF_901001165.1 of Salmo trutta. Taxonomy (NCBI): domain Eukaryota; kingdom Metazoa; phylum Chordata; class Actinopteri; order Salmoniformes; family Salmonidae; genus Salmo; species Salmo trutta. Next base: position 18,081,222 of record NC_042989.1, read on the forward strand.
CCATGCTAAAACGGCGCAGCCCATGCTAAAACGGCGCAGCCATGCTAAACCGGCGCAGCCCATGCTAAAACGGCGCAGCCCATGCTAAACCGGCGCAGCCCATGCTAAACCGGCGCAGCCCATGCTAAACCGGCGCAGCCCATGCTAAACCGGCGCAGCCCATGCTAAACCGGCGCAGCCCATGCTAAAACGGCGCAGCCCATGCTAAACCGGCGCAGCCCATGCTAAACCGGCGCAGCCCATGCTAAACCGGCGCAGCCCATGCTAAAACGGCGCAGCCCATGCTAAACCGGCGCAGCCCATGCTAAACCGGCGCAGCCCATGCTAAACCGGCGCAGCCCATGCTAAACCGGCGCAGCCCATGCTAAACCGGCGCAGCCCATGCTAAAACAGGCCTTTGAAACTAGAGTCCGACTAGAGTCCTCCGTCTATCTCTATGATCCCCACCAGACTCGATCATGACACCCAGGTTAAAATACAAAAAAACTGTGAGCCAACTATCTTCATTTGGGGACAGCTCTAAACACACATGAAACATTCATGAATTAAGCTAGATAGCTGTTGCTAGCAGTTTGCCCTGGGAGATTAACATTGATTGGGTTGTTATTTTACCTGATCACGCATATATGGTCCCCTTTTTAGCTGGTTCTTTGTAGAATTTTGACCCGGATCATATAAATATCATGTGTTTCTCTACTTCTGACGATTAATTCACAGATAAAAAGGGAAACCTAGTTAGTTATCCTTATATCTCTCTTCATTTTTCAAACAACCACGTGAGTTTGTATCTTCCTGATATGCAATAGGGGACTTGTGGAGCTTCTCAAATTGAACCAAGTTCTATTTTAGCGCTTGGCTATGCAGATGCTAGTTCATGCACGCTAGCAGTGTGGGGGAAATTATTGAATATCATCTATGTGTACATTTATTTTGAAGACTCGCGTGGCCGGTGTGGTTTGCATGTAACTCACCCACTCATAAAAGTATTTGCTCTCCATCTCACCAGAGAACCCATGTTTTCTCTCATTTCTAACAGTCCCATGCCAAAACCATGAACCATTGACAGATTTGGATGAGATCAAATATTTTGGCTCTAGCAAGACATTGTTCAGTAACACTGATCCAGCTTTACTCTCACCAATCCTAGCTTTAACCATTTGAAAGTAGCAAACCACTCTTGTTCTGGATCAGTGCAACTTCTTGTCCCACCAGTGAGAGGGAAGTCCTCAGTACTGCTTGTCTGTTTCCTTAGTGAAGCGTACCAGTCTCCAGACAGACGCAGGCATCAGTCTTTTATGAGTGGGTGAGTTACAGAAGGAAATCAGTGTTTAATGGAACCTGTAGTTCCAGGGAAACATCATCCTCCTGTCCATCTCTTAAAACCTTAGGCAAACTTTAATATTTCAACAAACAGAATGGATGGCAAAAGAGAACCAGTGGGATAAGTATGTTACCCACAAATAGTCTGTCAAAGCCAACCAAAACAGGAGGAGAAAGAAAGGTGGATGTGAAAGAAAAAAATACATGAAAACAAGAAACCGAACCCAGGACCAGAGACTTTACTTGAGACTTGAGAGGTTGAGTAGAGAGGGAAGGTGAGGCAGTCAACATGGCATGGGGAGTGTGTGAAAGACCATAGCTTCTGTTCTGAGACCACTGCTGCGCCGGGCTATACATTTCACAAACACAGATAACAATCACTCTGAGAAAGAGCCATCCTGGCGACTCAAGAATAGAGGCGGGGGAGGGGGACAGCGATAGGGTAAAAGTGGGAGGACAGAGGGAGAGAGGGTGCTCTGACAGCAGTTGGGCAGCGGAGGGTAAAGAATGCTGTCTTTTCTTACCACCTCAGACGTCCTGCCCAACAACTTCACCTCGTCTGGTAATCAATACCTTTTATTTTCTCCTCTTGCCTTTCCAATCAATAGATAAGAGCAGGGTAAGACCAGACCAGACCAGGGGGGACAATGAGGCTTTCTTTGGCACCATCTGATGTGGGCTGAATAGCCATGGCTACAGTGGTGGGAATGGCAAGAGAGTAAGAGCTATTGGGTGACATGAGACCATGGAGAGAAAGCGCAAAAGAGAGAAAGAGGGAGGCAGTGAACAAGAGGGATGGAGAAAGAATGAGATGCTCCTGCCAATCTATGTTTCCAATGTTAATTAATTGAAATATAACTGCTGCCACTTCAAAGCAGAGAGGAAGCTGGTTTTGACAGTGATTACGACAAACACCAGTGGATCTGCCTCCGCTTCCTCTCCTAATGGCCCCATGCAGAACAATGAGCTCCTGCAGGCTCCATCAAATGAACAGGAAGAAAGGCAGAAATTACTCATAAAGTGTCATAAAGCTTCTGGAAACGTCTCCATCACGCGGTCTACCCCTAACAGCCCCTACTGTGGAGCCTTTGAACTCTGAGCTGCTATATTTCATTAGGCTTGAATACCTTCTACCAGCCCAGCTCCTGCTGAGGGAAGAGAGCGTGTGTGTATGTATGCTGGAGTCTGTGCTGCAACAACCACAGGACCAAGAACATCATAATCGCATATCCACTATGTCATCCTCTCTGAGTGACTGTAGAAATTCTGGAGAACCGTGTATCAATACAAATAATTGGTGCTATATAGCATTTAACTGGTTAATTTGAATAAAGCAAGCGTTGAGTGCCGGAACAAATTTAAATGCCAACCCCTTTGCACATTACCACACGTTGCTGTTGTACTGAAGATCTGTAATGTAACATAGAGCACATTTGTTCATGGACATTGGTTTGCTGCTCCTCTGAGTGTGTGTAAAGGCCTCGTCTGTCATGCAGCCTTATCTCACTCCATTAGGCCACGGCATGGTGCACACACAGGAGCAGAGAGCGCTTAGGGGCACTAATCAGGAGAGAGGGAAGGAGGGAGGGAGCGGAAGGGAGGGGGATAAGGGCAAGAGATGGGTAAAGATAGGAAGAGAATGGAGGGCAGTGATATATAGGGTCACAGATGGGGAGTTAAAGAGGGAGAAAGGAAGAGAAAGTTAGAAAGAGAGGAGCAGGGTGAAGGTTAAAGCAAGAGAGAGGTTGATTTAGAGGGTGGCAGAGAGTAGAGGCAAAGACTACAGTGAGGCCTCCTTTAACACACAGCTTGTAGGGACTCGGTAGAGGAGATTTGGAGGGAGTGAAGGGGATTAGGAGGGTCCAGGCGGCAGTAACCAGGAATCTCAACAATCTCACACCCTGCTCCCCGCACCCTACCCTGATCTGGGCTCAGCCTGGATTGGTCTGGGCATATGACGCAACAAAACCTAAAAACCTTTTCTCTCTCTCTGCTCTTGCTTGTATGGGGGGACAGTAGAGGGAATATGTGCACCTGTTTCTTGCTATCCTTATCATACGATTGGAGAGAAGTGAAGCACATACAGTAGAATGAATGTGGACACGCACACACAGTTTTGGAGGCAATATAGAGTCATTCATTTGCACGTCAGTCTGTCTACTTCACATACTGTACCACAGTGGGTTAAAGATTAAACCACTCACTAGATTAGGGTTTAACTAATACTCCTTCCTCCTCAGAAATCAGTCTGCCTTCTCTCTTCCCTTCGCTAGCTACAGGGGTCTGTATTCTCTGGTGCTTCATGGGCCCTGACAGTCAACAGTGAGGGTGTCTCCGTCTGTGTACTCTACCACTCCTTGCACCCCCCTCCTCCTCCTCTCCTCTGCTGCATTCCAACGTGGATCTCAAGCATGGCCAACACTATTTAATCTGCAGTCAACTGATTGGGCCTGTTGGTTAGGTCATAGTCCTCCTGCTTTATCATCAAGTCAACTTCCCGAGAGCCATATAGAGATAAAGATCTGTATACATGACTCTGTGCTTCGCTAACTACTAGAAGACTACAAGTTCACTGACCACTAAGCATTAGGCCAACAGCAGCACCAGCAGTGTGTATCTGAGTCTGTATCTGAGGTCAGAGGGGGCCCAGAGAGGATCTGTGTGTGGTGACCCATACTGTACCCTGTCTCTGTCTGTGTGCCCCTCCATTACCCATACTGTACCCTGTCTCTGTCTGTGTGCCCCTCCATTACCCATACTGTACCCTGTCTCTGTCTGTGTGCCCCTCCATTACCCATACTGTACCCTGTCTCTGTCTGTGTGCCCCTCCATTACCCATACTGTACCCTGTCTGTGTGCCCCTCCATTACCCATACTGTACCCTGTCTGTATGCCCCTCCATTACCCATACTGTACCCTGTCTCTGTCTGTGTGCCCCTCCATTACCCATACTGTACCCTGTCTCTGTCTGTGTGCCCCTCCATTACCCATACTGTACCCTGTCTGTATGCCCCTCCATTACCCATACTGTACCCTGTCTCTGTCTGTGTGCCCCTCCATTACCCATACTGTACCCTGTCTGTGTGCCCCTCCATTACCCATACTGTACCCTGTCTGTATGCCCCTCCATTACCCATACTGTCCCCTGTCTCTGTCTGTGTGCCCCTCCATTACCCATACTGTACCCTGTCTCTGTCTGTGTGCCCCTCCATTACCCATACTGTACCCTGTCTCTGTCTGTGTGCCCCTCCATTACCCATACTGTACCCTGTCTCTGTCTGTGTGCCCCTCCATTACCCATACTGTACCCTGTCTGTATGCCCCTCCATTACCCATACTGTACCCTGTCTCTGTCTGTGTGCCCCTCCATTACCCATACTGTACCCTGTCTGTGTGCCCCTCCATTACCCATACTGTACCCTGTCTCTGTCTGTGTGCCCCTCCATTACCCATACTGTACCCTGTCTCTGTGCCCCTTCATTACCCATACTGTACCCTGTCTCTGTCTGTGTGCCCCTCCATTACCCATACTGTACCCTGTCTGTATGCCCCTCCATTACCCATACTGTACCCTGTCTCTGTGCCCCTCCATTACCCATACTGTCCCCTGTCTGTGTGCCCCTCCATTACCCATACTGTACCCTGTCTCTGTCTGTGTGCCCCTCCATTACCCATACTGTACCCTGTCTGTATGCCCCTCCATTACCCATACTGTACCCTGTCTCTGTCTGTGTGCCCCTCCATTACCCATACTGTCCCCTGTCTGTGTGCCCCTCCATTACCCATACTGTACCCTGTCTCTGTCTGTGTGCCCCTCCATTACCCATACTGTACCCTTTCTCTGTCTCCCTCCATTACCCATACTGTACCCTGTCTCTGTCTGTGTGCCCCTCCATTACCCATACTGTACCCTGTCTGTATGCCCCTCCATTACCCATACTGTACCCTGTCTCTGTCTGTGTGCCCCTCCATTACCCATACTGTACCCTGTCTGTATGCCCCTCCATTACCCATACTGTACCCTTTCTCTGTCTGTGTGCCCCTCCATTACCCATACTGTACCCTTTCTGTGTGCCCCGCCATTACCCATACTGTACCCTGTCTGTATGCCCCTCCATTACCCATACTGTACCCTGTCTCTGTCTGTGTGCCCCTCCATTACCCATACTGTACCCTGTCTGTATGCCCCTCCATTACCCATACTGTACCCTGTCTCTATGCCCCTCCATTACCCATACTGTACCCTGTCTCTGTCTGTGTGCCCCTCCATTACCCATACTGTACCCTGTCTCTATGCCCCTCCATTACCCATACTGTACCCTGTCTCTGTCTGTGTGCCCATCCATTACCCATACTGTACCCTGTCTCTGTCTGTGTGCCCCTCCATTACCCATACTGTACCCTGTCTGTATGCCCCTCCATTACCCATACTGTACCCGGTCTCTGTCTGTGTGCCCCTCCATTAGCTGGCCCAGCAGGAACCCTACACCACTGTTACTGTACGCTCTGAGCATCACCAAATCCTCCACATGACACACTAATGCGTTTTACACCAGGGCCTTTGTCAACCAGACCTTTTCACAGAGAGAGCCAATGACAGAATGAGATGTAGCAGCAGTGCCTGGGTAGAAAGAGACGAAACAGAGGGAGATGCTGAAGGGGAGAGAGACAGACAGACGGGGTGGGGGTGTTGGCAAAGCTCCTACTGACAGCCATGGGGCCTCTTGACAATTCAGGAATATTGTCTGAAATCAATCTGTCATTGTGGAGTTGCTGTGCCTGTCATTACCAGGAGGTACCCGGCCTTTCACAGGGACAGTGTTCCCCGCTTTACCGGTTCACCTTACAAGTCCAACCACAAAGGTCACTCCGCTTTATACATCTGTTTGCCGGTCTGTTTGTCTCTATCTCTCTCTTTATTCCTTCATTCACCAACCTCACACATGGAGTCACACAGTCCCTTTACCAAAGTGACCTGCAGACATACATTTGCAAAGTGAACATGCTATGCAAAACAGTAGCTATCTTAGATACACTGTACTGACGGACACAGAAAACACACACCAGCACAACAAAGTCAGCTATAGGTACATTTAAGCCTGGAAGGAATCCTCCAAAACATCTTTGAATCTCCATGTGTATGCTAGTCCCCCTTCCCCCACCCCAAGTGCATCCTGGCCCAAAGCTGGAGCCCAAACTCACATCCCTGTGCATGAGGAAATCAAATCAGTTTCACTACATGGTGCAGAAATTCCAGTCTGGGACAGCAGTAGCCCAACTATAAAATATGACAGATCATACTTTCAGCTTCTGAACCATTTTTACTCTCCTGTCCCCAGCCTCCTTAAGTCTTCAAGTTAAAAGTGGGGAATATTTTTCCATTCGTTGTAAACCATTAATCTATGGGCCAGTGGATCTGTGGCTCCCTTATGTATATAAAGTTCACGAAAAAAAAGTTCCTTACTTTTGGATCCTGAAAGTGATGATCGACATTGAAAATAAAGAATATCAACCCAATTACAGTAGTAGGGTGATCTTTGGCATTGTTTCAAATTCCACTCCCACAGTTTCCACCATCAGAACTCAATTTCTGACATAATACAACAACATTCCACAATTCCCAAAGGCTATCCTAAGCAATGCCTATTCCGTTTGACAGAAATAGTGCATACAGAATAGAACTTACAAATTCTATAAAATAACTCCCAAAGAAAAACAGTGAGAATTCTGAGTGAAAAGGCAGAAAGTCATGTGGGGTCTCATTGATGCCCATCACAGAGGGGGATCTTGATCAGAGCGGTGGGTTATGGTGGAGGCTGTGGAGGCCTTATTCAGCCCTCGTTATTCCAGCTATCCCTTGGCTATGCTTTCTTCAGACCCAGCCAGGCAGCGCTGTTGCCACCATAACTTTCAATCAACCTTTTAACTGCAGAACAAAAAGCATTGAAGGGGAGGCAGGGGAGAGGTTGGAGGGAAGGAGTCAGTACTGTTGGTGATTTCCAATGACTACCTCAGAGAGGAGAGAAACATTTGCAATGGATATGCCAGTGATTTGAAATTCTGTTCATTAATGATAGGAGAAAATAAAACATCAACTAAAGACGATTGTGGCAAGTTCAACATACAAGAGTACAAGATGAGCAAGATACTGTTTAAAACATCCCCTTATTCTATCATAGAGCGCCATGTGTACTTTACTTTTCTAAAGAAAGAGAGAAAGGAAATGGGCATGGAAAGGGGGAAAGAGAGGGAGGGAGACCCAAGGCCTCATCATAAATCTACACGCTAACATCTACAGGAAAACAAGACTGACAGTCTCCTGTTGAGGGGTGAGAGGAGTGGGCTTCAGATTCTCAACGTTTCGTTTGTTAAGTGACTGAGAGAACAGCTGTGAAACACGAAGGTGAGTGGGGGCTCTCGGCTGCTCTCGGCTGCTCTCCGCTGCTCAAAAGAAAATAGGAAATATAAGGGAGAGGAGTGAGCTGTGGAGGAGGAGGGGAGGGGGCCAGAGAGGCTGAAAAAGAAGAGGTTGCGCAAGACAAACACTTCCCACTGCGTAGCTGAAATGTTATTGTAAGGTCACTTGTAAGGGTCCAACTGGGCGGCCCCTAACCCCCACCTCCGCGCTCCGTCCCAACGACTACGGCCCATCTTAAAGAAAGGTTAAATAAAGGTGAAATATAAAAAATTAAAATCTCTCTGTCCAAGAGTGTAACACAGCAGCCCTGTGCTCCAGAGCTACAGGGAAATATGCAGCTGGAGCTTGGACCTCTTATTGTTTGTTATAGTGACACTATGACATACAGCTTGGAGACAGGTGGGTGCAGGATTTAAAGGTGCAATATGCAGAAATCGCTCTGCCATTTCTTGGATGATAAAATTCTAATAGTTTGTCTAATTTTCGTTTATGTAACAAAAAATAAGAAATATATTTTCCAATACCAAAAACCAAAACTTTAAAAACGGGAGGCATAGAAATAGCGCACATAGAACAAATCTACCACTTCATAGACTTGCTTTCAATGAGAATGACAGATCTATAACTCACATATCTATGTGAATTTGGTCAGGTTGCCCAAAAAGTTACATACTGCAGCTTTAAGATAAATCCCTCAATAGTTTGAATATTTATTGTTCGTCTCAAACAATCAAATCAACAACACATGCAGGTGATTACCATTTGAATGATGACACGTCAATCAGACCAGCTCTCTGGCCCATTGTAAAGGATTCTATGAGATCCTTGTGGGTTAAGTAGGGCACCATGAATCCATGTGTCTGTCTATCACCCCATTTACTCAGAGGGGACAGAGTGTGTGGCTTAAAGACACAGTCACCCGGAGCCAAGCGGCCAAACAAACTCATGATCGCTGTAGGCCTACAGAGACAAATCCTCATGACTGGCAGATTATAAACAATCCTATTCACACTTCATTCTCCTCCTTTCCATACAGCTGAGCATGACAACAGTGAATGGGAGCAGACAACGTGTAAATAGTTGAGATTCCATCAGAATGCTAATTAGAGTGCCCATTAGGCTCAGTCAAAGCTGGCAGTGTTGCTCACACAGATTATGGCCCACTAAAATAAACAACAATTGACCTCCATTATGGCTACTTATCACAGCTTCCCTCATCACCATGTACAGCCCTCTCCTCCCCTTGGGGTGAAGTCTAACACCTTCCTCTTCCAGGTCCCCTCCTAGACTTCCTCTCCCTTCCATAGATTTGCCAGGAGTTGCAGTGTGACGGTAGTAATGATAGATGCAGCTGTATTTGTTATCATAGTAAACGTAGACGCAGTGGTACCTACTAGTGGTGGAACTTTTGGAGAGGGAATAAGTGTTGCTGTATCTGGTAACTCATACTTCTAGGGTTTCTAAATTGGCTTCTGCTCCTTGGGTATCTCATTATCATGACTTCTCACAGAGCAATTGCCCCGTGCTTAATAAAACACACATACGCATACACACACACTTCTACACAAAACCCTGAGTGTAGCTCCCTCTCATAACTCTTCCTCACGCACCTCTAAATCGCAGCCCCTCAGTAAAACAATTCCCTGGTTTGCAGTACACGTATACACTAATAGACGGCAAATCACCACAGTCTACAGGGATGTAGAGTGTTTAAAATGAATTACTGCTGCCATGTCCAACCAGGGGGACGAGTGCATGTAATAATCCACCCATTGTTCTCTGCAAATGGACCCAGACTCAGTAAATAGGGGCTATTGGTGAGCCGAGAGAGGGTGGGTGGGAGTAAAGGTCAGCTCCATGCCTTGTTTTAACGACAGCACATTAACTTAATTCACTTCCTCTGGCTTTACACTGGTAATAAACGGGAGGAAATGCAGAGAGAAGGACTGGGAGAGAGAGAAGGGAGACATGTGTAAGGGGGATGGCGAGAGAGCAGTGGTTGTTGTTTGGTCATAAATTGGCTTGGGGAAGCGTAGCAGCCCGCAGAGTTCAGAGGTGGCATGTCAATCGGTCGGACAGCACTGAGTTGTGTGTGTCTGTGGGTGTTGGTGGGTTTATGATGAATCCACTCTTTTTCAGTGCTGGTACCTCATTGGCGAATCTGATAGTACGATAACACTGATTTTGTTTGTAATTTCTAAATCAAGTGTTTTCAGAGGGGACTACTCAAACACATGGCAAAGATTTTACAGTACTGCCTAGACCTCCCCCTCTCTCTCTTTCATTCTCTCACCTCTGTCCACTCTCCCTCTGTTTCTCCAGCTGGGCTCATGTGCCAGAACACCACAGTGTCATTATCTTCTGACTATTTGGGCCATATTTAAAAAAAATAAGAGGACTTTGGAGTATTTGTTTACTGGGAAACTAGCCTCATTACAGAAATCTGTCTGGGAGCCAAATGCTCTTGTGATTTTAAAGGCCCATGGCATACAATTTATCTCATAGTACCTTCTTGTTATAAAACCATGTAACTCTCCTATAAAATGTATATTTTCCAAAACAGTTGCAGAGCAGTTTGTATGCTGTAAATTTATCCAGATGGCTCAGGAGGTGTAGATGAGTTAACATTTGTCTGAAGTTGAAAACGTTCATGTCAAGCTAATATGCTGCCTGTGACATGTCGATACAGTATACTGCCTCAAAAATCACAGGCCTCTCCTACAAACAAAGTGCACACTTTTTATGGATGTCACCGCAATTCTGTTTCCAAAAGGAGACCGGTGATCATTTCAGAGTGTGTGTGTGTTGGTAAGTACTAGGGACACCTTGTATCCTCTCATTCTCACCAAGGATACAGGACACACAGCAGGTCCATATGTCCCTGCTGCTGCATTCCACAGTTACTATACCACAGTGGTCCCCAGCCCTGTCACCACATTAGAAGCTCTGCCGGGACACATTACGGAGCACCTTCTACAGCTGCTGGGGGGAATACTGGGGGGGGGGGTGTCCAATGGGGTTCAAGGAATCAGTCCTGAGCAAGTTTCATGAATCAGAGCACAAGGGAGGACTGGTCCTGGCTTGCTTAGTGAGATAAACGATCAGACTGACAGCAGCAAGCTCATTATCACTCTGTCCTTTAAGTTGGACTTAACCCAAGTTTAAAATGTAAAAGTACAGAAGGTGATCATATAACCACCAGATGAAACCACTAAACACTTCCAATATGTTATTTTGAATTGATACGTAACTCAAAGGATTATCTCATGCATCATTTCATTTGCATTTGTCAATGATGTTATCATAGCCTGTTAACTTTTACAGGGCACAGTTTTACAGCCACGACAGTCTCTACTCCTCTACAAAACCAAGTCTCTGTAATCAAAACCATTTATTTTACAGGATATCAAACGTTGACGTTGTTACTCTGGGATCACATTGTGTCATACCTGGGAGCTTGCTGCCACATCATTCCCTCTGAGGGATTATACAGTAGACTATGGGCTCTTTTCTATCAGCTTCTGGAGACTTAATTTCACCCTGCAGTCCTGTATACCTGACAATTAAAACCATCCTATAAAAGCCAAATAAATGATTTAACTTAACTAAATTACATATTAAAATGTCAGAGATGTCAGAGAGGAGCATTACTAAATATTTTTGGGGGGACTGTTCGCCAACAGTAAATATTTGTATCTGTTCTGGACCTATCTAAAATCACTTTCAGAAAGAAAGTATGAAAAACAGACTACATATTCCTATTTTTTTCTGTGATAAAATCAGTGCAGGCCACCGTGCATACAGATTAGGATGTCTCGTTTTTCTCTCTGCAGTCTGTTTCCCCTGTTGGTTTTCTCCTTCCTTTGACATCTGTAAACAGATATAATTGCCTGTCTAATCTTATTTAGCCTCCACGTCTTGTTTACTTTTGCTTTAGCCGTGTCGTGAAGGCTTGTCTGTCCTGCTGTGAATAAGGCATTGTCTGCAGGCCCACAGATGTAATCTGCCCACATCCAAACCACCTAGCGGCCCCCACTGGCCCCCACCTGCCCCATATTGCAATGCCTTGTTAGACACATGCATGTAGTGCTTTTGAGACGCCACTTCCATTTGCTGCCATTCTGAGTTTAACAATGAGGAGAGAGGTGTAGAATAGGATGTCTGGTTTCCCACTGCGAGAGGCTGTAGAATACACAACGTTTGTGTGAAAGTTTCAAAGCTGTCAAATTGAAAAGGTGACTTTCAAGCTCTACTGAGCTGTTCTGGATATTTTCAGCCGTTGATGACAGGTGATATTGTGGAAACCATACGCATAATTATACTATGCGTTCTGCATTTGTCGAACATCCTCAATCAATGCAGGCAGTTTTCTGACCCTGAATCAAAGCAATAACACACTACACTGGTCATGGTCGTACACACACACACACAGAGACGTGATGCTGAGAAAGTACGGTCCCTGGACCAACCCCGGGAGAGCTGGACTCTTACACTGACTTGTGTTCTTTCACCCTGGGAAGCTGATGGATGTGTTTGTTTGGCTTAGCTGTGGCGAATGTACACACAGTCACACACACACATGGCCATGACTGAAAAGATCACACACGGGGGGGTAAGGGTTGGCTTTCTCTCTATTTCCCCACTGTTGATTTTGGATTCTGTTTATAGAGTTTTTTTTCTACTTTTTCCCCTCTCTTACTTCTCAGTGTGAAGAAGTTAGAGCCAACTGAGATTTTCTTCATGTAAACAAAAAGCAACAGCAGTCAACCAATTTATCTGCTAATATTCAACTAAAACGATTGGACACTACTGTGTAGGCAAGAAAGCAAGAATGAAACCCACTGGGCAGCGGCGTCAATTCAACATCTATTCCACGTTGGGTCCATGGAATTTCATTGAAATGTGGAAACAATGTTGATTTAACCAGTGTGTGCCCAGTGTGAAGTTAAGTTCCGTTAAGGAAAAAACATTTCTAATGATGTATTACTCACCCCTTGCACAGTCAGACAACAGAACGGACTCAAAGATGAGCAGCATGATCTTGAGGACACCCATCCTGACTGAAGACAACTTAATGTTCCCCCAACTCTAAAAGACATATGGTAAAAAAAACAAAAAAACCTCAGGCCTTCCAGATTCTGTAACTGCAGAACTCGCATCCACCCCCAGGGAAAAGCAGTTTGCCTCATTAGATGATATGGAAAATCTACAGTAAATGCTCTGCTTTGAATTTCCATATGTCCTTCAAGTCAGACACACAGTTGTGTGAAGGCTGTTGTCTTTTGCCATAGTGGAACTGAAATGCATGGGGATGTATCTTATACATTAAACGCATAGAGACACACACATTTCTAAACATTTTTTAAGTAATAGGATTGATCCATAAAATAAATATACTAACACAGGCTAGATATGTTATCTATTATTTTCAATAAATATCTGTGGTCAATATGGTGCACACTCATTTAAGTAGTCCTGCTCTCACAGATTGCCCCCTCTGATAAATTAATATACAAGTAAAATTAATATTTATTATCTGATACACAGCTGTATTATATTGTATAATTGTCACCATTTGCATTCATGAATTACTGCATAACATGTTACCATAGCCTATCTAAAATTTCCGCATCATGGTAAATTAAATAGTAATTATTCATATAACTGTAAGCAATCAATTGTTAATAATACGTAGCCATTCATGTCTTAAATTGAAATATATTTTTATGAACTATTCGAACAATATAATCGTATGAACAAGGTCATATGCAGTGCATATTATGCACAACAATGTTAACTCTGAATTACATACCTGACGTTTCCAGTAAAGTTAACCTCGTATCAGCATCTTCATTAAAAACGGGCAACTCATTCCCATAGATGTCCGCACGGTCTCCATTATTTATTAGAGGCCGATTTCATCGACCGCTCTCGAACACAACTATAATGATCGCTGATTGCCTGTAGATCGGTCTATGGAATGGAAAAGCTGAAATCAGTCGAAACATACAATCAAATGCGTCCATTAATCACAGATGGGTATCCATTAAAATGTTGCATTAACTTCGACAAATTAGAAACAAATAGATAGTTTTTAAAGCATGTTTCCAACTGGTGTTTACAGTGGACTCCACTTCACATCCACTACAATAATTACGGAGTGCAGAGATAGTTGCCATCCCAGTTCTCAACTTTTGACCAATCACATACAAGGGCTGGATAAATCTATCAAAATGAACTCTTTCTTTCTCACTATCATAATCCAATCGCCTAGATCACACGAGTAATTTCTAAAGAATGATATATGCCTCAATTTAAATTGCCGAGGGTCACCCCTGTAAAAGATCTAAGATAAGTTTAATACCCAAATCCTGACCTTGACCATCACGAGAAAACAATACCGATCTTTAGATCGCTATTTAAAAAGGCAACTTTAATCCTACCCTCAGAAGAACAAACAGACAGGAGACCCACCATACCAGTCATAGTGAGTCTAACAAGATCCACATATGTTTTCAGCAATGCTTATCACATCCCCTGAGGAATAATTGGAAACATTTCATTGTTAGGGGTGAGTTACATTAATGTACTATGGATAACAGAGCTACATGTATCAGTCAGATAGCAGCCAATGCTGCATCTAATGAATAGGTGCTGCCACCCAGTGGGACTGGGCTGTATCTCACCTGAGAACGTGACAAGAGGCCAAGAGCAGGAAGCGTCTGCCTGACTACCCAGCCACAACGCTCCGGCCAAATGGCGTTTATAGGGTGTGCACTAGTTCCCACAGATATATCACAGAAATTCGTCAAACAAAAAGTAACTTTTTTGGTTTTAATTTAAGGTTAGGCACAAGGTTAGCAGTGTGGTTAAAGTTAAATTTGAGATTATGTTTAAGAATAGAAATGGTAGAAATAGGCGGAGTTTATGACTGTGGTAACTAGTGACGACCCGTTTGTAGTGATCGAGAGAACAGCTGAAATACATTCAGGGTCTTCAGGCAAAAGAAGCATGCTCAAATGACGTTAAATCCCTTTGGATCAAGTTGTGTGTGATTGATGCTGTGCACACAAGAGTCAAGACCATATCAATGACGAGTTGACATAAATGTCACAACTGCCTGAGAAAATGAGATGAACATGAATGGATAGTGGCATAAACACAGAAATTAGGATAAACACTTATTCAAAGGAAAAAGTAATTTAATTTACATGACATTTAAAACTAAAATAACATTATTTCAGTTTTCCCAAATGTTTCACATGGCTCTTATTACTGAAATATGCTAGCCTTTACAAAATAACAAGCTCTGAAGTAATAGGACACGCAGTCATTGAATTACTGCACCATACTGAAAAAGTAGTAATAGATTTATAGAGATTTACAATTTCATTTTGTTTATAAAACAATTACGTAATCTTAAGGTCTTTAAATTTTCGTCAATACAAATAAACCGTGTAGAAGTATAAAGCGATCTAGACAAGATAAAGCCTGAGAATTAGCTTATAAATCAGGGCAGATTTGATATAACTGGTGCGGCCTTGAAGCGTAGAAGGCCATGGTTGTTTGAGCCAGTTATGTCAGATTGAACATTCCTCTATCAACATCAACACAAACGCATTCTCCATTGTAACCTAGATGGTGAAGCTTCCCTCCATATCAGAAATGACTAGAGGGAGCAGGAGGAAATCATGATGTAAGAGTAGAGGAAGTGGTTACCTACTGGGAATAGTAGTATTTTGTGCAGAGAAGTCTGGGGGTAATGTATAACCAGGTAAGGATGAACAAAACAGTCTAGTTTAAATTTAACTTACTATCTGTAACATATTCTAACTGATTTCCCTACAGATCACATATGTTTCTGCAACAGCAGCAGGCATGTAACCTAGATCATGAAAATGTATATCAATGCTTAGTGTAGTAGGAGAGGTTAGTCTCGGTTTTAGTGAATCCTGTCTAGAAAAGTGTGCTGTCAGTGTGACCACTGGGAGAGTTGAAATATACTTCAAGATAAATGTGTTTGGCAACAACATACACAGAGGGAAAAACTATATTGCACAATCAGGAGGAAACAAAGCTGCCTTGACCAACTGATGGGAGACAGGCATCATAAACCTCTAAATAGCAGTGACATGCACTCCATGATTCTAACAATCCCATAATATAGGTGCTGATGTGTGGTAGGAGGTTAAAGTCTCTCCACCAGAGGGCGTTAAATGCCTGAGAGAGTGACTGCATGTTAAAGATGGGATGGGTAGGGAATGAGATAAAGCACTTAAAAAAACCACATTGTATGTTGTGACTGTAAAAGCAATAGGCACAGCCCACATTGTTATAAAAGGCCAGCTAATCTTTTGTGTCCTTTGAGACACAATCGATAAAATAAAAATCCCATATGAAATTATATCACAAATTAAATTGCCGTTAAAAACATTGCCAAATAAGCCACATTTCCGTGGTAGGAATCAATTCATAAAATCTATTTTTTTGTAGCTTCGCTATTAGGTAGCCTGATGAGGATTGCTTTCCCCTCCTCATCCTCACAGCATCAGGAATTACATGACAAACTAAAATTAAAACCTTTGCGGCCAAACAAGCGAGATCAGTTGTGCGGAGATAATCATCACTATCAACATAATTATCCTTATTTACATGTTTATTATGACTTCCATTCTTTAAAGTAATCGGAGCCCTGTCAGAGCTCTGGCACAAGTGTGGGAAGCCCGCTAAAGCATAGGACATGATGTCAGAAGGCCTTTGTTATACACAAGCAATAAAACAGAAAAGGCTTTCTCTCCCTCTTCAGCTGCAAACATTCCCAGAAGCTGTTCTTAAAGCACTGGACCGGTCCAGAGTAGCCTGTTCAAAACCCTATTTCCAGTTTTTTCTTCATCTGCCTCTACAGGCAGGCAGGCATCAGTGAGTCAGGAGGAGGACAGCATAGCATTAGGCCTTTTGGTTCCCTTTCAGGCAGCAGCAGCATCTCAAAAACAAAAGAAAGGGTCTAATCATAGTTTATGTGCCTCCACATCCGACCTCGTTCCATCTCTCTGCCCTCTCATCCATGTCCTTATTCCAAAGCCTTGCCTTGCTGTGCAGTGTGATGAAGATGATTGATAAGGTTTCTCTGTGTAGTTGGGGATGTACTTTGAATATAGCCTCATATCCCCTGGATATGCTCCTGTAGATGTAGCGAGGTGGGGGGGGGGGTCAGTTGGTACAGCAGGGGTCAGATGCCAGTCTTGTCGCTGTAGAACGGTGTGACGTGGAACATATAGCAGTGTGTACACACCCTGACGGCCTTCACCTGGCCGTACCGCGGTAACGGGGCTGAGTGGGAGGAGCAGCGAGAGCAGAAGATCTAAAATGACACAGAACAAACAAGGTACAGTTGATTGTTCTTCATTTATTTGATGTAATATAGACAATTCTAAAGGAGATCTGTTCAGGTGTTTTGTGTTACCTTGCCACAGCTCCTACAGTGGTGCTTCCTGCGAATGACGGTGAAGGGGGCCTTACAGGTGATGCAGGAGTCACATTCCTCATCAGGAACCCAGTCTGGGGGATCTACAGGGGAAAAGCAGGGGCACATTAATAGTGGTGCTTGTTTATTTGTGTGTCACACTGTGTGCATGCATGTCATGTGTGTATGTGTTTTAAGGAGAAAAGGGAGGTGCTGACCTTCAAACTGTCCCTCCAGGGCCTTGGCTGCCAGCTCCGAGGAGGAGATGGTCTCCTGACAGAGAGAACAGTCCTCCAGCACAGCACTGCGCAGCCCTGGACATGCTGCACCACCACACAGAGCACAGCCGTGTCATTACCATCACAGACAAACACACTGGAAGAACTACACGAAGACACCTGACATTACTGCATGTTAACCCTGATGTAAAGATTAAAAACCCTAAACAGAAGCATCTGTTCCTCACCCTTCTCCTTGTCATTGTCCCCCTGCTCAGAGGTAGCCATGACTTCAAACAGTGTCTTCAGAATGCTTCGAAGGTCTGCGGCATAGTTTGTCTGCAGCTGGTCAGCAACACCTGGAGGTCAAGGGGTCAAGAGGAATCAATGATATTATTATTCATTGTTTTTATTAGGATCACCATTAGCCGACGCCAATGGCGAAAGCTAGTCTTACTGGGGTGCAACACATAACGAAAAATACATTAATGACAAAAGACTTTACAATTCACATACATTTAAAAACATTAACATGTAGTGTGTGTTTGTGCATCCATCAGTTACAAATACATGTCAGTACATACACACAAATAGGTCACATGGGGGAGAGGCGTTGCTTTATTTGTTTTTTTAAACCAGGTTTGCTGTTCACTTGCGCTATATGAGATGAAATCATGGCTCTGTATAATACTGTACGTTTCCTTGAATTTGACCTGGGGACTGTGAAAAGACCCTTGGTGGCATGTCTGGTGGGGTAAGTGTGTGCATCAGTGCTGTGTGTAAGTTAATATGCAAACAATTTGGAATTTCCAACACATTATTTCTTATAAAAACAAGAAGCGATGCAGTCAATCGTTTCTCAACTCTTAGCCAAGAGAAACTGGATATTAGCCCTCTGATTACAATGAAGAGCAAAACGTGCCACTCTGTTCTGGGCCACTCTGTTCTGGGCCAGCTGCAGCTTAACTAGGTCTTTCTAGTATGACTGGACAATAATCAAGATAAGATAAAACTAGAGCCTGCAGGACTTGCTTTGTGGAGTGTGGTGTCAAAAAAGCAGATAATCTCTTTATTATGAACAGACCTCTCCCCATCTTTACAACCACTGAATCTATATGTTTTGACCATAACAGTTTACAATCTAAGGTAACGCCAAGTAATTTAATGTCCTCAACTTGCGCAACAGTCACACCATTCATTACCAGATTCAGCTGAGGTTTAGAATTTAGGGAATAATTTGTACCATATACAATAATCTTAATTTTAGAGATGTTCAGGACCAGTTTCTTACTGGCCAGCCATTCTAACTGACTGCAACTCTTTGTTTAGGCTTGCAGTGATTTCACAAGCTGTGGTTACTGATTTGTATAGGGTTGAACCATTATCATACATGGACATATAGGCTTTGTTAAATGCCAGTGGCAGGTCATTGGTAAAAATAGAAAAGAGTAGAAGGGAGCTGCCTTGCGATACACCACACAATGAACAATGGTGTTGGAGGAGATGGCTGCCGTTTTACAGGCTCCTAACTAATTGTGCTATTGTGTGCGTTTTGTTTTGCGTTATTTATAACTTATTTTGTACATAATGTTTCTGCCACTGTCTCTTATGACCGAAAATACCTTCTGGATATCAGGACAGCGATTACTCACCTCGTACTGGACAAAGATATTTTCTTTAACGAGTCGGACGCAAAGGATTTACTTCAGACACCCAACAAGGCCCAAATCCCCATGATTCACATGAGAAAGAGATATCGGGGACGTAGGTTGGGGTGCCTTGTAAGGATCCGACGGCGAGTGGGTAATCCAACTCTACCATCTGTCCTATTAGCCAACGTGCAATCATTGGAGAATAAACTGGATGAGCTCAGATCAAGACTATCCTACCAACGGGACATTAAAAACTGTAATATCTCATGTTTCACCGAGTCGTGGCTGAACGACGACATGGATAACAGCTGGCTGGGTTTTCCGTTCATCGGCAAGATAGAACAACTGCCTCCGAGAGTAATTATCGAGGTTAGCTAGCCAGCTATTTTCGTCCCCCACGACGCCATTTTTCCAAACCTAGCCAACTATTACCGACGAGCAGCATTGTAGAAACTAAATACATTACAAAGGAACGTCTTGATTAGTGCTATGTTAGCTAGCTACATAGTTGCTTTTGTATCATGATAAGGTGTAGTACTGAAACTATCGAGGTTACCTAGCCAGCTACACGTTCAAACAAAGTCAACAACGCAGCCACTGCTAGCTAGCCTACTTCACCAGCCAGCAGTACTGTATCATTTTCGTCATTTTAGTCAATAAGATTTTTGCAACGTAAGCTTAACTTTCTGAACATTCAGACGTGGAGTCCACTTGTCATTCCAATCTCCTTTGCATTAGCGTAGCCTCTTCTGTAGCCTGTCAACTATGTGTCTGTCTATCCCTGTTCTCTCCCCTCTGCACAGGCCATACAAACGCTTCACGCCACTCTAACCTGGTGGTCCCAGCGCGCACGACCCACGTGGAGTTCCAGGTCTCCGGCAGCCTCTGGAACTGCCGGTCTGCGGCCAACAAGGCAGAGTTCATCTCAGCCTATGCTACCCTCCAGTCCCTCGATTTCTTGGCGCTGACGGAAACATGGATTACCACAGAAAACACTGCTACTCCTACTGCTCTCTCCTCGTCTGCCCACGTGTTCTCGCACACCCCGAGAGCTTCTGGTCAGCGGGGTGGTGGCACTGGGATCCTCATCTCTCCCAAGTGGACATTCTCTCTTTCTCCCCTGACCCATCTGTCTATCGCCTCCTTTGAATTCCATGCTGTCACAGTTACCAGCCCTTTCAAGCTTAACATCCTTATCATTTATCGCCCTCCAGGTTCCCTTGGAGAGTTCATCAATGAGCTTGACGCCTTGATAAGTTCCTTTCCTGAGGATGGCTCACCTCTCACAGTTCTGGGTGACTTTAACCTCCCCACGTCTACCTTTGACTCATTCCTCTCTGCCTCCTTTCCACTCCTCTCCTCTTTTGACCTCACCCTCTCACCTTCCCCCCCTACTCACAAGGCAGGCAATACGCTTGACCTCATCTTTACTAGATGTTGTTCTTCCACTAATCTCATTGCAACTCCCCTCCAAGTCTCCGACCACTACCTTGTATCCTTTTCCCTCTCGCTCTCATCCAACACTTCTCACTCTGCCCCTACTCGGATGGTATTGCGCCGTCCCAACCTTCGCTCTCTCTCTCCCGCTACTCTCTCCTCTTCCATCCTATCATCTCTTCCCTCTGCTCAAACCTTCTCCAACCTATCTCCTGATTCTGCCTCCTCAACCCTCCTCTCCTCCCTTTCTGCATCCTTTGATTCTCTATGTCCCCTATCCTCCAGGCCGGCTTGGTCCTCCCCTCCTGCTCCATGGCTCGACGACTCACTGCGAGCTCACAGAACAGGGCTCCGGGCAGCCGAGCGGAAATGGAGGAAAACTCGCCTCCCTGTGGACCTGGCATCCTTTCACTCCCTCCTCTCTACATTTTTCTCTTCTGTCTCTGCTGCTAAAACCACTTTCTACCACTCTAAATTCCAAGCATCTGCCTCTAACCCTAAGGAGCTCTTTGCCACCTTCTCCTCCCTCCTGAATCCTCCTCCCCCTCCCCCCCTCCTCCCTCTCTGCGGATGACTTCGTCAACCATTTTGAAAAGGTCGACGACATCCGATCCTCGTTTGCTAAGTCAAACGACACCGCTGGTCCTGCTCACACTGCCCTACCCTGTGCTTTGATCTCTTTCTCCCCTCTCTCTCCAGATGAAATCTCGCGTCTTGTGACGGCCGGCCACCCAACAACCTGCCCGCTTGACCCTATCCCCTTCTCTCTTCTCCAGACCATTTCCGGAGACCTTCTCCCCTACCTCACCTCGCTCATCAACTCATCCTTGACAGCTGGCTACGTCCCTTCCGTCTTCAAGAGAGCGAGAGTTGCACCCCTTCTGAAAAAACCTACACTCGATCCCTCCGATGTCAACAACTACAGACCAGTATCCCTTCTTTCTTTTCTCTCCAAAACTCTTGAACGTGCCGTCCTTGGCCAGCTCTCCTGCTATCTCTCTCAGAATGACCTTCTTAATCCAAATCAGTCAGGTTTCAAGAATGGTCATTCAACTGAGACTGCTCTTCTCTGTGTCACGGAGGCTCTCCGCACTGCTAAAGCTAACTCTCTCTCCTCTGCTCTCATCCTTCTAGACCTATCTGCTGCCTTTGATACTGTGAACCATCAGATCCTCCTCTCCACCCTCTCCGAGTTGGGCATCTCCGGCGCGGCCCATGCTTGGATTGCGTCCTACCTGACAGGTCGCTCCTACCAGGTGGCGTGGCGAGAATCTGTCTCCGCACCACGTGCTCTCACCACTGGTGTCCCCCAGGGCTCTGTTCTAGGCCCTCTCCTATTCTCGCTATACACCAAGTCACTTGGCTCTGTCATATCCTCACATGGTCTCTCCTATCATTGCTATGCAGACGACACACAATTAATCTTCTCCTTTCCCCCTTCTGATAACCAGGTGGCGAATCGCATCTCTGCATGTCTGGCAGACATATCAGTGTGGATGACGGATCACCACCTCAAGCTGAACCTCGGCAAGACGGAGCTGCTCTTCCTCCCGGGGAAGGACTGCCCGTTCCATGATCTCGCCATCACGGTTGACAACTCCCTTGTGTCCTCCTCCCAGAGTGCTAAGAACCTCGGCGTGACCCTGGACAACACCCTGTCGTTCTCCACTAACATCAAGGCGGTGACCCGATCCTGTAGGTTCATGCTCTACAACATTCGCAGAGTACGACCCTGCCTCACACAGGAAGCGGCGCAGGTCCTAATCCAGGCACTTGTCATCTCCCGTCTGGATTACTGCAACTCGCTGTTGGCTGGGCTCCCTGCCTGTGCCATTAAACCCCTACAACTCATCCAGAATGCCGCAGCCCGTCTGGTGTTCAACCTTCCCAAGTTCTCTCACGTCACCCCGCTCCTCCGCTCTCTCCACTGGCTTCCAGTTGAAGCTCGCATCTGCTACAAGACCATGGTGCTTGCCTACGGACCTGTGAGGGGAACGGCACCTCCGTACCTTCAGGCTCTGATCAGGCCCTACACCCAAACAAGGGCACTGCGTTCATCCACCTCTGGCCTGCTCGCCTCCCTACCTCTGAGGAAGCACAGTTCCCGCTCAGCCCAGTCAAAACTGTTCGCTGCTCTGGCACCCCAATGGTGGAACAAGCTCCCTCACGACGCCAGGACAGCGGAGTCAATCACCACCTTCCGGAGACACCTGAAACCCCACCTCTTTAAAAAATACCTAGGATAGGATAAAGTAATCCTTCTACCCCCCCCTTAAAAGATTTAGATGCACAATTGTAAAGTGGTTGTTCCACTGGATATCATAAAGTGAATGCACCAATTTGTAAGTCGCTCTGGATTAGAGCATCTGCTAAATGACTTAAATGTAATTGTCAATAACAGCTGGTGCACAAAATCTAATATTTAGGAATGCTCAATGTTTTGCTTGCCTGATGTAGAGAATCTCATGATAAGCTGTAGACCACACTATTTATCAAGAGAGTTATCCATATTTTTTGTAGCTGTCTATTTACCACCACAAACCGATGCTGGCACTAAGACCGCACTCATCGAGCTCTATAGGGCCATAAGCAAACAAGAAAACGCTCATCCAGAGGCGGCGCTCCAAGTGGCCGGGGACTTTAATGAAAGGAAACTTAAATCCGTTTGACCTAATTTCTACCAGCATGTTACATGTGCAACCAAAAAAATAAAAATAAATAAATAAAAAAAAACCTCTAGACCACCTTTACTCCACACACAGAGACACATTCCAAGCTCTCCCTCACCCTCCATTTTGGCAAATCTGACCATAACTATATCCTCCTAATTCCTGTTTACAAACAAAAACTATAGCAGGAAGTACCAGTGACTCATTCAATACGGAAGTGGTCAGATGACGCAGATGCTAAGCTACAGGACTGTTCTGCTAGCACAAACTGGAATATGTTCTGGGCTTCTTCCGATTGCATTGAGGACTACACCACATCAGTCACTGGGTTCATCAATAAGTGCATTGATGTCCCCACAGGGACCGTACATACATACCCCAACCAGAAGCCATGGATTACAGGCAACATCTGCACTGAGCTAAAGGGTAGAGCTGCCGCTTTCAAGGAGCGGGACTCTAACCCGGAAGCTAATAAGAAATCCCGCTATGCCCTCCAACGAACCACAGACAAAGCATCAATACAGGACTAAGATTGAATCCTACTACACCGGCTCCAACACTCGTCGGATGTGGCAGGGCTTGCAAACTATTACGGACTACAAAGGGAAGCACAGCCGCGAGCTCCCCAGTGACACAAGCTAAATTACTTATATGCTCGCGTCGAGGCAAGCAACACTGAAGCATGCATGAGAGCACCAGCTGTTCCGGATGACAGTGTGTTAACGCTTTCTGTAGCCGACGTGAGTAAGACCTTTAAACAGGTCAACATTCACAAGGCCGCAGGGCCAGACGGATTACCAGGACGTGTCTCTGAGCATGCATTGACCAACTGGCAAGTGTCTTCACTGACATTTTCAGCCTGTCCCTGACCGAGTCTGTAATACCAACATGTTTCAAGCAGACCACTATGTTCCTTTGTCAAAGAAACCTGCCTAAATGACTACCAACCCGTAGCACTCACGTCTGTAGCCATGCAGTACTTTGAAAGGTTGGTCATGGCTCACAACACCATTATCCCAGAAACCCTAGACCAACTACAATTTGCATACCGCCCTAACAGATCCACAATGACGCAATCTCTACTGCACTCCACACTGCCATTTCCCACCTGGACAAAAGGAACACCTACGTGAGAAAGCTATTCATTGACTACAGCTCAGTGTTCAACACCATAGTGCCCTCAAAGCTCATCACTAAGCTAAGGACCCTGGGACTAAACACCTCCCTCTGCAACTGGATCCTGGACTTCCTGACAGGTCACCCCCCAGGTGGTAAGGGTAGGTAACAACACATCTGCCACGCTGATCCTCAACATGGGGGCCCCTCAGGGGTGTGTGCCCTCCTGTACTCCCTGTTCACCCATGACTGCATGGCCAAGCACGACTCCAACACCACCATTAATTTTGCCGATGACAAAAATAGTGGTAGGCTTGATCACCGACAACGATGAGACAGCCTTTAGGGAGATCAGACCTGGCCGTGTGGTGCCAGGATAACAACCTCTCCTCAACCTAACCTCTCCCTCAATGTGATAAAGACAAAGGAGATGACTGGACTACGGGGAAAGGAGGACAGAGCACGCCCCCATTCTCATTGATGGGGCTGTAGTGGAGCAGGTTGAGCGCAGGTTCCTTGGTGTCCACATCACCAACGAACTATCATGGTCCAAAAACACACCAAGACAGTCGTGAAGAGGGCACGACAAAACCTATTCCCCTTCAGGAGACTGAAAATATTTGGCATGGGTCCTCAGATCCTCAAAAGGTTCTACAGCTGCACTATCGAGAGCATCCTGACTGGTTGCATCACTGCCTGGTATGGCAACTGCTCGGCCTCCGACCACAAGGCACTACAAAGGGTAGTGCATACGGCCCAGTACATCACTGGAGCCAAGCTTCCTGCCATCCAGGACCTCTATACCAGGCGGTGTCAGAGGAAGGCTCAAAAAATTCCCAATGACTCCAGCCACCCTAGTCATAGACTGTTCTCTCTGCTAACTCACAGTAAGCGGTACCGGAGCACCAAGTCTAGGTCCAAAAGGCTTCTTAACAGCTTCTACCCCCAAGCCATAAGACTCCTGAACAGTTAAATGGCTACCCAGACTATTTGCATTGAGTCCCCCCACCCCAAGTTTTACGCTGCTGCCACTCTGTTTTTTTTATCTATGCATTGTCACTTTACCTACATATTACCTCTAACCTGTACCCCCTGTATATAGCCTCATTACTATTATTTTATTGTTGCTCTTTATTATTTGTTGTTGTTCTATTTATTTTTTTCAGTTTTAGTAAATACTTGAACACTTATTTTTCTCAAAACTGCATTGTTGGTTAAGGGCTTGTAAGTAAGCATTTCACTGTAAGGTCTGTTGTATTCAGCGCATGTGACAAATACAATTTGATTAGATTTTTGACTTCACATGTTTAACATGAGAAGCTTCCATTAAAGAAAACCCTCTTCTATTAGATGGATAGCTCTGGCAGGGGTTAAAAAGCCATAACACATACGTTTTGTCAACAGGTTATGGTCAATAATAAAGGCTGCACTGATATATAGTAGTACAGCTCCCACAATTTTTCCAACAGTTTGCTAAGAGCCGGCAGCAAGCTGATTGGTTCTGACAGCCAACCTTTCTTGGGTAGCGAAATGACTTTTGCTTCCCTCCAGGCCTGAGGACAAACACTTTCCTCTAGGCTCAGATTAAAGTTAAGACATAATATACTGTAGGAGTGGCTATAGAGTCAGCTACCATCCTCAGTAGCTTTCCATCTAAGTTGTCAATGTCAGGAGGTTTGTCATTATTGAGCTATACTTTTTCCACCTCTCCCACACTAACTTCACAAAATTCAAACTTACAATGCTTTTTTTTCATTATTATGATTTTTTTTATACATTAATAGGATGCCACACTGTTTGTTGTTGGCATTTCCTGCCTAAGTTGCCCACTTTGCCAATAAAATAATCATAAAATAGTTTTTTTGGCAACATCAAATGGTTTTGTGATGAATAAGCTATCTGATTTGATGACAGATGGAGTTGAATTTTTCTTACTGCCCATAATTTCATTAAAATCACTTTTTCCCCATCATTCTTTATATCATTGACCTTGCCTTCATAATACAGTTACTTCTTCTTTTCGTTGAATTTAGTCACATAAGTCAGCCAGTCAGATGTGCAGCCAGACTTATTAGCCACTCCTTTTGCCCCATCTCTTCCAACCATATAGTTTTTCAATTCCTCATCAATCCATGGAGCCTTAACAGTCACTTTAACATGTACATGTTAATCAATAATTAGAAGAAGCAATTTCATTAATTAATCACGTGCAGTCTGGATGCTCCTTATCAATCACAGACCAACAAAAATATATAAACAGTAAACGTAACATGTGTAAATACTTGTATGAACATAAAAAGATTCAACAACTGAGACAAACTGAACAAATTCCACAGACATGTAACTAACAGAAATTAAATAATGTGTCCCTGAACAAAGGGGGGGGGTCAAAATCAAAAGAAACAGTATTTGGTGTGGCCACCAGCTGCATTAAGTACTGCAGTGCATCTCCTCTTCATGGACTGCACCAGATTTGCCAGTTCTTGATGTGAGATGTTGCCCCACTATTCCACCAAGGCACCTGCAAGTTACCGGACATTTCTGTGGGGAATGGCCCTAGCCCTTACCATCCGATCCAACAGGTCCCAGATGTGCTCAATGGGATTGAGATCTGGGCTCTTCGCTGGCCAGAACACTGACATTCCTGTCTTGCAGGCCATGACCATGACAGTCCCCCCACCTCTAAATCGATCTCGCTCCAGAGTACAGGCCTCTGTAACGCTCATTCCTTCGACGATAAACGCAAATCCGACCATCACCCCTGGTGAGACAAAACCGCAACTCGTCAGTGAAGAGCACTTTGTGCCAGTCCTGTCTGGTCCAGCGATGGTGGGTTTGTGCCTATAGGCAACGTTGTTGCCGGTGATGTCTGGTGGGGACCTGCCTTACAACAGGCCTACAAGCCCTCAGTCCAGCCTCTCTCAGCCTATTGCGGACAGTCTGAGCACTGATGGAGGGATTGTGCGTTCCTGGTGTAACTCGGGCAGTTGTTGTTGCCATCCTGTACGTGTCCCACAGGTGTGATGTTTGGATGTACCGATCCTGTACAGGTGTCGTTACACGTGGTCTGCCACTGCGTGGACGATCAGCTGTCCGTCCCGTCTCCCTGTAGCGCTGTCTTAGGCATCTCACAGTACGGACATTGGAATTTATTGCCCGGGACACATCTGCAGTCCTCATGCCTCCTTGTAGCATGCCTAAGGCACGTTCACGCAGATGAGCAGGGACCCTGGGCATCTTCTTTTGGTGTTTTTCAGAGTCAGTAGAAAGGCCTCTTTAGTGGCCTAAGTTTTCAGAACTGTGACCTTAATTGCCTACCATCTGTAAGCTGTTAGTGTCTTAACGACCGTTCCACAGGTGCATGTTCATTAATTGTTTATGGTTCATTGAACTAGCATGGGAAACAGTGTTTAAACCCTTTACAATGAAGATCTGTGAAGTTATTTGGATTTCTATGAATTATCTTTGAATGACAGGGTCCTGAAAAATGGACGTTTAATTTTTTGCTGAGTTTATAATCCACATAGCTAAATATTTTATATGATCTCTTACACAGTATTTTAGGCCCATCTTTAAGAACCTGGGCTTTCCTGGATACAACCACTATATTATGATCACTGCATCCACTGGGTACAGATACAGCTTTAGAACAAAGTTCTACAGTATTAATACAAATATGATCAATACATGTGGATGATATAACTCAAGTCGCGTTTGTAAACACCCTGATAGGTTGATTAATAACCTGAACCAGATTAGTAATCTTGAGCGGCCAGCTTGATGAGCGGCCATCTTGATGAAAACCAGTCAATATTCAGGTCCCCAAGAAAGTAGACATCGCAGTTTACATCATATACACTATTAAGCATTGATCACACAGACATTATCTAGATACTGACTGTTAGCACTTGGTGGCCTATAGCAACATTGTAAAAGAATAGGCTTTAGATGAGACTGGTGAACCTGCAACCACAACGCTTTAATAACACCTGACATGAGAACTTGTCTAAGCATTACAGGGATATGACTCTGAATATATACAGCAACACCTCCCCCATAGGCATTCCTGTCTCTTCTGTAGATGTTATATCCTTGAACTGCTACTGCTGTATCATGAAATGAATTATCTAAGTGAGTCTCAGAGGTGGCTAATATATGAATTTTATCTGATGTTATCAAGTTATTGATTTCATGAACCTTATTTCTAAAGCTACACATACGCCGAGTGTACAAAACATTAGGAACACCTTTCTAATATTAATTTGCACCCCCTTTTGCCCTCAGAACAGCCTCAAATCGTCGGGGGATGGACTCTACAAGGTGTCGAAAGCACTCCACAGGGATGCTGGCCCATGTTGATTCCAATGCTTCGAACAGTTATGTCAAGTTGGCTGGATGTCCTTTGGGTGGTGGACCATTTTTAGCCCTTTCCTGGGTAGTTCATCAGAAATGGAAATAAAAATGAAGAAGAACAAACAAAGCAAAAGATTAAACAGCATTCCATCAATCAGTTTGTGTGTGTAATTGTGCGTGTGCTGGGGGGTTGAAGCTAC
Organism: Salmo trutta; assembly: GCF_901001165.1. Taxonomy (NCBI): domain Eukaryota; kingdom Metazoa; phylum Chordata; class Actinopteri; order Salmoniformes; family Salmonidae; genus Salmo; species Salmo trutta. The sequence continues at coordinate 18,110,068 of NC_042989.1, forward strand.
GAAACGACATGCTTGGCTCTCATCCCTTCCAAGCTTTTGGAAGGGAGGGTGGACAATGAGACTGTCACAGTGGATGTAAGCAATGTCTCCACGCGCTCTGGCAGCTTTCATGGCTGGGATCAGTTCTTTCCTCTTCTGGCTTCAGGATAGTCCTCAAACTCCGTCCAGGTCTCGTGTGGACAACTGATGTCCTCTCTCAATGCCTTACAGATTGCGTTCATCTTGCCGTTCTCCTCTTTAAACTCATCGAGCTGACACTGGGAGAACTGCTAACTGTTCTTCAGGTCCTGGAACTCTCTGGTCAAATAGTCCCTTCTTTTATTAGTTGACTCCACCAATATTTGGACAAAACTTCAAGCCATTTTCTTGTTGTAAGAACTACTTGTAGAACAATTTTTGTCCTCAACGGTCTTTGTCATGGTAGTAACGTGGGCTACTCTGTTACTCCTCTCAGTTCCAGACAGGGCAGGTCGTAAGGCAGATGGAAACAGCAGGGATTCAAAACAGTCACACTACCGGGACAATCCGTAATCCTAGCTGAATGGGCTGTGGGGTGTGTACAAGCTGCTAAGAAAACCTGGCTAGATTGATATCTAGCTAACTAACGTTTCTTAGATGCTAGGCTAGTGTCTGCGCCAACAAGGGAACAATGAGCTACTTCTCTGGAGCAAAATAGACCTGCTATTCTTCCATGTAATACATTGAACGCCTTACACCTTAATGTGATGGTGAATTAATAAGTACATTAATTCATAGTTATTTTGCAAAAGAAAGCCACAAGAAAGATACATGTTTCAATTGCATGCCACCGGAACTGGATAGTCCTCAAACTCCGTCCAGGTCTCGTGTGGATTATACTGTATCCCATTGTGGAATACAGTGTAAAGTCGTTGGAGTAAAATATTTAGCTATGTGGATTATGGAGGGTGTTTGGAGTACAGATTGGTAAAGTAATAACAGTACATTTTCATTTTATTTCGGAGTCAAAGTATTAATAACAAAATCATGAGCAACATATAGACTGATTTACCCCATCAAACTACAGCTATACCCTTGGAGCGAGAGACCACTATCCATTCTAGGATTCCTATTGTTTTCTCTATATATGCAACCTCTTGGTGATGTCATTCAGAAACACAATGTCAACTTTCACTGTTATGCAGACGACACACAAGCTGTACATTTAGATGAAACATAGTGAAACCCCAAAATTGCCTACCCTGGAAGTGTGTGTTTCAGACAAGAAGAAGTGAATGGCGGCAAATGTTTCACTTTTAAACTCGGACAAAACAGAGATGCTAGTTCTAGGGACCAAGAAACAAAGAGATCTGCTGTCAGATCTGACAATGAATCTCGAGGGTTGTACAGTCGTCTCAAATAAAACTGAGGGACCTCAGTGTTACTCTGGACCCTGATCTCTACTTCAACGAACATATACAAAATATTTAATGACCAGCTTCGTGTGTCATCTTCGTAACATTTGAAAATTCTGAAACTTTGTCCAACTTTGATGCAGAAACACTAATCAATGCTTTTGTAAGTTCAAGATTAGACTACTGCAATATTCTACTCTCCGGCTACCCGGATAAGGCACTAAATAACCTTCAGCTAGTTCTAAATACGGCTGCTAGAATCTTGACTAGAACCCCCAAAAATATCATATTACCCCAGTGCTAGCCTCCCTACACTGGCTTCCGCCGATTTGGTTTTGCAGTACATACCTACACGCATGCTAGTCACAAGACGCAGGGCTCCTTCTAAGCAAACAGCTGGTCTCAACCTTTAAGTCTTTACTGATACTCATCTCTTCAGTAGGTCCTATGATTGAGTGTAGTCTGGCCCAGGAGAGTGAAGGCAAATGGCAAGGCACTGGAGTGACGAACCACCCTTGCTGTCTCTGCCTTGCCAGATCCCTTATCTCCACTGGGATTCTCTGCCTCTGACCCTATTACGGGGCCGAGTCACTGGCTTGCTCACGCTCTTCCATCCTTCCTGTCCTCGGGCTTGTGCGGTGAGGAGATCTTTGTGGGCTATACTCGGCCTTGTCCCAGAGTAGTAAGTTAGTGGCCTGCTGATATCCCTAGTTGTGTGGGGGCTGTGCTTTGCCAAAGTGGGTGGGGTTATCCTTGTCCGGGGGTAACTTTGGACAGGGCCACAGTGTCCCCTGACCCACCCGGTCTGTCTCCTGTATCTATGCTGCAATAGTCTTTGTGCCGGGGGACTAGGGTCAGTCTGTTATATATGGTGTAATTCTCCTGTTTTATCAGGTGTCCTGTGTGATCTTAGATATGTTTGCTCTAATTCTCCCATCGCTCTCTCCCCCTGGAGAACCTGAGGCATGGTCCTAGGCCTCAGGTTCTCCGGGGGGGAGAGAGCGATGGGAGAATTAGAGCAAACATATCTAAGATCACACAGGACACCTGATAAAACAGGACTACCTGGCCTGATGACTCCTGCCTGTCCCCAGTCCAGCTGGTCGTGCTGTTCCCCCCCCCCCCCCCCCATGCTGTCTCGACCTCTAAATGCTCGGCTGAAAAGCCAACTAACATTAACTCCGAGGTGCTGACCTCTTGCACCCTGTACAACCACTGATTATTATTTGACCCTGCTGGTCTTCTATGAACATCTTGAAGAACGACCTGGCCTTACTGGCCACGTACTCGAATAATCTCCACCGGGCACAGCCAGAAGAACAAGCCTGGTTCCCATCTAGGTTTCTTCCTAGGTTCTTGACTTTGTAGGGAGTTTTTCCTAGCCACCGTGTCTCTACATCTGCATTAGTTGCTCTCTGGGGTTTTAGGCTCGGTTTCTGTACAAGCACTTTGTGACAACTGCTGTTGTAAAAAGGGCTCTATAAATACATTTGATTGATTGAGAGAGAGACATACCCGATATGCAGACGAAGAGGCGGTGGATGAGGTCACTGCTGCTGTGGAAGCGCGAGCGGATCTTGTTCCTGGCGGCCATCTTAGCAGCCTGCAGGGCCAGCTGGATATCATGGTGGTCAAGATCCTCTGACGTCCCCGAGCTCGTGGTCAGACTGCTGACAGGGCTGGAGCAGACAGAGGGAGCGCACATGCAAGAGAGAGGGAGAGATGGAGACATACAGTGAAGGGAGATGGAGACAGAATGGAGAGATAAGAGGCAGGGGGAGGGACAGCCACATTCATTGTCATTCTTAACACACAACACTGCTCACCAACACATTGTGTACTGTACTGAATATGCATTGTACAATAGGGATTGTGTTTGATTTCAATCTCAAAGTGAGTAATGGGTGAAATAGAGACGTTGATGGGAAAGGTTTATATGACCATAAGCTGTAACATAGGGATGTATGAAACAGAACACACACACACACACACACACACACACACACACACACACACACACAGTACAGATACAGCCGCTCACAAATGGGTCAGCGGTTACCTGGCTGTGTAAGCACTGCTGGAGAGACTACATGTGGTGACAGACACACTCTCACAGTCACTACTGGAGACTGAGCTGAGAGGAGAGTCCTGAAAAAAACTGGGAATAACAAAAAAAAGAGGAAAAGCTAAATAATTAAATAAAAAATATAAACTGATAACAGATGGGCAATATAAAATAGGATCTGTGAATGTTACGCTACAAAAGTAGCATAAAGCAAAGTGCAAATAGCAAATAGAACATAAAACAACTGGATGACAAGACGTGGATTAAATTAGCCAGAGACCAGACGTGGAGGAAGTTTGCTTTCAAAAGAGATGTAAATGACTGTTGTTAAGGCCTACCTGCTTTGAAGTGGAGCCCTGATAACACATCACCCAAACACCACATGTATAGTGCATTCTGAAAGTATTCAGACCCCTTGACTTTGTCCAGAATTTGTTACGTTACAGCCTTATTCTAAAATGGATTCAATTGTTTTCCCCCCTTATCAATCTACACACAATACCCCATAATGACAAAGCAAAAACAGATGTAAACATTTTGCAAATGTATTAAAAATAATTAATAATTCACATACAATTCCAGTCAAAAGTTGACACACCTATTCATTCCAGGGTCTTTATTTGTACTATTTTCTACATTGTAGAATAACAGTGAAGACATCGAAACTATGAAATAACACATATGGAATCATGTACTAACCAAAAAAGTGTAAAACTAATCAAAATATATTTTAGATACTTCAAAGTAGCCTTGATGACAGCTTTGCACACTCATGAGAAACAAGATTCTCTGGTCTGATGAAACCAAGATTGAACTCTTTGGCCTGAATGCCAAGCGTCACGTCTGGAGGAAACCTGGCATAATCCCTACGGTGAAGCATGGTGGTGGCAGCATCATGCTGTGGGGATGTTTTTCAGCGGCAGGGACTGGGAGACTAGTCAGGATTGAGGAAAAGATGAACAGAGCAAAGTTCTGAAATCCTTGATGCTCAAGAGCACTCAGGACCTCAGACTGGGGCTAAGGTTCACCTTCCAACAGGACAATGACCTTAAGCACACAGCCAAGACAACGCAGGAGTGGCTTCGGGACAAGTCTCTGAATGTCCTTGAGTGGCCCAGCCAGAGCCCGGAATTTAACATCTCTGGAGAGACCTGAAAATAGCTGTGCTGCGAAGCTCCCCATCCAACCTGACAGAGCTGGAGAGGATCTGCAGAGAAAAATGGGAGAAACTCCCCAAATACAGGTGTGCCGAGATGGTAGCGTCATACCCGAGAAGACTCGAGGCTGTAATCGCTGCCAAAGGTGCTTCAATAACGTACTGATTAAAGGATCTGAATACTTATGCAAATGTGATATTTAAGTCTAAAAACCTGTTTTTTTGTCATTATGGGGTATTGTGTGTAGATTGAGGGGGGAAAAAACTATTTAATCCATTTTAGAATCAGGCTGTAACGTAACAAAATGTGGAAAAAGTCAAGGGGTCTGAATACTTTCCGAATGCACTGTATATTCATACCTAGTGTTCTTCTTGATCTCTTCCTTGGACTCACTGTCTGCCTCTCTGGTCCCCGTCCTGTCACTTCCCCCGCTGGCCTGAGGCCTCCTCACTGTCCTGCACTGGTGGGAACAAGGTTCTGGGGTTCCCCTTACCCCAATGGGGCTCCTGTTCTGCTGAGGCCCCGGGGCCACCACTACCAGGCACTTGTCACAGCGCTGGTCCCCTTCCTCCTCCCCTGGAGGTGGCTCTGAAGAGCAGCGAGAGGGGGGCGTCAGCTGGGGGGGAGAGTCCCCTTTTCCATGTAGGTCGTGTCCTGAGGAAGCTAGGCGGCAGGCAGAGGACTGGATAACAGAGCTGTGGGGCTTGCAGTGTTTGTCCAACCCCAGGTCCATTCCCAGCCCTGTGGTGTCCATGGCGAGGGTGTCATCATGGCCGACCTCACAGCTGCCGCAGCAGACACAGGAGTTGAGCAGGCAGTTTGTGGCCACCAGGGGGGTGCATGGCTCTGTCTCTGAGGAGGAGAGGGGTCGGGGCAAGAGCAGCTTGTCCACAGCCAGCTCAGTCAGGCTGGGGGAGTGGGGGTTGAAAATGACTGTGGCCGATAGCTTCATCCCTCCCATGCGGTGTGCAATGACCTCAGCAGTTTCCGCCCCCTCCAGGCCCACCTCCCAGCCGTTAGTGTAGGGCAGGGGCTCCCGGCCAGGGCTGGGTCGCTTGGTGCTGGGGCACTGTGAGGGCTGGCCGTGGGGCTGCTGGGACAGATCTGACCGGGCTTCAGTGGGCCAGCCATTCCTGGATGAGTCTGTCAGGGGGCCAGGCCTGCTGGACTGAGGAGAAGAGGGCTGAGGGGCTTTGGAAGGCGAGGTTAGACGACTGCTGGTCACAAGGTCCCCTCCTGCGTCCAGGTCCTCCATGAAGAAGACTCTGTCCTCCTCCTCGTGGTAGAGACCTGTCCTGCCCTGGCCCACCAGCACTCGGATGGGGGAGGCCTCGGTGCTGGAGCCACCGATAGAACCCCCTCTGTTGGGGCGGTGGGCTGGGGACTGGCCCTGGCTGGGAGGGGACAGCAGCGTGAACATCTCATCCCCCACGCGGTGCACCATCATGTTGAGCTGTTCAATCTCCTCCTCATCATATTGCATGGAGCAGGCCTGGTCTGCCTCCTCTGCCTCCTCACACAGACTACCCCGCTCCTCCTCTCCCCCCCTCTCCACCTCCTCCCACTCCCTGTCCTCCTCATCCTGGATGTGGGAGATGCACAGAGACAGCACCTCCCGCTGCTGCTCCCTCTCCTGCTCCTTCTCAGTCAGCTCCTGTGGGATGTCACCGGTGGGGCTGCTGGATGAGAGGGGGTCTGGGGCGATGGTGGGGGGAACCTCGGGGACTAAGGGGAACCCGTCCTGAGAGATACAGAGGCTCCGCTCCAGCGTCAACAACTCTTCTTCTGACAGGGTCTGCAGCAGGTCCCTATGGGAATAAGACAACCTTAATAAGAAAAAGGTCCAGCCTAAAATAATCACGCAATGAGGATGATATTGGCCCATGATTTTTAGACTGTTCGGCAAAGTCGAATTATGTTCACAAGATTGTAGCGATGGTTCAGAGCTATTTCCTACCTATGATTAAATACAGAGGACAATCTACATGTGCATCCTCTTAACAGTACCTGATCTTCTTCAGTAAAGTGCGGAAGGGCCGGAAGAGCTCAGACATGTCCCCTGGTTTCCTATCCAGGTTGAGTGGACCTTCACCGTACACCACCAGACCACTGAGGGAGAGACAGCGATTATACAATGTTATTAGTATCAGAGAGTTCTAGAAGATGAACAAGAGGAGACAGAGAAAACAACACTTACCACACAATGGCTAGTCTGGGGATTGTAAACATCAGAGCGGGTTCATAGTCATCGATCATATCTTGGCTGAGATAGCCCAGCTTGAGTGCCCTGAGACAAACACAAAGACGTGAGGCTGCGAAATAATATTGGACAACCACTTGACATTTTTTATAAACCCTGCATGCATGGAGTACCATGTCTGAAACTTGCTAATCCACTCGACATCTGAGTACCAACTCCGTTACAAACCTAACAATTCAAACCTAGCCTTCACACAGTCCCATGGCTTTTCCCCGTGACATGGTTCGTCTCTCTTTCTCTGTCCCCCACCCCAACTCACCTCTCCACAGTCTCACAGAAGAGCACAATCACATCCTGCTGAACATAGTATTCTTTGGGAGACTTCACAGGCACCATGGCTGATACATAGCTGACAGAGAGGGAATCATGTAAAAATACATTAAAATACATACAGCCAAATATGTTGTTGATGATGATGTCCAATAGTGTAAGATGTTGATGTCCTGTAGCTACCTGAGCTCAAACTCAGCAAAGAGGCTGTCGAAGTGGCGCAGCGTGTCCCTCATGCGGTCTGTGTAGAAGTTGAGGTCTCTGAGGGCCTGGTCTCGCGTGATGTTGCGGACCTCCTCCAGACTACTGGTCAGGTCCTTGGCTAGAGGCCTCATGGCCATGCTCTCTATCTCCCTGTTCATGATGATAGAGCCTGCAGCCAGACACTTCACACAAAGACGGCGAGAGAAGGGAATGACTTGTGTTATTTAACCCTGCTTTATCCAGGGTAGTCTCATTCAAATATTGTATATTTTTCTTCAAGACAAACTTGTCTATGCACAAGTGGCTAACACACGGAATAATGAGTTATACAATGATCCAGTTGACCATTACATTGTGAAAACCGATAGGAAACATGACTGTAAATGATGAAAGCCTATAGAGTGAAGCAGACTAACATTCATGCAGAGTATGTATTGTTAAGGTGGTGTGAGGTGATACTGGAGGGCACACACTACCTCAGCACCAAACCATAGCTGTCCAGCCAGGTTGTCATGGCGAATCTCCTCTGGGAACTTGACACAGAAGTCTCTGTTGGCTCTGTCGCCAGGGATACATTCATCCATGATCTGGTTGATAATGTTCAACACATTGTCCTGCAGACACGGGGAAAGTGACAGGGACAGAGATTGAATAAATGAGTGAATAAACGTACTGAAAAAAAAAAAAAAAACGGGTGTCGAGATAAAATGTACTGAATGAAAAGGGGCGTCAATAACAAAATCTGTTGGTGATGAACAACCGCAAACAAAACGCGGAAGTTTTGATCATAATGTTTCACTACCACTGTAAAACCTTCCACTCAACAGCCCCTCTACAGGTAGAGCATTTTACTGCAGTGTCTGGAGAACTCTGAACAGGCTGAAAAGAATTAAACAGGCCAATGCACAGAATGGTCCCATTACAGTCCTCAATCACAACGCAATAAAAAAAAAAACACTCAACTAAATCCCATAATTCCAGCGGTGCAAACAAACTGTCACGCACAGTGAGAGCTAATCAAGAGCTTGTGTGCCGCTGGCATGTACAACAGTTCGAACAATGAGCCTTTTATCTCCCCCTCTCTCTCCAGGAACAGCACTACATCTCTGCTGCTAGCCCCGAGGAGCGAGATTAAAAAGCTTAACCACCGACTTTATTGCAGTGCTGTACTACCTACGCCTTGGCCTGTTCCCAGTGCCCCCACCAGCCCAATGTTCATCCGGCCATAGTCCTGTGTGCTACACTACAGCTAGGCCTAATCATGAACACCATCAGTCTCTCATCACACCACATGACATTGAGATGATACCTACAGTAGCAGAAGATAGATGGAGAGCTTGCTCGCTCTACACTCCTACCCCCTAAGTTGATGCTTTTCCAGGAAAAGAGAAAAGAAGAACGAGCAATCTCTTCCATTGGTGCAGTCCATGCTGTGAGAGCAACTACGCCAACATAACTTGTGTAGATTGGCACCTCAGTGAGGCCCATGGCCATCAATAAGAGCTCCTAACAGAAACGTTAGGGTCGAGCGGACAACTCTACACCGTCAGACCACTTGGCTTCCATTCTGGGGGTGTCATGTATACGTGGTATTATTAAAGCATGCTAGTAACACGGTGTTCCTTGTCTCGACGAGGTAACCTACATCAAAATCATTTTCTAACCATGGGATTTAAAAGCCTACCTGACAAGTATCACATGTATTACGCGTTTAATATTTATGTGAAACAAAATGCAGTTTGTGTGTAAGCAAAACACTAGCTGAGAGAATAAGAGGCCGCGTTGCGTCCCTGAAGCACTTCTTTTCTTTCAGGGGGAGACACAGAAAGAGCCAAACCAGGATTGATGATTCTCAGTTGCTGAAAATGTCCTGCAGTCAGCTAAAAGCCTTTGGGTTTACGAAGCACAACATGACGAAAAGCTAACACACAGTACTTCCCGGCGTGGTCAATTTAAGGTGATAATGACGCCAATACAAAAACTCAGCAGAGAGAGAGATGGCGGGAGAAGGGACAATGAGAGCATGGAATGGAGAAAGAGAGCGAGGGGGTGGGTGGGGGAGGATGGAGAGACAGGGAGGAGGGAATAAGAGGGAAAGCAGTTGGGGATCAAGCAGTGACCTTATTAGGAACATCCCCCTCTTGGCTCTGGGTGCACGAGGCTCAGGCACATTGGTGGGCCTGTTAACGACCTCCTCTCTGTCTGCCCCCCCCCCCGAACATCAACCTAGCAGGCAGCAGCATGGCAGCCATCACTCACAAAGTCCAGACCCCACATATCTGGAGAAAGACCCGTTTAGAAGCCCCCCAACTCCAAATAGACACAAGTCTTCCATCTGTCATGTGACAGGTCTCAAACAGAGACAAATACGTCTGTGAGGCGAAAAAGTGTCATCTCCGGTCAAGCAGACTAATATCCTATAGTGGATCTACATAACACTGACATAAGTCATTCAAAACAACCTGACAGTCAAACCTTTACTCTGACCCCATAGTGCCTGAAAACATCAATCGAGGTGTCATGATATCTATATAGAAAAGTAGAGACTTCAAGACCCAATCTCTAATAGCTCCACTTCATTGATCTTTCCAGAGTCACTCATCCAAATCTTCATTCCTGACCTAGATAACCTGATAAAGGCTTTCAAAACAGCAACAAAACCTGATTGAATCAACTGCTTGCACTCAGAGGGACTCCTTATCGCTCCTTACCACTGTGAACCGGCTTGATTTAACGGCCTGTCCAATCAATGCTTACTGGGACAATCGCACAACCCCTACCATATCAGCCAACTAATCTCAGGCTTTTTGCAGTTCAAACTCCCCTGTTGTAGAGTTTGTCGTCATCGTTTTAAACATTTGAGGTCAAACTTCAATACCTCAATTCACTCACTTTGATTGGCATGGTGGACTTCAAGTGCTCTCTGCCAAACTGGGTTACAGCATTAACTCTCAAATAAAATGTCTGTGATGGATTTTTATGAACTTATGGAGATGGAAGTCAAAAGGAAATTAGAAACATGGTGAAAGGAAATGATAGGAGACCAGCTACAGAATTGTGGCCGTATTCCGAGGGTCCTTCCTCCCATCCAGGCTGTCCAGTTCTTTAGATTCTTACCTGACAGGACCTGAACTGGTTGACCAGCAGCGTACACCTCTGAGGGTCCTTCCTCCCATCTAGGCTGTCCAGTTCTGTGGCCACCTGGTTGAGCTCCTCATCAGCATAGTAGAACTGGGCCAGGAGCTGAGGGTCCGTCCTCTGTACAGACAGAGATGGAGAGGTTAAATAAAGCCCTTTTAATCGTAGTAGATCAGCTGAACATTGACATAAGAGGGCATTGCACATGGGGAAAGGGTTTTAAATAAGGCACTCCCATCTCCTCTATATCCCAGTTACAACAATAGGTCGTGTGGGGCCTTCGACTTTATTGAGAACAAAGACATAATACCATAAAAACAGGATTACGGAGGTGTACATGTATGAGCACCAGGATGGTGAAATGGATGGAAACAGGCTGGGTTCTAGAGGGTGGGACATTAACAGATGGTTAATATGGTCTGTTCTCTCCCCAGAAGAGCAGGGGTAATTAGAGAGCTTGGCCCTGGTAAAGGATTTGTGTCATTATCTCACACCGTGTGCTGTTCCGTAGGGAAGAGCACAGCATAGCAGATCATTCCATTGCTAAGCACATGCACAGCCACGCCACTCAAAAGGGTTGGAGAGAGAGCGAGAGAGAGCGGAGAAAAGAGGGAGCAGAAAGGGAGAGGGAGCAGGTGGGGACCTATCTCCGGGAAAGCTGGAGTAATAAAATGTTAATGGTTATGAAAACACAACAAAGGATTGATGCGGCAACATCGCCATCCTCCTGCTTAAGGGAACCTGACAACACAGACTGAGGGGAAGATTACTGTGGCTATGTTTTTAATTATATTTTCTTGAGTACCATAAGCGGTTTCCCTTAAGTCAGTCTTGATGTACTGTTCTCACATTCCCTCTCTGAATAATAAAACAAATCAGCATGAAGAAAAACAGTTATCAACCTACAGTTGTGATATAGGAAGCATATAGGCCTACTCTATAATGTCATATAGCCCTCTATCCACTGAATAAACACAGCCATGTTGAAGGTGGTATCAGGTACTGACAAAGCATGCACGCACACACACACACACACACCCAGATCATGTCATTGTTGAATATTAAGTAGGAAAATCTCTGCTATGGAAGGCAAATAAATGTTTCACACTTAGGGGTGGAAAACAATTTACTGGGCTCTAATATGTGAAATATTCCAAAACATGCATCATGTTTGCAACAAGACACTAAAGTAATACAGCAAAAAATGACGCAAAGCAAATAACACTGTGTATATTCAAATTAACAAAAAGTTATGTTAGGGGCAAATCCAATACAACCCGTTTTTTGAGTACGACCCTCCATATTTTCAAGCATAGTGTTGGCTGCATCGTGTAATGGGTATGCTTGTAATCTTTAAGAACTGGGGAGTTTTTCAGGATAACATTTTTTTACTTAGAATGGAACCATGCACAGACAAAATCCTAAAGGAATCCGTTTCAGTCTGCTTTCCACCAGACACTGGGAAATTAATTCACCTTTCAGCTGGACAATAACCTAAAACCCAAGGCCAAATTATATACTGAAGTTGCTTACCAAGATGAATGTTCCTGAGTGGCCTAGTTACAGTTTTGACTTAAATATACTTGAACATCTATGGCAAGACTTGAAAATGGCTGTCTAGCAATGATCAACAAACAACCTGACAGAGCTTGAAGAATTTAAAAAATAATATTGTGCAAATATTGTACAATCCAGGTGTGCAAATCTCTTAGACTTACCCAGAAAGATTCGCAGCTCTAATCACTGCCAAACATGATTCTAACATGTATTGACTCAGGGATGTGAATACTTATGTAAATTTGATTTTACAGTATTTACATTTTCAATAAATGTAGAAAATATTCAAAAAATAGTGCCCACACACACACACACACACATATTTCCCTAAACAGAAACCGTGGATTGATGGCAGCATTCATGCAAAACTAAAAGCGCGAACCACCGATTTTAATCAAGGCGACTGGAAACATGACCGAATACAAACAGTGAAGTTATTCCCTCCACAAGGCAATCAAACAAGCTAAGCGTCAGTATAGAGACAAAGTAGAGTCGCAATGCAACGGCTCAAACACGAGACGTATGTGACACGGTCTACAGCCAATCATGGATTACAGAAAGAAAACCCACCCAGACAAATTAAATAACTTCTTTGCTCGCTTTGAGGACAATACAGTGCCACTGACACAGCCCGCTACCAAAGCCTGTGGGCTCTCCTTCTCCGTGGCCAACGTGAGTAAAACATTTAAACCCGTTAACCCTCGCAAGGCTGCTGGCCCAGATGGCATCCATAGCCTCGTCCTCAGAGCATGCGCAGACCAGCTGGCTGGTGTGTTTACGGACATATTCAATCAATCCCTATCCCAGTCTGTTGTCCCCACATTCGTCAAGATGGCCACAATTGTTCCTGTTCCCAAGAAAGCTAAGGTAACTGAACTAAATGACTATCGGCCCGTAGCACTCACATCTGTCATCATGAAGTGCTTTGAGAGACTAGTCAAGGATCATATCACCTCCACCTTACCTGATACCCTACATCCACTCCAATTTGCTTACCGCACCAATAGGTCCACAGACAACGCAATCGCCATCACACAGCCCTATCCCATCTGGCCAAAAGGAATACCTATGGAAGAATGATGTTCATTGACTACAGCATTTACCACAGTACCCTCCAAACTCGTCATTAAGCTCGACCCCGCCCTGCGCAACTGGGTCCTGGACTTTGACGGGCCGCCCCCAGGTGGTGAAGGTAGGAAACATCTCCACCCCTCCGATCCTCAACACTGGGGCCCCACAAGGGTGCGTTCTCAGCCCTCTCCTGTACTCCGTTCACCCATGACTGCGTGGCCATGCACGCCTCCAACTCAATCATCAAGTTTGCAGACAACACTAGTGGTAGGCTTGATTACCAACAATGACGAGACGACCTACAGGGAGGTGGTGATGGCCCTCGGAGTGTGGTGTCAGGAAAATAACCTCACACTCAATGTCAACAAAACAAAGGAGATGATCGTGGACTTCAGGAAACAGCAGAGGGAGCACCCCGCCCCCATCGACGGGACAGTAGTGGGGAAGGTGGAAAGCTTTAAGGTCATCGACGTACACATCACGGACAAACTGAAACGGTCCACCCACACAGACAGCGTGGTGAAGAAGGCGCAATAGCACCTCTTCAATCTCAGGAAGCTGAAAAAAATTTGGCTTGTCACCTAAAACAACTTTTACAGATGCACAATCGAGAGCATCCTGTCGGGCTGCATCACCGCGTGGTACAGCAACTGCACCGCCCACAACCGCAAGGTTCTCCAGAGGGTAGTGCAGTCTGCAAAATGCATTGCCGGGGGCAAAATACCTGCCAGAAGGCGAGGTCAGTACAGGTGCATCAAAGCTGGGACTGAGACTGGCAAACAGCTATAGAAAACTCTCTCTCTCAGCACACATGTATTTGAGGAGTTTCTACCATTCTTCTCTGCAGATCCTCTCGAGCTCTGTCAGGTTGGATGTGGGGCATCGCTGCACAGCTATTTTCAGGCCTCTCCAGAGATGTTTGATAGAGTTCAAGTCCGGGCTCTGGCTGGGCCACTCAAGGACATTCAGAGACTTGTCCCGAAGCCACTCCTGCATTGTCTTGGCTGTGTGCTTAGGGTTGCTATCCTGTTGAAAGGTGAACCTTCACCCCAGTCGGAGGTCCTGACTCATCTCCCAGTCCCTGCCGAACATCTCATTCCAGTTGACCAGGGAAGCTCTAGCAGGGCAGACATTTAACTGACTTGTTGGAAAGGTGGCATCCTATGACGGTGCCACGTTGAAAGTCACTAAGCTCGTCAGTTAGGCCATTCTACTGCCAATGTTTGTCTATGGAGATTGCATGGCGGTGTGCTCAATTTTACACACCTGTCAGCAACGGGTGTAGCTGAAAAAGCCAAATCCACTAATTTGAAGGAGTGTCCACATACTGTATGTATGTATGTATGTATGTATGTATGTATGTATGTATGTATGTATATTCCATAACCAAATATATTGTATTTGCAGCTGATATACATAACCAAAAGTAAAAAAGACCAAAAAAAACTTAGCACGAAATAGTGCACATAGAACAGATCTACCACATCTTAGACTTACTTTCAATGAGAATGACAGATCTATAACTCACATTTCTATGTGAATTAGGTCAGGTCGCTGAAAAAGTTACATATTGCAGCTTTAAAGTCAACAGCATCATGAACTTTACCAAGTACCAGGACATTTTAGCTAAAAACCTGGTTGCCTTTGCCAGGAGGCCGTAAGTGGATCTTCTAGGAAGAAAATAACGCCATGTACAAATCAAAACTCACCCCACATTTTTTTTTACTGACCACAAAAATCTAAATTTTGCAATGGCCATGTCAGTCTCCGGACTTGAACCCCATTGAAAACCTGTGGTTTGAATTGAAGAGGGCAGTCCATAAGTGCAGACGAAAGAGATCAAGGATATGGAAAGATTTTGTATGGAGGAATGGTCTAAGATCCCTCCCAACGTGCTCTTCAATCTCCAAACATTTGAGAAAAAGGCTCAGTGTCGTTATCCTTGCAAGGGGAGGGTGCTGGAGTATTAAACAGGGGTAACAATTGTGACCCATATCTTTTTGAGATTTTGTAAAATCTCTTTCTCTGAGCAAATATTAGTATAAAATAATTTCCCAATATTTTTTCTTGGGGGGGGGAATACAATATAACTCAATATTTGTATTATTTATTTTACACAGTTTTCTTTGCTCATCTTTACCAAGGGTGCTAATAATTTTAGACCTGACTGTACATACTCCATCTCTATAAATCCATAACTTGTGAAGGATGGGAAGAGGCTGCAGTGCCCAGCTGCTAAGATTGGGAGAAAGGCAGCAAGGATTTAAAGATTTACTAAATGCAAAAAAACAGTTTGTTCTACTACTGGGAAGGATCAATGGCCTGCCTCTCAACACAATACATCTCAACCAGCCATAAGGCACTGAACTACCAGAACATCCATCATACACATTAATGGAGGGGAGAGGAATGTCTGTACTTTGAGAGAAATGGGCGTTACATTGCTGATATATAGAGAGTGTGAGTGCTCCTTAAAGAGGTTGATAGAGAGGAGAAAAGGAGGTCTGAGTGTGTGTGCGCTCGCGGTACTAAATGAAAAGCATTAGAGCAGAGAGACAAGCAGCTGAGGAAACAGAGGGCCTGTGTGGTTTCTAAGAACGACAGTAGCCCCGTCAGAGACAGTTAAAGCATAAACACACAGTCTTCACACCACAGGCCATCCCATCTTCAGCTTGGTCAGTGAGCACAGGTCACAGATCACCGGTTAATAAGTGCCTGCTGCTGTAAACACCACCACCACTGAGCCAGGAGGGTAGCTGAGACGATGGTGCATAATGGATGACAAATTCAGACTGAAACAATAGGTTGTTCGTGCTCAAACAACTGGAGTAGAATT
The DNA here is from genome assembly GCF_901001165.1 of Salmo trutta. Taxonomy (NCBI): domain Eukaryota; kingdom Metazoa; phylum Chordata; class Actinopteri; order Salmoniformes; family Salmonidae; genus Salmo; species Salmo trutta. The sequence continues at coordinate 18,125,999 of NC_042989.1, forward strand.
TAAAGACAGGATTTTCCATGTAAAAGGAACCATGAGCACCAAGATGTGAAGTTCATAGGTGCATGTTAAATCTGTTGTGAAATGAAAGATACGTCTATATTTTGGAGAAATGAAAGGCATACAGTGCATATAGAAAGTATTCAGACCCTTTGACTTTTTCCACATTTCGTTACAGCCTTAATCTAAAATGGATTAAAGAAAAAATGTTCCTCAAATCAATCTACACACAATACCCCATAACGACAAAGCGACCATATTTTCCTATATACACCGGTATTGACGGACGGACCGGTTTGGGTTTTTACAAGGTAAAGTATAACAGTATTTCAATGTTTGGTTTGTTAAATGTGTTAGGCCACGTGTAATGTCAGTTTTATAGTTTACTCCGTTAGCTACTTGAGTCATCTCTCTCCCTCTACACAGACCCAGCCCTGTCCCTTCCCTCAAGGAGAACAGCCACTTGCAGTCTGCATGGTCAATTCTGTAGATAACAAGATGTTGGTGACAACAATGCTGCTTTCCACCTTTTCTTTAAGGGGTAGATCAGCTTTAATATTGCAGATAGATTGTAGCTTCCATCAATGTAATTCTCTGCGTCATTTCCCATCCACCATATATTTTTTGGTGTCCACACACTTTTTAAAATATATTTTCCTTTATTATTTCCCATCTATTTCAGATGTCCATCCAGTTTCTATTTGCCATATATTTTTTCAATTTTGCTTGTTAATATAAATCCACATGCGTTCAATACACTATTAGTTCGTGCATCTTACTGTCTGCAAACAGCTAGTTTGTCTTTTCTTTGCAATTTCTATCTAAAATAAAGTATTAACTAGCTAGCTAAATGTACTTAGTTGGGAAGTCAAACTGAATGGCATGCTGCAGTCACTTTGGAGAGCTCTTTCTAGAGCACCTGGTTAAATTGTGCATATGGGCATTTTTTAAATCTCAAAATGGTTAAAACTGCCTAAATTCGATGTCATCATAAAAATCTATCAGTTGAAGCTAGAGATTTGTTTTTTGCATTGGATCCGTCTCAATCCACCGCATCCGCCTATGTTGCACTTCTGCATCTGCGGTGAAAGGTGAGAGCTAGAACGGTGTTTATCAGACCATAATACATCCCAAAAATCATTCTCACAAAAATTGCCTGTAGCGTCTGAACGGTTAGGCCTAAAACCTAAAACTACTTCCCTCTATGGAAAGATGACTCATGATCACAATGGTGTTGTCCGTTTTGCTCTACGACCCCCACAAGCGTCTGAAGTCGGTACAGCTGATCTGCCAATTTCTTTCTGTAGCGTCTGAACAGTTTGGGCTACACACTACTATGACCCCTTTGTGGAAAGGTGAGATTCTCACAAACATATCAGCTGTTTAGCTCTAGGACGCCCACAAACCTCACTCGTCTGAAAGTCCCCCGGTACCAGCCAAAAACATTTTATGGAAGTACAGTATATGTATAATAATATGCTCAAAACAATAAAGGGAACACTTAACACAATGTATCTCCAAGTCAATCACGCTTCTGTGAAATCAAACTGTCCACTTAGGAAGCAACACTGATTGACAATACATTTCACATGCTGTTGTGCAAATGGAATAGACAACAGTGGAAATTATAGGCAATTAGCAAGACACCCCCAATAAAGGAGTGGTTCTGCAGGTGGTGACCACAGAGCACTTCAGTTCCTATGCTTCCTGGCTGATGTTTTGGTCACTTTTGAATGCTGGCGGTGCTTTCACTCTAGTGGTAGCATGAGACGGAGTGGCACATCAATGCGAGCTGTGGCAAGAAGGTTTGCTGTGTCTGTCAGCGTAGTGTCCAGAGCATGGAGGCGCTACCAGGAGACAGGCCAGTACATCAGGAGACGTGGAGGAGGCCGTAGGAGGGCAACAACCCAGCAGCAGGACCGCTACCTCCGCCTTTGTGCAAGGAGGAGCAGGAGGAGCACTGCCAGAGCCCTGCAAAATGACCTCCAGCAGGCCACAAATGTGCATGCGTCTGCTCAAACGGTCAGAAACAGACTCCATGAGGGTGGTGAGGGCCCGACGTCCACAGGTGGGGGTTGTGCTTACAGCCCAACACCATGCAGGACGTTTGGCATTTGCCAGAGAACACCAAGATTGGCAAATTCGCCACTGGCGCCCTGTGCTCTTCACAGATGAAAGCAGGTTCACACTGAGCACGTGACAGAGTCTGGAGACGCCGTGGAGAACGTTCTGCTGCCTGCAACATCCTCCAGCATGACCGGTTTGGCGGTGGGTCAGTCATGGTGTGGGGTGGCATTTCTTTGGGGGGCCGCACAGCCCTCCATGTGCTCGCCAGAGGTAGCCTGACTGCCATTAGGTACCAACATGAGATCCTCAGACCCCTTGCGAGACCATATGCTGGTGCGGTTGGCCCTGGGTTCCTCCTAATGCAAGACAATGCTAGACCTCATGTGGCTGGAGTGTGTCAGCAGTTCCTGCAAGAGGAAGGCATTGATGCTATGGACTGGCCCGCCCGTTCCCCAGACCGGAATCCAATTGAGCACATCTGGGACATCATGTCTCGCTCCATCCACCAACGCCACGTTGCACCACAGACTGTCCAGGAGTTGGCGGATGCTTTAGTCCAGGTCTGGGAGGAGATCCCTCAGGAGACCATCCGCCACCTCATCAGGAGCATGCCCAGGCGTTGTAGGGAGGTCATACAGGCACGTGGAGGCCACACACACTACTGAGCCTCATTTTGACTTGTTTTAAGGACATTACATCAAAGTTGGATCAGCCTGTAGTGTGGTTTTCCACTTTAAATTTTGAGTGTGACTCCAAATCCAGACCTCCATGGGTTGATAAATTGGATTTCCATTGATTATTTTTGTGTGATTTTGTTGTCAGCACATTCAACTATGTAAAGAAAAAAGTATTTAATAAGATTATTTCATTCATTCAGATCTAGGATGTGTTATTTTAGTGTTCCCTTAATTTTTTTGAGCAGTGTATAGAAGACTGTTTAGTGCCAAAAATAAAAGGGTTAAGAATCTCTCAGATATAGGATAGACACTTCAGAACAAACTTCCCTTAGATTTCTTTTGAAGGGACTGTTGTTCCATGTAGTGAATCTGTTATTCAAAGCGTTTGTATGTTAGATTGGCATAGGCTAGTGATTTTGCTGTTCATTACTCATCTTGTAGGCTGAGGAAAAGTAAATGTGGCAGTTATTCTAACATCTTCAAAGTGCTCATCCTCGAGTTGCATTTTCTGTTAAGATGAATAACAATCATCTAAATGTGATTTCTGTCAGTCATTCTGAGCACCACGGGTGGACGCCCTAATCAGGTTACGCACCCAACTCATGTGTCTGCTAAATTTATCAGCATTTTCCTAACGGAAACCCTGTTATGCCTAGACAATATCTTGATTTACCCAGTTTATCAATAGAGATTTACCACTCAAATAAATAACATTGTTATGTAGTTAGATTAGTAAAAATAAAGTCAAATTGATTGCATCATCGATTCATTAAATGCATACATGGCTACAATTGGGCATCAATTATAGAGTAGTAACTGAGTTTGTCTGGATAAAGACCCATTCTGTAACTTTTGCTATTATGCCTTATTTTCTTTCCGTGGTATCATTTTGGTATCGAGTATTGTGATACTAAACCTGGTATCGAAGTAAAAATGATGGTATCCAAGTAAAAATGATGGTATCCTAACACTACAATAGAGAACACTAGAGTTTAGGGCTGGGCAGTGTACCGTATTTTATGATATACCGGTATTGATGCAGGGACCGGTTTGGGTTGTTACTTTCTATACTGGTATTTGAATGTTTAGGTTGTTAAATGTGATACGCCATGTGTAATGTCAATTTTTCTAGTTTACTTCTCTACTTGAGTCATCTCTCTTCGGTCTTTCTCTCTGTGCTACTTTCCACATAGCCACGCCCGTCACTCAAGGAGCGCATTTGTTGTTCATCAACGAGACGCTTACGTTCAGTCTGCCTGGTCAATGCAGCACATGCAACAATGTTGATGACGATGCTGTTTTCACTTTGCTTCTTAAAATAAATCCACTTGTGTTCTATAATTAAACTATTAGTTTGTGTTTCTTACATCAGCAAACAGCTAGTTTGTCTTTTCTTAGCAAGTTGCCCTAAATCTTGTGAGACGCTAATTGTTAGCCGCTAATGCTAATAGCTAGCTAGTAAAATGTACTGAGTAAGAGCAAACGTTGCTAGCTAATACAGCCTGATAATACCAGTGATGGTGTAGACCTATATTAGCATGTTGTATGTGCAACAGTATCTAAATCAAAGAGGAATATGCAAAGCAAGAATATGTTAGCTACATGAAGTAGCTAAGAGAAAACATGCAATGTAACCAAAACTTATAAGGTCCTCTAGGAAACACTTATCAGCACTTTAGTTCCTACCCTGTCACAATAACTCCTCCCTGGCATTTTAATTCGTTGCCATCTCAAACAAAACTGTATTCAAAGTGCCCACTATTATATTCTAACTATAGAATTAGAACAGTCATTATATTTCCATGATTCCAACAGTTTTGCTCTAATTCGCAAGTCAAATCACAATTGCAACATTTGGTTAAACATAAATCCTAGATTTGCTCATATTGTGCAGCCTTACATGGCAGTATGAAAATGCTCTCAATTGAGCAGTGGTGTAAAGTACTTAAGTAAAAATACTTTCAAGTACAACTAACGTAGGTTTTATTTGGTATCTGTACTTTACTATTTTTGACAACTTTTACTTTATTATATTCCTAAAGATAATACTGTATGTTTTACTTCATACATTTTCTCTGACACCTAAAAGTACTCATTACATTTTGAAACCTTAGCAGGACAAGAAAATGGTCCAATTCACGCTCTTGTCAAGAGAACATCCCTGGTCATCTACTGCCTCTGATCTGGAGGACTCAAACACAAATGCTTTGTTTGTAAATAATGTCTGAGTTTTGGAGTGTGCCCCTGGCTAGCCGTAAAAAAAAAAAAAAAAAAATTTAAATGGTGCCATCTGGTTTGTTTAATATAAGGAATTTGAAATTATTTATACTTTCTTTTGATACTGAAGTATATTTTAAACAAAATACTTTTACTCAAGTAGAATTTTACTGATTGACTTGTACTTGAGTCATTTTCTATTAAAAAGGTATCTTTACTTTTACTCAAGTATGACAATTGGGTACTTTTTCCACCACTGCAATTGAGTGCAGGAAAAGCAGAAATGATAAAAGTGCTGACATTTGTTTTGGTTATAGTTGAATTGAACAGTATAAAACAAACAAAATAAAGAAAGACTCATTGAAATCCCTTAGAATGTATGTGTTGCCACCCTCAGATCACTCACTACTCAAAGCAAATCTATTATTCAAAACTAAAAATACCGTCAAATACCATGATATCATATTTTAAAATACTGTGATATAATATTTTGTCCATATCGCCCAGCCCTACTAGAGTTGAGCACACTATAATGTACTGTATTGTACTCCTCTTCTGCGCTGTACTCTACTGTGCTGTTCTTTGATGTCCAAACTTTTTAAAAACAGACGTTTATGATTGGCTAAGATGTGGTCCATTCCAGATCAACCAAATCTTGTTTAAAGTAAATACCCAAATATGCAAAGCAGGGCATTGCATATTTTATTTTACTTTGAGCACCTATTTACCTGAGAATGACATTCATATCCATAATTATGCATTTCGGTGTAGTACAGATCAGGGACCCATGATGTAATTCCGTTACCAGGTGTAAGTCCACTTCACTTACTGTAAGTTCAATAACCGAAAGAGATTTTTTCAAAGTCAAGGTGTCATGTCATAGCTCAGACCCCCATTGTTTCTGCAGACATCTTTGAATCTTAATTCGGAACAGATATTTAAACGTTTTTGGAAAACATGAAGGAGATAAACGGGAGATTTTGCATCTGCACAGTTCTTCCAGTAAAAGCATTTTTTTGTAAAATGTTCAGTGTAAATGGATAAAAGTCGTCCGTGTGCAGAGTAGTATGGTTTGTTAAACTTTGAAATCAATGGTTTTTGTTTGGCATACATTTTAAAGTTAAACATTTTAGTCTCAGCACAATTCTGTTACTGTGGAATTGCACATCTAGCAGTCTTCTGTCATGTTCTGTTGTCATACAAACAACAATGGCATGACAACAAATGTCAGTGCAGTTCGCTGAAGCACTAAACAGACCTAGCTACTGAGCTACCTTCCTTTGCATGTTAGTCAAATGATTGTCTGAAGGATGACATGTAGGGACATACAAGCAGCTAGATAGGAACCTGTACCAGGCCAGGGGCTGGCGTTTAGGGGCACAACCTAGCTCATAGAGAGAGGAATGGCATTCCTCTGGGAGTTTCTGGAGGACACAAGCGAGGCCCACCAGACTCAGAGGAAGACAAGAAGCTATTGAGATAGCAGTGGCCCTATGGCCTACTCTTGCGGCATGCCACATTCAAGAGGGAACATTCCAACAACGTTGCATCATGGGCCGAAGTTGAGAGTGGGCGATATGCTGGCCCATCTTTCATATGAGGGTAGAATCTGGAACGGTCATTCTCATCAAACTTCCCTGATCAGTCATATTGAAACACTCCCTTCCCATATTTTGATATTTGGTATGATACTTAGGCTTTCAGTAAAAATACGATTGGGTCGACAATAGCTTCTCCCATTTCCTCCTGCCTACCCCAACCAACAGCTCCGCACACCACGCAGCTACTTGCCCAAGCCTCCCCAGCTTCTCCTTCACCCAAATCCAGAAAGAAGATGTTCTGAAAGAGCTGCAAAACTTGGACCCGTACAAATCAGCTGGGCTAGACAATCTGGACCCTCTTTCTAAAATTATCCGCTGCCATTGTTGCAACCCCTATTACCAGTCTGCTGAACCTCTTTCGTATCATCCGAAATTCCTAAAGATTGGAAAGCGGCCGCGGTCATCCCCCTCTTCAAAGGGGGTGACACTCTAGACCAATACTGTTACAGACCTATATCCATCCTGCCCTGCCTTCCTAAAGTCTAAAGCCAAGTTAATAAACAGATCACTGACCATTTCGAATCCCACCGTACCTTCTCCGCTGTGCAATCCAGTTTCCGAGCTGGTCACGGGTGCACCTCAGCCACGCTCAAGGTAATGAACAATATAACCGCCATCGATAAAAGACAGTACTGTGCAGCCGTCTTCATAGACCTGGCAAAGGCTTTCGACTCTGTCAATTACCGTATTCTTAACGGCAGACTCAAAAGCCTTGGTTTCTCAAATGACTGCCTCGCCTGGTTCACCAACTACTTCTCAAACAGTTCAGTGTGTCAAATCGGAGGGCCTGTTGTCCAGACCTTTGGCAGTTTCTATGGGGGTGCCACAGGGTTCAATTCTCAGGCTGACTCTTTTCTCTGTATATATCAACGATCTCGCTCTTGCTGCGGGTGATTCCCTGATCCACCTCTACGCAGACGATACCATTCTGTATACATCTGGCCCTTCTTTGGACACGGTGTTAACAAACCTCCAAACGAGCTTCAATGCCATACAACACTCCTTCCGTGGCCTCCAACTGCTCTTAAATGCTAGTAAAACTAAATGCATACTTTTCAACCGTTCGCTGCCCGCACCCGCCAGCCCGACTAGCATCACTACTCTGGACCGTTCTGACTTAGAATATGTGGACAACTACAAATACCTAGGTGTCTGGCTAGACTGTAAACTCTCCTTCCAGACTAAGATGAAACATCTCCAATCCAAAATTAACAACATTCGCACACACACACGAAGTCGGAAGTTTACATACACTTAGGTTGGAGTCATTAAAACATGTTTTTCAACCACTCCAGAAATGTTCCAACAATTGTTTACAGACATACTATTTCACTGTATGTCACACTAAGTTGACTGTGCCTTTAAACAGCTTGGAAAACTCCATGGCTTTAGAAGCTTCTGATAGGCTAATTTACATCATTTGAGCCAATTGGAGGTGTAACTGTGGATGTATTTCAAGGCCGACCTTCAAACTCAGTGCCTCTTTGCTTGACATCATGGGAAAATCAAAAGAAAATCAGCCAAGACCTCCACAAGTTTGGTTCATCCTTGGGAGCAATTTCCAAATGCCTGAAGGTACCACGCTCATCTGTACAAACAATAGTACGCAAGTATAAACACCATGGGACCACGCAGCCGTCATACCACTCAGGAAGGAGACGCGTTCTGTCTCCTAGAGATGAACGTACTTTGGTGCGAAAAGTGCAAATCAATTCCAGAACAACAGCAAAAGGACCTTGTGAAGATGCTGGAGGAAACAGGTACAAAAGTATCTATATCTATATCCACAGTATAACGAGTCCTATATCGACATCACCTGAAAGGCCTCTCAGCAAGGAAGAAGCCACTGCTCCAAAAACGCCATAAAAACGCCAGACTACGGTTTGCAACTGCACATGGGTACATAGATCGTACTTTGGAGAAGTGTCCTCTGGTCTGATTTAACAAAAATAGAACTGTCAATGACTCCAAGCATACTTCCAAAATTGTGGCAAAATGGCTTTAGGACAACAAAGTCAAGGTATTGGAGTGGCCATCACAAAGCCCTGACCTCAATCCCATAGAACATTTGTGGGCAGAACTGAAAGTGTGTGTGTGCAAGCAAGAAGGCCTACAAACCTGACTCAGTTACACCAGCTGTCAGGAGGAATGGGCCAAAATTCACCCAACTTATTGTGGGAAGCTTGTGGAAGGCTACCCAAAACGTTTGACCCAAGTGAAACTATTTAAAGGCAATGCTCCCAAATACTAATTGGTGTGTAGAGGTCGACCGATTGATCGGAATGGCCGATTAATTAGGGCCGATTTCAACTTTTCATAACAAATCGGTAATCTGTATTTTTGCCGTCGATTTGCCGATTAAAAAAAAAAAAATGTTTTACACCTTTATTTAACTAGGCAAGTAAGATTAAGAACACATTCTTATTTTCAATGACAGCCTAGGAATGGGGGTTAACTGCCTTGTTCAGGGGGGATTCGGGGATTCGTTTTTGCAACCTTCCGGTTACTAGTCCAATGCTCTAACCACCTGCCTTACATTGCACTCCACGAGGAGCCTGCATGGCAGGCTGACTACCTGTTACGCGAGGGCAGCAAGAAGCCAAGGTAAGTTGCTAGCTAGGATTAAACTCATCTTTTAAAAAACTATCAATCTTAACATAATCACTAGTTAACTACACGTTTGATGACATTACTAGTTTATCTAACGTGTCCTGCGTTGCATATAATCGATGCGGTGCCTGTTAATTTCTCATCGAATCACAGCCTACTTCGACAAACGGGTGATGATTTAACAAGCGCATTTGCGAAAAAAGCACTGTCGTTGCACCAATGTACCTAACCATAAACATCAATGCCTTTCTTTAAAATCAATACACAAGTATATATTTTTAAACCTGCATATTTAGTTAATATTGCCTGCTAACATGAATTTGTGTCACTTCTCTTGCGTTCCGTGCAAGCAGTCAGGTTATATACAGCAGTTTGGGCAGCCTGGCTCAGTGCGAACTGTGTGAAGTCCATTTATTCCTAACAAAGGCTGTAATTAATTTGCCAGAATTGTACATAACATTGAAGGTTGTGCACTGTAACAGGAATATTTAGACTTATGGATGCCACCCGTTAGATAAAATACGGAACGGTTCCGTATTTCACTGAAATAATAAATGTTTCGTTTTCGAAATGATAGTTTCCGGATTCGACCATATTAATGACCAAAGGCTCATATTTCTGTGTGATATTATGTTATAATTAAGTCTATGATTTGATATTTGATAGAGCAGTCTGACTGAGCGATGGTAGGCAGCAGCAGGCTCGTAAGCATTCATTCAAACAGCATCTTCGTGCGATTTGCCAGCAGCTCTTCGCAATTCTTCAAGCATTGCACTGTTTATGACTTCAAGCCTATCAACCCCCGAGATTAGGCTAGTGTTACCCATGTGAAATGGCTAACTAGTTAGCGGGTGCGCGCTAATAGCGTTTCAAACGTCACTCGCTCTGAGACTTGGAGTAGTAGTTCCCCTTGCTCTGCATGGGTAACGCTGCCTCGATGGTGGCTGTTGTCGATGTGTTCCTGGTTCGAGCCCAGGTAGGAGCGAGGAGAGGGACGGAAGCTATACTGTTACACTGGTAATACTAAAGTGCCTATAAGAACATCCAACAGTCAAAGGTATATGAAATACAAATGGTATAGAGAGAAAAAGTCCTATAATAACTACAACCTAAAACTTCTTACCTGGGAACATTGAAGACTCATGTTAAAAGGAACCACCAGCTTTCATATGTTCTCATGTTCTGAGCAAGGAACTTAAACGTTAGCTTTTTTACATGGCACATATTGCACTTTTACTTTCTTCTCCAACACTTTGTTTTTGCATTATTTAAACCAAATTGAACATGTTTCATTATTTATTTGAGGCTAAATTGATAGTATTTATGTATTATATTACGTTAAAATAAGTGTTCATTCAGTATTGTTGTAATTGTCATTATTACAAATAAATAAATAAAATAAAAATCGGCATCTGCTTTTTTTTGGTCCTCCAATAATCTCTATTGAAAAATCATAATCGGTCGACCTCTAATTGAGTGTATGTAAACTTCTGACCCACTGGGAATGTGATGAAAGAAATAAAAGCTGAAATAAATCACTCAACTATTATTCTGACATTTCACATTCTTGAAATATAGTGGTGATCCTAACTGACTTAAGACAGGGAATTAAATTTCAGGTATTGTGAAAAACTGAGTTTAAATGCATTTGGCTAAGGTGTATGTAAACTTCCGACTTCAACTGTGTACACACACAAAATTTTGGACACACCTACTCATTCAAGGGTTTTTATTTTTACTATTTTCTACATTGTATAATAAGAGAAGACATCAAATCTATCAAATAACACATATGGAATCATGTAGTAAACACAAAAGTGTTAAATCAAAATAATAAAAATTTGAGATTCTACAAAGTAGCCACCCTTTGCCTTGATGCTTAGCATTCTCTCAACCAGCTTGTGTGTGTGCGTGATATAGATAGATATACTTCCCGTGTGTGTCTTCAGACCCCTTGACTTTTCCACATTGGTACGTTACAGCCTTATTCTAAAATTGATGAAAAAAGGGTACAATCTACACACAATAACCCATAAATGGGAAAACAGTTTTTTTATGGGGGGGGGGATAATGTACAAACTAATTTATTCAGCCCCTTTGCAATGAGACTCAAAATGTAGCTCCGGTGCATCCTGTTTCCATTGATCATCCTTGATGTTTCTACAACTTGATTGGAGTCCACCTGTGGTAAATTCAATTGATTGGACATGATTTGGAAAGGCACACACACGTCTATGGCCTTTTTTGCCTTTACCTCCCTTATCTCAGCTCATTTGCTCACATTGTAAATAGACTTATTTTTCTGCTATATGTTTGTTTTACTCCATGTGTAACTCTGTTGTTGTATGTGTCGAACTGCTTTGCTTTATCTTGGCCAGGTCACAATTGTAAATGAGAACTTGTTCTCAACTTGCCTACCTGGTTAAATAAAGGTGAAATTAAAAAAAGTCTATATAAGGTCCCACAGTTGACAGAGCAAAAACCAAGCCATGAGGTCGAAGGAATTGTCCGCAGAGCTCCGAGACAGGATTGTGTCGAGGCACAGATCTGGAGAAGGGTACAAAAAAAACATTTCTGCAGCATTGAATGTCCCCAAGAACACAGTGTCCTCCATCATCCTTAAAAATGGTAGAAGTTTGGAACCACCAAGACTCTTCCTGAAGCTGGCCACCCGGCCAAACTGAGAAATCAGGGGAGAAGGGCCTTGGTCAGGGAAGTGACCAGGAACCCGATGGTCACTCTGACAGAGCTCCAGAGTTCCTCTGTGGAGATGGGAGAGCTTTCCAGAAGGACAACCATCTCTGCAGCACTCCTCCAAATCAGGCCTTTATGGTAGAGAGCCAGATGGAAGCCACTCCTCGGTAAAAGGCACATGTCAGCCCTCTTGGAGTTTGCCAAAAGGCACCTAAAGGACTCTGACCATGAGAAACAAGATTTTCTGGTCTGATGAAACCAAGATTGAACTCTTTGACCTGAATGCCAAGCGTCACATCTGGAGGAAACCTGGCACCATCCCTAGAGTGAAGCATGGTGGTGGCAGCATCATGCTGTGGGGATGTTTTTCAGCGGCAGGGACTGGGAGACGAGTCAGGATCGAGGGAAAGATGAACTGAGCAAAGTACAGAGATCCTTGATTAAAACCTGCTCCAGAGCACTCAGGACCTCAGACTGGGGCGGCGGTACACCATCCAACAGGACAACGACCCTAAGCACTCAGCCAAGACAATGCAGCAGTGGCTTCGGGATAAGTCCCTGAATGTCCTTGAGTAGCCCAACCAGAGCCCAGACTTGAACATCTCTGGAGAGACCTGAAAAATAACTGTGCAGCGACACTCCCCATCCAATGTGACAGAGCTTGAGAGGATCTGCAGAGAACAATGGGACAAACTCCCCCAATACAGGTGTACCAAGCTTGTAGCATCATACCCAAGAATACTCGAGGCTGTAATCGCTGCCTAAGGTGCGTCAACAAAGTACTGAGTAAAGGGTCTGAATACTTATGTAAATGTGACATTTCAGTAAAAAAATGAATACATCTGCTAAAATAAAAATACTTTTTTTGCTTTGTTTTTATGGGGGTAGTGTGTAGATTGACGGGAAAAAACTATTTAATCAATTTTATAATAGGGCTGTAACACAACAAAATGTGGAAAAAGTCAAGGGGTCTGAATACTTTCCGAATGCACTGCATATATGAAAGCCCCTGTTGTTCCGGGTGACTGATCTCGTTCTCCGTGGCCGATGCGAGTAAAACTTTTTAAACAAGTTAACACTCGCAAGGTCGCCGTGCCAGACGGAATACCACGGCACATTCTCAAAGCATGCACAGACCAGCTGGTAAGTTTCTTCACAGAAATGTTCAATCTCTACTTGTCCCAGTCCGTAGTCCCAACATTTTTCAAGTTGACCACCATTGTCCCTAAGAACTCCAAGATAACTACCACCTTGTAGCATTCACATCTGGAATTATGAAGTGCTTTGAAAAGCTGGTCATGACACATCAACAATATAATCTCAGATACACTGGAGCCACTCCAATTTGTATACCACCCAACAGACCCACAGACGACGCAATCGGAATTGCATTTCACACTGCCCTCTCCCACCTGGACAAGAGAAGGGAAATAACTATGTGAGAATGTCGTTCAGTGTTCAACACCATAGTCCCCTCCAAGCTCAAGACCCTGAACACTTCCCTCTAACTGGATCCTGGACTTCCTGACAGGACGCCCCAGGTGGTGAAGGTAGGCAACAACACTTGCCACACTGACCCTTAACACGGGTGCCCATCTAGGATGTGTGCATATTCCCCTCCTGTACTCCCTGTTCACCCACGACTGCGTGGCCACGCCCGACTCCAACACCAAGTTTGCTGACGACATGACGGTGGTAGGCCTGATCACCAATGGTGATGAGACAGCCTACAAGGATCAGAGACTTAGCAGTGTGGTGCCATGGCAACCTCTCCAACATCAGTAAGACCAAGGAGCTGATCGTGGACTACAGGAGATAGAGGGGAGAGCACTGCCCCCTCCACATCGACGTGGCTGTAGTGGAGTGGGTCAAGAACATAAAAGTTCCTTGACGACCACATCACTAAGGACTTAACATGGTCCACAAACACCAGCAGTCACGAAGAGGGCCCGAAATGGCCTCTTCCCCCTCAGGAGCCTGAAAAGATTTGGCATGGGCCCTCAGATTCTCAAAAAGATATATTGCTGCACCATCGAAAGCATCTTGACTGGCTGCATCACCGCTTGGTATGGTAGATGCACCACCCTAGACCGCAAAACGCTACAGAGGGTGGTGCAGACAGCCCAGTACATCACTGGGGCCAAGTTCCCAGCCATCCAGGACTTCTATATCAGGTGGTGTAAAAGGCACGAAAAATTGCCAAAGACTCCAGCCACCCAAGCCATAGACCGTTAACTCTGCTACCATCCGGCAAACGGTACCGGAGCATCTGCTCTCTGTGCATCTGCACATCTACCTCAAAAATACCTCATACCCCCCTGCACATTGATCTGGTACTCCCTGTATATAGCTCAATTGCGTATTTTATTCCTCAATTTTTTTTAATCGCAGCATCGTTGGGAAGGGTTCGTATGCAATCATTTCACGGTTAAGTCCCCACCCATTGTATTCAGTGCATGTGACAAATACAATTTGATCTCTATGGGAACCCGTCCGGCATGCCTAAAGTGTCCCGGTCAATTCTCGTACCTGCATGACCACTAATGTGTTAGTAAAACGCATGTCATTCATGAAGACGTAACACAACATGTCAATTTGCAGCTCAGCCAAAGCTATAGTTCAGATGGTGAATAAATAGGGGCATACAAGTCATTAGTGAGAGCAACCCTTTCTACCCCACAGGAAAACATTGTTAGACACAAATAACCCAAGATAACAGATTCATTCTTGATTAGTCGGTCATGGTGACAGATTTGCAACCTTGTTATGAGTGACAACTAAATGCAGTACTGTTGAACAAGGGGCAGAGGCAAAAATAAGATGTCAAAAGACAAAAGGGCAAACAGTTAGTGGTAAAATAATGACAAACTGTAGCTATGATTCAGTGAAAAAAATGTAGTCAATAACAATAGGATGGTGGGATTGAAGGGAGCAGGACTAGTGAGAACACTAATCTCCCAATAACCTACAATCTGGCATATATACATTGTCTGTAACTAATCAATTGAATTTAAACTAAGTTGCTTGGCTTGTTGTGACTTAAAAAAAAAAATCAGTCTCGAGAGGGTGTGAAGTTTTAGGAATCAACTGTAAAAACTGCAACTCATGTCCACTTCCTTTGGGACAACCAACCATTACCTTGCACGATAAAATGATTCAGCAGATTCAGTGACCGACCAGCCTCTGTGTCAAGACACTGTCCTTGATCCTCTCTTTGAGGACTCAAATCTGTTCATTCTCTGTTCAAAAACCTGTCATTACAGATGATTAAGCACTCATAACCTAACCATGGATGGATTAGTGATACATATTCAAGGCTGTTCTCTTCAACCGCACCAATAATTAGGCTACACTTAAAAACATACTTTCTGTCTGGTTTAGCTTTAAAAGGATCATCCCCTTTTTTCCCCCAATTTTCGCCTAAAATGACAATCTAACTGCCTGTAGCTCAGGCCCTGAAGCAAGGCTATGCAGTTTCTTGGTACCATTTGAAGGTTTGTGGAAATGTGAAAGGAATGTAGGAGAATAACACAATAGAGCCGGCAAAAGATAATTAATACATTTAAAAAAAGGTTTTGTATTCCCCCCATCATCTTTGAAATGCAAGAGTAAGGCCATAATGTATTATTCCAGCACAGGTGCAACTTAGATTTTGGCCACTAGATGGCAGCAGTGGGCACCGTTTTAGACTGATCCAATGAACCATTGTATTCCTGTTCAAAATGTTGTATCAAGACTGCCCAAATGAGACTAATTTGTTAATTAATAACTTTGTTCAAAACTGTGCACTCTCCTCAAACAAAAGCATGGTATTATTTCACTGTAATAGCTACTATAATTTGGACAGTGCAGTTAGATTAACAAAAATGTAAGCTTTCTGCCAATATCAGATATGTCTGTCCTGGGAAATATTGTTACTTACAACCTCATGCTAATCGCATTAGCCTATGTTAACTCAACCGTCCCGCAGGGGACCCACCAATCCTGAAGAAGTTTTTAAGGATATCAGTGTAATTGAACAAGGTGTGCTGTTGTCATTCGTGGTGCGTTGTCTTGCCAGCCTGTATAATCGTATTAAACGCTCTTTTTGTGTCAAGCAGCAGTCTCCTTCAGCCATGTCCCTGTGGTGGTGCCGAACCTGGATTTCTATCTAAACAGTGGGGGTGGCTAATGCTTCTCCATAATCCTACATCACCATCATCAGTAACTGTACATACACACTCCACTTCAGGGAGTTCACAACAAGCCTTCCTCTGCCCTCCATTCTCCAGGCTCATTCTCCTGCCAAGCATAGGCTACCAGGCTACCAGGCTACCACACACACACACACACACACACATTGGATGAAAATCTGTCTCGCACTATCTGCAACAGCACATTCTGTGTCATCCAGTTACTGGCAAATAAGCAGCTGTATACAGCGTTAAATCTCAAAAACCTCTGCTACCCTGAGTAAACAACTTTTAGGTCTTTGGTCAGTTATGGCCTAACTATGAAGACTATTATCGTCATGATCATCTCCGTAAGGTCTTCTGGAGGTTTCTGTTACGCCAAGTCATTATTTTCTGTTCAGTCTGCATTGCACTGTGAAATTATTTCAACAGTATTGCTGTGAAATTCTTTTAACAGTGTTGCAAAGAGTCTTTTTTCTCGAGCCATCTTGTCCTCGAAAGTCTTTCAGCCTTGTTACTCTAATCCTCTGGAACTGCCGTTTACATATGACAACAGAGTAGTAGTCCTTCAGTGTAACCCCAGGATGAACTTGTAAATAAAATATTGCTCTCACATTAACGGTTTCAATACAACAGGAGTACAGCTGCTTCTCTCTCCACGACTCTAGAGCAGCCAATTTAACCCCTTATCCTATAATGTTTCTTGGTAAATCTATAGGCCTGAATCTTTTAAGTGTTTGTGCGCATTAGAATTTATTAAGGATCGCCTTTAGCACGTCTATTGTCAACTAGTTAAACATTAATTGCTACTGTGTTGCATGTGTAAAACAAACCTGCCAAAGTCATAGCATTTAGCCACGTTCACACAGGCTGACAAACAGGCCATCCCTCTTCTTTGCCCCGGGCAAAGCGCTCAACCCAGAGCAAGTTCATTGACTCAGCAGATTTGAAAATAGTCTTTGTATCTGGATTGAGGCTGTCATCATGTGACTGTGTATGTCTGAATGGCCACTGGCGTAATCTGATGTTTGATCTGAAAGATGGAGCTGTGTAGAGCATGTCCCTGGCACATGGGTTGGCAGGACAGGATGGGTCAGCCGTAGCACAGAGGGGGGGCTAAAAGGATTTGGGCTGCTGCAAGCAGGTCCCCCCACCCCACACACTTCCTTAGGACCCGTGACCAATTATACAATCCCGTGCTGGCTAACTGCTTTGGTGGTTACAGATGGAGGGGAGATTTCAAATTCCCAAAACAATAACACAAAAGCGCAAATGAGGCTGAAGGGGGGGGGGGGGGGGGTATGGGGGGGGTGAAAGAAGGTTGTTTCTTCTAAGATGCAGCATAGCATTGTGTTGGTCTTCATTCTGTAACATGATTATTTTTTATAATATAGTGTCTTTAAAAACCAAACACGGTAGGGACCAATTTCATGGGTGCTCCTTGCAGGACAAAATACGAGATAACAAACCGAGTTATCGTCACAGTTCTTCTAGTCAAATTACTTTGACAGAACTGAAATGAAAGAAATGTACTACTATAATAAACTAAACTCTGCATTTATAAGCCTCTCTACTCTTGTGGAACATGACTCACAGTCAGCCTCGGCTCAGTCTGTCTACGCAGAAACAGACCATTGTCATGGATGGACAAAGACCCAGGCAGACATTACTGCAGAGTTTGACCATGGAGATTAAAGCCATAATGACAGGCGTGGATGAACACTTGGTGACTGCAGGGACCGCACACACACACACAACTTGCAGGTTTTCTTCATCCACATACACTGTCCAGTTTCCATGGAGCAGACTTTGGTCCTCTCTTCTATGGTGCCCGCCCTCTGCATAGAAGATATTTATAAACAAAGCCCACATGCCATGCTCAACTGCGGGCAAATTTACAGTGGAATTAATTTTTTTATATCACTCAGTTGACGTCAATCCAATTATGAAGTTGTTGAGGGTTCTGAGCATGTCTTTACATTTAAGCTATATCAACTTGCAAAACATTCATTCCCAAAAGCCAACAAATAATTTACATTTTTTTCATTTTTCTTTTTGCTGCAAATTTAAATCACAATAGCGTGGTGCACAGTAACTTTCAATAGTAAGGCTAATGGTTGTACAGTATTGGCTGTTCAATCTGCCCGTTCAGACTTTGTTCTGAAAAACTCCCCTGGTGTGACACTGAGAATATAGTCAGGAGAAACAAAAGGAAGAAATACCAGTGTGTGAAAGAGACGCATCCTTTTATTTTATCTGCTGCCAACTGTAACCAAGGCCAAGAAAGAACTAGGCCTAATCCCAAAAATATAGGCCTACTGTTCTCGCTCCCTGGCTCCCCCACCTTCCCTTTCTTTCCTGCTGTAGAGATGGCAGCCAGAGAAGGAGGGGTGTTGTGCATTTTATAGTGTGCTGCTGCAGACAGCCTCATACCACTCACTGAAAGCAAAAGGGCACCTTGAGTGTACCGTACTGCCTCTATAAAGTGGAATCAAAAGAACTTGTCCCAATTGAATGGTGTCCAGATTGTTATCAATGTCGTAATGTGAAAATAAATCCATGAAACTCCTGTCATTAAAACCCCCTTAGAGTCTCTCTGGTGGCGTTCAATCCCCATCGCTCCACAACTTCACCATCTTCACCCCACACCTAGGACACAGTGGCCAGTATACCAATCCTGCAATGAATTTCAAAAGGCCTTCAAATTGGCTGGCCTGTCTAGATGTGCACCAGGGGTCAGGTCAGCTTTCTAAATCCAGCAGCTGACACCAAATCAATTATGGCTTGGCTGTTGGGTAAGCAGAATTGAGACATCCACAAAGGGCTGGAGAAACCAGGCTAAATATTCAGGCATGTTGGTCGCTGCCCAGCATGTTGCTGCTCCCTCTCTGCCTCTTGGTGACAACTGTGCAGAACCACTCTGGACCAGACAAGTTGCATAATTACTTTAGTTTCTTCAGCTTTTTCTGTATTTTACACATATTTCCCTGGCAGCTAAGGGATGCTGAATAACGAAAAGGAGATGACTTTGGTTAGAGTCTTAAGAATTTAGGCAAAATGATATTATTAAAACAGTATGGAAAATGGATGACTGGAAGGATGACTGGAGACGGTTGGATTTGAATGATCGATGTCTGGACTTTAAGCTGCAATCTATGACATTTCTGTCTCACAAACAGTATTTGTCCTGTAAGTGTATAAATGGATGGGGGAGGGATGTGGTTGTTTATAATTGCAAGTACTAATATGCTTGGCTAGTGTGTAGAGTGGCAAGCGTGGATTTTAGAGCATCCCATCTCTGTTCCCATCTGCTCAGGCTATACAGACAGATGGATACGAGCTGAGAGCGACTGGCCGGCACGTCGCTGGTTGTGGGCCTGTCACACTGACAGATGAGGTGGAGTGTGGCTGAAGGTCAATCACTGAATGCCTGATAGAATAACCCTGGGGAAGGAGAGGGAAAGGGAGGAAATATGCAGATTTAGCCTCCTGACATCTCTCCCGCTCTCTGCGAGTCTCTCTCTGCGAGTCTCTCTCTGATGAATGAGAGGTAGTAATAGAGAGGCCATTTTGGCTCAGTGGAAACCTTAGCCAGGTCTTCGTCTCTCTGCTGCCAGTCAAGCATGTCTCCATGTACAATGGCCCCAATCTTCTACCTTCCCTTTATTCTAACTTTTCATATAGAATTTTTGGTCGAGGGAAAAAAAGAAGTATATTAGGTTCATGATTCAATGCGTTTCCCCCATAACTCAATAATGGTAGAGGATGTGCAGAACAGGCCCGGTCTTTCTTAACTGGCTTTTAGAGAGAGGATTTAGACCAAAACAGCAAGACAAGTTTACAGAGCAAGAAGGAATGTCAGCCATCTCATCTTACAATATTGTGAATGTGGGTCAACCTAATCCTACCTTTGCCCTATAGCCCTTCAACAGTCCAAGGGTACAGTGCCCTCCCTGGAAGGGATATCAGTGGGTCTTATTTTCAGGTAGTTTGAAGTGCACTTTGATACCAGAGTTCTTCAGAGCACTGAATAGAGATTATATAGCTGGAAAGAGAGAAACAAATCCCTTAACCTATGTGACTAATCTAGGGTAGTACAGCTCTGAATATATCAATAGCCTTACTCCATTCTAGGGGAACATGCTGATTCAACACCTTTCTATCTCCAGGAGTACATAGTTCAATAATAAAACTACTTACTGTTGATGCGAAGATGACAAGGCTATGCAGTGTTCAACAATAAAGTATGTCAGAGCGGAATGCTACAGACTTATTGGCCTATAAAATAACAACATTCTGTGTTTCCCTCAGCACACTTAGAAAGGGCAATTAAAGGGCTGGAGAAACCAGGCTAAATATTCAGATGTGTTGGTCGCTGCCCAGCACTTTGCTGCTCCCGCTCTCCCTCTTGTTGACAACTGTGCAGAAAGAACCACTCTGGACCAGACAAGGTGATAATTACTTTGGTAATTACTTTCTTAAGCTTTTTCTGTATTTTATAGAAATATTTCCATTCCAGGTGATGCTGAATAAACAAAAAGGAGATGACTTTGGTTAGGGTCTTAAGAATTTAGGCTAAATTATATAGAGTAGTATTAACAAGAGCGGAATGCTACAGACTTAGTGGTCGGTAAAATAAATAACATTCTGTTGCCTTCAGCACACTTGGAAAAGGCAACACAGAGTGCTCCTCTTGGCAAAAGTACTGAGAATTAATTATGTTAGTCAATGACTGTTTTAACCTCCTGTTATTCTGGTTGCAAAAATACTTCCCCCAATATCTTGATGAAATCACTGAATTGAAGGACAATCTTATCAAGAGGGTGTTGAGCTAGCCAGTGTTTTCTGAGCTGCAGGAGCATAATAGGACATTGAGAAATGTCCCCATCAGCAACTCACATTTACTCTGTAGGAAAGAGGGAACGAAACCTTGTAACATAATCAGTCCTTGCCACATGGTTGTTTTCTTAATGCCCATTTCAAGCTTTAGACACAGTGAATGACAAGTTTTGCGATTTCTCATTAGAAGGTTCAGCTTTGTCATTACCCTGATGAACACCTTGGCAACCTTAACACCATTGTAGGGCGGTTGTTTTTAAAAGGAAAAAGGCAGAGTCATGGTAATGGACAATACATTTGCTGGAAGAGCAAACAGAGATGTGGTATGTTAGTAAATAGGCCTGGAACACAGTGTGTGCACAAATGCAGATATTTTCCAAGTTGTCTTCATGGCTGTCAAGTCCAACTAGGCCTAAAACATGAGCTACAGTACTCTAAAAAGACATGAGACAGATCATCCTGAACTGCATATTGTGGTTTTAGTCATGGTTGACAATGCCACATTCACCAGCCCTTCAAATTAAAATGGTACCCTGTGACATTGCAAAACTGTCCCAACAACAACAAATCAGTTATTGATCCTGAGGACATTCAATGTGAATTCTGATGTTAGGCCGTCTGGCACAGTTGTCAAAAGATTTTTTTCAAAAATCAAGTGGGATGTGAAGTTCTCTGTTAAACGGATACTGTACAATCGCAAAATGTTTTATTCACACATGGTTCAGTACCCTCCACATCTTAGGGGCAGATCGAAATTTACTGGGGGGGGAGACAGGTCCCCCCCCCAACGTTACAAATATTTTCACGACCCTCCCCTTGTACTGTAAAACAAAATAAACACCCTCCGCCCTCATAGAATTAACTCAAAATAAATGTTTACGACTACAAATAACAGTAAGTGTAGCGACCCAGTGTTAATAAACGTGGATATCGACTATGCCACTTCAGCATGCTTTTATTGCACGGTCGATGATACGCAGGGCTACAGGCCAGAAGGTTGAGGGTTCGCCGACCACCACAGACGAGCTCACTCTCCCTGCAGGTTTCATTACACTACGATCAGAGCCTGCTGCAGCTGGGAGGGAAAATCATATTTTTCAACATTTTGATGCCATATTTACAATTATGTAAATTAGTGCCATGAAAAAGTATTTCCTTAATCAATGCACTGTATAGGCAAAGAATTTTCCACCAACAGGTTTCTGTGCCAATGCACCTCACAACCAATAAACAAAGTATACTGACTTTGGGCACTTTGTTTGTGTCAGGATGGCTTGCGTTAAACACCACAATAAATAGACTGCCAAGCTAGACAAACAGAAAACACATCCCTCCCCATCTGTAGGCTTACCCAGTATCGAAGGATTTAAAATGTTTAGTGTTTTGTAACAGGTGTCTTTTTCCATTCATCAATTGGCCGCTGCAGTCAGGAGTGATTTGTTTTAATTTGTCAGTAAAAATAAATAAACCATTTTTTGTTGATTGCACAATAAAGTCGGGGACGGGCCTCCCGAGTGGCGCGGTGGTCTAAGGCGCTGCATCGCAGAGCTAGCTGTGCCACTAGAGATTCTGGGTTCGAGTCCAGGCTCTGTCACAGCCGGCCGCGACCGGGAGGCCCATGGGGCGGTGTACAATTGGCCCAGTGTCGTCTGGGTTAGGGAGGGTTTGGCCGGCAGGGATATCCTTGTCTCATCGCGCACTAGCGACTCCTGTGGCAGGCCAGGCGCAGTGCACGCTGACACGGTCACCAGGTGCACGGTGTTTCCTCTGACACATTGGTGTGGCTGGCTTCCGGGTTAAGAGGGCATTGTGTCAAAAAGCAGTGCAGCTTGGTTGGGTTTCGGAGGAAGCACGGCTCTCGACCTTTGCCATTCCCGAGTCCATACGGGAGTCCGTACGGGAGTTGCAGCGATGAGACAATTTTTTATTTTTTTAACATAAATACATATACAATTACATAGATACGGAGATAAGAGACAAAAAAAATGCTCAACCTCCAGATCAGTACGAGGGGGGAGTTTAAGTACAATTCTTACAAGGTTTTTTGTCTGGTAGGTTTATCTTTAGATGTTTAGGGCTGCTGGTGAACCATGATGTGCAGGCATAATCAAAGTGACACTGGACTAGCGCACTTGCCAGAGTCTTTAGTGTGTCTATAGCGAGGTTTCCATCCAATTGGTGACAGATTTTCATGTGAATTGTCCACCTCACGTTTAAGCTGTCAGAGATTTGACCACTAAATGTATCAGGGCATTGCATGCATAGGCCTTTAGACTTAGGTGTCCACTGTATGACTTTAATGTAAAATATATATTATACACACACACACACACACACACACACACACACACACACACACTACATGACGAAAAGTATGAGGACACCTGCTCGTCTAACATCTCATTCCAACATCATGGGCATTAATATGGAGTCTCCCCTTTGCTGCTATAATAGCTTCTACTCTTCTGGGAAAGCTTTCTACTAGAAGTTGGAACATTGCTGCGGGGACATGTGTCCATTCAGCCACTAGAGCATTTGTGATGTTGGGAGATTAGGCCTGGCTCGCAGTCACCGTTCCAATTTATCCCAATGTTCAATGGGGTTGAGGTCAGGGCTTTGTGCAGGCCAGTCAAGTTCTTCCACACCGACCTTGACAAACTATTTCTGTATGGACCTCACTTTGTGCACGGGGGCATGCTGAAACTGGAAAAGGCCTTCCCCAAACTATTGCCACAAAGTTGGAAGCACAGAATCGTCTAGAATGTCATTGTATACTGTAGCGTTAAGATTTCCCTTCACTGGAACAAAGGGGCCTATCCCGAACCATGAAAAACAGCTGCAGACCATTATTCCTCCTCCACCAAACTTTACAGTTGTCATATGCATTGGGGCAGGTAGTGTTCTCCTTGCATCTGCCAAACCCAGATTAGTCCGTCAGACTGCCAGATGGTGAAGCGTGATTCATCACTCCAGAGAACGCATTTCCAATGCCGGCGAGCTTTACACCACTCCAGCCGACGATTGGGATTGCACATGGTGATCTTAAGCTTGTGTGCGGCTGCTCGGCCATGGAAACTCATCTCACGAACAGTTATTGTGCTGACGTTGCCTTCAGATGCAGTTTGGAACTCGGTAGTGAGTGTTGCCAAACATGGACAGATGATTCTAACGCGCTACACGCTTCACCACTCCACAGCCCCATTCTGTGAGCTTGTGTGGCCTACCACTTTGCGGCTGAGCCATTGTTGCTCTTAGACGTTTCCACTTCACAATAACAGCACTTAGAGTTGACTGGGGCAGTTCTAGCAGGGTACACATTTTACAAACTGACTTGTTGGAAAGGTGGCATCCAATGGCAGTGACATGTTTTAAGTCACTGAGCTCTTCAGTAGGTTTGTCTGCCAATGTTTGTCTATGGAGATTGCATGGCTGTGTGCTCGATTTTATACACCTGTCATAGCCGAAACAACTAATTTAAGGGGTGTCCACAAACAAAAGTATGTATGTATGTTGAACAAAAATATATAAATGCAACATGTAAAGTGTTGGTCCATTGTTTCATGAGCTGAAATAAAAGATCCGAGACACTTTCCATACACACAAAAAGCTAATTTCTCTAACATTTCATGCTCAAATTTGTTTACATCCCTTTTAGTGAGCATTTTTCCTTTGCCAAGATAATCCATCCACCTGACAGGTGTGGCATATCAAGAAGTTGATTAAACAGCATGATAATTACACAGGTGCACCATGTGCTGGGGACAATAAAAGGCCACTAAAATGTGCAGTTGTCACAACACACGTTGAGGGAGACTGCAGGAATCTCCACCAGAGCTTTCGCCAAAGAATTTAATGTTAATTTCTCTACCATAAGCCGCTCCAACACCATTTTAGAGAATTTAACAGGATGTCTAACCGGCCCCACAACTGCAGCCCACGTGTAACCACACCAGCCCAGGACTCTACATCCTGCTTCTTCAACTGCGGGATCGTCAGACCAGCCAACGGGACAGCTGATGAAACTGAGGAGTATTTCTGTCTGTTGCGCCTCTGCCCAATCATGTAAAAATCGATAGATTAGGGCCTAATTAATTTATTTCAAATGGACTAATTTCCTTATAGGAACAGTAACTCAGTAAAATCACAAATTGTTGAGTTTATATGTTTGTTCAGTATATATATACAGTTGAAGTCGTAAGTTTACATACACCATAGCCAAATACATTTAAACTCAGTTTCACAATTCCTGACATTTAATCCTAGTAAAAAATCCGTGTCTTAGGTCAGTTAGGATCACCACTTTATTTTAAGAATGTGAAATGTCAGAATAATAGTAGAGAAAAATAATTTATTTCAGCTTTTATTTCTTTCATCACATTCCCAGTGGGTCAGAAGTTTACATACACTCAATTAGTATTTGGTAGCATTGCCTTTAAAAATTGTTTAGCTTGGGTCACATGTTCAGGGTAGACTTCCACAAGCTTCCCACAATAAGTTGGGTGAATTTTGGCCCATTCCTGACAGAGCTGGTGTAACTGAGTCAGGTTTGTAGGCCTCCTTGCTCGCACACGCTTTTTCAGTTCTGCCCTAAAATGTTCTATAGGATTGAGGTCAGGGCTTTGTGATGGCCACTCCAATACCTTGACTTTGTTGTGCTTAAGCCATTTTACCACAACTTTGGAAGTATGCTTGGGGTCACTGTCTATTTGTAAGACCCATTTGCGACCAAGCTTTAGCTTTGACTGATGTCTTGAGATGTTGCTTCAATATATCCACATCATTTTCCTGCCTCATGATGCCATCTATTTTGTGAAGTGCACCAGACCCTCCTGCAGCAAAGCACTTCCACAACATGATGCTGCCAACCCCGTGCTTCACGGTTGGGATGGTGTTCTTTGGCTTGCAAGCCTCCCCCTTTTTCCTCCAAACATAACAATGGTCATTATGACCAAACAGTTCTATTTTTGTTTCATCAGACCAGGGGACATTTCTCCAAAAAGTACAATCTTTGTCCCCATGTGCAGTTGCAAACCGTAGTCTGGCTTTTTTAATGGCGGTTTTGCAGCAGTGGCTTCTTCCTAGCTGAGAGGCCTTTCAGGTGTTGTCGATATAGGACTCGTTTTACTGTGGATATAGATACTTTTGTACCCGTTTCCTCCAGCATCTTCACAAGGTCCTTTGCTGTTGTTCTGGGTTGATTTGCACTTTTCGCACCAAAGTACGTTCATTTCTAGGAGACAGAACGCATCTCCTTCCTGAGCGGTATGATGGTTGCGTGTTCCCATGGTGTTTATACTTGCGTACTATTGTTTGTCCAGATGAATGTGGTACCTTCAGGCGTTTGAAAATTGCTCCCCAGGATGAACCAGACTTTTTTTCTGAGGTCTTGGCTGATTTCTTTTGATTTTCCCATGATGTCACGCAAATTGGCACTGAGTTTGAAGGTCGGCCTTGAAATACATCCACAGATAAACCTCCAATTGACTCAAATTATGTAAATTAGCATATGAGAAGCTTCTAACGCCATGACATCATTTTCTGGAATTTTCCAAGCTGTTTAAAGGCACAGTCAACTTAGTGTATGTAGACTTCTGACACACTGGAATTGTGATACAGTGAATAAGTGAAATAATCTGTCTGTAAACAATTGTTGGAAAAATTACTTGTGTCATGCACAAAGTAGATGTCCTAACCGACTTGCCAAAACTATAGTTTGTTAACAAGAAACTTGTGGAGTGGTTGAAAAACAAGTTAATGACTCCAACCTAAGTGTATGCAAACTTATGTACAGTTGAAGTCGTAAGTTTACATACACTTAGGTTGGAGTCATTAAAACTCATTTTCAACCACTCCACACATTTCTTGTTAACAAACTATAGTTTTGGCAAGAGGGTTAGGACATCTACTTTGTGCATGACACAAGTCATTTTTCCAACATTTGTTGGAAACATCCGGCTACACCATGGTGCTATCCTACAGAGTGCTGCTGAGGCTACTGTAGACCTTCCTTGCAAAACAGTGTGTTTTAATCAATTACTTGGTGACGTGAATATATTTAGAATAGTTTTAATATTTCACTATTTTTAGGAAATTCACTGAGGACGGTCCTCCCCTCCCTCCTCTGAGGAGCCTCCACACAGACAGACAGACGCTACAACACCGACATGGATTTCTTTATGTCAGATGGGTACTGCTGTACTGATATAGATGTACAGGAGGAGGGTAATTTGTTCATTTTCAACCCAAATATTTTCTATAAAGATAAGCAATTGTATTGATAGATTATAGGAGTAACTATAATCTATCAATATAATCTACCAATTGTGCGTGCCCGGGTCAGGGTCGACATTTACTGGGGGAGAGGGGTGTTAACCTGTTAGGGCTAGGGGGCAGTATTGACACGGCCGGATAAAAAACGTACCCGATTTAATCTGGTTACTACTCCTGCCCAGTAACTAGAATATGCGTATAATTATTGGCTTTGGATAGAAAACACCCTAAAGTTTCTAAAACTGTTTGAATGGTGTCTGTGAGTATAACATTACTCATATGGCAGGCAAAAACCTGAGAAGATTCCATGCAGGAAGTGGCCTGTCTGACAAGTTGTGTTTCATCTTGGCTCTGTTTATTGAAGACTGAGGATCTTTGCTATAACGTGACACTTCCTACGGCTCCCATAGGCTCTCAGAGCCCGGGAAAAAAGCTGAACGATATCGAGGCAGCCTCTGGCTGAAACACATTATCGCCTTTGCCAAGTGGCCGATCAGAGGACAATAGGCTTAGGCGCGTGCCCGAGTCGACCCCATGCTTTATTTTCTTTCGTCTGTTTACCTAATTGCAGATTCCCGGTCGGAATATTATCGCTTTTTTACGAGAAAAATGGCATAAAAATTGATTTTAAACAGCGGTTGACATGCTTCGAAGTACGGTAATGAAATATTTAGAATTTTTTTGTCACGAAATGCGCCGTGCGCGTGACCCTTATTTACACTTCGGATAGTGTCTTGAACGCACGAACAAAACGCCGCTGTTGGAACATAACTATGGATTATTTGGGACCAAACCAACATTTGTTATTGAAGTAGAAGTCCTGGGAGTGCATTCTGACGAAGAACACCAAATGTAATCAAACTTTTCTAATAGTAAATCGGAGTTTGGTGAAGGCTAAACTTCCTGGGTGTCTAAATAGCTAGCCCTGTGATGCCGGGCTATCTACTTAGAATATTGCAAAATGTGCTTTCACCAAAAAGCTATTTTAAAATCGGACATATCGAGTGCATAGAGGAGTTCTGTATCTATAATTCTTAAAAGAATTGTTATGCTTTTTGTGAACGTTTATCGTGAGTAATTTAGTAAATTGTTAGTAAATTCGCCGGATGTTTGCGGGGGGTATGCTAGTTCTGAACGTCACATGCTAATGTAAAAAGCTGGTTTTTGATATAAATATGAACTTGATTGAACAAAACATGCATGTATTGTATAACATAATGTCCTAGGTGTGTCATCTGATGAAGATCATCAAAGGTTAGTGCTGCATTTAGCTGTCTTCTGGGTTTTTGTGACATTATATGCTAGCTTGAAAAATGGGTGTCTGATTATTTCTGGCTGGGTACTCTGCTGACATAATCTAATGTTTTGCTTTCGTTGTAAAGCCTTTTTGAAATCGGACAGTGTGGTTAGATTAACGAGAGTCTTGTCTTTAAAATGCTGTAAAATAGTCATATGTTTGAGAAATTGAAGTAATAGCATTTCTAAGGTATTTGAATAACGCACCACAGGATTCCACTGGCTGTTACGTAGGTGGGACGATTTGGTGCCACCTACCCTAGAGAGGTTAAACTAATTCTTACAGTAAATAAGAATTTGTTCTTAACTGACTTTCCTAGTTAAATAAAAAAAATAAGTAAAACTAAAAACTGGTAGGCCTGAAAGTCTTCCCTACCTCAAGTTCAACTGTCCAAGTCAGTTGGAGAGCCGGGCTGCACTGCCTTCGTGTTTTTTTTATTTCACCTTTATTTAACCAGGTAGGCTAGCTGAGAACATGTTCTCATTTACAACTGCGACCTGGCCAAGATAAAGCAAAGCAGTGTGACACAAACAACAACACAGAGTTACACATGGAATAAACAAAACACACAGTCAATAATGCAGTAGAACAAAAGAAAACAAAAAGTCTACATACAGTGAGTGCAAATGAGGTAAGTTAAGGCAATAAATAGGCCATGGTGGCGAAGTAATTACAATATAGCAATTAAACAATGGAATGGTAGATGTGCAGAAGATGAATGTGCAAGTAGAGATACTGGGGTGCAAAGAAGCAAGATAAATAAATACAGTATGGGGATGAGGTAGGTAGATAGCCCATCTGTAAACAGCCCATCTATGTGCAGTGATCTGTGAGCTGCTCTGACAGCTGGTGCTTAAAGCTAGTGAGGGAGATATGAGTCTCCAGCTTCAGAGATTTTTGCAGTTCATTCCAGTCATTGGCAGCAGAGAACTGGAAGGAAAGACGACCAAAGGAGGAATTGGCTTTGGGGATGACCAGTGAGTATAATAGGTCTGCAGTAGCTAAAGCTTAATAATAGCCACACCATACCAAACCTTCAAACATTTTTAAACTTTATTAGGGTAATATCAAAAGTTCAGCCATTGTTTATAGTGAAAATACAACCAAAAGAGCTAATGTTAAACAGGGGGAAAATGCACTACCCTCCCCTGTGCCCAATAAAACATTTAAAAAAAATGTAAACCCTCCCAAAGCTAAAAAATAGTTTGCCACCCCTCTCCCCCAGTAAATGTCGATCTGTCCCTTAGCAGACAGAATAGTATTACCACAGACTAAATTCGTGGTCCCAACCAGGGGTACTAGGACCCCTGGGGGTACTTCGCCTATCCACAGCAGGTACTTGAGAAGACTCATGAAACCATTGGCTTACTGGTAAAATGCACACGAGGGGGTACTCCAAGCATAGCAAAATTCAGTTTGTGGTAAAGTAGCCAAAAAAGGTTGGGAACCACTGGACTGAAGCTATGTAGAATGAGTAACTATCATAGGCGTTGATAGCCTCGGAATGCACTCGCTCTTCTTGGCGGATGCATTCTCTCAGTTACTGTATCGGATTAACAGCAATTAAATTAATTCTGAGTCAGAGTGATGACCGTTTGTACTATAACGTTAGGTTGGGTAGCTAGAGAGCTAACAAAAGCTGTAGTGTACAAGTTCGAGACTGCAATGCAAGTTAGGCTAGCTAGCTACATTATTTCTGTATTGACCAATCTCAGCAATGCGGTCGATGAGAATTTGCTTCGAGAAGCAGCCATTCATATTGCATAGCTTCAGCTACCTAAAACCCTGACTGAAAGAAACAACTTTATAGAAGATAACGTTAGCAGTGACTAGCTAGCATGTACTTGCGTAGCTCAATATGTACTAAGGAGTGTAATACATGCATTGCAGCAAAATACTGTATGGGGAAAAATAGCAACCTATTGATTGCTATTTTCTAAAATATATTAGCTAATAACAGATTACTGGCAGTAACTAGAGAATAGAATCGCAAACTTACCTTAGGCTTGTAAAGCCACTTTCGAAATCGATTCATCGTTAAGTTACCTCGCCACTTTACCCCCTCCTTTGTCACCGACCCCTCTTCTACCTGTGAGACAGACCAGCAAATGCTAGCTAGCTAACTACGTTGCTAAAAAGGTGGGAAATATTTAATCCAATACGACATCCGAAATTGTAAGGTAAAGAGTTGAAGTGTTCAAGGAATTTCTTTAAAAACGACGTTGTGTTTTCATGCCTGCAGAATCCACGGTAGGCTGGTGATTCACTGACACTTTTCAAGTCCGACGGGATAAAGCAAGCAATCCTTCTTTTTTATATAAAGCAAGCAATCCTCCACGGATGGTTTCGTTCGCTCTTCCCCTCCGTCTGCTTGATGACAGCCACGTTGATATCGCCACCCACTTTCCCAGGCTTGCACCATACGTCACTATGGTGTAGCTACCGTAGATATCCTATTAAATCAATCATTCCTAATTATTAGTATTCTAATTGCTAATTTATGAATTTAAAATTAATTATTCATTTCTAATTCCTAATTCTATGGTACATACGTCATAATTATTGTTGATTATATGGCAAGCGAAAAGGGATATTTGGTAGTTCTACAATTTTGGTACATTATTTTCAGAAAGTGGTTGTAACACAATGTTATTATGACACAAATGCAAACATGAACATTAGCGGTGCGTGGGTAAAACACGGGGAAGAAGACAGGAACGGGAACTGAACGGACCCCCCCCCCCCCCCCCCCCACACACACACAGATTACAATCTGCACTGTATGTTAGTGTTTCCGACATTGTCAGACCATGAAACAATTATTGATTTACAACCACAGAGAGTTACCACAAGTCGCGAAGAAAACAGGATCTGCCTCCACTATTCCAGCATAATTTCAACATCATCAAATAACTTCTGCTTAGTCTAATACAGTGACAAATAAAATATACCAAAACAATTTAGTCCAATCAACATAAACTAAATATGATGTCGCAATTCAACGGCTCAGACACGAGAGGCATGTGGCAGGGTCTACAGTCAATCACGGACTACAAAAGAAAAATCAGCCCCGTCGCAGATCACAATGCCCCGCCCTGTGCAACTGGGGCCTGGACTTCCTGACGGGCCGCCCCCCGGTGGTGAGGGTAGGTAACAACATCTCCACCCTGCTGATCCTCAACATTGGGTCCCCACAAGGGTGCGTTCTCAGCCCTCTCCTGTGCTCCCTGTTCACCCACGACTGCGTGGCCATGTGTAACAGTGTAGGTTCCGTCCCTCTCTTCGCCCCAACCCGGGCTCGAACCAGGGACCCTTGCACACATCAACAACTGACACCCACGAAGCATCGTTACCCATCGCGCCACAAAAGCCGCGGCCCTTGCAACGCAAGGGGAAACCCTACTTCAAGTCTCAGAGCGAGTGACGTCACTGAGTGAAACGCTATTAGCGCGCACCACCGCTAACTAACTAGCCATTTCACATCGGTTACACATGCACGCATCCATCTCAATCATCAAGTTTGCAGACGACACTACAGTGGTAGGCTTGATTACCAACAACGACGAGACTGCCTACAGGGAGGAGGTGGGGGCCATCAGAGTGTGGTGTCAGGAAAATAACCTCGCACTCAATGTCAACAAAACAAAAGAGATGATCATGGACTTCAGGAAACAGCAGAGGGAGCAGCCCCCTATCCACATCGACGGGACAGTAGTGGAGAGGGTGGAGAGTTTTAAGTTCCTCGGCATACACATCACGGACAAACTGAAATGGTCCACCCACACAGACAGCGTGGTGAAGAAGGCGCAGCAGTGCCTCTTCAACCTCAGGAGGATGAAGAAATTCGGCTTGTCACCAAAAACACTCACAAACTTTTACAGATGCACAATCGAGAGCATCCTGTCAGGCTGTATCACCACCTGGTACGGCAACTGCTCCGCCCACAACCGGTAGGCTCTCCAGAGGGTAGTGAGGTCTGCACAACGCATCACCGGGTGCAAAATACCTGCCCTCCAGGACACCTACACCCCCGATGTCACAGGAAGGCCAAAAAGATCATCAAGGACAGCAACCACCCGAGCCACTGCCTGTTCACCCCGCTAACATCCAGGAGGCGAGGTCAGGTACAGGTGCATCAAAGCTGGAACCAAGAGACTGAAAAACAGCTTCTATCTCAAGGCCATCAGACTGTTAAACAGCCATCACTACCATTGAGTGGCTGCTGCCAACATACTGACTCAACTCAAGCCACTTTAATAATGGGAAAATTGATGTAATCAATTTATCACTAGCCACTTTATATTATTTATATTAGATCATGTTTACATAACTTACATTATTCATCTCATATGTATATACGTATGTACGCTACACCATCTACTGCATCTTGCCATCTTGATGTATTAGATGTATCACTAGCCACTTTAAACAATGCCACTTTATATAATGTTTTCATACCCTACAATACTCATCTCATATGTATATACTGTACTCCATACCATCTATTACATCTTGCCTACGCCGTTCGGCCATCACTCATTTATATATTTTTATGTACATATTCGGATTCATTCCTTTACACTTGTGTGTACAAGGTAGTTGTTGTGGAATTGATAGATTACTTGTTAGATATTACCGCATGGTTGGAACTAGAAGCACAAGCATTTCGCTACACTTGCATTAACACCTGCTAACCATGTGTATGTGACAAATACATTTGATTTGATGTGGCTGTCCATGGTTCTGATTTCTGTTTGCGTGTGTGCTCACCCTACTTGTAGAGAAACGCCAAAGAGTCCTCCTCTCTTTCATGTTGAGGAACTGGTCAATCACTCTGTCATACAGTAAAGGCTTTTATTTTTTGTTGTCCTAGGCTACTTGGCTAAAATGCTTGCTCGCTAGCCTAACTTCCATTCATAGACAACGTTAGCTAGTTAACATTCACCTTCTACATCTAGCTACTGTACATATTGAACTAACATCTTCTCAGGCCAGAGGTACAATTATGTATGAATTAATGGTTGGATCAGAATCGCCATTATAATTGATAATTAAGTAAAACCACAAGTCCAAATCCCTATCTCCATCCATGGCTAATTTAGGAAAGGGACCATTTTACCTAGCTAGCTAGCCACCGGAGGACAACAACACAACAGATGCAACAATTCAAGTTGTTTCAGTTAATGATGTAACGTTATGCTTTCAGGAGGAGATGCCAAATACAAGATGGCTTCCCTTGACACTTTTTTTCCGCCAGGACCATTCACAGTTGAGCTTGCTCAGTTTAGCTCAGCGCTGATTGGCTTATTTTTTATTATTTTTTTGTTAAGGGAGGCCAAATGCTCGCTGGCTTCCCTTGCATTCAATACTACGGGCGACAACAATGTCATACTCGTTTGGACCAGACAGTATCGGATAGATGGCCTCCACATAGAGAGACAGAGTGGCGCTGTTGCGCTCGCTCGGATGCTTTCTACTGTGAGGTACGTTCAGCCACTTCGAATTGAAGGAATGTTATGAAACAGAGAGAGGAAAGATACATTATTTTATGTATTTACATTTTTTTTTGGGGGGGGGGGGCTGGCTTTCCTTGGCGTCCATTAATACACGTCACTGGTCATAAGTAATAATGTTCGCCAAAATGTGAAAATGACCAATCAGCCTTATTATGTTGCTGGCCTCTGTTTATGCCTGTGTGTTGCTTGGCAACGACCAAACATCGGAACTGTTTTGAAGTTACAGACAAACCTTGAGAATAAACAAATTACTGGGTTACACATTGTTAAAAGGCCTTTGATCAATTAAGCACCTATTTGGCAACAGTTGAACTGCCCTGTAAAGAATACGTTTAGTTCACCCAAGAAAGGTTAGCGACGTCCATGGTAAGGGTCCAAGTATGGACACATTTTGCTAGCCTAAAAATGCCTCGATTTGACTCACTACACAGCATCACTGATAGGTTTATTAGGAACCTTTGGCAGCATCTATGCGTCTGTCTGTATGTATGTATGTGTGTCTCTCTGTCTGTTTATCTGTGCTCCGTCCTTGTGACCAGGTAGCTAACATTACCTCAATCCATCCACCAACCACATTCACCTATTCATCTGTTGAGAAGATTTTAATTTCCCCTAATTCCAGTCTGTCCCTAATTTGTTCAGGTGTAGCAGAAGATGGCAAAAGGCTATGCCTCACTTATCAAAGAAGCCACTGTGCTCCTTGACAAGTATAATGCAGACTAACAGTGTGTGGAGGATTTTACAGAGGATGCTTCAAAGGACATTGAGGTAACTGTACCTAAATTGAGTAGTGTGTGATATGTATATGTTGTGATGGATTGTTAATCTCATGCCCTATTACGAAGCATTAAAACATTATTTTAAAGCTAGGGAAAAGAGACTATTTATCAAAATGGTCAGACCAGAGCCATATACCGTATCGATCTATAACGTAATACTGCTTCGGTGTTACAGACATTTTAGATAACAGTCAGTTTCTTTCTTACCAGAACCTGGATGCCTTGGATAAGAAGTTTATACTTGACATAATTTCTGTATGCATTGAGCATAAAAAGTTATTGGATGTTGTCATCAATGTCTTGTATGCTCAGAATGGGAAATGCTTACTGAAGGCTGGTTATAACCAGTTTGCCAGTAAATTCATCACAAAATGTTCAATAACTAAATTCTAGATAATGCTTTCAAAATGGTATAACAAACGCATGATCTGACCATTTGTCTCTTCTATATTTGTCAATCCACAGTAATCTGTTACTTCAGCATGTTCCTCCTTGATGACATGGGACTGCAGTGCTTCAGCAAGATTGTGAACTCTCTGGACTTCAAAAGTTAGAAACACATTTTCTGTGGTCTAATGGCACCAACAATGCAATTATTTCACAGTTTGAGGTCATTTTATGGCTCATAAAATAAATCAACTTTCTCGGACAATCCAGTCACTTACCTTCATATAGAGGGGGTCATCTGTGTGGTATTTTTTGTGTCATGAAGTTTGAGTGTCAAACTGTAGACTGTTAAGGTAATGAAACTGTACTTGGACTGTGAATGACAGAGTAAATTATGGTTAAGTAGTTCCTAAGTTTCTTTTTCAACATCACAAACCTCAGTACCTCGATCCAGGGGGAGTGGAGTGAGATCTATGATGCTGCCTATGTGAAGAGGAAGTGGATTGCCCCACTGCTAAAGTACATCATTCAGGTTATACCTAAAGACATTGATGCACTAATGCTGTCTTATTTCATTTTTTTATTTTTCATGTCTTCCCTGTCTTGCCATCTCTTTTTCTAATAGATAAACATTTCCCCACTAGGTGGAGCCCTGAGATTGAGATTCTGATGGCTCAGCTTGCAGCCAGAATCTCTGAGGGAGTCAACTCAAGAAAGCCACCAAGAAAAACACTGAGCCCCAGGAATTTTCACTTTCCAAACTCATAGCTCACCCTCTTCCTGCACCTGAGGCCACCCCCCTGCAGGAGAAACAGCAGCCAGTCAGTATCATGTTTCAGTTTTACTATAGGCTACCGCTTCACAATGGTGCTTTTTTTATTTGGAAACATTGAGCTGGGGTCCAAAGTCAGAATGTTATTGACACAATATCATAATAGATAGGCTATTCTATTTGTATAACCTTCATAGTAACAGCTGCTTATTTAGTCCTGGGTACCAACCAGCACCTACATACCTCCAAAAGAAAAGCAGGTCTTAGAGGAGGACAAACAGAGGAATCGTCAGAAGGCAGAGGTATATTGTGTCTGGTATCTCATTTTGACACATGCCGTTTTTCTCCTGCACTCATACATGCATCAAACCCCTATTTCCTTTTCCACTTACAGCAAGTCATGTATGAGGCAAACACTCAAAAGTTCAAGTGTCCAATCCCACAAAAGTCTGAGCACACCAAGTTAGTTACATTTTCCCTGCAAGAGATTTTCAAATAATTTTTCTTGCTTCAAGGTTATTTTTTGTATATCAGCATCCTGTCTCCATCCATGCTGAATCATACTATACTGTCTGATTTCCAGTGTCATATCCCAGATTGTGCGAAGCCACGCTCAAGTTTGATTCACTCCACACCTCTGGAACTCCAGCCACCCATAAGGTAGTGCTCTCACATGATACAGAAATAATATACAGTAACTGACAGACACATTTGACTATGAACTTCTTTGTGTATGCCCCTGTGTATTTGTATATGTCCACCATAACAACCTGCCCATCAGGCTAAACACCACAGCCATCCTGAGACAGGGGGCTTTGTATAACCATCAGGTGGAGGATGGATCTACACTGGTACAATATGATGCATGCACCTGTGCCTCATATATCAGGTGTGCCACTATACTACAGGAATTAATCACTATGCCAACTGTCAGTCACTTTTTTGACACAAAAAACTAGCTGGGCCAGTGGGACACTTATGAAGGCAGCTAGAGTGGAGATGTATTATAATGTGTGTTACGGTAACACAGGATGGAGCAGCTGGTGGAGGGGGTGGACAAGCCCGCCTCATTCCTGCAGTGGCAAAAGGAGATGCGGGAACTGAACCTCCAGGAGGAGCTTGCCCAGGTGGAGCGCCGGCGTCTGGAGGGACGCATCAGTTATGAAAAGGCTGCTCTCGCCCGCACCGGCATCATGGTTCGCAACCAGAAGACTGCACTGCTAAAGAAGGAAGAGGTGTGTGTTATTATAGTTAGTGTTATACAGTTTTGGAATCATTGAGAAAAGGTAAGTGTTCCTGTCTTTGTGAGTGTGTTTTATTGAGCCTATCTTGTTTGTGATTGTGTGCAGACTGCCAAGCTGATGCAGAGATACGTAAACAAGCAGTTGCAGGAGGAGAAAGAGATGAGAGACCTGGAGCAAGAGATGGTAGATGGACACAAAAACTCAAAAGCAGCTAAAGTGAAGCTGCAGGAGTTCACACAGCGTATAGGTGACTAAACTGTAGCATTACATCACCCCCTTTCCCCACATAATGTACACTTTCTCAACATCAGTTCTATCACACCTGCTTTGGTGTTATGGTGCAACAGATAGTGTTTGGCAAATTGGGATCTCATGTCTGTGTGCTTTTTTGTATGTTTGTGTTCCAGTAAAGGAAGTGTCGGAGCAGTGACTCCTCAGGAACCTCCCCAGCTCTTGGTTCAGGAAATTCTCAAAATCATGCCAGTTTATTCCTCTCTCTTGTCTCCCTGTCAATCAAATGTATTTATGAAGCCCTTTTTACATCAGCCGCTGTCACAAAGTGCAATATAGAAACCCAGCCTAAAACCCCAAACAGTAAGCAATGCAGATGTAGAAGCACGCTCTCCAGGTCACTGAGGCACTGTTCCAGCAGGTCTTCCGGCATTATGGCCTTCCGGAGGACATCATCTCCGACAATGAGGCGACCATGTTCCATCCTGGTGATCGGTGACAAAATCAATGGACAGAGTCTCCCTGCTGGAGTATGCTGGGGCGATTTAGTTTGGGCACATACTGAACATAAATTGACATAGTGAGCCACATCCTGAGCCAAGGTGGGCCACCAGTATTTATTGGAGATAGAGTGAATGGTGCGGGTAATACCTGGGTGTCCAGTGGTGAGAGATGTGTGCGCCCAAGTCAACAGCCTATCGCTTACCTCCGTGGGGACGTAGATGCGCTCAGGAGGGCAGGTAGCGGGCGTGGGTTCCCTCTCCAGATCCTGGCAGATGTCTACATCTACATCCCAAAACAAGGGGCCAACTATACAGGAGGATGGAATATGAGGCTGGAGGGCGCTTACCGCACTCTCAATCGACATGGACCCACAGGGTGAAAGGAAGCAGGTCTTCCGGCATCCTGGTGCCCTGGCGGGGATCTTCATCCTTGACAAGGAGATGGTGGGGTTATGCTGTTGGAGCCATGGCAGGTCGAGGATGACTTTGTGCGCGGGTGCAGTGACGATGAAAGGCTCTCCTGGTGCATTGGTCCCACGGTAAGGGTGATTGGTGCTGTGAGTGATATTTCCGTGTCCCAGTGGTCGACCATCAAGCGCTTGAACCCGGAAATGGAGAGGAGAGTGGGTTTGAGGGTATGTTCAGGGAGGAGGCAAGGGCCTGGTCAATAAAATTCCCTGTGGCACTAGAGTCCACTAGAGCAGTAGATACCACAGATGAGGGACAGCCTGCTAGTGAAGATACTAAAAAGGGTTTGGCGGAAAGTGATGACGGTGAAATACTCACGCCAAACCCAGGAGACGGATAATCACAGAACCGTCCCGCTGCTCTTGTGGACCCTGGGTTGGGACGTATTGGACACCACGGAAGCTGGCGCCCCTCCTGTCCGCAATAGGGACAGAGCCTCAGCTGTTTCCGACTGTGGCGCTCAGCCGTGGGAAGGTGCATGGCCCCTACCTCCATAGGTTCAGGCTCTGACTCAGAATGGTCAAGGAAGGAGGGAGAGAGGTGATGGTGATCCCGAAGAAGGTTATCCAGATGGATGGCCATCATGATAAGTGCGTCCAAGGAGAGGGTGTCATCTCGGCACGCCAACTCCATCTGGACCTCTTCGCACAATCCTCTTCTGAATAGGGTGTGGAGCGCCGGCTCATTCCATCTGCTGGATGCTGCCACTGTAAGGAAGGCGAGGGCATACACCGCAGCAGTCCGGCCTTCCTGCCACAGTTGAAGTAAGAGCTCGCCTCCATCTCTGCCCTCGGGTGGATGGTCGAAGACCCCCCTGAACAGAGCCATGAACCACTCATACGAATCCAGCTCTTCATCTCCTCTTTCCCAGACAGCCGTAACCCACTCCGATGCCAGTCCAGTCAGCAGGGAAATAACCGTGGCAATTTTGGACATCTCGGTGGTGGGGCCTCCCATCTGATGAGTGAAATAGAGGGAGCACTGGAGTAGGAAGCCAGGGGAGGGACAAATGGACCTCACTGACCTGGACAGACTGCTGGATGGGCTGGAATACTGTCTCGCTGGGTCGACTGGTGGTTGATAATCCCCCGCCCGAGGGAGGTGATGCCCCTTGGGTAACGTCGAGACGATGCAGAACGAGAGGACCTCTTCCATAGCCGTTCCCAGTTGAGCCAGCTGGTCATGGTGTTGGCGAAGTAGGTTTCCCTGTTTGCTGACCATATGGGAGAAGCCTTGATCAACTGCTGCTTCCATAATATTGAGGCGTTATTCTGTAACATAGACACTGGGAGTCAGGAAGCAGGTGGAGAGTTTAATAAAACAATAAACAATACAAAAACAGGAGAAGCTTCGGGACATGGAAACAGAGTCAATAACACCTGATGGGAAATAACAAGAGAATGCTAAATATATTGGGAGTAATCCAGAAGGTGAGAGTTCAGGTGTGCCTGATGATGAGGCGCAGGTGTGCGTAACGATGGGTAGCCAGGGCCGGTGGTTAGTAAACCGGCGATGTCGAACGCTATTATTTACATTTTTTATTAGTAATTTTATTTTTCGTATTTTTTAACTCTGCATTGTTGGGAAAGAGCTAGGAAGTAAGCATGTCACGTTAAAGTCTACACCAGTTGTATCCGGCACATAATTTGATTTGAGTTGGTGTTATTTGCGACCCGCTCAGTTTCCCACCACAATACACCAGAAATGGCCATAAATAGTAGAACCAGCTTACCTGCTTTTACACTATTTGACTATTAGATGGGTAAATCTATTTTAATTCAATCATTTTCTGACAACATCGCTTTTGTTTTAAACAAAACTTTACAGGCATGTTTGCCCATGGAAGAAGTGGTCAGAAATACCTTTTTTGACCCGAATGATAAAGGTGTTCAAAGTTCACCAATTATTACCTCCCCTATATTTGTCAGTTCCCCAGCTCTGTTCCCCACTGCTGCAGTGATTGTCGAATGTCGTTGTGTTGCCGGTGTGCCTGTCTTGTTTCATGTCTGTTCCTTATTAAATGTTAACTCCCCGTACCTGCTTTTCATCTCCAGCATCGGTCCTTACACCCCACCACACAATGAGACATCCATGTCTTCATCACTGGAAAAGATAAACAGTTGAGTTTATCATTTAAAAGCTTACAAACAGTGTTGGCCAACCATGTTATTATTTATTCTACAATGGGCTAATATGTATGCAAGGTTTTGTTCAAATCAAAAGGGCTGCTGTCAAAAGTGATTGAATTTAAAAGGATTTTGAAACAAATATTGAAAAAGGAATAGTTTTACCATATTAAAACGAGAATTCAGTTCACGTAACAGGGTTGCCTTTAGAATGTGGGACAGATGTTTATATGAATCACAAATCACATGA
The DNA here is from genome assembly GCF_901001165.1 of Salmo trutta. Classification (NCBI taxonomy): domain Eukaryota; kingdom Metazoa; phylum Chordata; class Actinopteri; order Salmoniformes; family Salmonidae; genus Salmo; species Salmo trutta. The sequence continues at coordinate 18,166,716 of NC_042989.1, forward strand.
AATAAATAATCATCTTCAGAAATGACTTCGTCAAAGCATCAACATAACTACGGCTTTACAGTGATGGTGAGAACTTGTTGAGAAATGTTGGATTAAAATCTTCCTGGAAGTCACAGAGGGTGCACGGATGCAACATTTTGGCACTTTAGCAAGTCTTTATTCATATTACAAATCTGATTTATTGAATTCTCCATGTGGTCTATTTTAAAGATGCACAATTTCTACTTAAAACCTCACATCTAGATGTTCCGCTAGCGGAACACCGCTCCAATATCCAATGATAGGGCGTGGCGCGAATTACAAACTCCTCAAAAATCCCAAAACTTCCATTTTTCAAACATATGACTATTTTACGCCATTTTAAAGACAAGACTCTCCTTTATCTAACCACATTGTCCGATTTCAAAAAGGCTTTACAACGAAAGCAAAACATTAGATTATGTCAGGAGAGTACCCAGCCAGAAATAATCACACACCCATTTTTCAAGCTAGCATATAATGTCACAAAAAACAAAACCACAGCTAAATGCAGCACTAACCTTTGATGATCTTCATCAGATCACACTCCTAGGACATTATGTTATACAATACATGCATGTTTTGTTCAATCAAGTTCATATTTATATCAAAAACCAGCTTTTTACATTAGCATGTGACGTTCAGAACTAGCATACCCACCGAAACTTCCTGTGAATTTACTAAATTACTCACGATAAACGTTCACAAAAAACATAACAATTATTTTCAGAATTATAGATACAGAACTCCTTTATGCAATCGCTATGTCAGATTTTAAAATAGCTTTTCGGTGAAGCACATTTTGCAATATTCTGAGTAGATAGCCCGGCCATCATGGCTAGCTATTTTGACACTCACCAAACTCAGATTTACTATAAGAAAAATTGGATTACCTTTGCTGTTCTTCGTCAGAATGCACTCCCAGGACTTCTACTTTACACCCAATGTTGTCTTGGTTCCAAATAATCCATAGTTATATCCAAATAGCAGCGTTTTGTTCTTGCGTTCAAGACACTATCCGAAGGGTGACGCGCCGGCGCATATCGTGACAAAAAAATTCTAAATATTCCATTACCGTACTTCGAAGCATGTCAAACGCTGTTTAAAATACATTTTTATGCGATTTTTCTCGTAAAATAGCTATAATATTCCGACCAGGAGACGTTGTTTTCGTTCAAAGACTGAAAATGTAAAATGGACTCTTCACGTGGACGCGCGCACCCGTTTCATTGTTCTCAGATCGACCACTATCCAAATGCGCTACTGTTTTTCGCCCAGGGACTGCAGAGTCATCATTCCCCGTTCTGGCGCCTTCTGAGAGCCTATTGGAGCCTTAGAAAATGTCAGGTTACAGCAGAGATCCTCTGTTTTCGATAAAGAGGCTATAGAAGGCCAAGAAATGGTCAGAGAGGGCACTTCCTGTATAGAATCTTCTCAGGTTTTGGCCTGCCATATGAGTTCTGTTATACTCACAAACACCATTCAAACAGTTTTAGAAACTTTAGGGTGTTTTCTATCCAAATCAAACAATTATATGCATATTCTAGTTTCTGGGCATATTCTAGTTTTTTTATCCGGCCGTGAAAATACTGCCCCCTATCCTAAACAGGTTAAAACATCAAATGGACACAAAAGGCACTCTTTTCGTGGAATGACCCAGCTATCCGCTGTTCTTACTAGCTAAGTCGATGAAGTGTAGTTTTATCTACTTAGTGTTGTGTCTTGTAAATTCAATTTCCATTAGCTGCAATTCTTATTGCAATAAGTATAGGACGTTTATTATATTGTGTGTGTGTGTCATTTATTTAGTTTGCAGTGACAACAATACTTTGGTGACAACATGAGTCTGGTAAGTCTGTTCCCCTTTCTCATCACTCAGACGACAAACACCTCCCACTGGGCAAAGACGACAATTCAACGTCTATTCCACGTTGATTCAATGTAATCTCATTGAAATGACATGGAAACAATGTTGATTCAACCAGTGTGGGCTCTTTCCTCTCCCTTTATTTTCCCATGTATGTTTACCCCCTTTATATTTAATGATTGTACCCATATGTATCCATGCTGAGCAGGATTCAATAGAGATCCTTGATACCAGATGCTTCACCAATACAAGGGAAGGCACAGCAGACAGTGCCACAGGCGTCATGCCCATAGGAGGCATAGGAGCGCGTGCCCCCTCAGATTTCTCCTGTTTAAATAAATAAATAACATAAAATCTCTAATACTGCTAGCCACTTTGCAATTTTATGACGTTGGCTTTAGCTTGCCCAGATAGGTTCCCAATCTCCCAACCTCATAACTAGCTACCAAGAAGCCATTTAAAGTTAGAGTAGCTAGCTTGTCTAACTATCATAGCTGGCATGCCTGCATGCATGCCTTGAGTTCTCGCTCTCCAATTAAGTTTTCGTCTGTACCTGTCTATGGATTGACTATGTTGATCCCCATTCGGTATCTGTTGCCAATCAGTAATTAGTTTTCCCTGATAAACCCACTTCCTGAAGGACAACCATTCCTCAGAGGGCTTTTTCACTAACGACACGTGTGGACCCCACTTTTCTCTATACCTGGCCTGATTTTGTGGTCCAAACTCTACCTCTACAGCCGCATGAGTAGTATCATAGTGGAACCACTTCAGTCCTATAGACCTCTCTGTTGTTTTAAATAAGGCCTCCTCATAGTCAGGGTCAGGCCCAGGGTTTTGGTTTTGGTTGTACCACAAGGTACAATGTAAGTAGTCCGCATTCATCCTGGTTTGTCCAGGCACCACTTCGTCTGCCAAATCCACCAGTGTCTTAGGGACATCTGTGTGGCCCCCTCAGAATAAATCCTGACTATACAAATAACATTGTTCCCCTTCCCCGCTCACAGCCATATTATCTCCTACCACTAGGCTTTCATTCCTCTTTCTGTGGGGGTGACGGCCACATTCAACAGAGTCATTGTATCTCTTCCCAACAGATTAACTGGACATAACCTGGAGATAAGGATTGGAATACATGCCTGCCCTCCCGACTTCTCATGTTTTAGAACCAATGGAGCAGACAGTCTTTCAACTACCTGATGTCCAGAAGCTGAACGGACCAAAATCTTTTCCCCATTTATTCTTACTCCTTCAGGCTTATTATATGTCCTAAATACTTAACATAAGTCTACCATAATTAAAACTTATTCTTGCTAACTTTTTAACTTTATTCAACAAAAAATATAATAATACTATAATATAAATTTTACAGCCTTGTTGTGTTAAATTTCTCACAAAAATATAATCTACATACAACAACAGCTAACTACCTAAGGGAGAATAAAACTTAGCTAGGTTACTAAACATTACTTAAGCCAAAATAGTGGGAGTTTCAAAATAACCTTATAACAATCTTTTATAAACCCACCTTCGCCCCAAAAATATAAATCCAAACCTCAAAGGACCGTATCCTCCCCCATTTTTAACTTCTTGGTGACAGGGGGCAGTATTCGGAAATTCAGATGAATAACGTGCCCAAATTAAACTGCCTGCTACTCGGGCCCAGAAGGTAGGATATGCAAATTATTAGTAGATTTGGATAGAAAACACTCTGAAGTTTCTAAAACTGTTTGAATGATGTCTGTGAGTATAACAGAACACATATGGCAGCAAAAACCTGAGAAAAAATCCAACCAGGAAGTGGTTTTTCAAGTGATTGCCTATCCAAACTACAGTGTCTGTGGGGTCATTTTGCACTTAATTTTAAAATGTTTTTGTCATTTTGCAGACACTTATCCAGAGCGACTTACAGTAGTGAATGCATACATGCATACATTTGATTTTTTCCCCCCCCATACTGGTCCCCCGTGGGAATCGAACCCACAACCCTGGCGTTGCAAACACCATGCTCTACCAACTGAGCCATTCGGGACTTCCACTTCCACTTCCACTAGATGTCAACAGTCTTTAGAACCTTGTTTCATGCTTCTACTGTGACTGGGGAGAGAATAAGAGCTGACTCAACAAGTGGACTGCCTGAGGCCAGTGAGTTGTTTTCTGCGCAGTCACGCAGGCGCGCCGTTCCTAATTTTTTCTCTGTTATGAATACGCTATTGTCCGGTTGGAATATTATCAAATATTTATGATAAAAAGACCCTAAGGATTGATTGTAAACATCGTTTGACATGTTTCTACGAACGGTAATTGAACTTTTTGACTTTTCATCTCAGGTTTTGCGCTCACGCATTATGCCTTTGGAATAGTGATCTGAACGCGCGAACAAAACGGAGGTATTTGGACACAAATATGGAGTTTTCCGAACAAAATGAACATTTCTTGTGGGAGTCCTGGGAGTGCATTGCGACGAAGATCAGCAAAGGTAAGTGAAGATTTATAATACTATTTCTGAGTTTTGTTGACTCCAGAACTTGGCGGGTAACTGTATAGCTTGCTTTGATGGCTGAGCTCTGTACTCAGAATATTGAACAATGTGCTTTCGCCGTAAAGCTATTTTGAAATCTGACACAGCGGTTGCATTAAGGAGAAGTGTATCTATAATTCTTTCAATAACTGTTGTAAATTTTATCAACGTTTATGATGAGTATTTTTGTAAATTGATGTGCTCATTCACCGGAAGTTTTGGGAGGCAAAACATTTTCTGAACATCACGCGCCAATGTAAAATGGGGTTTTTGGATATAAAAATGAACTTTATCGACGAACAAAACATACATGTATTGTGTAATATTGAGCCCCGGGAGTGTCATCTGATGAAGATCGTCACAGGTTAGTGATTCATTTTAGCTGTATTTCTGTTTTTTGTTACGCCTCTCCTTGCTTGGAAAATGGCTGTGTGGTTTTTCTTGTCTCGGCACTGTCCTAACATAATCTAATGTTATGCTTTCGCCGTAAAGCCTTTTTGAAATCGGACAATGTGGTTGGATTAACGAGAAGTGTATCTTTAAAATGGGATATAATAGTTGTATGTTTGAGAAATTTGAATTATGAGATTTTTGTTGTTTTGAATTTGCCGCCCTGCTATTTCACTGGCTGTTGAATAGTGTGTCCCGCGGGTGGGACACGTCCCACATGTCACAGAGAGGTTAACACATGACTCTCCATGAGAGCAATGTATAAAAAAACACTACTACTGGTCAAAAGATAAAACAAATGTCAAATAACATAATCAAATTAAAATCACTACTCTGAAAAACTCCACAAAGAAAAATTATTGTACCCTTATGGTCATAGGAAAATAGACTTAAGGAAGCCTACCCTTAGTGAAAGGCAATGCCCTTTCTTTCTTCACATTGGTCCAAATTACAAATATGTCTAAGAACTATAAACTCCATAATAATTATCAATTACACAAATTACCTTGAAATTAGTATTACAAATGACCTTAAATTCATTTTCCAAATGGCTTTCCAATGAGGCTGATCAAACCACAATGGAAAGTCATGATAGAGGTCATAGGTCATAGGTCATACAAACCCTTCAAAGAAGTGTTTCTTACTATATTAGACAAATTAAAGAAAAACAGTCAAACATTTCCTACATGTTGTATCCCAGATTCCCAGAACATTCCTTTATCAAAATAATTCACGTGTTTAATTAAAACTCAGAAAATAAAGACTTCTAAAATTCCATGTGTGTGCATGCCCCTTTAAGATACCTTGGCACTAAGACAAAATGAAAACTCACCAAACCCAAAATAAATAGTACGCACAAATCAAACATAGTATTTTAAAAACACCAACAAATAGTTATACACTATGTTTTGTGTGTGGGTATTTGCAAACCCTAAGGTAAAAACAAACAAAAACTTGCCAGGCCTTTTCAATTTGGTAGTTTACGGCCTCAATCTCACTCACTCTCCCCAAGATTATAGGAACATTCCAAAGAGAGACAATGAAACCCCCATTTTCCCGGAAAAAAAACAAAACACTTCGTCAGCATTCATTATACTACACCGATACAGAAACCCAAAAGTTAACTACAAACAAAAACTGATAATAATAATAATTTCACTGTACTCCCTCAAATCATTAATCATTCATTTTAATCTACATCAATGTATATGTATGCTTAATTGAACATGCCCTACCCTTAGATACAATTATCCTGGTATCATTACTAGACCAATGTCCAACAAATATGTGATAGCTTTTTCTCCTTAGATTGTTCCTGTTACCCTACTAAATGTAAAAAAAAAATTGTCGCAAATGTGGTACATTTCTCAGCGTAAGGAATCAGTGATATTTAATCCCAGGCATTTAATAAAAGGGTAAACGTGTTCTCCTATGTCTCCTTAAACATACATACTTTAGGTGACTTCCATCCGTCCCGGAAGAAAGAATCCTACTCAAACACATCAGATAATATAATGTTTCATTAAGTGAAATCAACACCTACAATAAACAGTAAACAATAAACAAACCCATAACCCCTTTCCAGCAATCTAATCATTTCAACCTGTTGCATAAATTTAGTAAAAGCAAACCTGTTGTTTAACAAATATATAACCTTTAAAAAGTTGGTGCTGTCTCATCTTCATATCTCTCTGCTCTCGCTCTCATTGTCTCTGTCTCTCTCTTTCTCTCTCATCCTTTAGAGGAGCTCTACACTCTCGGGCCAGATGTCCTGTTTTGTCACAATTAAAACACTTTCTATCATCTGATCCTGTCCATTTTTTTCCCTTCTCTCTTAGGTCCCTTCCTTCTTTCCTTCTCCACCCCCTCTCTTGCAGGCTTCTGATAGCCACACCCTGGCTATATCTCTCCCTTTTGCCAGCTGCTTTCCTATATTATCTCCACAGGTTTTATGCATCTGTTTAATCATAGACTCTAACTTGTCTATATCTAGACGCCCAACAAAACCATACTTCTTCCTCCACTTCAGACCATAATATACATTCCTCTTATCTTTAGATTCCATATATCTCTCATCCCCGGCTAATTCCGGGACATCCTTTGAGGTTTTACTACCCATTATTCCTATTTAACAATCCCACACTTTCTCATACGTCATAGGGTTTACCTCCTAGGAAGTCTTACCTACAATCGTCCTTTTAAAAGTACGCCTTTGTCTTATAGGTTTTAGGTGTTTATACCTCTCCCTGCATACTTTTAATAGTCCCTGCTCAGACAATCTCAACACAAGGTAGTTTATTTTTAGTAATGGCCTCAACTACTACGAGTCATTTTGGACCCGTCCCCTTATTTCAATGATCTGTTACCCAGTGCCGTGTAACACGAACATAGATACTTTTGTAATTAAACTTTCTCTACATTAGATTATATAGGTGGTATACCCGATACAAATCAAACTAGTGAATAAAGACTACTGACCTTATCCTTGCAGCTGAGATTCAATGTTGGTTGGATCTCGTCACCGTTCCTGTCGTGTACCAGTTTGCCACCGGCCTGAAATGGACCCTCAATTTCAGAGGTCAGGTCTTTGTCTTACGGATCCTTGATCCGCCGTGCACGGTTTCGGTGTTCCCTGGGACGACAGAAACAGGTATTGAGATCCGGCTCGAAGGACCAAGTTGTCACGAGAATTTCTATCTCAATGTTCTAACTGAACTATTTTGTACTCCATCTGTATCTTAGAGGTTGTAAATCTCTAAGTTTTAATAAACAGACAAAGTCCCAGCATACAAAGTATCAGCACTTTATTCAGAGAGCACTCTGCCCCCCAAAAGCAGAGCCAGTCTTTTATACACACACAAGTTCTTATCTTTAGGCTACTGTAATGGAAATTATATGATTAAAGGTTTGACTAAATGATTTCACTCAGAAACCTTATATCCTGTTGAAATGTATTCGAAATAAGGCTATAATAATGGGTTAAAAACTATATTCCAATACTGTGTGTGAGAAAGACACTGTAACCACTTAAAAAAATGAGCAGGGCAGAGTTGATAAGATGACCTTGGGAAAGGAACAGGAGAAGAGGCCTCCTTAAGTTAGGGAGAGAAACAACGGCCTGGGAACAGCTAGGCTGGCAAAAGATAAGGAGACAGGTGGTCTGGGTACTGTGGAAAAATACAGCCGCCTAAAGCTGGGTGGAGTTCTCTACTGGTGTGTGTGTGTGTGTGTGTGTGTGTGTGTGTGTGTGTGTGTGTGTGTGTGTGTGTGTGTGTGTGTGTGTGTGTGTGTGTGTGTGTGTGTGTGTGTTAATATAAAAGGCTTTGTACATTGTAAGGATTTTCAGAGCTCTCATAAATAAACGTTTTGACCCTTGTAGGCTGATTCTCCGTCTGCTTCATTCAACCAGAATCTTACACACTCTGGGGGGGCAGACTGGGTAGTTTAATTGAAGTTCGGTTTAAGAACATTGATAACATAATTCACGTAACAGCTACTCCCTGCTCAAACAGACGGTATTTTTCCACTGACCACAGAATAGAGAAAGAACTATCAATCTTGTCACATTCTTCAAGTCTTTCACTTCTCCTCCCGTGTTGGGGCCCCTTGGTTTGAAAACCTCTAATAGTTTTCTGTTATCTGTTTTACAGCTGCACCCTGCTTACATATTTACAAAATAATATAATGCCCTAGTTCTAGAATTCTAACAGAGCTACACACATCCTCAGATTATCTTCTTATGATTCTAACACATTTCACACAGTTATACAGTTATGGTTGGAATACTTTAGTCATTACCTTTAAACATTCAAATTCTTCTATCAACTTCCCAAAACAATAGTTTGGTAACAAGAAATTTGTGGAGTGGTTAAAAATCAAGTTTTAATGACTCCAACCTAAGTGTATGTAAACTTCCGACTTCAACTGTATATGGGGCTTTGGTGACAAAACGGATGGCTCTGTGATAGACTACATCCAGTTTGCTGAGTAGAGTGTTGGAGGCTATTTTGTAAATGACATCACCGAAGTCAATGATCGGTAAGATAATCAGTTTTACGAGGGTATGTTTGGCAGCATGAGTGAAGGAGGCTTTGCAAGACAAAGAACACCATCCCAACTGTGAAGCACGGGGGTGGCAGCATCATGTTGTAGGGGTGCTTTGATGCAGGAGAGACTGGTGCGCTTCACAAAATAGATGGCAACATGAGGAAGGAAAATTGTGTGGATATATTGAAGCAACATCTCAAGACATCAGTCAGGAAGTTAAAGCTTGGTCGCAAATGGGTCTTCCAAATGGACAATGACCCCAAGCATACTTCCAAAGTTGGGGCAAAATGGCTTAAGGACAACAAAGTCAAGGTATTGGAGTGGCCATCACAAAGCCCTGACCTCAATCTTATAGACAATTTGTGGGCAGAACTGAAAAAGCGTGTGCGAGCAAGGAGGCCTACAAACCTGACTGAGTTACACCAGCTCTGTCTGGAGGAATGGGCCAAAATTCACCCAACTTATTGTGGGAAGCTTGTGGAAGGCTACCCTAAACGTTTGACCCAAGTTAAACTATTTAAAGGCAATGCTACCAAATACTAATTGAGTGTATGCAAACTTAAGACCCAGTGGGAATATGATGAAAGAAATAAAAGCTGAAATAAATAATTATCTCTACTATTATTCTGACATTTCACATTCTTAAAATAAAGTGGTGATACTAACTGACCTAAGACAGGGCATTTTTACTGGGATTAAATGTCAGGAATTGTGAAAAACTGAGTTTAAATGTATTTGGTTAAGCTGCATGTAAACTTCCGACTTCATCTGTACTACCCACCACTGCGACCAAACACTTCCTTTGGCCACCTTTCCTTCCAGTTCTCTGCTGCCAATGACTGGAACGAATTGCAAAAATCACTGAAGCTGGAGTCTTATATCTCCCTCTCTAACTTTAAGCATCAGCTGTCAGAGCAGCTTACAGAGCACTGTACATGTACACAGCCAATCTGCAAATAGCACACCCAACTACCTCATCCCCATATTGTTACTTATTCTCTTGCTCTTTTGCACCTCTGTATCTCTACTTGCACATCATTATCTGCACATCTGTCACTCCAGTGTTAATACTAAATTGTAATTATTTCGCCTCTATGGCCTATTTATTGCCTTACCTCCATTCTCTTCTACATTTGCACACACTGTACATAGATATTTATATTGTGTTATTGACTGTATGTTTGTTTATATGTAACTCTGTGTTGTTTTTGTCGCACTGCTTTGCTTTATCTTGGTCAGGTCGCAGTTGTAAATTAGAACTTGTTCTCAACTGGCCTACCTGGTTAAATAAAGGGGAAATAAAATGTAAATAATAAAAATATCTAACAAGTAATCTAACAATTCCACAACAACTACCTAATACACACAAATCTAAAGGGATGTAATAAGAATATTACATATAAATATATGGATGAGCGATTGACGAGCGCATAGGCAAGATGCAATAGATGGTATAAGATACAGTATATGCATATGAGATGAGTAATGTAAGATATGTAAACATTATTAAAGTGGCATTATTTAAAGTGACTAGTGATCCATTTATTAAAGTGGCCAATGATTTGAGTCTGTATGTAGGCAGCAGCCTCTCTGAGTTAGTGATGGCTGTTTAACAGTCTGATGGCCTTGAGATAGAAGCTGTTTTTCAGTCTCTCGGTCCCAGTTTTGATGCACCTGTACTGACCTCGCCTTCTGGATGATAGCGGGGAGAACAGGCAGTGGCTCGGGAGGTTGTTGTCCTTGATGATCGTTTTGGCCTTCCTGTGACATCGGATGCTGTCGGTGTCCTGGAGGGCAGGTAGTTTGCCCCCGGTGATGTGTTGTGCAGACCTCACTACCCTCTGGAGAGCCTTGCGGTTGAGGGCGGTGCAGTTGCCATACCAGGTGGTGAAACAGCCCGACAGGATGCTCTCAATTGTGCATCTGTAAAAGTTTGTCAGAGTTTTAGGTGGCAAGCCAAATTTCTTCAGCCTCCTGAGGTTGAAGAAACGCTGTTGCGCGCTACAACACTCAGACATCATTTCCAAATGAAGTATTTGTGTTTAATGAATCCACCAGATCAGAGGCAGTAGGGATTTCCAGAGATGTTCACTTGAGAAGAGAGTGAATTGGGCCATTTTCCTGTCCTGCTAAGCATTCAAAATGTAACGGGTACTTTTGGGTGTCAGGGAAAATGTATGGACAACTTTTACTTCACTATATTCCAAAATAAAATAATGTACTTTTTACATTATTTTATTTTGGAATATAGTGAAGTAAAAGTTGTCAAAAATATAAATAGTAAAGTAAAGTACAGATATCCAAAAAAACGACTGAAGTAGTATTTTAGTATGTTTTACTTCCTGTAAGTGCTTTACTCCACTGACTATAACATGCAATTGTGAATTCAACTCCACTCCACAGAGGTGTGGTTAAAATAGATGGATGCTGTTGTTCACATATCAACCTCAGCAACCATCAATTCCATCTGTATGGACACGTATGGAGAGGTAAGTAAGCAGTAATTGTGTGCACCTTGTAAACAAGCTTCTGCCTCACCCCTCAGATAGTTGATGCTGGAAGAACGTTTGTCTTCTCCCAGGGTGTTCACCTGTTCTGCAACACGTGCATACGTGACTCACTTGCCAAATCACAGACGTGCCCAACCTGCAGGAAGAAACTGAATCATCAGCAGTATCATCAAATCTACATCTGATCTGTATTCCTCTTATACGGTATTCCAATTTTTGGAACTTTTTGCAGGAGACTTGCTTTAAAGGTTTGGTTACATGTTCTTTGTTTGTTTATTTATTATTTAATGGTATTTCCCTTTATATCTTAAATTTGCACAAATGGGAATGTGGTTGAATTCAAGAAGTTTAAGCTGCCTATCGATCATTTTTGAAACCAGTGGACAGCCAGTGAAAAATACGCTCTTGCAACAGCTGCATAATGCGGATTCCAGTCTATGGAATAAAACTCGAATGGAGACATGCTCAAACTCACACACTTTTGATAGACTTAAAGGGGCAATCTGTAGTTGCTACATCCATTGGACTTAGAAATTATATATATTAATGTAAAGATATAATTTAATTGTATTATTATATGTAGTAGAAAGCGAGGGGTTAGAAGAAGTAACCAACCCATAAAGTAAAATTGAACATCCATATTATGGCCAGCTATGTAAACTTTAACATTGATTTATCCTGCAACAGATGTCTTTAAATTGGTAACATACATGTTTGTCTTCTTCTAACACCCCTTAAGGGGAAAGTAATCAAAATGTAACTGAATGTAATAAGATTACGTTACTGAGTTTGGGTAATCCAAAAGTTATGTTACTGATCACAATTTTGGACAGGTAACTAGTAACGGATTACATTTAGAAAGTATTCTACCCAACCCTGTTGTACATTATGGAAGTATATTGTTGGTGGTGTACAACATTGTCATAGAACTGTTTATTTTAAATGGTTTTGTAAATTTAAATGTGTGGTATGTCTGGTTTTAGAGCATAGACTACATCACTTTCATGTGACCCATGAGAAATTGATACACACATTGAAAAGAGAATGGGGTGGGGACAAGTCGAATTCAGGAAGTACAGTTTCACTATAATAAGCTTTGGCCGCTAGAAAATAAATTATATATAATAATTTATTGATTTAATTCATTAATTTAACACCAGATTGTCTGCATGATTTTATTCTGTGGCTAAGCTTTGACGTTATCGAAACCAGAGAGGAAGAGGCAAAGCGAGAGATTTCACTCTCCCCAAATTTAGCTAAATCTGTTGAAAATAAACCCAAAGCGTTTCAATGGATTTATTTTGGACCTAAATTTGTCGCCTGCCTTCTCGTCTTTGGGACGACTCCCATTGTTAGGGCGGAGACATGGGCATCTCGTCAATATATACAGGTATCTGCAAAAACTTCGAAGTAAAGTCACATGATCTGTATTTTGTCATATGACATTGATGAGCCCGACAAACTCCCAGAAACAAGCAACTCACGGTGGACTTCACTAAAAGAAAGACAACTGTCAGGGATGAAATTCTATAAAACTTTTTTGTGACTTTGACGATAATATCTGGAGTATGGAATGTTGGGGAGTTTTGACTGCGATAGCTGCCGCTTGTCTGCTAGGTAAGGTTGGTGGTTTGTTTGTTGTCTTGGCTAGTCAACTGGGGCGTAATCATTAGTACAAACAGTTACGAAACGTGAGTTTCTATTGGACAGACTCAGGTAGGTCCCTCCCCGTTTGCTTCTGTTTAAGAAACGTTTTGCAACAGAATTGGCGTAATGAATACACCCATGGCATACAGCACTGACTGCTTTTTAGAAATCTGTGACTGAAGACAATTCTACATGGGATTGTTTGAGGTACTCACCCACTAGTGCAACTGTGTAGATCTTTTTCTGTTTGTGAACTTTGGCTAGACTTTTTCTTAGGCACGCCATTCAATTTATCATTCACAATTCGGATTTGATTTAAAAAGTTTTACAAACCGTGGTATACCTTGGTTTATTCTCTGATTCTAAACGTTCTTAAATGACTGAATGCAACATTAACATTACACACTGCTTTGCAACAATGTTGCTTAAGTGCAGCTATAAAAGTTCATGTTAATCAACATTCAACTGTTATTGTGAGGTGACATTTGTTGGCCTTTAGGACCTATTCATCAAGCCCTGCAGATCATTCTAGTGTACAATTAACACACATTACCAAAGCAGTTCCCCATGCTCTGGGAATCTAAACTCAATATAATATACTGTACAGTATAAACAGAGGACCCTGGCCAACTCTGAGCATTTTGGAGTATAAACCAGGTGAAATCTCATCACCTGTTTTTGAATAATTGCATTTCTTGAAGAGGGTGTCTTTCTCTCAGTAAAGCAGCTCAGCTCACTGCTAATGTGATTACTGCCACAATAAGGTCTCTGTGTGTTGCTGCTCTCTTCTGTTTCCCCAACTCACTGTAGGTCAGACACCATGATATCTTGTGTTCAAGGTGTTTAATAATGGCACATTACACACTCCACAAATGGCTACATATCCTAAAGAAGACTTGCTTTGAAATACTTTTTGTGAAACGTTGGCTACCTCATTGTGAAATAGATCAGGTGGGTGTGATTCAGAATGGCGACATCAGAGGAATGAGCAAGTAGACATCTAAAATATTTTATGCTGGAACTTTTTGACATTCTTTGATCAGGAACAAGGCTTTTAATTCATACTCCTCTTTGGAGAATGTGCCACAAAGGCCTATTACTGATGGATTTTCCTCAAACACCAAGGGTTGAATCTGTGGATGTCTACTGAAAGATAATCTGATTGTAATGAGGGAAGGTTAGGTGTCACATGACGTCTGCAATGGGTTAAGCCATCAAATACCAATCTCCGACAAACTTTTGGTCTTCTGAACCATACTAATCAGTGTATTGACCCATTAGCCTATATGGTTTCTGAATATCTAGCTTCCCATGTCATGTGCTCTATTTCAGGGAAGTCAGGAACCTATACACACACAGTCAGTTAGGAAAGCATAGACTTGCTTTTTCAAACAGAAATTTGCATCCTGTAGCTCTAACTCCAAAAGGTTCTGGGACACTGTAAAGTCCATGGAGAATAAGAGCACCTCCTCCCAGCTGCCCACTGCACTGAGACTAGGAAACACTGTCACCACCGATAAATCCACGATAATCGAGAATTTCAATAAGCATTTCTCTACGGCAGGTCATGCTTTCCTCCTGGCTACCCCAACCCTGGCCAACAGCTCTGCACCCCCCGCAGCTACTTGCCCAAGCCTCCCCAGCTTCTCCTTCACCCAAATCCAGATAGCAGATGTTCTGAAAGAGCTGCAAAACCTGGACCCTACAAATAAGCTGGGCTAGACAATCTGGACCCTCTCTTTCTAAAATTATCTGCGGCCATTGTTGCAACCCCTATTACTAGTCTGTTCAACCTCTCGTATCGTCTGAGATTCCCAAAGATTGGAAAGCTGCCGCGGTCATCCCCCTCTTCAAAGGGGGTGACACACTAGACCCAAACTGTTACAGACCTATATCCATCCTGCCCTGCCTATCTAAAGTCTTTCGAAAGCCAAGTTAACAAACAAATCACTGACCATTTCGAATCCCACCGTATCTTCTCCGCTGTGCAATCTGGTTTCCGAGCTGGTCATGGGTGCACCTCAGCCACGCTCAAGGTACTAAACGATATCATAACCGCCATCGATAAAAGACAGTACTGTACAGCCGTCTTCATCGACCTGGCCAAGGCTTTCGACTCTGTCAATCACCGTATTCTTATCGGCAGACTCAACAGCCTTGGATTCTCAAATGACTGCCTCGCCCAGTTCCCCAACTACTTCTCAGATAGAGTTCTGTGTGTCAAATCGGAGGGCCTGTTGTCCGGACCTCTGGCAGTCTCTATGGGGGTACCACAGGGTTCAATTCTCGGGCCGACTCTTTTCTCTGTATATATCAATGATGTCGCTCTTGCTGTGGGTGATTCCTTGATCCACCTCTACGCAGACGACACAATTATACATCTGGCCCTTCTTTGGACACTGTGTTAACAAACCTCCAAATGAGCTTCAATGCCATACAACACTCCTTCCGTGGCCTCCAACTGCTCTTAAACGCTAGTAAAACTAAATGCATGCTCTTCAACCGATCGCCTGCCCGACTAGCATCACTACTCTGGACGGTTCTGACTTAGAATATGTGGACAAATACCTTGGTGTCTGGTTAGACTGTAAACTCGCCTTCCAGACTCACATTAAGTATCTCCAATCCAAAATTAAATCTAGAATCGGCTTCCTATTTCGCAACAAAGCCTCCTTCACTCACACTGCCAAACATACCCTCATAAAACTGACTATCCTACCGATCCTCGACTTTGCTGATGTCATTTACAAAATAGCCTCCAACACTCTACCCAGCAAACTGGATGCAGCCTATCACAGTGCCATCCATTTTGTCACCAAAGCCCCATATACCACCCACCACTGCAACCTGAATGCTCTCATCGGCTGGCCCTCGCTACATATTCGTTGCCAGACCGACTGGCTCTAGGTCATCTATAAGTCTTTGCTAGGTAAAGCTCCGCCTTATGTCAGCTCACTGGTCACCATAACAACACCCACCCATAGCACGGCCTCCAGAAGGTATATCTCACTGGTTTTCTCCAAAGCCAACACCTCCTTTGGCCGCCTTTCCTTCCAGTTCTCTGCTGCCCATAACTGGAACGAATTGCAAAAATCGCTGAAGTTGGAGACTTATCTCCCTCACTAACTTTAAGCATCAGCTATCTAAGCAGCTTACCGATTGCTGCAGCTGTTCACAGCCCATCTATAAATAGCCCATCCAACTACCTACCTCATCCCCATATTGTTTTTATTTACTTTTTTCTCTTTTGCACACCAGTATTTGTACTTGCACATCATCATCTGCACATCTATCACTCCAGTGTTAATTTGCTGAATTGTAATTACTTCACTACTCTTGACCTATTTATTGCCTTACCTCCTTACTCCATTTGCATAAACTGTATATAGATTGTTCTATTGTGTTATTGACTGTACGTTTGTTTATCCCATGTGTAACTCTGTGTTGTTTTTCTGTTGCACTGCTTTGCTTTATCTTGGCCAGATGGCAGTTGTAAATGAGAACTTGTTCTCAACTGGCCTACCTGGTTAAATAAAGGTGAAATAAATAAAACTTCCACTGTAGCATTTGCCTATCTACCACATTGCTACTTAGAGAGAGGCTGGGAATGTTTAACTTTCTCCTGTTTCTAGAACTATATCTCTGAAAGTCTGTCTTGTTATAACAGGTGTGGTGGTGAGCCAGACGACGGCTCCGATGCTCGCTCTTTCTGTGATGAACACCACATTCATTGAGAATGTGACAGAAACAACCACATTCAGTGAGACCCCTACAGTCAGTGAGAAAGTGACAGCAACCCCCCATATGATCCTCAGCACCACGTCCCCAGACTGCTCTGCCCTCTGTGAGGCCTGTGTCCCAGGGTCCTACTCCGACAACGGTGAGTCTGAACTATGGGCCTGCTTACCCAGGCCTGGCAGAGAGAGGGAGACTGAGAAGGAAATAAACCTCCTCAAAAGCTTTCTATTGTGTTGTGCTGTAGTAGAGAACAAAATGTTAGCTCACTGCTTCGAAAAGTGCTCTTTTTGTTAGCTACAAAATGTCAATAATGTTCTTGTGTAGACTCAGTTCTATTTATCACCACAACCTATAAATTAGGTAGAAACACACCACAGCCAATTGATGCAGCACTGTAATGTAGTTTTTACCCATCTATTTTTAACTCCAAGGATGTTTGGTCTTATGGTATGCTAAGTTGACAGCTTTGCTGTATTATTTGACTACTGCCATTTGTCTGGCCTGTGGCCTCTACAGAGTACGTGAAAGATAACTTGGCTAAACTGTAAAATTAAGATGGTAAATCTTGTAAACAGCACAGCCTGTTCAATAACAGACATCTGATCAATCCCCCAGACACCCTCCTGTGTTCCTGCTGCCGCGAGCCTGGGTTGTGTCTGTTCACTGGGGCTTGCCTCCCATGTTCCAAAGGGTTCTTTCAGAGTCTGGCTGGACAACAGCGATGTCTGCCCTGCAGCCAGGGCTTTTACACCAAGTAAGTCTCTGTCGACTGAGGGCATAGCCGATTTACAAATATTCTGTAGACCACTGTTGCATTGATCCTCTTCTCTTGCAGTTTCACCGGCAGCCCTGTGTGTCAGTCCTGCCCCGCAGGCTCCTACAGCAACAACACAGGCTCCAACTCCTGCCAAAGTTGTTCTCCAGGTATTTATATCAATATTTGTTCTGTTTTGGTTGTATAAGCATTGCAATAATTACTTACTTGTACATAGGCAGAGAGAAAGTTAAAGGAGTGAATAAAAAATATGTAACAACTGATGAAAACAATCAGCTCTACTGTATAAGAGCTGGGCTTCAGTTATTTGTTGCACATTTAAACAATCCAAGACTTTAGAAATATTTCATTTCCTGTGTTTAAAAAAAAAATGGAATGTGTTATTTTCAGGTTTCTATACATCTCAACAAAATGCCACATTGTGCAGTCCATGTCAACGAGGAACATTCTGCAAGTAAGTTGCCCTTCATGGTCACCTTAGCTCTGTGGTTCCTGAACTAATGTGCTATGCACTGCAGCGGGATCTGCATGAACTCTTGATAATCCACACAAACTGTTGCTTGTCTGCAGATCTCTCATGCTACCGATCTTACTTCCCAAAACACCTACAGACACACAGACTGACAGACTCATAGGTTTATTAGTGGGCATTGAATATATTATTATTGTAACAGTTCAGTGATCAGACACAGGGTGGTGATAGCTAGCAGTATAAAACAGTATATATAAATAAGTTATTCCCTATTCATTGCAACCTTGTGGCCGTCCCTCCCACAGCTCCTCCAGTTGTGCTCTGTGTCAGATCTGTCCTGCTGGTACAGAGTCCCTGCAGGCTGCTGCCAAGGAGTGCACACCTTGTCGTCCAGGTAACTGCCAGTGCCAGCCAAAAATATCAACTGTGCTATTCGGTGTGTTAAAATATCAAAATTGTGGCTGAGAATGTTCCATTCAATCTAATATAAAGTAAATATTCAACTATGACTGTATAGTCGATGACTGAAGTAGCTCTATTTACAGAAGGGTTATCTGGCACTAAATGGATTGCATCTATAAACACACTAAATGAAGGCATGCATGTTGTTCTAATTTGTGAAGGTAGTACACCGTAATAGCAGACTCAGACAGTTTTAAATGGATGATTGGTTTTGGACAGGCCTGCACAAGGCTCCCCGTCAGAGTATGTGTCAAATCTGCAGCAGCGGCTTTTTCCAGATCCACTGGGGCCAGGAGACCTGTAACCTCTGCCCCGAAAACCACTACTGCCCAGTCAGTACCACAGCTCTTATTCCCTGTAAACACCTCTAATACTGAAACTATCCCCAAGGGATTTCATAACCAACTTTAATGACCAGGGCTCACTTCACCTGTCCCACAGAGTCCAGACGTGAACCCCATCCTGTGCCCTGGCGTTGCCTTCTGTCCTGAGGGCAGCACTGCTCCAGGTTACTGCATGGAGACCTTCTTCCGCAAGGCAGGGGAGGACTGCGAGCTGGCCCCTATCACCATTGCTCTACTTGTCATTGGAGGAGGGGGTATGTCTGAAGACACGTTAACATTTTGGTGTAGTGGGAGGAAAGTGGTTTGAACTTTAGGCTACCAGTTAGATGTTGAAAACCCTTGTCAAGCTGTCATAATGAAATTCCCATATTTACTTGGGGTTTTAGTGACCCTTTAGTCAAGAAAAGTTGTTCATTGACATGAACCTTGTTTATTTCTTCCAGTTACACTACTTTTATGCACTTTCTCGGCACCACAAATATCCAAATATTATTTAATTATGCTTATAGGTCATTTGATCTCGAGGCCACATCCTGTAGAAAAAAACTAGGTGAAATATATAAATCATGCTGAAGTAATCGAGTGGTAGTAAGTGACCTTTTAGTATTTTTGCATACAGTATTTATGTGTTGTTTCTCTCTTTTCTCTGGTCCAGTGGCCCTACTCTTTGTCATCCTACTGGTGTTGCGTCGAATGCGAGACACAGATGGAGAGCTTTCCCTCGCGCGACAATTTCTGTTAACCAAAGAGAGGCCGCAAGGTGAATACTACGGGATCCCATATGATGCCGAGCCAGTATATGCTGGTTGGTGAACATGTCCCCAGCCTCATCTGATACTTCCTATTATTGGGGTGAAATGTCTGGCTTTTAGAGCAGAATCAAGTGAAGTCTATGTGCCTCAGTTGACTAATGGACCATAAGAGAAAGCAGACACCAAATCCTAGCCATGGTTTACCGAATGTCCATTTGAGTACTTTTGATAACTCACCAGCTTTCCTGTGATTTATATCTTCTAGATGTATTTTTAACAAGCAGAAGTGTTTTTCATCTGTATTCTGTGCTTTAGTGATGGTGGACCCAGTTACATTTGTTCAAAATAAGGAAAAATGTAATCAATAGAATTTTCCTTTGCATTCCTTTTAGATGGATTAGGTAAATGGTTTAGAGGCACACACTGGGTGTTATTGATGTTTGTAAATGCATTCAGTCATGGTACATCGATGGGTGTTTAACTTATGCTTTGAAGATTGTTTTAAGTAAATGTTCCCCTCTGTCACAGAAATAATCTATTTGCTGGTTATACATATGAATAATTTTGCTGATCTGAGGTACTATGTGTTATATTTTCTGTTTGAAAGGCATCACATCTATGTTCATCAATATAAATGTTTTTGACCTATGCTATTTAAAAGAAACTGATATTTGTATGTTTTAAAGAAAACCACGGACTGGAATAAAGCATAGCCATGCACTACTCTCAAGTGAAATTCTGTTACGATATAATTACTAGCAGATAAAACAGGATACAGACCGAAGTTATTTCCAGAATGCAAGTTTATTAACCAAATGTATCTGTTCAAACTCGGAGGTTATGAATCAGATGTATCAGCATCATCCATCATATGGGGCATTAACGTTTTTTATTATTATTATTTGTATTTCACCTTTATTTGACCAGGTAGGCCAGTTGAGAACAAGTTCTCATTTACAACTGTGACCTGGCCAAGATAAAGCAAAGCAGTGCGACAAAAACAACAAAAACAAGTTAATAACCAGGACAGAAATTTTAATTGGCCCTTTCTTTCTGATCGTTGCTAACTTTAATACCAAGATATGTGATAACATCTTTTACAGGGATATTCCATACTGAGTTTAAGTCACATCTTTTAAACTCAAATAATTCACATTTCCTAATATTCAGAGATAAACCATGTGAGATACATGTGAGATGGCATTAAGACACTCAATAGCTTTCCTGACTTCAATGATCTTTAAAAAAAAATGGTGTCATCAGCCAATTGTGAAATTTGATCTCTTTATCTTGTATCTGAATAGCCCTGAAGCCATCCTTATTGATATGAAGTGCCATTACTTGTGTGACCAATAAGAAAGGAGAAATTGGGCATCCTTGTTTAATTATGCGTCTAATATTTATTCTCTGTGAGGTTCCATGGGATAATTGAACAGAGCTGTTACTATTATTATAAAGTGTCTTAATTACACTTTGAAAATATTTACCAAAACCCAAAAATTGTGTTCAAATGTATCAAAAGCCTTGTAAAAGTCTACAAATAAAATAAAGCTATCTTCTAATAATGTGCTCACTGTAGTCTATCAAGTCCAATACTAGTCGGATATTATTACATGTCTGCCCTTCATAAAACCAGACTGGGTCCTCTGGGTGTAAACTCTGTGGATTTGTTAAGTAGAAGTGCTTTGAATTGTACTTTGAATTGTTTTTAAATAAACAAATAAATCACCTATCTCATAGAAATACTTTACATTATTATTTTATAACTAGTATAAAATATATCAATAATTGTGCGCATTTTCCATCATTTTCACCCTAATTATTCATGATTGGCTGAGAGAAATGTATGATATAACGATTGTGGGGGCTGTTTTGTTAGACTTTATACATCATAGCCTGCTGCTGGAAAAACGTATGTGTTATTATGGCTTTACACCCCCTGCTATATTGTGGATAAAGAGTTACCTATCTAACAGAACACAGAGGGTGTTCTTTAATGGAAGCCTCTTCAACATAATCCAGGTAGAATCAGGAATTCCCCAGGGCAGCTGTCTAGGCCCCCCTTTTCAATCTTTACTAATGACATGCCACTGGCTTTGAGTAAACCGAGTGTGTCAATGTATTGGGATAACTCAACACTATACACATCAGCTGCTACAGCGTGTGAAATCACTGCAACACTTAACAGTTGAGTTGCGGTTAGTTTCAGAATGGGTGGCAAGGAATACGTTTGTTTTGTCGCACCTGGACTACTGTTCAGTTGTGTGGTCAGGTGCCACAAAGAGGGACTTAGGAAAATTACAATTGGCTCAGAACAGGGCAGCACGGCTGGCCCTTAAATAAATGTACACGGAGTGCTAACATTAATAATATGCATGTCAATCTCTCATGGCTCAAAGTGGAGGAGAGATTGACTTCATCACTACTTGTTTTTATAAGTGTTGACAAGCTGAATGCACTGAGCTGTCTGTTTAAACTACTAGCACACAGCTCAGACATCCATGCATACCCCACAAGACATGCCACCAGAGGTCTCTTCACAGTCCCAAAGTCCAGAACGGACCATGGGAGGCGCACAGTACTACATAGAGCCATGACTACATGGAACTCTATTCCACATCAGATAACTGATGCAAGCAGTAGAATCAGATTGAAAAAACCTGATAAATTACACCTTATAGAACAGCGGGGACTGTGAAGAGACACACACACACACAGGTACAGACACACGCATACGCACACACACGCTAGCACACGTACTCTACACACGTACATTGTAATGTTGTATGGTTGTATTATACATTTTGTATTGTAGATATGTAGTGGTGTAATAATGTTATATGATGTACTGTTTTATATTTTGTTTAATGTGTGATGTACGTGCCTTAATGTGTTTGGACCCCTGGAAGACTAGCTGCTGCCTTGTGGGCATCCCTAATAAATACAAATACAAATAAATGTACGAAGTATATAGGTTGGAACTTTTATTCTGAAGGATTCCAAAAACCCGTGACCCGGAAGTACTTAGTTATTATTGCCTGCTTCACAGCGACATTATAGGAAACATGGCAGCCATCATAGCCAGGAACGTCCCTGGTATGTAATGTGTTGCTACATTATTGAGCTTTTACCTGTGATGATTTCAAGATTTTGTGTAGATTCTATAACTTCTATAGATTATATAGCTAGCCAGTTTCTTGCCTAACGAGTCGACATTCGTGGTTATTATTAGCGCAGAGCAGGCTAAGGTTATCCAATGCCAGCACATACTCATGATGCTAGCCGTGTAACTAGCTATGTAGCTAGTGTGGTGATAGTGAATGTACCGTTATCAGCTGTGAACAACATATATCTTACCTAATTTTAGAAATGTATTTGTTTTTGCATGGACAGGCTTGATGAGGCCGTTGACTCTGTTTGCCAGGGGGCAGCAGATATGTCGGTTCTCCACCATAATCAATCGTCAAACTGTCCAGAGGTCTCTGGTCACTACTCCTGCATGGGCTTCTCTGTCCGCCAAAGGCTTCCAGACACCCAAGCAGAGCATCCTGCAACGGTGAGGCCTAGGCATACATACTGCTCATCACATTCAGAAAAGTCATATGGTGATGATTCAATTCATCAAGTGCGATTAGCTTTTTTTTTACTATTAATTTAGCTAGCTAGACAGCTTTTGTTTCAATTGTTTTTGAAAGATGCATCAATCAATTAAATGAATAAGATGAGAGTTATATCCCCAAGCTTTGTTTGTTTGAATGACATGAAACATTAAAAAAACAACTGTATTACTAATTTGGGTGGGGCTTGGTTCTTGCAGGGTTGCACCTCTCATTCCCAACCTGGTCCAGCAACCAAGCAGAAACCTCACATACATCAGTGTGAAAAAAGGGAAGAGGAAATCTGTGAAGTCAGTGGTGCAGCGGTTCATGCGTCTGCACTGTGGCCTGTGGATTAGACGCAAGGTAATGTACAAGTCTCTCATTCTGTTTCTCCTCTGTCTTTAAATTGACACTTACTGCTGATTCTCAATAGGCTGGATACAAGAAAAAACTATGGAAGAAGTTGCCTGCCAGAAAGAAGCGTTTAAGGGAGCATGTGTTTTGTAACAAAACACAGAATAAGCTCTTGGACAAAATGACCACAAAATTCTGGAAGAGGAGGAACTGGTATGTCAATGATCCCTACAAGAAATATCATGAACGTGTCAACCTAAAAGTCTAATGGCTTGAATTGGCCTTCCCACTCTGAGATGTATGTACATTTGCAATTGATTAATCAAATTTCACTGTACACGAGAACATTGTTCACAGCATCATTTTGGTCAATGTAGAGTGAAATGCAGATTTGGGCAATTGATAAATAAATGTGAAATATCACTTGTTGAAGTTGTTGAATAAATTAATGCAAAAACGTATTGAAATGTATTACATTTAAATATAATACAAAATACATAAGCCATGGTGTCACATTGTCTCATATTTATTGGCTGTTAACAATTCACCAACAGAAACACTGCTGATACAGAGAAAGCACGTGTCATTTTAGCTCATCATTCCTGTCTCATCATTTTTTCTGAAATTCACAATAAGGTTTGAGCATCATGAGAGATTCTGGCCTGCCAGAAGGTACTTTTTACTCTGAGGCCATCAGTCAGACATGTTCCTCATGCAATTTATTTGACTCAAGGTTGTGGAAACATGTATTTTGTCAATGAGAGTAACTTTCCTGACCTTGCCACAAAGTGCTTCAAAAGAATATTGGAAAAAATATTCAGCACTTCAGAATCAGTGTAAAATCAGCAAGGCAATCAATGAAGCAAATAAAAACTAAACTAATCCACCCAATGCTCCATAGTAAATAATTTTCATATGATGACTTTCGTTTATTGATCTGTGTGCTGCTAGATGGCAACAAAAACATGATTAACTTTATTTTTATACATTTTTAAGTTGAAAAAGCAATCACATTCCAACACAACACTGAAACTACTAAAGTCGCAACAAGGATAAAAAAATTAATGCCACATGAAACACTGCCCATTAAAAGGAAACTCTTTCTGATAATTCCATGTGCAAACAAGTGTATACCAAAATCTTTTTTTACCAGAAAGTGATTGAATTTGATGTAAACTGAACACACATACCTGAGAAGCCTTAATTTATTTATTGAGAACAGTGAACTAAAATTAATTCTGCCCAAACCCCAAGTATAATTCACAGATTCAGTGATGCATTGTGTAATAGCCAAGAGGGTTCAATCTAAGTGAATTCACATACCTACAGTGCAGAAACGTTCATTTAAAGACAGTATGTCACTCACCTTTGTTACTACCATTGGCAAAAACACTCGATATTCATGTAATTTACAAAAAAGGTTAGAAACCTGCCCAACTACAGTGTAATTGCTATGCCCTCATAGATATAGGCAACAGACAGGTCTTAGAGAAGAATTTTTGAAATGAATCTCTTCATAACGGCTGGGAAAAGACAGGTCGACAATTGTGGCTACATTGAGAAATGTAGAGTTTTGAGTAAGAAGCGTGAGTTGACAATTGCTCAGTGAAAGCAGAGTATTGCACAGTGTTTTTAGACTCTGAGAAGGACCAGAGTATTTCTCCCTCGCCACTGGCTATCTTTTGTTATACAATAGCTATACACTTCAAAGTATGTTTTGTGTGCTAAACCGGAAAATACTCAAATGTATAGTGATGCCTATAAGACATGAATAACACAAACTTTTACAGAACAATTGAATGACAGACATGAATGCCAGATAAGTTATAATGAGATTGAAAAGTTGATTGTCAACATTTCTACCCCATAGAGCAATTTCTTTATTTGAATACTAACTAATCCCATATAATAATAATTTTGGTAATGATAAATAACATGGTGATCAGTGAACTAAAAAGGAAAAAAACGTTTTTACATTTCTGATGTTGACTGTTTTTTTGCCATTTCATGGTACTGGAACAGTTGCAGTAAATCTGAACATAGTGCATAGTGCCAATAGTCAATGACAGTCATAGGTATGTTTTTCATGATGTTTTAGTGCTCATTGCAAGAAATACAAGTACTGATATTACTGTTTCTGTAGTACCAGGTACTCAATGTTTTATTTGAATGATTTAAGGCTTTATAAGCAAAGGTAAAGAGCTCTATTCAATCCGTATCGTGGAAGTTCAGCGTTACAGCGTGATTTAAATTTAAAGGCAATGTTCCCACGTTAGCGAAGACTGCATTCACGGTAAACGCTGCATGTCGGCTCAATCAGATATTACCTTCACATTTATATCGCGCAATCTGTAATGCTTCAGCGATACAGACTGAATAGAGCCCTTACTTGCAGTTGATTAATAATAATCAGCATTTTTGAATTCCTACCACTGCTATTTTATCTCATAAATAAATACCACCTTTGAGGAGTTATACCAACCTGACAGGACAATTCATTTCAATATTGTGTGTCCTGTTAAATTGTCAGTACAGATTGTATTTGCCAGGTTAAAGCTCTCCCTACAAACCCAAGAGAGTGAGTGGAGAACCATATCCTTCATTACGGATTATTTCATCCTGCTACACTCCTGATGACTGATGCTACCTCAAACAGTGACCAAGTAGCCACAAAAAGATGGAAGTAACAATACATTCTGTTTTATGACACTAATGACCAGAGACACATACATGCATTTGTCTCTAAACATAGTATATAAAAAAAAAACAATTAATGATAAATACACACACTTTACATACATACAAAAACGTATTAAATGACCGACAAATCAATCCAAATGTCTGTAAGGTATGGAGCCCACTCTTGAGTGCTACCTTGATGTCACCCACCATCTGTCTCCTTTACAGTACAGTATGTGCCAGAGGTCATATATATTAAGATAGAGGGTCACAAGTCACTTTGGTTTCCTTATTCTAAAACAAGGCTGCTTTATGCGTTTAGCTTTTAGCCACATTTCCTTATTTACCCTCTTCTCCTTGCAGCTAAGGCAGCTAAAGCGGTCTTGGGAGCGTTCACACAAAATCACATGGCTTCTCTGTTTGAAGACAGCTGGGCAATCCTGGATCTTGTGAGAGGTCTTATGTCGCTAGGAGGAGGCTAGAAAGACAGATGGAAAAAAAGAGAGATGGGGCACTGATTAACCATAATGGTTCTGAAACCAATAAATGCCACATTATTCCTGATTTGTGGTCTGACAATGTTTGTCTTGTCTATCTGATATGCATGCTCTGTATATCTATACTGTCAGTTTGGGCACAAGATAAACACTCAGTACATTATGAAAATATGAGTTGACACATGGTAAAGAAAGCAATCCTGGAATGTTCTTTTCAGAGGCCTGTTCCAGCTTGTTTTCTAGGGAAATTGGGAAATCAATACATGCAATCAAATTAATACTTCCATTGCATTCAACAGCAAAGTCATATCAGCAGTGAAACAATACTGCAAAACAACATCAATTCATACACTTATCAGTCCACTAAAAATACAAATGCATATTAGAAACTAATTTGTATCATAACGGTACAACTAGTTTCAGCCAGAAAATTATCTTCCATCCTAATTTTTGCAATGGTACCGTGCCACGAGGACCCAGTGTGTTAGTCACCACAGTCCAGTTCAGGGGAAGTTAGAACCACATGCCAGTAGGCCAGCCAGTTTACAGGAGTACCTCAGGCGCCTTCCTTTTAATCAGCCTGAGCTGTGGGGTGCTTGTTGATGTTTCCCCCCCCATGTCCTCAGTCTGCTCTGGTGCTGGGGGTGCAAGGGATGGAGGTGGAGAGGGCTGGGGGGTCAGGGAGGGTGAAGGAGGGAGTGTGGGTTTGGGGGGCGTAATAGCGTGGGACAGCAGCTCCTTGGTGTCACACTGGTCGAATCTCAACACCTCATACTCAGTCATGTCCAAATCCTGCCCTGCACCGTGAGAAGCAACGGTGGTGAGAAATGAACAAACACACATCCAAATGTACGCTGAAAGCAGCAGTGAAATGTTGTGCTATAATTACTGAAGTGCTGTAGCTTCACTACAGAGAGGTTGTTATGAGTTCAGGTTCTAAGGGGCAGAGTAGGGTTGTTGTTGTTCTCTACACAAAGCACGGGAGCAGACATCAAAAGGACCATGTGTGCAGGCAGTGGAATAAGGACTAGAATAACGCTGAAAGATATGGGATTCCCTCTCTCACAGGGCAAACAAGCATAACAATGCTATAAGGACGAGGACTCCTCTTCAGGGCCCTTCATTTAGTCTCTGCAGAATCATGTTGAGTACACTGGATTTCCATCTCATCATTCAATATGCCATGGAAATGGAAAGCAAAAGGCCAAAATAGCCTTTCATAACCCAGCTCTTTCAATATGAAGGATGCTGGGTGACCTATCAGCTAATATCATGCTGTTCTGAAAACACAGATAATCACCTTGTAATTATTGTACAATAAGTGTGTGGTAAGTTAACAAAACACGTTTTTCAAACTTAATTTGAAAATGTGTTAATGATCCACACAGTACAGCCACTTACAGGAATAGTTACAGTCCTCCACAACAGAAAATGTTAACAGAGCCATGGTGCAAAAGCATTCTTTTTCACCTTGTGGCTATTTATTAACCTCTTGGAAAATAGACTAATCAATCTAAACAAAGTGAATCTCAAAGAAACTTTGTGACTGTACAACACATACTGTATAATGAGACATGGAACACTGAACTAGTATGGCCACCGGAAAGCAGGCTCTGGTCATTCAATGATAAAAGCTAAACATGAAGCATTCTTAGGTGGGTCTAGACATTGATATTCAAAGTCGGGGGAATTGCAGTGGGGTTACAAAAAAAAAAGAATACAGATTTGTTTTTTCATGGGACAATATAATTTTGTTGTTGTTGAGAAAAATCATTTGAAAAATACAATTTCAGTGAGTAAATGTATTTATTGGTTATTTTAATTTTGATAAGAGAGAAAATGTAATGAATTGAAGGTTATTTGTTGATGTGAAAATGTAAATGGACTGATTTTAATGTTGTGTGGTCAGATTTGGGATGGGGTCCCCAGGAATTCTGGTAAAGGTTTGAATACCACTGGTCCAGAGCCTGCCTGGCAGCCATGTGGAGACTGACCTGCAGTCAGAGAGCATCACAAACAGGAATAGATATGTGGGGTTAGGGGGACTAAGGAAAGTCAGGGAACAGAACTATTATCTTCAGGCTTAAACAGGAAAGAGGCCATATGATCATGTTTGTTTAAGCAGAGGAAACAGACCTGTTTTCAGCAGTGTCAACATTTATAATGCCATTCATTTGAAGCAATGAGCTATACTAAGCAGTAAGGTATTTAAGTTACTAACTTGGGAGTTAAACTGTACTCATTGTTTTCACTAGTGCTGTGGTAAAACCATTATTTGCCAAATATACCATAATATGGAAACAATGAGTATAGTTTAACTCCCTAGTTAGTAACTTAAATACCTTACTGCTTAGTATAGCTCACTGCTTCAAATTAAAGGCAAATTAGATACGATTGGCAATGTGTACACCTCTAGCATGTGTACTAGTAAATATTTACTCTATTAGTCCGTACTAGTAGACATGCTAGAGGTGTACACAAATTGCCTATTGTACAGTATATACCCTTGTCAGTGTTACCATATTGCTACTTAGCTATTACCTGGTATTTATCTAAGAGGTGATCAAATTGTCTTATGGAAAAATGATGTGCAATAGGATAATCTCATCCCGAACCTGGTTGTGTCATTCATTCTGTCTGTATCCTGGTTAGTGATGTAAGTGTATGTGGCAGTATAGTCTCACCCTTGGTGTAGCCACTCTCTGACTTGCTGCGCATCATGGTCCTGGCCCTCTGTTGTCCAGCTGCAGACTGAGTGGGGACAGATCCAGAGTCCATCTCAGTTGGGTCGGACTGGTAGGCGGACAAGTCATGCATGCTGAAACTTCGTAGTCTATCTGACAGTACTCCTTGGCTCTGGGGTGGGAGACAAAATACATGAACACTATGAATTATACATATATGTACACAGAAAAACATCACTTCCCCCCACCATTCCCCCAGGACACATCAGAAATGAAAATAGTCAGCATTACCTTTGTCGCAGCCAGGACTGCAGCTGTGGCTGCTACATTCAAACCTTTCCTCCCAAAAGTCACCAGAGTGTCGTAGCTTTTGTCCTTTGCTTGGCAGAGATAGTCATCAATATCCTGGACAGAGAGAAAAACACACATATTAATTGTGTTTTTATTGGCAGGCCATGTGAAAAACACGCTCACAGATTTGATGTACTGTATGTAAACAATACATGTTGTGACTATTTGTAATGAACATGGTCGCTATCTGTCTTGAGATTGCTCTTTAGCAACACACGTTTATTCACACATAAAGAGTGGACATGTTGATTGTCTTTTATAATCAGTACTATTGTTCATTTTCATCTGACACTGGGTCCCTGTGTTGGTCCCCTCTCAACTCTGATGTGTTTCCTGACCTCAAAATGAAGTAAAAGGGAAAGGAACAGAAGGAAAAACCATGCCGTTTCCTTATGCCCCTCCACCCAAAACATGACCAGCTAGGACAATCCAACCTCTCCTTTGGAAAATTGATCACAGCAAAGTCTGTCATTAAAATGATTAGCAGAGCATTTAAAACATATTTAATATAGAAGACACCTTATATAACATTTCAAGAGGACAAAGAAAAAAGTACTAATGCACTGGTCTCACCTTCTCTTTTGAAGATAGTGTTGGGTGAACAAACTTCCTGTATAGAACACTGGACCCCTTTGTGTAGGGAGACAGTAACCATACCACAAAGGCAATCTTCAGCTCATAATAGAAAGGAACCCTACAGTGAAGGGAAGAATAATACAGCGATCAGAGCATTCATAAAATCTACTCTCCATTACAATGCCATCATCAGTCTTATGACTATCCTATGTAGGCCAATGTTATGTGACTCAGTACTATTGCAGAACAATATTTTGGACTTCATAACTAATTATATGAAAACAAGTGAAATAATACTATACATAAACAAAACAGGTATTTTATAATACAGCATTAACTTACCAACAGATAAATATATCTGTGATGGTTTCCATGGTGGTGAATAGTGCAAATATGATCCAGTACATCATCCATTTCACCTTTAAAAGCAAAATAACTATCACAGTTAGTCTGATACATAATAGTTCAGGAATATTAAACTCAATTCTTAGAAATCCTGGTTCATGTAATTCAGTCCACGATTTGTCTGGGTCTGTGAAACTGGCCCATAATAAGCCCAGACTATGGTTTCATTGTCACTTTTTTTCATAATGTTGCTAATACTCACATATTCCTTCACATCCTTTGACTTGACAGCTTTGTATGAGGAGTATGCGGGATATAATGTGCCAAATACAAGCCTGGAAAACAGAAAACATGTAATTAGCTTATGCAATAAGTGCTTGTCCAGCACATCCACACACATTTATGGGGCTAAAAGCAAATAAAACTCACTGGTTAAAACTGTCCAAAAAACAAACAAGTCTCTATTTGTATAACTTTGATATATAAGCTATATGTCCCCTGACTCCGCAGTAATGGGTATTGGGTTTGTGACGAATTTACTGTGTTAAAACTGTTTTAAATTTGATTGAATGCATAATGTTTATATTAACAAATAATACATCAACAGGGAGTGGCTCATATTCCAAGACATTAGGAGAATCTGAGAACAGTCCCATGCGCACTTCCTTTGCGCCAAAGTCCTATTGCCATCAAAGAGACCCCCGCTAGACAAGTCCGAGTTTTACGTGCGCAACTATTTTCCAATTCCGCTCATATTGTTGAATGTGTAATTGACATGAAGACACTCATATTTTCAACAACAATTAAAACTAATGAGTAAGCAGGAAAAGGTGCACATTTAAAATACGAATTTACTAAACGAGCCACATGACTATAACTTTCAGACAGGGGGACCCCTTGGCTTGAAGCAACAGTATGGCAACAGTTGTGAGTGTGACCTGCTCAAATTACTGACCTACATAGGCCTACACTGGCTTGTCCTGTATAACCATACAGTTGTTAAACACACAAGGTCACTCAAAACAAAATGCATTCAGTGTTTCTGCTTAAGACCTCAGAACAACAAATCAGATGTGTTGGATAGTCTATGTAGAGCTTTGAATGCCAAGTCAGACAGAAGACACTTGGAGCCTCACGTCTGAAACAGCAATGTAATATGATATTGTAACCTAAATTTAATTGATGTGCTATTTTGAGATTTGGCTAACTCCAAGTCTATATGTTGTGAACACGTTTAATCATTTCGCCATATTGCAACACAATAGAAATGACCAGTGGAGCCTATAATTCTGCTTCCATACATTAACGTGCTTAAATATTCGGATGACTCAGAACATTTGCGGCAATAAAGTCTTAGAAATATATAAACACTTTTATTGTAACCTGAGAGGGGTGACCATCCCTTTGTTTTCCAAATAAAGGACATCAAGTATTATAAGGTAGCTCTGCTTACCACTGCTCTGTGCTTTATAAAAGCATTTTATTATATTTATTATATAGTTATATTTGAATGTACTGTATGAAATCCCTTTTCGATTACAGCATTATTGTTGCTTGATCATTTTCAACATGCATAGCTCTGCATTAGCAGACATATATAAATATAAATATACATATTTAATTTGGGCAATCACGTAATTCTTTGTCTGGAATTAAATTAAAACGCATGTAAATACATAATAGGTTAAATAAAATATTCACCGACCCTTTAAATGTGATATGACTATTAAAATCAAATAATGTGGGCCGAAATGGCAAAAAATACCTTATTTAAATAAGGAATAAGTCATAAACAGAGCATAATATTCTGTCTCGCCTCAAACCCCGGAGTCACCGTCTCTGCTCAGAAATAAGACGGAGCCTAAATAGGCTATAAAGCGGCCACTGCTGTCATGCATCTGGTGTCACGGAAAAAACGCATATTTACAGCAAACGGCATTATCTCGAGGTGGGATTTTTATGAAAGAAAAATGTGATAAAAACAATTACTTACACCACAAGTCTAGAGATTATCCAAGAAACCATTGCGCTGAGCAGGGGACAGAACGTGCTGTCAACAGGGAGGAGTTTCTTCTTGAGCGTTGGCAGTAGCCATTTGACAGCAGCGTCAGCGAGGACCAACCACCGCGTCAAACGTTGCGCTGCACGCAGACATGAACGTGATACAGAATATTTTTTGTCTATTTAAAAAAATATTGGCCTAACTACCTGATGTTGTTTGAATGAATGTAAATACATATTTTTTTAATTGAACACTAACTAGGAAGATTTCTGGGAAATAGAGGGCCTGGATCTGGAAGAAAAAAAAAAAAAGGTGAGCAGACCAGGCAGGGTAAATGCTATTCAGAATCGTTGGGTTACCCTAAACCCTAACCTCAACATTTTAAATTTCAACTTCAATCAGGTAATTTCAGAGTTGAAACATCCCAAGGATCCCTGATAGCATGGACCAGGCAGTCTGGATTAAACATCTCAATAGTATACTATGATTGCAATACACCTGTAAGTGCTCAGTTTCAGAAACAATAGTAATTCAATATAATCCACTGCCATTAGTTGAGGCTTGTAAATCATTTTGGGGAGTTTTCCCCAAAACATGAGACAGCTACAGTGCTTTTTTGACTGGTAACCTACATCAACAGAGGACCGAGATAGGGTTTGGTTACATTTGGTTATAAAGCTAATCCCTTTGAAGCCAAGGGAAAAGCAACCCAGACGAAAGACGCACTGTTTCACTCTGACTCTCTCTCTCCTGAATGTGTTTTCACAGATGTTGCTTTATTTTATGGGAAAGAGCAACAAAAGTAAAGTGGCCTACCAACTGAAGGAAACACACATTTGTCCACTTTTTCCTTTCATCCTACCTTTCCATTTTCCTTAACTTTCAGGTAACATTCAAGTATGGAGAGGCCAGGCAACTGTAAAATCGTTCATGTTTATTTCCAGAATTTCCTGGCCACATAAAAAAAATTATTCACAGAAGAAAAACAACCCATAACACACAGGGCCTGAAACGAGACTAACCAGATTTTTTACTGAATCACACCAAATTTAATGACTCTGAGGCCAACAATACACAGTTAAAGAAGCACGATTTCAACATCCAAAATCAGTTCGAATTTGCATTCCTTTTTTACCCCTCCAAACAACATTATATAAAGAAAATAATATAGATATATGCACTGTACAGGTAAACTTTAAAGATAAGTTTGCTTTTTAGTTCCAGTGTTTCAAATGCCGAAAGTAAATGAAATACATTGATTGTACAAAACATTAAGAACACCTGCTCTTCCATGACAGACTGACCAGGTGAATCTAGGTGAACGCTATGATCCCTTACTGATGTCACTTGTTAAATCCACTTCAACCAATGTAGATGAAGGGGAGGAGACAGGTTAAAGAAGGATTTTTAAGCCTTAAGACAAATGAGACATGGATTGTGTATGTGTGCCATTAAGAGGGTGAATGGGCAAGACAAAATATTGAAGTGCCTTTGAACAGGGTATGGTAGTAGGTGCCAGGCGCACCGGTTTGTGTCAAGAATGGCAATGCTGCTAGGTTTTTCATG
Organism: Salmo trutta; assembly: GCF_901001165.1. NCBI lineage: Eukaryota > Metazoa > Chordata > Actinopteri > Salmoniformes > Salmonidae > Salmo > Salmo trutta. The sequence continues at coordinate 18,200,972 of NC_042989.1, forward strand.
CTCAACAGTTTCCCATGTGAATCAAGAACAGTCCACCAACCAAAGGCCATCCAGCTAACTTGACTGTGGGAACTGTGGGAAGCATGGAATGTTTTCAACACCTTGTAGAGTCCATGCCCCGACGAATTGAGGCTGTTCTGAGGGCAAAAGGGTGGTGTAACTCCTTATTAGGAAGGTGTTCCTAATGTTTGGTATACTCGGTGGATATTGTTTTACATTTAGATAGATTTCAGAACTAGATCTGAGTAGTGATGGATTAAAGTTTCATGAACATTAAAATGCGAGTCACTCATTTAATATCATTTAATGTCGCAATGTAGAGCAAGACATTTCCATTACGGATTAGATATGTCAGTGACCGGCTCAGAGTAAATCTCTGCCCACTGGGCACAGACGTCAACTCGACGTCTATTCCATGTTGGTTCATCGGAATTTCATAGATTTGACGAATCAACGTTGTTTCTACAACCAGTTTTCACCCAGTGGGTGGTTAATTCACCCTATTGCAGGATGAAGCCTTAGCTTCCCCAAAATAATCAGACCACACTCATCACTTTAGATAGATCTCTGAAAATAAGAATGCTCATGCCTATCTTGGGATTAATATATATCTTCGCAACGTTTGGTATACAGTCACCACACTTTGGGTGATTTCTGGGTTTACCCAGATTATATGCAAGATAATAAAAGCCAACTTTCATAAGAACAGATCTGATATGTTATTTAGCCCTAAGCATTCAAAAGTTCTCAGCCCAAAGCTAATCAAAAACAATAATGTGAAAGAAAGAGACAATATATTTGAGAAGAGACTAGATTAACCCTCGACCAAAATTGTCTTTGTTCATACTTGAGCAGGCAAAAAGACTTTAATGGGACTAAAAGCGGTCAAAAGCGCAATCTTAGCTCCTTAAGGCTGCCAGTCTAGACTGCATCTCCTCAATGTCCTCCTCCGACTCATCCTCTGAGGCTGCGGCTGCCGCAGGAGGCTCCATTTCAGGTAGGGCATCTGTGACTTTGCTGGGCGCTTTGCCAAGGGCGCCTAATATGGAACAAACCACCAGGGGTCAGCATGTACAACATTACATTTTTTACCATCAGCCCCCACCAGACAGGTGAACATTTACAGCCCCAAACAAATTTTTGGAGACCAGTTTCATTACCAGAGGGACTGTCTTTACCTGCTGTGATCTCAAAGAGGATCTTATCAACTTCTGCCTCTGCTGCCTCCTCCATCTCATCATCCTCCATGCTTTCAAAGGTATCCTCCAGCATCTCCTCTATGATACCAGCCTGTGGGACATACACAAAACCAAAAGGTTATATCAATACTCAATATTTACTCATTTATTCTTCAATATAAATTTGAACATAGTGCATAATATTGTTGGTTATATGAATTGTTGGTTATATGAATTGTTGGTTATATGAATTCTATGTTTGGAACTTCGGATCGAAGCAGTGGTTCAAAACTGGACGGCTTCCCTGAGTCTCTAAAGAGGGTTTCACACCGGTATGCGACACAGCAGTAATAGAGCAATGCACATGAGCAGTGATCGATTTGTGTACCCAACAGTAACACAGCGGCCACAGTGTGTCAGCAGATATGTGACTGACCTTCATCATCTCCTTGGACAGCTCCCTCATGGTGCCCTGGATCTCTGGGATCTTCACTAAGCTCTGCATGGCTTTCATGACCTCTGTGCTCTTCTGAAGGGCGCCAGCTACACGCAATACAGCTGGAAAAATAACAGCAGTCACACACCAGACACCACCCCTTCGTAATGTAACACGTAGCATATTACATGTGCAGTACATATTCATATTAGGGCCATGACTTGACCACTTGGCCTGACCAGTAAAAAAACTCTGCACCCCTACTAGCTTCCAGTGTTACAAAGCATTTCTATTCATTTGTCATCAAATTAACTTATCCTGGGCATTTTGTAACTGGTGGTGCTACATCAGTAGTTTCCTTCACACTCACAAAGCTGGTTCTTCATGCTGAGGAGTACAGAGTTCATTTGGGCTTTGGAGGCATAAAGTTTGCTGACTGCACGCTTCGACTGGACCATCTCTTTTGCAAGAACCACACACACGTCCCGGTGTCCCTTTTTAGCAGCATCTTTGATGGATCTCTTTACCTTCTCCTCCTCCCTCTGAATGTCTAAGATAGGAGAGGAACAATGAGAGATCGCTAATATAATATAACAAACTAATGTAGAACATCATGACAGAAGTCTGACAGCAGCTTCCCTTGGTGTTTATATTGTTAGAGTGTATTGTTTTTGCTCTCTGACATTCTTAAACCAATATTGGACTAGGCTTCACACAAGGTAGCCTTAAAGTACTTCTCACCTCGAATTTGTCTGTCAATCACTCTCATCTCTTTCCTGATTTTGAGTGACCATTCATTTACCTTAAATGACAGAAAAAAATGAATTAAGCTTCAACAAACCACTAGTAAAATATTACAATCAGATGTGTCATTCACTGTCAAGCTTAAGGAAATGACGTGTAAACAATTTTTTCTTCTTTCGTGTGAATTTGAGGCAGAACCATGTAAAGTGACGTTAGATTGATGGCCGTTTGTTTACATCCGAAGATGGTGCTGGCTGCTAGTGTGTAAATGAGCAACAGGCCAGCAGCCATAACATTTTGGGGAATAACGTTTGTAAATATAGGCCACACATTCTTCCAATGCAAGTAGCTAGCAAACAAGCACGATTTATATTGAAGGCCATAAACTAGTTAGCTACTGTGTAGCTAACAATCAAACTGAAATGGTAATGTTAGCAACAATTGTCTTACGTTAGCTAACTCGTAAACTGCCGTAGTAAACGTTAGCTAGCTACATTACAATACTATGTTATTCGATTCAAGTTTAAATACGACGGAGATCGTGAGGAGAGGTATTGGATAAACGTCGCCCTTGTTACAGTACCATAAATAAACAGAGCAAGCTAGCCTAGCTGTTAGGTACTGTATCTAGCTTTGAATTAGTAGTTTGGCTAGCTGTCAAGCTCGTGTCGCCCCTCACCAGAAGCCTTCACTTACTTACCAAGTCTTTTGGTGGTTTATCTTGTGTTTTCCCGAACAGTCCCATTTTCATTACAACGATTACGTTAGCTAACCTAGCTAAGCTGGTAATACAGAACACAACAGAAACATTAGCATACACCTTCTACCGCTTTCGGATTCCAAGCTACGCCACTTCGCCTCCCAGGCCGCGTTCCAATATACGTCAACGCGCCACCCTACTGAAGTGGTGGGAAAAAGTACACAACTGTCATACTTGAGTAAAAGTAAAGATACCTTAATAGAAAATGACTCAAGTAAAAGTCAATCAGTAAAATCTACTTGAGTAAAAGTCTAAAAGTATTGGGGTTAAAATATACTTAAGTATCAGAAGTAAAAATATAAATCATTTCAGATTCCTTATATTAAGCAAACCAAGTTGCATTTGGCATATAGTGAGTCCGCCAGATCAGAGGCAGTAGGGATAACCAGGGATATTCGGTTGAAGTGCGTGAATTTGAGTATTTTCCTGTCCTGATAAGCATTCAAAATGTAACAAGTACTTTTGGGTGTCAAGGAAAATGTAGTAAAATGTACAATATTTTAAGGATTGTAGTGAAGTAAAAGTAGTCCAAAATATATATAGTAAAGAGATATATATATATATATATATATAAAAACTACTTAAATAGTACTTTAAAGTATTTTTACTTAAGTACTTTACACCACTGCCCTACTGACACACGATGCCGCGCTAGGCTAAGGTGCGTTATGTGTACCATATGCTCTACTTGTGCATTGTTTCACGGTTGCGAGGTACAAACAAAAGTACACACAGACTCCAACTAGCTTTTGTTTTTAGCAAGTTGAAAAGCGAAGCACATACATACATGCGTCAAGTACGGGGAAATGCGGACAAAACGTATATGCATCTTGTGGGCATGAAACTAATGTTGCGCTAGTTTATTCAATATTTCAAAATGATGGATAAAATGATAAGGTCGTACGTCTACTTAAATCAATAGACCCTGGCCAAAGCATATAACTAAATCAGAGATAGGACAAGTAGATTTACGCTAATTGCCACACCCTGATCTTTACTTGTTACTTTTATTACTTATCCGTATTTTTTTTAACTGCGTTGTTGGTTAGAGGCTCGTAAGTAAGCATTTCACTGTAAGGTCTACACCTGTTGTATTCGGCGCATGTGACTAATACGATTTGATTTGTTTCACATGTCTTGTGCTTGTCTCCACCCCCCACCAGGTGTCTCCTATTTTCCCAATTATCCCTGTGCATTTATACTGCGTTTTCTGTCTTGTCAAATCGTCCTAGCATGGTTTCCGTGTGATACAAGTTCTTGTTTTCGAGTCTTCCCGGTTCCGCCCTTTCAGCATGCCGTTCTGTACCTTTTAGACTCTGCCTTGTACTACGAGCCTCTGCCTGCCCTCAACCTGCCTTATTGCCTGCTCCTTTGTTATAATAAATATTCTGAGAACCGAACCATCTGCCTCCTGCGTCTGGGTCATATCCTGAGTCGATTCTGTGTCAAATGAAATTTTATTTGTCACATGAGCAGAATACAACAGGTAACCGTAACCAACAATGCAGTTTTAAGAAAAATAAGTGTTTAAAAATTATTGTGGGATGGTAGCATCCCACCTGGCCAACATCCAGTGAAATTGCAGAGCACGAAATTCAAATTACAGAAATATAAATATTTAACATTCATGAAAATACAAGTATTATACATCAAAATAAAGCTTAACTTCTTGTTAATCCAGCCGCTGTGTCAGATTTCAAAAAGGCTTTACGATTTTCTGAGGACAGCGCCCCGCATACAAAAGCAAGAAAAGCATTTTTCAACCAGGCAGATGCGACACGAAAGTCAGAAATAGCGATATAATAAATAATTCAAGAGCGGCAGTAAAAAAAACAATAGCGAGGCTATATACAGGGGGTACCGGTAGAGAGTCAATGTGCGGGGGCACCGGTTAGTCGAGGTAATTGAGGAAATATATAGATGTAGGTAGAGTTATTAAAGTGACTATGCATAGATAATAACAGAGAGTAGCAGCAGCATGGGGGGGGGGGGGGGGGGGGGGGAGAATGCAAATAGTCTGGGCAACCATTTGATTAGATGTGCAGTAGTCTCATTATTTGTTACTTTAATTTCGTACTTTTTTAAATGTATTTTCTCAAAACTGCGGATTTCAGTTTCCCTGCATTAAAGTCCCGGGCCATTAGGAGCGCCGCCTCTGGATGAGCGTTTTCCTGTTTGCTTATGGCCGTATACAGCTCATTGAGTGCGGTCTTAGTGCCAGCATCGGTTTGTGGTGGTAAATAGACAGTTACGAAGAATATAGATTAAAACTCTCTTGGTAAATAGTGTGGTCTACAGTTTATCATGAGAAACTCTACCTCAGGCAAGCAAAACCTTGAGACTTCCTTAGATTTCGTGCACCAGTTGTTGTTTACAAATATACATAGACCATCACCCCTTGTCTTACCAGGCCATTGTTCTATCCTGCCAAAAAAAGTGTAAACCCCACCAGTTGTATGTTATTCATGTCGTCGTTCAGCCACGACTCGGTGAAACATAAGATATTACAGTTTTTAATGTCCCGTTGGGAGGATATATGTGATCATAGTTCGTCTATTTCATTTTCCATTGACTGTACGTTGGCTAATAGGACCGATGGTAAAGGGAGATTACACACTCGCCATCGGATCCTTACAAGGCACCCAGACCTTCGTCCCCGATATCTCAGTCTCCTCCTGCGAATGACGGGGATGAGGGCCTTGTCGGGAGTCTGAAGTAAATCCTTCCCGTCCGACTCGTTAAAGAAAAAGTATTCCTCCAGTACGGGGTGAGTAATAAATGTAGTGATATCTAGAAGCTCTTTTCTGTCATAAGACACGGTGGCAGAAACATTATGTACAAAATAAGTTATAAATAATGCGAAAAAACACACAATAACACAATTGGTTAGGGGATTGTAAAACGGCAGCCATCTCCTCCGGCGCCATTATACCGTTATAATGGATCCAATACAGTGGTATAGGCAACCTGGTTGCCACTTAAACTATACAAACAAAAGTATGTGGACACCCCTTCAAATTAGTGGATTCGGCTGTTTTATCCTCACCTGTTTCTGACAGGTGTATAAAATTGAGCACACTGCAATCTCCATAGACAAACATTGGCAGTAGAATGGCCTTACTGAAGAGCATCCGTGACTTTCAACGTGGCACCGTCATAGGATGCCACCTTTCCAACAAGTCAGTTCTTCACATTTCTGCCCTGTTAGAGCTTCCCCGGTCAACTCTAAGTGCTGTTACAGTGAAGTGGAAACGCCTAGGAGCAACAAAGGCTCAGCAATGAAGTGGTAGGCCACACAAGCTCACAGAACGGGACCGCCCAGTGCTGAAGTGCATAGCGCATACAAATTGTCTGTCCTCGGTTGCAACACTCACTACTGAGTTCCAAACTGCCTCTGGAAGCAACTTCAGGACAATAACTGTTCATTGGGAGCTTCATGAAATGGGTTTCCATGGCCGAGGAGCTGCACACAAGCCTAAGATCACCATGCGCAATGCCAAGCATCGGCTGGAGTGTTGTAAAACTCACCGCCATTGGACTCTGGAGTAGTGTAAATGCGTTCTCTGGAGTGATGAATCACACTTCACCATCTGGCAGTTTGGCAGACGAATCTGGGTTTGGCAGATGCCAGGAGAACGCTACCTGCCCAAATACATAGTGCCAACTGTGGAGGAGGAATAATGGTCTGGGGCTGTTTTTCATGGTTTGGGCTTGGCCCCTTAGTTTCAGTGAAGGGAAATCTTAACGCTACAGCATACAATGACATTCTAGACGATTCTGTGCGTCCAACTTTGTGGCAACAGTTTGGGGAAGACCCTTTCCTGTTTCAGCATGATATTATCCACGTGCACAAAGTCAGGTCCACACAGAAATGGTTTGTCTAGATCGGTGTGAAAGAACTTGACTGGCCTGCACAGAGCCCTGACCTCAACCCCATCAAACACCTTTGGGATGAATTGGAACACCGAATGCAAGTCAGGCCTAATCGCCCAACATCAGTGCCCGACATCACTAATGGTCTTGTGGCTGAATGGAAGCAAGTCCCTGCAGCAATGTTCCAACATCTAGTGGAAAGCCTTCCCAGAAGAGTGGAGGCTTTTATAGCAGCAAAGGGGGGACCAACTCCACAAAGTGGGGACCAACTCCATATTAATGCCAATGATTTTGGAATGGCAAGTTCGACGAGCAGGTGTCCACATGCTTTTGGTAGAAGCCGCAGGTACATATTCAGCACCATGGACAGTGACACGACGAGCGCAAACTGAAACAAAGGACTGGGGCGTATTCATTAATCCGATTCTGTTTGAAACGGATCTTTGGAAATACTGTTCTCTCTTTGGTACCAGTTTCATACCTTGTGTACCTAAAGGCTGCACCTGTTCAATTTAGGCCAGAACACATTTTGCTCAATGCATATTCTGTAGTCCACTACAGTGTTCTTGAGCTTTGATTGATTTGTTTACAACCTCCATAATACTTTTGGCTTTGGTATGTATGAACATTGAGGCATGCTAGGCTAGGCCTACATATTTGTATCGTGAATGATGACATGACACTAGGAGCTCTATTCAATCCGTAATCGTGGAAGTTCTGTGTTACAGTGTGATTGAAATTTAAAGGCAATGTCACATGTTAGCAGAGAATGCATGAAAGAGAGGGACCTGCCTCTACTATTTTACTGGTTTGTGACCCACTGACACCACCCCCGGTTAGAGGGGAATAAAGCAACCCAAGAGTTGACACACACAGACGCCTCACAAGTCCTCAACTGGCAGCTTCATTAAATAGTACCCGCAAAACACCAGTCTCAACGTCAACAGTGAAGAGGCGACTCCGGGCCTCTGGCCTTCTAGGCAGAGTTGCAAAGAAAAAGCCATATCTCAGACTGGCCAATAAAAAGAAAAGATTAAGATGGGCAAAAGAACACAGACACTGGGCAGAGGAACTCTGCCTAGAAGGCCAGCATCTTGGAGTCGCCTCTTCACTGTTGACGTTGAGACTGGTGTTTTGCGGGTACTATTTAATGAAGCTGCCAGTTGAGGGCTTGTGAGGCGTCTGTTTCTCAAACTAGACACTCTAATGTACTTGTCCTCTTGCTCAGTTGTGCACCGGGGCCTCCTACTCATAATGATGCTGATGCTCCAGATACTCAACTAGTCTAAAGAAGGCCAGTTGTATTACTTCTTTAATCAGAACAACATTTTTCAGCTGTGCTAACATAATTGCAAAAGGGTTTTCTAATGATCAATTAGCCTTTTAAAATGATAAACTTGGATTAGCTAACACAACGTGCCATTGGAACACAGGAGTTAGGGTTGCTGATAATGGGCCTCTGTATGCTTATGTAGATATTCCATTAAAAATCAGCCATTTCCAGCTACAATAGTCATTTACAACATTAACAATGTCTACACTGTATTTCTGATCAATTTGATGTTATTTTAATGGACAAAGATATTTGCTTTTTTATCAAAAACAAGGACATTTCTAAGTGACCCCAAACTTTTGAACGGTAGTGTACATGGGGGTGAAAAGTGAGAAAGGTAGTGGTTTTTGGGCATGCACACCATCCCACAAGTCCAGAGATATGAATGAGTCCAGTTGTTGACAGGGAGAGAAAGCGATATTGCTCTCTTCCACTGCCTGAGGGAGACTGCAAGTATATTGTGTATAATCAAGACAATTGGTAGATGTCCGGCCCCCTAGTAACCTTCCTAGAAACCTATCAGGTCACACAGGTCAGAGAGAGTTTGAGAGGCAGATTTATGGTACCGCCTAGACTCTGAGGCTCAGGTCATGGGAGATGGGGAGTGGAGTGTGCAGCTCATGGTTGTGAGGTACTGATAACAGTCATCGGCAGGGACTTCGTAACACTGCATTCACGGTAAACTCTGCATGTCGGTTTAATCGGAAATTATCTTTACATTTCTATTGTGCAATCTGTAATCTGGACATGTCCTCCCCACATACTGAAATTGTGTTTTTATCCGCCACAGTGTTATCATTGGAATGTGATACAAAAAGAGGCAACAGCTGTCTGGTAGGCTGTTTGGAGTGTATATCCAATTGGAGAAAAAAAATATATATATAATTATAATATTATGTCCGCCCCACTTCTAAAACCAAAGTTGCACCCCTGATATTAAGGACAGATAGTGGAAATTATTCTTATACTGTAATAATTTACACCTGTAGCCAAACTATATGTAGTGGTCTGCAAATTGCATTTGCTTTTGCCTAATGGCATGCTTCTCATGGCAAATTCACTTATCCCTATACCAGCAGACAATGCCCTACCTACACTGTCACTCATGATGTAAAGGCTGGTCCCTTTCTAGGATTTCTAGATTTTTCTTTCTAGGATTTCTAGATTTTTCTTTCAAGGATTTCTAGATTTTTCTTTCGTAGATGTTCTGTCGCACCAATCAAATACACATTTGGTGACATGTAACCAATAACAGATAGCAGAGGGCGGGTTCTAAAGGCATTCCCGACTGCTCTTTGCGCATGTTTACTTGGATTACCGGTTGTTCCGATTGAAATTGAGAGAATCCTGTGGACATTTTCCCTCCCTGGGATTAGGCTGAGTGAGTTGGCTATAAACATTTGCCTTACATAATAGCTAGTAGCCTAATTCATTTAGAACTGTAAGAGCAAACTGTCTCAAATATATGCTGAAAACGAAAGACATAATTTAAAATAGCCTACAGTCTCGCATAGTGGAATATTTTATTTTCTCTTTGGAAAGGTGTCAAGTGTCAATCGTTACGGAAAATTGCGCAAACTAACAGCTACACGCATTATGTCAGTAGTAGGTATTGATGTGGGTTTCCAAAATTGTTACATTGCTGTTGCGAGAAGCGGCGGGATTGAAACCATTGCCAATGAATACAGCGACAGATGTACACCGTAAGTATACCATTGACATCAATATATAGAATGTGATTTTGCTACATAATGTTTGCGACTGGGTGCGCGCTGTAGCATACCCTGATGGCGTAGTGATAAATAATGCTCCAACAATGGATGTTTCATGTGTTATGATGAATATCTTACATTGGAGGACATTACATTGGATTGTATTTTTTCTTCCATGTAAATATATAGCCTATTAATATCAATATTTGCAGTTTTGGTTATTACAACGTTATAACGTCTCCATTCTCAGAGGTCTTTGTTGCATGTTCATTTACCTAATGACCTCTCTTAATAATTGCAGCCGTCTACTTAGTGCTTGGAATGTGGCCTTTTTAGTTTCTTTTTACACTTTTCTATCATATTCTGTGAGACATGATATTTAATGCATCGTCATAGCCTGTATCGAAATTTGACCAAATTGTTCAGTATTAGAATAGATTGTATTAAATCTCATGTCATATAGTTTATTTTTTTAATGAATATCCCTGCATTACTCTATTTTTCAAGTAAGCTTTGTTGTGTTGTCCTTTTTTATTCAAAGCAAGCGCATGCGATGTCAGCTAAATGTATAGATCATTTTATTTCTTGCGAGTAACATTGAATTTGTTGGGAATTGACTGCTGTCATAAATTTTTGCTCTCAGACTTAAAAGTACTGTATGACAAATTCCCATATGGACAGAATAATTTGAACAAAGATAAATATAGGCTATAGATGGGCTGCTTGTAGACCTACTGTATGTAGCCTATGTGAATATGACTATCACACACAAATGTTATGACATTGGAATAGGTGACTGAATACATGGGTATTTAGTTTACACCAATTCCTCTCAAAACGGCAATATTCTCCTGCTCCTCCTAACAGGCCACTATGCAAGGTGCACCAATACTCTGAGTGAGTGAGAGGGAATGTAATGACCTGGGTTTTATTACAGGACGTTCTTGCTCGGCCTCATTCACAACTCATTTTCCAAATAACTTAACATCTGACATCAGACCAACTGCATAGCCCACAATCACAATGTCAATTGGGAATAACCTCAGACATAACATAGCATTGCAGTGTACAGCTTTCATAAAATGAATTTGATGATGAGGAGAAGGAGGGGGAAGATGGGTAGGTGGAGCAGAGTGAGACCTTCAATACCAGTTGATGGAACTGAGCCTTCCATTCAAGGAACCTGGATCACTCTGTGTCAGCAAGACAATACAATGAGCTGATGGAGGTAGTGAGTCAGTTCAATGAGTTTAAAAAGTGATATTTTAAATGCGGATCTTCCTTACTCTTAGAAGGTGAACTGTTCTGTCTTACTGTCCTAATTTGTAGTTTCTTCATAGAAATTCACTTAATAATCTGCAGATGTTCAACCTCAATTGCCTACTATTAACCATTAGGCCTATATTATATTTTGTATGTGTTTATTTGTTTTGGTTCCTCAGGGCTTGGGTGTCTCTGGCCTCCAAAAACCGAACCATTGGAAATGCAGCCAAGGGTCAAGTAAGATGATCAAATGAGAACAGTTTTTATAATGTAGTACTATTATTGTGCAAATGTAATTTTGCAGATCAATACTTTTTTGGAAATGGTCAAATTGGTCAGCATCAGATCACATGACTAAAAAAAACAATTTATTTCAGATTATAACAAACTTTAAAAACACAGTCCATGGCTTCAAGAAGTTCCATGGCAGAACGTTTGACGACCCATATGTCCAGGGGGAGAAACCCAAGTTGCCTTACAGCTTGCACAAGCTGGCCAGTGGCAACACTGGAATCAAGGTAACACCACTGCACTCCATTTTGAATATGTTCCCTTCAGCTCCATCACCCCAAGCTCCATTGTCATTATGTAAATTACCATTGTTATTCTGCTCAATTGTTTGTATTTTCCAATGTGTTTGACCTCCAAACCATCTTTTTTTAACCAGCACTGACACCATCAACCCTCCTCTGGTTTCAGCTGGTTTTGATATTGTCTAAATAGTCTCAACTAAAAGTGTGTCCCATTCATAGGTCCGTTACCTGGATGAGGACAAAGTGTTCACAATTGAGCAGGTAACAGCAATGTTGCTGACCAAGCTGAAGGAAACTTCTGAGAGCGCCCTGAAGAAGCCAGTTGTGGACTGTGTGATCTCTGTGAGTGACAACAATATATATATATATATATATATATATATATATATATATATATATATACTGTAATACACTGCAAATGTATTACAGTATAGTCAATGTACTAGTCAATGTAGTATCAGTATGCTACACGTGAATATACCTTGATATTAGCCAAAGTCATTTTTTTCATCCCATTTCAAGTTTATCATTTTCTAATAAGAGTTTTGTTTCACAGGTCCCAAGTTTTTTCACCGATGCAGAGAGGAGGTCTGTGATGGACTCCACCCAAATTGCAGGGTTGAACTGTCTACGTCTGATCAATGACACCACGGCAGGTCAGTGATTCCCACAGAGTCGTTAAGGTCATATTCTGTGATGGATATGTCTATAGCACAGGAGGTTGGTAGCACCTTAATTGGGGAGGAGGGGCTCGTGTTAATGGCTGGAGCGGAATTAGTGGAATGGTATCAAATACATATAAAACATGGTTTCCATGTGTTTGATGCCATTGCATTTGCTCCGTTCCAGCCATTATTATGAGCTGTCCTCCCCTCAGCAGCCTCCACTGGTTTATAGATTTATTGGTGGTAGTTGTCTAAATCATTCATATGTATTTAATTGTTTCACATTATTTCCACCAACAACTTTAGTTGTTTAGGAATATTATTATCCCAAAATAGGCTGGAGTTCCCTAGAGACAGCTGTTTTTCAAGTCTTTGTTTTCTCACCTGTAATCAGCAGGCACTGACATTCACAAAGTGTACTTGAAGATGCTCTTTGTAGGAGCAATGTATAGGCCTATAAGCTGCACAAACATATCATTGTATAAAAATATATATATTTTATTGTCACATACACTGGGTAAGTGCATTGAAATGTGTTGTTTTACAGGGTTACCGTAGTAGTACGGCACCTCTGGAGCAAATTAGGGTTAAGTGCCTTGCTTAAGGGCACATTGCCAAATTTTCCACCTTGACAGCTCGGGGATTCGAACCAGCGACCTTTCGATTATCGGGCAAACGCTCTAACCGCTAGGTAACCTATTATGTTATGGACCAAAATGACTTGATAACGCTTACATTACTTCTAGTCATTTCCATCCACTAAATGCTCTTCATCATGCAGTGGTGTAGGGTTAGAGCAGGGGTCCCCAATTACATTCAGCCGCTGGCCGATTTTTTTCTTGAGCGGATGGTCGGGGGGCTGGAACATAGTTATAAATTATTTGTACACTGCAAATTGACTGCAAGATGTCCAAACAGATATAGTATTTGACAAAAATATAATAATTTCAAACCGTGATTACAAAGGGATACGTAATAATAATACGAATACATTTCATTTGTATAGCGCTTTTCATTACAGTGTTCTCAAAGCTCAAAACAAATACTGATAATAAAACTAAAAACAATAAAAACATCATACATTTAGAATCAAGGCAGGGCATAGCAATAGTAGTGCTAAAATGACTTTGCAGATTAGGACTATAAAATATAAAATAGTCTGTAGAAATGTGTTTCAAGACCCGTTTTAGATGTTCAGGTTGATGGAGCGGCTCACAGATGGTCAGGGAGAGCAATCCATAGAGGAGGGGCAAGGGAGTAGAAGCCTCACTCCCCATAGTACGAAGACGTGTCTTGTGGACTCAAAGTAGTAGGCCTCTATTTATGCATGGGAATACTTGGGAAAAGATTTCCTAAATTAAAATCACTTTACGCTCACTTCCTGGTGATTGTACAGTCTTTTATGTCCAAGAACATTGCTTCTTTTTTATTATTTTTTTACAAAGTTTGTCTCTTATTGAGGAACCCTGCATTAGAGTGTCTGTCTCATATTGTTGTTTCTAAATGGCAGTGGCCCTGGCCTATGGGATCTACAAGCAGGACCTGCCCACCCCAGAGGAGAAGCCACGCAATGTGGTGTTCGTGGACCTGGGACATTCATCATTCCAGGTCTCCATATCAGCCTTCAACAAAGGCAAACTCAAGGTGGGTTCTTCTTCCTAAAGTAGCAGAAGTAGTCTATCACTATTTATCACCTGTATTTTTCTTTATCCCTTCCATATGTAACCCCTAATTGTCTGGTCAATTAACCAGGTACTGGCCACAGCTTTTGATCCCTACCTGGGTGGGCGTAACTTTGATGAGGTACTTGTGGAGCACTTCTGCGAGGAGTTCAAGGCAAGATACAAGCTGAACGTGAGGGAGAACCCCAGGGCTATTCTGCGGCTGTCTCAGGAGTGCGAGAAACTGAAGAAGTTGATGAGTGCCAACTGCTCTGACCTTCCCATTAACATTGAGTGCTTCATGAATGACATTGATGTGACAGGCAAGATGAACAGGTACACATATGGATTTGTGACTCCTTTGTTTAGCTTCCTATAGAGATGTATATGCAATAATAATCATTCCACTTTCCCCCTTCTTTTCTTTTTCAGAGTCCAGTTTGAAGAACTGTGTGCCACATTCTTGATGAGAGTAGAGGCGCCATTGAAAGCAGTTATTGAACAATCAAGTGTGTCATTTTTATCAAATCTAATTTGATTTAGTTGATGAACATTCAGTGATAGAGACAGTATAAATTCAATAGTAAAACTGAAAATGTATTATTTTATCCTCTCTGTGTGTGTGTGTGTGTGTTTTGTGACAGAGCTGAGCCGGGATGAGATCTATGCAGTGGAGGTGGTAGGAGGAGCCACCAGGATCCCTTCCATTAAAGAGAGAATCTCCAAGTTCTTTGGCAAAGATGTCAGCACCACACTCAATGCAGATGAGGCTGTGGCACGGGGCTGCGCTCTTCAGGTCCTCACCTCCCTCTCCTCTTACAGTGATTTAAACTTCAGCCATCAATTTTATATGCAGCTGATGAATAATTTGTTGGAATATTTAGTGTGTAACAAAGTGATTGTGTGTTTGTGTCCTTGTTTTGGTGTGTGTTTGTTTATGTATGGATGTGTGTGTGTAGTGTGCAATTCTGTCCCCAGCGTTTAAGGTGCGTGAATTCTCCATCACTGATGTGGTTCCCTTTCCCATAACCCTACGCTGGAAGTCCACCACAGAAGATGGAGTCGGGTAAGGGCACATACTGAGCTGGCTCTATAGAAAGAAACGTTCATTTGTGGGTACTGTGTTGTTTGTAATAAGATGAGAAGACATTACAACACAGTGATTTCCTGGTCCTCATTCAACACCACTGTCTGTTCTACAGAGAATGTGAGGTGTACAGTAAGAACCATGCAGCACCCTTCTCCAAAGTCATCACCTTCCACAAGGACGAGCCCTTTGACTTGGAAGCGTTCTACAGCCTCCCACAGGAGCTGCCTTACCCGGACATCAGGATAGGTACACCTGCTTATTCAACTAAGCCCTCTGCAGTTCATAGAGGTCTTCTTTCATCTTTGATGTACCTGTTCAAGGAATTGGAAGGCGGTCTAACTAAACGTAAAATATTTAGCTGTAACACCCTGGCTGGCACTTAGCTATTCTGCCTTGAGATCCCCTTACAAGACAGCTACTATATGTCTGTCCTGTGGTTGGCCATCTGCAATTGTTTCTTGGTGGCCTACCTGATGACGAACATTTAAACCATATAGTGGGGGTCTCCCACCTGGCTGATAATTAGGACAGGCTTAAATCTCCCATGGAACACTGCGTCCCTATGAGTCACAGGAGTCATTTACAGAGCAGAGCTGTGTGTGTGTGTGAGAGTATGTGTGTATTATAAGGGGATCTCTCAGGTGCGATTTCAGTTTGAAATAAGTGCAATGACTAGCTAATCAGACCTCATCCTCCTTCCCCTGTCAATTCTCCAGTGTGTTTGTGTAATTTCATGTGACTCCATCAGGTGTGTCATTTGAATGCCTCTCCACCTGCCTCCTCCTCTCTTGCTTTCTCAGGGAATTTTTCTGTTCAGAATGTGGTGCCCCAGCCTGATGGAGACAGCTCCAAAGTGAAGGTCAAAGTGCGCATAAACGTGCACGGCATCTTCAGTGTTTCCAGCGCCTCCCTGATCGAGAAGCAGAAGGATGAAGGAGAGGATGTTCAGATGGACATGGAAGCCACTGTGCAGAATGAAGGAAGGCCAGAGGACCAGGTAACAGAAAGAGAAGGAGTGTGAAGATTCACCTGAATTTCACACCCTATTTTAAGATTTAAGAACGCATGGCAAAGAAGCCGTTGGTTAATCTTCCCGTTTGAATGTCTTATGTATAAGACATAGAGCACTGATATGACTTGTGTGGTTATTTTTACTCAAGCCCATTTTCTCTCTATTCCTGGCTCTTGAAGCTTCACTCCTTTCCTCCCATTGAAGATGACATCTATAACGATATTAACTATTTGTGGGAGGTTTTGTGGTCTGGTCTCATCTGTGGAGCACTGGTCTCATTAAGGTTCATCACATTGAGCCTGAGAGAATGTGTGTGTTTGTATAACCGGGCTTGGCATTGTGTGATGCCAGAGGATACATGGAGCCAGTGGAATAGCTATTAAGTTGAAAATACTTTCCACATCTTCATAGCTCTATTGTTCACAGGCTGTGCAGTGTCTGTGTCTGCTATAAAAATCATCCTCCACTCCTTTGATATGATCAGTATGTCAGTGTATTTGAATGTGTTACTCATACAGATTCTAACATTCCTATTGGCATCCTTGAATAGTAGATAGTTTGATTACGTTAACAGGAGGGGTGTGCTGCTTGAAGTAAGCTGGTTTATATAGACGTAGGTGTAACATCATGAATTACATTACTAAGGTGTTCCATAAGTCAAAGCTACTGTAAGTAGAGCAGGAGAGCAGCCAAGCGTTGATGTTAAGATTCAGGTGATGTGGTTGTGACGGTGTCCTACTGTCTCAGACTAAAATGCAGGTGGACCAGGAGGGTCAAGGCCAGGGGGACCAGCTGAATGAGGAAGCCAGCTCCTGCAGTAAGGTGAGTACGTGAATCATAAGAAACTATAATTACACTTCAACTTTTATGTCTTGTGAAACATAAAACATTTTAAATTTCCCAACAAAGAACGGAGTCCCTGGGGAGAAGCAGGACCCAGCATCAGGGGGAAGCAAGCCTAAAGTAAAAGTGAAAAGCACTGACCTTCCCATTCTGGCCAACACCATCAGACAGCTGGACAGGGGGGTGCTCAATGACTTTGTGGAGTATGAGGTGAGTCACTCTGAAGGCCCCGACTCCCCAGCAGCTGAGTCAGATTCTCATCGAACCAAGAGAAAAGACTTACTGTAATGTAAAACTTACATTAGTTCAAAGACATAAAACACAAGTAGTAAGGGTTTCTGTAGGAAGATGAATCATCTGCAGCTTTGGAACTGTAAAGGCATGTTCTGCATTAGTTGTCTCATTCATGTTTTATCTATGTTGTACACTTCTACAAAACTGGCAGATGATGGAGCTAACGTGCCCTATATTTCTGTGTGGCCGCCTGGGATTGGGTATTAGAGGAAGCGGAAGGCTGATTTTGGCTCTCATTGTTGCCGACGTCAGTGTGCTACTAACAGTTTAGCTTCCTTCACTGTCCCTGTCCCCATACCGGGCTTGAACCAGTGATCCTCTGCTTCGCAGCACACGTGACAGCCCTCCTTGAAAAGATACTAACCATTTGAGCTATACAAAAGGTACCCATTGGATAGCTCCATCGGTGACATTTCAAGCTAGCTGTGGAGTGAGCTTATGGCATGTTCTTAACTCTGTTACACGTGTCTCACTTTGTCTCTTCCTCTCTTCCTCTCTGTGTCCCTCAGGGCCAGATGATCGTCCAGGATAAGCTGGAGAAAGAGAGGAATGATGCTAAGAATGCTGTGGAGGAGTATGTGTACGACCTGCGGGACAAACTGTGTGGCATCTATGAGAAGTACACCACGGAGGAGGTAAGAACCTAGATGAACATTTTCCTTTAACTAAGAAATAAATACTGCCACATTGAACAAAGAATCAAAGAACAAAGAACAAAGTCTTTGCAATACATAATGTGTTCGCTGATACCTGTTTTGGCCTTTCTCACCTTTCAAAAAGGACAGTAATCGTCTGACACTGATGCTCGAGGACACAGAGAACTGGCTTTATGAGGAGGGAGAGGACCAAGCCAAACAGGTCTATGTGGACAAGCTGGAAGATCTCAAGGTTAATGTTTATTTAGCATAAAGGATTTCTATATCTAGCCTCTGCCTGCACCAGTCTGCTATTATAGCAGTTCTGAAATCAGGAGAAAGAAACATGAATAATAAACAAATGTATTTGGGGCATTTATGTGAACAGCCTGAAGGTTTAGGAACGTGACTTGATTTGAGTGATTTATTTGACTGATGTCCTTTTCCAGAGGTTTGCCCAACCCATTCATGACAGGCACAGGGAGCAGGAAGACAGGCCGAGGGCATTTGAAGAGATGGGCAAGAAGATCCAACTTTATATGAAGGCTGTGGAGCTTTATAAACAGAAGGTAAAAACTGGAATCTTTTTATGTTATAGTTCAGCATCCTTTCATCCTTGAGCATCTTTGATATGTCTTAGTTTTTTGGATAGTACTGAAAGGCATTGAGGGAGTTATTTTACGCTGCCCGTGTTGAACTGGGCAATGGCCCGTCATCAGGCGAAAGCGGGGAGGGAGGAGTGCGCTTCTCAAATGGAACAGTAATACGCTCCGCTTGGTCATGTTGTCAACAAGGCATTATGGTGCAACTTCCAGAAACATACAACACCTCTTTTCCATAAAATAAATGTTTGCATTTTCAAATTAGTTTTCATTGAGAAGCAGATAAACCGTTTTTCTCAAAAACAATCACTTTTGCATGGGAAAACAAAGAATCCTATTAAGTACTGCACTTGCTTAATTACATCACTTTTGTTTTAAGCCGACTTCGCCGTCGGACAGAGCGGGGCACCTGGCTTGCGCCCAGGAGGCAGCCTGGTTCCAATTCTAACGCAATCAACTTTCAGCCATTACATAACACATCTACACGGGCGCCCGGGCGGGATTAATCGAACCCCCTCCCACTTTAGAAACATTTAACTCATTCTATGATTGAAATGGTTTCGCTCCTCATTGGGAACATGGTTTCTGTGGAGTGATGTCATTACAGCTCAGTATAAGACACTAAGAGACAATTTATGCTTGATCAGAAATGTGGTCAGAGGCGTCGTATGGATGGTGTGACGCAGTTGCGGAGCCTCCAGAGGCACGCAGTACCGCATCGCCGTGAGCCTCTCAGATCTTGTAACAATGCGGAGGGCTCCGTATAGCTCCGCATTGTCTTGATTGGTTGAAGGTAGGTGAGGGCGCGAGGTCCTGTATAAACACAAACTCACTTCCTTGACAACTTCCTTCACAACAGCTCTACACTGCTCGGCGAAGCAGTGTAGAATGCCCTGACTTCTGCAGAGACCATATCACAGTAAATGCTGCATGACCAATGCAGACGTCAGATTGACCATGCAGCGCCTTTAAAGCTCAGTGTGAGATGCAGTGAAATGAAGTCCATTTACAATGCCTCTATTTCTCTGTGGTCTACTACAGTCGTGGCCAAAAGTTTTGAGAATGACACAAATATACATTTTCACAAAGTTTGCTGCTTCAGTGTCTTTAGATATTTTTGTCAGATGTTACTATGGAATACTGAAGTATAATTACAAGCATTTCATAAGTGTCAAAGGCTTTTATTGACAATTACATGAAATTGATGCAAAGAGTCAATATTTGCAGTGTTGACCCTTCTTTTTCAAGACCTCTGCAATCCGCCCTGGCATGCTGTCAATTAACTTCTGGGCCACATCCTGACTGATGGCAGCCCATTCTTGCATAATCAATGCTTGGAGTTTGTCAGAATTTGTGGGTTTTTGTTTGTCTACCCGCATCTTGAGGATTGACCACAAGTTCTCAATGAGATTAAGGTCTGGGGAGTTTCCTGGCTATGGACCCAAAATATCTATGTTTTGTTCCCCGAGCCACTTAGTTATCCCTTTTGCCTTATGGCAAGGTGCTCCATCATGCTGGAAAAGGCAATGTTCGTCACCAAACTGTTCCTGGATGGTTGGGAGTAGTTGCTCTCGGAGGATGTGTTGGTACCATTCTTTATTCATGGCTGTGTTCTTAGGCAAAATTGTGAGTGAGCCCACTCCCTTGGCTGAGAAGCAAGGCCACACATGAATGGTCTCATGATACTTTACTGTTGGCATGACACAGGACTGATGGTAACGCTCACCTTGTCTTCTCCGGACAAGCTTTTTTCCAGATGCCCCAAACAATTGGAAAGGGAATTCATCAGAGAAAATGACTTTACCCCAGTCCTCAGCAGTCCAATCCCTGTACCTTTTGCAGAATATCAGTCTGACCCTGATGTGTTTCCTGGAGAGAAGTGGCTTCTTTGCTGCCCTTCTTGACACCAGGCCATCCTTCAAAAGTTTTCGCCTCGCTGTGCATGCAGATGCAACCCTAACCCCAACCCTAACCCTGCCTGCTGCCATTCCTGCCTTGATCCCGCAGCTGAATCAACTTTAGGAGACGGTCCTGGCGCTTGCTGGACTTTCTTGGGCGCCCTGAAGCCTTCTTCACAACAATTGAACCGCTCTTCTTGAAGTTCTTGATGATCCGATAAATGTTTGATTTAGGTGCAATCTTACTGGCAGCAATATCCTTGCCTGTGAAACCCTTTTTGTGCAAAGCAATGTTGACAACGTGTTTCCTTGCAGGCAACCATGGTTGACAGAAGAAGAACAATGATTCCAAGCACCACCCTCCTTTTGAAGCTTCCAGTCTGTTATTCGAACTCAATCAGCATGACAGAGTTATCTTCAGCCTTGTCCTCGTCAACACTCACACCTGTGTTAACGAGAGAATCACTGACATGATGTCAGCTGGTCGTTTTGTGGCAGGGCTGAAATGCAGTGGAAATGTTTTTTGGGGATTCAGTTCATTTTCATGGCAAAGAGGGACTTTGCAATTCATCTGATCACTCTTCATAACATTCTGCAGTAAATGCAAATTGCCATCATACAAACTGAGGCAGCAGACTTTGTGAAAATTAATATTTGTGTCATTCTCAAATCTTTTGGCCATGACTGTACACCACTGCTCTGTTGGGATTGTGCTAATTACTTTCCTTTTCCATATTCAGGACACCTCTGATTTCCTTGTTTAGTCTTATCAGTCCTCTGGGGCCTGTACACACTTTTCAAAGCTGGTTAGGTCATTGTCATAGTAAAGTAATTTCATGAGCAATTGTGACACTATTGTGACTTAATCTGTCTCTGGGTTTAACCCAGGATGTATGTAATAGACCATCTGTGACATTTTTATTAATTTATTTGTTTGTGAGGGCATAGACGAGGTGATTTACTTAACGAGATAGAGGTGTGCTATCTCTAATTGTTGTGTTTCCTATCTACACTCAGGATGAGCGTTACCAGCATCTGAATACTGAGGAGATGAGAAACGTGGAGAAGTATTTAAATGAAAGCATGGCCTGGATAAACAGCAAGATGAATGCCCAGAGCCAACTCACCATCGCCCAGGACCCAATCGTCAAAGTAGCAGACATCATTTCCAAAATACAGGTGTGTGATAAGTGTGAATGATTCGACCATATGACATACTATTGGCCCATCGTCACCAGGTACTGATTATTTTACTAATACTGCATCCACCTATCTTCCACATATACCTATACTTTAGGAATTGGATGAAGTATGCAACCCTGTTGTCAACCGGCCAAAGCCCAAAGCAGAGGATGTGTCAGAGGAGAATGACAAGAGCAACGGGGCCCATAACAGCCCAAGGCAAGGAGCTGGCGGGAGGGGAGCGGCAAAGGGTAGCAACCAGACAAAGCCTCCTTCAGCAGAGATGGAGATTGACTGAGCCCCTCTGCCAAATAAGCTCTGCTACCAGCACTCTAGCTCCCATCAGACCATTTTGACAAGGTCTACCCAAACATACAGTACAAAGTGTATCCGGGACCATTTTTCCATGTCCACCACCACTCAATGGGCTGTTTTGTGCATTTGTATTCCCCTTGTTCCCCTTGTTCTATTTTTTGTTTTGATCTTTTTTTGACTTTCTCTAGTATGTTACAACGGTGTGCTCCTCCCTCAGAGGTTAGACAATACCTTATATAGTCATTAACTGTAAGATTAGATATAGATGAAAACAATGCTGGCTCTCCTGAAAACAGTTTTTCCTAACAATACGTGTTTGCATTTCCAAAGTCCCATAAGCATCAGATCTCTAAGGTGACTCTTACTGCACATAACCTTGTAGTGGAACATAAGTAGAATTACTGTCTGAACAATCGCTATGGCTAATTAAACTATTAGTAAAATATGTATGCAATAATACATATTATATATATTTGTATTTAATATATGAATTTGAAAGGATGTCTGTATGCCTAGATACTGTAAATATTATTTTAGTAATTTAAACTGGCCAGTGCCTATAGTTGTGTATATAGAGGATACATTCCTAGTGTTGTTAGCAAAGAGAGAAGAGCAATGGGCTGGATGCTTATTCCTTTACTTATTTTCATGCATTTCCATATTTTGAGTCATGAGATTTAAAGACAGAGTAATAAATGTATAAATAAATAAATGTATGCACTCACTAATGTATAAGAGTGTCTGCTAAATGACTAAAATGTAAATGCATTATTTGTCTTTAAGACAAACATTGCACTATTTCATTCCCAAGAGGCACAGCGGTCTAAGGCAATGCACCTCAGTGCTAGAGGTGTCACTACAGACCCCTGGTTCGATTCCAGGCTGTATCACAACCGGCTGTAATTGGGAGTCCCATAGAGCGGTGCACAATTGGCCCAGCGTCGTCCGGGTTAGCGTCATTGTAAATAAGAATTTGTTCTTAACTGACTTACCTAGTTAAATAAAGGTTAAATAAAAAATATAAATGTATTTGACTAAAGTGCTAAAAAAGTGTACTCAATGATCTTCATCTTATTTAAGACTATTATGCTACAAAGCAATTTTAAATGTCAAGTTACTAGATGAGACAGTTGTTTTCACAGAAGGAGGACCCAATGTTATTTAAGGCATCTAGTGCTTTTTGTTCCTGAAAAGCTCTCCTTAGCTTGAGGCAACGTTTGCTTGTTGCCATATGACGTGTACAGTCACGTGACCACGAGGGTAACGGGCGGATATTTTCAAAATGGAAGAAATACGAAAGTTTTGGAGGGGCAACATTCATTTGTTTTATCAAAGGTCGTTTATGGTCGCTGATGAGTTTACCTGGATGAACATGTTTTGAATAATAATTTTGTATCGATTGGGAAGACAAATAAGAAGCAAGATGAGTGTTTCAATCGGCGATAAAATCGAGGTGAGTTGTCGACCTAGCTAACGTTAGCTGGCTAACCCGCAGCTAATACAGTACAATTAACTAGCAAGCGAACGTCAGTTGTCTACAAACGTTATCAACTTTGCATAATTCGTAGTCAGCAACGCAAAAGAGTAACTTTTATTTAGCTAGCTGGTGGCTAAAACTAGTAGCACTGGCTACTACAGCCGAGTTGTTGTTGACTATTTTGACTGAGACACGTCCCCTGCGATTTACCGCAACGGTTTATTGTTGCCAGGTGACCGGTACCACAACGCCTGCTCATTAGCGGGAAGAGAGCCGGGATAATTAAAGGTTTTGGTTGGCTATATGACAGAGACAGGTGTTGTGATGTTTTACTTCTGACGGTTGGCTAGCCATAACGACCAAATGGTAACGTTAACATTAGCCACAGTTGTTGTAGTCTAGTACTCAGTCACTGTATGTCTAGTCGGCTACATGACACATATCAGAGAGAAGATGTTCGACAAAGTTTTTAATTATTTATTTCAAAACCTGACAACTAATTGCAAAGTCAGTGAAGATGAGAGAATCGTATTTACAGCTGGGGAGCTAAAGATTGAGGTATCACATCAGAATCATCCTCTGTCAAAAACAGCTGACAGGCAAATCCATTTGTTGGACATAGGCCTAGCTATAGGACCTATTCTAGTCCTATTTGTTGTAATGTAAATATTAGCTTATTGATTTTGGATGAATATATTGCATATATGTGAATGTTTTCATTCTCTTTTTCAGGATTTCAATGTTCTCACCCTCCTTGGTAAAGGCTCCTTTGCATGTGTTTACCGGGCAAAGTCAGTGAACACTGGCTTGGAGGTGGCGATCAAAATGGTAAGAACTTACCATTTTTTAAAGTTGCTATACAGTCCACATCCAATTAGTTTTATGATGTAAGCTTGTTTCATGCTGTTCCTGTGTCATATGGTAAAAACACGTAAGAACTCATCAGCACAAAGTGATTTTTGTCAAGTGCAAGCAAACAAATCACCGGTTTAGAAATATTGACTGCCTACACAGTGAAGACTTATCCACTCATCATCACCATCTCACTACCAGGTGGTGTTTAGCAGAGTCTTGTATTTTTCCTAAGCCCCCCTCCCAGGGGTCACCTGTGGACTGTTGGAAGTCTAGACAGTCTGTTCTGTTTCTGGATAGCTCTCACTCTCTTTGTGGAAGACTGATTGTTTGTTTACCACAAGACTAAAGCAGTGTATTATAATGCTCACTGTATAATTATCTCTATCATTCCCCTCTCTGTTCAGATTGACAAAAAAGCCATGCACAAATCTGGTATGGTCCAGCGCGTGAATAACGAAGTGGAGATTCAGTGTCGATTGAAGCATCCATCAATACTAGAGGTAAGCATGGTTGGGCGTGTTTTGGTATATCTGATCATTGTCGTGCTGAAATTGGTGCTACTTTAATAAGGTCTTATTTACTAATTTACATAACTGCGTTAACCCTGATATAACATTTTGGCTTGTAATTTTGCTATTTTGCAGCTGTACAACTACTTTGAAGACAGTAACTATGTGTACTTGGTGTTGGAGATGTGCCATAATGGAGAGATGAGTCGATACCTGAAAGACAGGAAGATGCCCTTCTCAGAGGATGATGGTCAGTCTCATTGTTTACCGGGGTATAAACGGTCCTCTATAGACAAGGTCCTCTACTCCGACAATTGATCCACACATAAAACGGTCAACCGAATTGTTTCTAGTCATCTCTCCTCCTCCCAGACTTTTTCTTCTTTGGACTTTATATGGTGATTGGCATCTAACTTTCTTAGTTACCATGACGACCGACCAAACTCAGTTCCTCTTTCAATCACCCACGTGGGTATAACCAATAAGGAGATGGCATGTGGGTATCTGCTTCTATAAACCAACGAGGAGATGGGAGAGGCAGGACTTGCACCGCGTTCAGCGTCACAAATAGAACTGACTTCTATTTTAGCGCTTGGCAACGCATTTAGCTCGTTTGCGCACGCGAGCAGTGTGAGTGCAATAATTGAATAACATGTATGTTTACATTTATTTTGCAACGCGAGCGGTGTGGTCAGCATGTAAGATGTGTAAAATAGATTATATACAGCTAAGTGGCTAGATGTCCAGATCAAGCTTCTTGGTTACAGCAGAGACATTCAATTCCCTCCTGGATCAAGATCCCTGTTGCCTAAATTGTTTTGTGCGCCAAGCTCTTTACATTATTATTATTTTTTTTACATCATTTAAAAAAAAAATGTGCCCCTTGTGTGCACATTCGGTAATAACCTATCCCCCGGTTTAGGGCTGGGTGATATGCCCTAAAACATCTCGCGACAAACTGAGCATACATTTTCCAGAATGATTGTTCATTGGTACATATGTTTTATTAGTGTCTGCTCTGCTCACAATTTGAGGAGTTGAAACATAAACAGGGTATGGTTTGAAAGGTTAACTTCTCCTCTATTACAGTAAAATTATGTCTCTGTGTGTTTCGGTGTCCATATGACCGATTCTGTTGGACCCAACCTCAAATGCAAATAGCGAGTTGAAACCGTTATGTCAGAGAGGAAGAAGTGATCTCTCATCTTTGTTGAGTGGTAGGGGGAGGGGCTTGGGAGAAAGAGGAGAAGCGAGAGGTTTCACTCACCAAAATCTGTCAAAAATAAGCCCAGTGCGTTTCTATGCTAAGCTTGTCGCCTGCCTTCCCGCCTTTGGGAAAACGACTCTCATTGTTAGGGCGGAAACACGAGCATCTCGTCATTATATACAAGTCTCTGGTGTAAATGGGAAGGTGCACAGCACAGATGGAGCGAACGAGACAAGACCAAAAAGCGGACATAAACGCTCATAAAAAAATGAATTTACAAAAAAACTTGATTCTACAATTCAGGCATTTGGAATATTGCTCAAAAACATAAATGAAAATTAATCAAATGAATTTGATATATTGCCCAGCCCTACCCTGGTATGGTACCGAAACGGTATGTCAATCTGGATACCGCCCAACCCTAGAGTGCATCAGTAACATATGAAATCTACTTTAACATGTCTTGACACTTGTCCTCATTTCCTTTTTATAACAGTTTTTTCATTTGGTTTTTTTTCACGTTACAGCACAGCACTTCATGCATCAAATAGTGAAAGGTATGCTGTACTTGCATACACATGGCATCATGCATCGGGACCTGACCTTGTCCAACCTGCTGCTAACGAGCAATATGAACCTTAAAATAGCTGACTTTGGCCTGGCCACCCAGCTGAAGCTCCCCAGCGAGAAGCACTTCACCATGTGTGGCACACCCAACTACATCTCCCCAGAGGTGGCCACCCACAGTGCCCACGGCCTGGAGTCTGATGTCTGGTCTCTGGGCTGCATGTTCTACGCCTTCCTGATGGGCCGGCCCCCATTTGACACAGACACCGTGAAGCACACCCTCAACAAGGTGGTTCTGGGGGAGTATGACATGCCCAGCCATGTGTCCCAGGAGGCCCAGGACCTGATCCGCCAGCTGCTGAGGAAGGACCCTGCGCAGCGGCCCAGCCTATCTGCTGTGCTGGACCACCCCTTCATGACCCAAAGCCTGCTTGCCAGGACCAAGGAGCTGAGCCTTGGTGAGCCAGGCTCCATGGACAGCGGCATCGCCACCATCTCTACAGCCTGCACTTCATCCACCTCAGGCAGCAGCCGTCTCCAGAGGAGAGCAGCCAGGCATGTGATCGGACCTGCCCTGCCCAACCGCATGGCACCTATCCCCACACTGCCCCGGCCGCCAAGCAGCGCCTGCTTTGAGGGGGTTGAGCAGTGGCAGCAGCACTCCGACAGAGTAGGGAGGAGCAGGGCAGTTTTGGGCGGGGAGAGTGGACGGCCCCACTCCCGGTACCTACGGAGGACTCACTCCTCAGACCGGTCTAGCTCCTCTGTCATTCCAGCCCAGGGGATGGGGCAGGCAGAGCTGGAGAGATGCCACTCTGAGGAGATGCTGACTGGGTTGGAGAGACGGGCCTTTCCCATGTCCTCCAGCTACAAGGACACTCCACAACCCTTCGCAGAGCATGGAAGGCTCCCATCAGTGCCTGTCAAACAGACAGCCAGGTAAGATATGACCCCAGTGTGATGTAATTAATAGAATGTCATTTTTTTTATTAAGATGGCTGCGTCTGTCTGACTAACTGATACATGTATGTACCCCTTTATTTCCTCAGCTCAGGATGTTCATATTCCATACAGCCACCACATCCACTAAACCTGCAGTTACAAGAGTCAGAAGGTGTACAGAATTGGCTCAGTAAAGAAGGTATAGTACACCTACTTGTTTCTTTGCTGTATCTTAATCTTATATCCCAATGTAAAGATTTAAAAGCTCTAAAAGAAAGATTTTTCTCACAAGCTTGACCGCATTGTTTGTTCATCCTGCCTCACCAGGCCCGTTTCCGAGGCCCACGGATGTCACCTCTCACAGCAGCAGTGGCAGTTTCCATAGTGGCAGGGAGCCTCTAGGTGTACACAACACCTGGAGTGACAAACCGGCAGGCAGAGGCACCAGTCCTCACCTCCACCACAACCAGCACCACCTCCACCACACCTCAAACACTGATTCCTACAGGGAGAATGGGCAACCCGGTCATGGGGAAGAGCTGCAGAGTCTGTCCAAACCAAGTGTAGAAAAGGAGAAAAAGTCCCTGAGAAATGTGCTCCCTCCTTTGTGTGCCTCAAGACTGAAATCCATCAGACAGAAGACTAAAAACGCTGTGGTAAGACAGACATACACCCTAGTTATCCCCCTGTCTATTCCATTGATCTGCTTTCAATGACAGTGCTATGTCTGCCTGCCCTACAGCTGTAGTTTCTGTCTCCTTCTCCCCAGGTGAGCATTCTGGATACAGGAGAGGTGTGTATGGAGCTGCTCAAGGGCCAGGGCCCCCAGGAGAGGGGCAAAGAGGTCCTCAGGATATCCTGTGATGGTTTGATGGTGAGTTTCAGGAAAAACACAACACTTCATAACCTTCAGAGAAGATGTATCATGGTATGTCTGTGAAATAATGGCAAAACACTAATGTCACCCTTTGACCATGATCTTGTAGGTCACTATTTACCAGCCCAATGAGGGGAAGGGTTTTCCTGTGCTAGACCGCCCCCCTGCTCCCCCTGAAGACATCTTGATCTGCAGCTATGAGGACCTACCGGGTACACCTCAATACCAAACAGTGACGTCTCGCAGTGACATGATTTAAAAACCACAATTTGGGGTCTCCCGAGTGGCAGACCAGTTTAAGGCACTGCATCGTATGCAGTGCTAGATCCATTACTACAGACCCGGGTTCATTCCTGGGCTGTGCCACAACCGGCCTTGGCCGGGAGTCCCATAGGACGGCGCACAATTGGCCCAGCGTCGACCGGGTTGGGGGAGGGTTTGGCAGGTGAGGCTTTACTTGGCTCATCGTGCTCTAGTGACTCCTTGTGGCAGGCCGGGGGCCTTCGGGCTGACCCCGGTCTCCAGTTGAACTGTGTTTCATCCGACACATTGGTGCGGCTGGCTTCTGGGTTAAGCTGGCGGGTGTTAAGGAGCGCGGTTAGGCGGGTCATGTTTCGGAGGACGCATGCCTCTCCCGAGCCCGTTGGAGAGTTGCAGCGATGAGACAAGATCGAAAAGGGGGTAAAATACAAAAGATGTAAAACCACAATTCGATAAATGTGTTGGAAATCTGATTTCAACTAACCTTTGTCCTCTGTTTGTCCTCAATAGAGAAGTACTGGAAGAAATACCAGTATGCCTCCAAGTTTGTGCAGCTGGTGAAATCCAAGACTCCCAAAGTCACCCTCTATACCAAGTATGGCAAGTGTATGCTGATGGAGAACTCCCCCAATGCAGACCTGGAGATGTGCTTCTACGATGGTGAGGATCATGTAGAAAGCATCAATTATATGAAACATAATGACGTTGAAGGATAAGGTGTATTTTCCTTCTGAGATTGAAACGTTATTGTTGCACAGTTAAACTAAATCATCCTGACCTGTGGTCCCCCTGTATGCTGTGACAGGAGCAAAAACCCACAAGACGTCAGAGCTGGTCCGTGTGGTGGAGAAGAGTGGGAAGTCGTACACAGTGAAGGGAGAGGTGGGTCTGAGTGGCCTCAGCCCAGAGAGCAGGCTGTACGTGAAGCTGTCTGACGAGGGCCACAGCATGTGTCTGTCTCTAGAGACGGCAATCACTGCAGAGGAGCAGCGCTGTGCCAAGAGCACTCCCTTCTTCCCCATCACCATCGGCCGGTGAGCAAGAGAGCCATGACTGTCTGTTAATGCTGGACATTGTCACGTTTGGAAGCACTTAAAGGGACATTTCTAAAATGTTCATCTCCAGCACCACATCAACATATGTGAAAATGGTGCATTTCTGTTTTGTAGTAAAAAAGAGAGGAAGATAAGTGTTTCCAATGACATCATCAACCAATTAGACAATTAGTAGGAAATGCCTTCTCATAATTGGTTAAAATCACATGATGCTCATTGATGTCATTGGAAACACTTATCTCCCTCTTATCTTTTTTTACTACAAAACATAGAAACGTGCCATTTTCACATATGTTGATGTTGTGGAGGTGTTGAATATGAAGCTACATTCTTTTGACATTTCCCTTTAAAGAAAGCACCATGTTGCAGAATGCAGACACTATTTCAGTTCTAATCAGTCAGTCATACTTGCCTCCAAACAGGTTGTTGAGATATCCAGTCTCCTGTCAGTCCCAGTCACTAATCTTGTGCCTCTGTTTATCTCTCCCAGGAGACCTGCCAACCCAGACTCTCCCTGCCCCTTGGGCGGTGATGCCCCTGTGAATGTGGCATCACCGCCCAAGCACCCACACATTACTCCCTCTGTGAGTTTCTCCTGACGCAACATTTCACATTCTATCAACTAAGCTATTTATTCAGGAAGTGTAAGATATTTGTTTTTTTTGGTTGAATCTTTTTCTCGTCTCTAATCTTCAGATGATCTCCTATGATGGGTCTGACTTCACCTCGGCTAGCGTGAACAAAAACTGCTCTCCACTGTCGGTCAAACAAGACCACACAACCAACACAGGGAAAGTGCTCAAGTCTGTCTTTGTGCCAAACATTGGTTGGGCATCACAGCTGACCAGTGGAGAGGTGTGGGTACAGTTCAACGATGGCTCCCAGCTGGTGGTGCAGGCAGGGGTCTCTTGTATTACCTACACGTCCCCAGAGGGACGAACCACCAGGTACTGAACACTTACACAGCACCGATAACAAATACAATAAACCGTCCCATGGCTTCACCACCCTTTCATACAGTGCTATGTCAATGTCCATCTTTTGTCATTTTGATATAAAATGATTCTCTGTATTTGAGGAATGGTAGTTGTCAACCCCTTTTTGCTGACATGTTCCTGCTTGTTGCTCCAGGTACAAAGAGAATGAGAAGTTGCCAGAGCTTGTGAAGGAGAAGCTGCACTGTCTCTCCACCATCCTGGGCCTGTTAGCCAGTCCAGCAGCACGCCGCTGAATCAAACCTCAGCAGCATTGCAACGTCCCAGTACAATGCTGTTGCAGGGAGGAGACACTATTATAGGCTTTATACCGTGACATACATACCTCTCAAGTGTGCTTGTAAATATTGTTTTTATGTACAGATGACAAAATTATGAAAATATATATTTTATAAAGTGCCCATGTTGTACAGTATAATCTTGTTGAATGTGCATGTAAACTTGAGTCTTTTGTCATTTTCTACGTTGTCAAACCATAATCTCCATGAAATGTCAATGCATAAAAGCTGAAGCAATAAACATCTGCAGGCTGGGTAGAGTTCAGTCGCACTTTGGTGTTCAGGGGTCTTTTGTTCTTTCTCACGTTTGCAACAGCATGAATGGGTAAATGTTTACAACAAACTAAAATATTAAAGGATGAGCTGTTGTGTTAGCATACCTTACTGCTGTATGGTATTGATATGCAGGACATGAACATGAGGCCTATCACGTGTGAGAAACCCAATACAACATTGTGGGAATTAATTTAATAACTTAGACATTTGTTTGTCATTATCTGGGCTGAAGCACTAGAATAGTAATGGCAATTTCTCACATGAATATTGGTTATTTAAAAAGGGGGGGGGGGGTATTTTTTCCCCTGTTGGTGTAGCCATTTAATAAAAAAAAGTCATTGTTTAGAATTAGTTTCTTTAAAGAACTGATACAACATTTCCAAGTGAACATTCAGGTGGAAGCTGAAAGCACAAATTACATTGTCAGGGTGAAAAAAATGATAAAGGTTGTAAGTAGGGGTAATATTTATTTCCCATGTAGAAGCACAATGAAAAACAATGCGAGACACAGTATAGTTGTGTACAGATATGTCAGTGTTTTCACAACATACTGGGCATGGCTTGGTTAAGACATCCTCTCCTTGGTCACTGTTTACAGGGTTGAAGATCTGTGTCCTTCACTAGGAAAGGCTGCAGGAGCATTGCTACTCAACGCTAGTCCCGGAGAGCTGCAGGTGGAATGGCTAAACCGTTTAGATTGTCAGTCATGGCCATTGGGGCTAAGTAACCTCTGTGTCGATTCAGTTTGCCAGCCTACTTATTCTACGTACATGCTGAAGGACTAAGAGCCTGTGCTCAAGTAAATGCCCCATTGTTTTTACATTGAGTTGGCAGCCCTGTACTCTATTCCTTGCACTTCAACTGGATGCTTACTAAGGGTGAAGACAGTGGCAACTAAGCTGCTCGGTCTCCTTGAAGTTCTGAAGATAGTTTCATTTGCCAACCAACTATTTCACTACTCGTCTGACAAACATCCATTGTTTGTTCAACTCGCTCACTCTCCATTTAATAAAAAAATAATTTCCCCCCATAAAATCGCTAAATAAATTGTTCTTAGGAAATCATGACAGATGTTAACATTTACATTTCAGTCAAATAGAAGTAAAAACTAAATGGTTCTCTCACAGTGAACATTAGGAGCAAATTAGATGTTCTCTTTATTTTAACCTAATTTTGTGCCACCTCAAAAGGACACAGCAGCTGGACAATAGGATTCATACAGGGAGTTTGGCGTCTGTCGATACCAGCTATACAAGAGAGCGCAGCAGGTGGACTACAAGATGTTTCACTGTTTAATAGGTGCCAGGAGTCTGCCGTCAATAAGGCTGAAAGTAAAAACAAACTAAAAAATCCTTAGCATTGTAATCAAGAAACAATTAATTTAATGGTCACAAAAATAAACTTGCCGATTTAGTGTGTTCAATACCAATTGAACATACCGTTTTTAAAGAGGCCCAGACGTTCCATTGAGTTGTAATGGAGGGAGAGTTTCCTGTGTCCAGTCATTTCAAGTCCATAAAACAGTACTGTCTGACAGGTCATTTTCACTAAAGCATTGGAATTCTGGAATTCTTCTCGAAAACACCCACATATACAAACGGAATGTGATCCTGATCTTTCAGCTGGAGGAACGCAAATCAAGTTGAGAAGCAGGGACATGGACTTCTTAGTACTTGCATAAAACACCTGTATAAACCTCAACCACATCTGCCATAAACACTCAAAGGCCTTTATAAACATTCCATATTTAACTTGGTCACATGAACAGATTTATTTTTTCCCCTTTTACTGCTGATAAATGTTTATAATCAGGTGTGATCAAAAGGATTATTCAGGCATTTTCAGACTTTCGTGCTACATATATCTTGATATAAATAAAATATTTTCTGTTTTCTGTAGTTGTGAAGACAAACTGACATGACAAGAGCCTTGCCAATAAGATGGCACACAGGAAAGTAAACAGCACTCAATTTAAATTGTATCTAATGTAGGGCTGGGCAATTTGGCCAATATATATTATCACAATATCTTTCCTGATTTTGATGGCAGTATTTGGCAGAATTTTTGTTTCTGGATAATGAAAGTTCTGAATATGTTTAATGAGTAGTGCATGACCCTAGGATGGCAACCAACAAAAACCTTTCTCCATGCTGATTGTTATATACACAACCAAACTAGGAAGACACTGACAGTGAAGTAGTCCAACCTTTCATTTATATAGCACTGTATCAACAGCTCGTTATAGACCCTGGGTGTCAAACTCATTCCACAGAGGGACAAATGTCTGCCGGCTTTTGGTTTTTCCTTTCATTTAAGACCTAGAAAACCAGGTGAGGGGAGTTCCTTACTAGGGGAAAGGGTGATACCTAGTCAGTTGCACAACTGAATACCTTCAACTGAAATGCGTCTTCCACATTTAACCCAACCCCTCTGAATCAGAGAGGTGCGGGGGGCTGACTTAATCGACATCCATGTCTTTGGCACCCGGGGAACAGTGAATTAACAGCCCTGCTCAGGGGCAGAATGACAGATTTTTACCTTGTCAGCTCGGGGATTCAATCCAGCAACCTTTCGGTTACTGACCCAACGCTCTAACCACTAGGCTACCTGTCACCCCACTACTAATTAGTGACCTTAATTCATCAATCAAGTACAAGGGAGGAGCGAAAACCTGCAGACACTCGGCTCTCCGTAGAACGAGTTTGACGTGTTAGACGGTTTTGTAAAAATCCATACCGGTACGAGGATCCATACCGGTATACCTTAAAAGACGATAGATATCGCCCAGCCCTAATCTAATGTCCACCAAGATCCCAATGACTTTCTTGCAACTTTGGAAATGACAGAGTGGGCTCTTCTGCTTTAAGACAGTTAGCACAGGCAGCTGGTCCAAACCAGTGGAGGAGTATTAGAATACAGACCATCCTCTAGCCATACATCCCTTCTACCCTAACCACACATGACAGAGTGGCATTCAGACACCCATCACTAGTGAGTTTAAATGCAGGAAATGTGTCTGTGTGCCTGGAGCATATGTTTATTGCCCTTTTCTTTACTGCTGCAGTCAAAGGTCAGACATGGCTAGTCCCCCAACCACCTCATGTGGACCACTTCAGAGATTTCACAGAGAGAAACTAAAATCAGCAATTAAGCAAGCAGAGTTCCCAAAAGTTCACATTACTGTAAGTCTTATTAAACCAAACAAAAAAAATCCAAAAGGCAGAAAAGAAAAGATCAAAGACCCAATCACCATCAAGATCTACATAGAAAAAGTTGGTTTTAGATTACAGATATATTATAGTTAATATCATAATTATTATGATTATTATTCATTATCGTCACCATTATCATCATCTGTTTTTGTTCGCGGTTAGAACAGGGTGGGGGCTAAGGGGGAAGAGGATGGCAGTCATTGGGAGGAAGCCTTGGTGGCTATCGTGGACACACAGTGTTGCTGGAAGTTGGGGGACATGGCTGAGTTACAGCCCAGTCTCTGGCGGGGGCCCTTCAGGTTCCCATCCCCCTCCACGATCCAGGGGCTGCTGCTGGCCTCCTTCCCCAGCATGCTGCAGCAACCTGGGGAGTCCGGGGTCGGGGCTGTGGGCACCGTAGCGCTGGGGGTATGGCTGGATGCCAGGCTTTTGGGCTGCCCGCTGGCTGGGGGGCTGTCAGGGGAGTGAGCCTGAAGCACACTGGTGATGTGGGTCAGGAGGTTGTTGAAGAACTCTGGGACACCCTCGTAACCTGGAGAGAAGAGGGTGAGCCTTGAGACATGGCTTACCGATGCTTATATCCCACCTCCAATACAGAGGGCAGCTGATGGTAACAGTACAGTAGAGGTAAATGAATGAAAGACTAAAGAATAAAATTGTCTTGTAGTTATTTTAGGACTTCTTGCTTGTATTTTGACTGCCTAGCTTCTGTCCTTAAAAGCACAAAGGGTGAATGTTTGTGAGAGTAGGGATTAGCTCAGTACCATTCTCCTCACACTCCAACCGTCAAAGGTGGCAACAGAGTGCAACCCGAGAACAGTGTTACCATAGCGACGGCCCTAGTCAAGAGAGGCATGCTAGACTCGCCTCTGAGCGTGCTCAATGCTCATTTAAGACTGCTGATGACATCATTGTTGAGCTTACTCTCTCCGAGACACCTAGTCTCTGTCTCCAAGCAAGGCCATGTCACGCAGGCTAGCAATGCCCTAAAGCAATCTCTCAAAGATTTGAAATGACATACTGGTAGAGATGGTAAAACTGAGTTGTACGGCTACACAGGTAGTATGAATGCCCATCCATCGTAGACTTGAACAGAAACACACATCTACTCCTATTCCCTACGGCAGAGGAACAAACCACTGACCAGGGAATGCATTGATGTCAATGACGGCGTGTTGGCCCGTGAGGTTGTTGATGATGACGTCGATGCCAAACAAGGACACGCCCAGCGCCTGTCGCAAGGACCTGGACAGCTCTCTGATGACATCATCACTGGGTGGCTGGGACACCCCCTCCACGTTGTCCCTCTGTGGCAGGAAGAAAACAGTCTGAGTTTAATGAACAAGGGGCATTTAATAACACTGGTTTTAAACAGATATAGGTGATATGAATTTCATGATGTTAATGTATTGCACTTACAGAGGTCAGGTCTGAAGAGGACTCTGGCTTTGATACATTATGACTGTTGAAGAAAATTGCTTTTCTGTCTGTAATGGAGAAAACATGCACTTTAGTCAGATGACACATTACATCTACTGAACTATTTGTTATGGCTGTACAGTTCTCATCTCAGGCACTAGGAGGTAGCAAAAACTCATTTGAGCGACAAATGTCCAGCAAAGTCCACTGGTTGATGGAAACAAAGGCACGGGAGCAACCATAAACAATGAATGAAGTGGTACCAGTATCACTAACAGGAAGATACCGCGCAATAAAAAAATGACAGTGATGTTAACATAAAATACATTCTAGGCTTGCGTATATTAGCTGCCGTTGGCCTTGCGTGCATGTGTCCTTAAGATTACTTTACCAGAAATCCCATGAATTATATTTTTGTTTGAGTGTTAGAGGAGTGCTCTATTCCCTCCAATAAGCATGCAAGATCCGTTCATTCCTCACATTGGTTGATATAGACAGTGGATATGTATCTACATGTGCTGCTCAATTATCTTAACCATCTCTAATCATTCTAAAAACAAACACGAAAGCCAAAGTAAAACCTAATGATGAAATTTGGATAATTTAACATGAAAATAAACTCAATGTATGTCAAAAAAAGACATCTGTTAGGCACACAACTCCTACTTGTAATGGTCATACATAACTCCATTTCAATGGCCTTAATAAACTGAGTGTACTAAACGTTAAGGACTCGTTCCATGACAGTGACAGCTATGAACCCTAATTGAGGTCACTTTTTAAATCCACTTCAAACTGCAATGCTTCTGGGTTTTTCACGCTCAACAGCTTCCTGTGTGTATCAAGAATGTTTTGTACACAACGTATATCCCCATTACCAGTCATGTAGCTGGTAATTTGGTCTGACTCAGCGCAGGGATTTCCCTCAAGCAAAAACAGACAGATTGATTTCCAGCCCTACCCAATGTAAAGGGAGCAATCCATTTGTCTTGTTAGAACCTCGCTACAAGGCACACATTTGTAATCATTAACACCAAGCGATGGCTTTATAAAGAAGGGGAGGGTGAGGAAAGATTGAAGTAAAGCAGGACTTTGTCCGAAACGAGCCCAGGGCCTCGGACTACCAGGGTGTGGTAATACTGGAAGCGCTAGCTACACAAATCATTCCCAGGAAAGCTGAAGACCCCTAGGCACATATCACCTCTGCTGGGAGCGTGGGCGGTGGGATGGGACCTCATCTTCTCCTGACACCAGGCCCTCTTTCACAACACTGAGGTGCTTAAACACCCAACCCCTCTCTCCTTACCTAACCCAGTCCTCCCTTCTCTACCTCCCTTCGTTTATAATCCATTTTGTCTGCTCTATATATAGTGCGGGTTTGTATAACGCCCCTGGACAACCCCTCTGGACAACCCCTCTGGACAACCCCTCTGGACGGCACTCTGTGTATACAGTAGTATAGGTGTGGTGCGTGTGTGGCAGGTCGGGGCACTTTACTGCATGTTTCACTGTGCTGCAGCACACAGGGATGACCCTAGTCTCTTTCAGAAGGTAAAAGGTTCCGCTGAAGCCCAGACTGGTTTGCATGAGGGTTTTACTGTAGTGGATGCAAATGGTGCAGCTTATTCTGTCAGGGCAAAGGGCCACATTCAGATTACTTCAGCCTAATCAATGCTCTGATTGCCTCATGACGTTTGGTATCGAAAACAACCGGTTGCCATACACAAGACAGGAATAAGATATCAGTCTGACTGTACACCATGCTTTTCCTCTAGAGAATGAAATCAAATAAAGAAAAAAACTAGTTGACCAACATTTATAAACAACCAAATCCACTGCACTCCCTTTTTTCTAAAGAGAGTGGGAGTCCAGTCTTAAAGATGTTTAAAAGCCTTTATGAGGTATTTTATTGGGCCTGTTAGGACAGCATGTAGGCTTTCCTCAGCATGGCACTCTGTGTGCCCATAAATAGACAGTCTCCTGGGTCCTCCTCACCTGCTGGTCCAGCGGGGAAGTTCTTGAGGGAGGGTCTCTCCACCAGTGTGTAGGACTCCCCCACCACAAACACCTTGTAGAGCACCGCGTTGTGGTTGATGAAGCTCTGGATCACACACGGAGGCTTCACATCCTTCAGGTCCTCCTCACTGAAGATGATGGCCATCTGTGGAGAGGGAGAAGAGGTCATCAATACAGTTCATCTCATTTCATTCAGAAACTTGTTCATGTACCATAACATCCATCCAACCCGTTTCCATGACATCCACACATATGAACGTTGACCATATGGGCGGACGGAGAAGCGGCTATCGATTGGGCTGACAGAGAACTGTAGAGTGTTTGATGTGTTAAATGATTATCTAGTTAGAGACACTAATGGATTACAGGGATTTAGCTAACGATCGAGGGTGTGATTAATCTGTGACCCTAAGCGCAGGTTGCCTAGCGGTTAATAGCGTTGGGCTAGTA
Source organism: Salmo trutta (assembly GCF_901001165.1). Taxonomy (NCBI): domain Eukaryota; kingdom Metazoa; phylum Chordata; class Actinopteri; order Salmoniformes; family Salmonidae; genus Salmo; species Salmo trutta. The sequence continues at coordinate 18,239,397 of NC_042989.1, forward strand.
ACCGAAAGATCTGGTTCGAATTCCTGAGCCGGCAAGATGTAAAAAAAATATCTGCCGTTCTGCCCTTGAGCAACACAGTTAACCAACAGCTGTTCCCCAGGCGATGATGATGTGGATGTCGATTAAGTCAGCCCCCCGAACCTCTCTGATTCAGAGGAGTTGGGTTAAATGAGGAAGACACATTTCAGTTCAATACATTCAGTTGTGCAACTGACTAGGTATCCCCCTTCCCCACCATGACCCTGGTGGCTCTTACCTCGTGGGAGTTGGTTCCGTGGGCTACTCGTGTTTTGCAAACTGAGAGATGGAGAAAGAAGAACAGGTTGAAAATGTTTGTGAGGAAACCACACTTCCCCAATGGCATCCGTGTTGAGAAAAAACATGACCATCACAAGATGACAGCGGGTTATTTTTACACTGACCACAACTTTCAAAACCCCTTCTCCATAAATGGCTGTCTGCAGACAAGAAAGCTAGGTAAATTGGACATACAAGGTGGCTTAAAAATAGCGGAGGGTTTGAAAATAATTAAGCTAAAAATGTACTTCCAGAAGTTAAACCAAGACATTTATAGTTCAACACTGAAAAGTAATATCAGGATTAAACCACGCCACTCTCCTAAATAACAAACTAATTGCTGTGTAGCTAATGTGTGCATACTAAAACCAGTTTTTTTTTTTTTTTTGAGTGTTTGGCAGTTTCCCCCTCACTACAAATTGTTTCCTAATGTCAAACCCTACAAAGTGAGGAGGAGGAAGGACCCTGTGTAATCATCTGGGTCAAGTGACAATTCCTCTTCCTCTATCAAACAGGAAAGGGAGGGACTTACTAAATGGGAACGTGAGTCCATGCTTCTCAATCTTCTCCAGTGTATCTGGACCACACTCTGTGTTCAGAACCATGAACGGGGGAGAGCAGATTCTCTCATCTAGTGAGGAAGGGAGATGGAGAGAGGGAGGGGAGACAGAGGAAGAAACGGAGATGAGTAAGAGAGTAGGAACTAGGAAGGAAAACCCCATCTTAATATCAGTGAATCTGTTGAAGGAAAAAAATCCCTAAGCATGTCATTCAGAAGTCCTTCTTTGTTTCAGCCTGACTATCCAAGAACAGACTCTCACGCACACAGAAACTCAAAACACACCGACTGACGTGTTCTCTCAGAGATGGCTAGTTTTTTTTTTTTTTACCTGTGACGCCAAACATACCCTATTCATACAGCCAAAACACCGACAAGAGAGCTACTTGTCATCTGATGACAGAGGCAGAAGGCCATCCAATTTTAGACACACACAAACACACCACCTGTGTGCGTGTCAGTACCCCGTCGTCACTCCCTTCCTTTATACAGCTGGATTAGAGAACCCTAAAACACACAGCTGCCACCTGAGGGAGGAGCAGAGGAGGTAGAGAGGAGAACAGGCTCCTGTTCAAATAAATAAACAAGGAAGCTGCCAACCCTGTCTGGCCTGCTCCGCCCAGAGAGACGCCACAGCACCAGACAACACATAGATCAGACAGAAAACAACAGATTGACAGACAACATTATACACGGGACAAGTCCACAGCTCTTCCAAAACCAGACAAGTGTACATACAGTACATGTACAGTACACATACTCAGGATGGGAGTGCTAGTCACACAGACTGTGTAGCACTTTGGAGAATCGAATCAGAGCTTGATTCTCATTGTTTACATAGTGGCCTGCAGCGGTGGCTGTTTCTCCATCTCCTCTCATAAGACTTGAAGTAAGAGGTTCTGCCATCCCAGGAAATGACGGACAAACATCCTGCAGGTAGAACACAGTAAATCTGCCCTGTGTAAGCGGATACAGGGCTCCAGACTAACGTTTCCCCTGGTGGCACCAGTCCATTATTTGGACGCACCAAGAATGTTCTCCTGGCGTAACGCAATAGAACAAATGAGTCATTTTTTTTAAAAGTCATCCATGGTGCTTTATTGAAAAAAATACTACGGAGTGATTATAGTATGATTAAATACATTAAAAAAATGGTCAAACATGTCCAAGCAGGAATGTATGATTGAAGTATTTTTATGTGCAACATAAACCAGTGATTGCCATGAATTTTGGGTTGACAATTAGGCTATTGTTGCTATATTTTTCGGTCAAAATAGGCCTCCAGAATTTTCTGATTTTAAAAATGGCCAATGTGTGGCTCGCATGAGCCACATCGCAAAGACATACAAGAGATATATCCGTTATTTAAAAAAAGGTGTTCATAATATGATTATAATAATACCCCTAATAAAGCCGAAACCCTCCTCTCTTCAGCTAGAAAACAGCATACCTGTTTTCAAAACTGTGTTAGTGTTTTACCAGCAACTTATTTTGAAATAACGCATTTCTCTCACCCTCTTAATAGAGTCCACAGCTGGAGGGAGAGGGAGTGAGCCACAGAAGCCGGCCACGGCAAAACGGGCACTGCAGGGGCAGGGTAGGCTCTTTCATGGCAGAAATTAAAGCACCTTATTTTAGGTGTACTGTTCAACCAAATCATAGTTTTAACTTGCACAGCCAAGTCAAAGGGTCGCAAAATGCGACTAAATGGTCTCAGCCCGGAGCTCTGCTATATTAAAGTTCTGGGCGCTGCAGTAATTTCCTGGCTATCAGAGATAAGGCAGCTCGTTTGACACAGAAAATCAGTGTCCGGGCCAAACCAAGCGCTGGCATATTGCTGCTGATGACAAAAACACAATAGAAACACTACAGTGTTTGTGTTGTGTGGGCAATGTGATGTTGGTGCTTCCGGTGAGTTGTGCTGAGGTCAGGAGAAACCCACAGGACTGTATTACACTGGCTAGTGGCTACACCCCTGAATGCTGCTGAGCTGTGGTCGCAGATAGGCTACACAGACCCACAGCTCAATGATCACATTGTGGATGTGGAGAGCATATAACAAAGACAGAAACGGTAGAGACAAATCTCACACTTTTCTGGTTCATACACAGTCAATGAACTATATTTCTTTCAACTGTAAACAACTTCATTTATCCACCATCTTTACATACACTACACAAGATGACTTGCGCTTCAGACCAGTCAGGGAGTGAACGCCCAGGCAGTCATGAGCAGCTGACTCAGGAGGGGAGGAGTGATTGGAGGAAGTAGGGGGATCACCAAGGTGTCAAAGCCATTGGTCCGCTTCCCATTTTGCTGGCCCCGTTGTTCAGCATGCGATTTGCACTATATGTAATGTAGCCAATCACAATCCCCTATTACGGACAGGGTAGGTTCTTATAGTAACAAACCGTAAAACAGGCTGTCTTTTAGAATAATCAACAAAAAGGAAGCAATAAATCACCAACAGAACATTTAATAACAATAGAACAATCACCTTAATGAACACAAGTTAAAAGAAATGCGTAAGTATAGAATTCCCTCAGACTGATTTTTAAGGTAGCTAAACATACAACATTAAAAAATAACCTAGGCACAAACAAACATCACTTGATTGTTCATACAAGATAAATGTGATTGTACTCTGTGCTCCTTAACTTGTATTCGTCTGTGGTGCTCCTGTTCTGTCAGTGGCTATCAATGGAGACGTGGCAGCAGCCTAGGAGTGTGGCGTGATGAGTGAGACAGAGGCCTGGAGGGTTTACCCATCACCCCACTGAGCTGAGCTCGGAATTCACACTCACACTGCTGTTGTGGGAGGGAGGGGATAGTAATGTCGCACTAACGTCACTTAAAAACAATCCAAAGACCCAACATGTATTTTAATTGTGAGAACAAAAACTCACTTTAAATCCAAATAGACTGCCATCACATGTTCCCATACCTGTGGATCGTGACTTGAGCAAAAACAAAGTCTAAAAAAGGCCCAGTTGGAAGCATCAGGCCCAGATAAAGAGAGACTAGAGGGGATATGAGAATGGTGGTGATGGTGAGTGAAGCACACGGTCTGTGTGTTATGCGTTGGTGTCGTGCTTGGCCCTGGCCGTTTGGCTCTGAGTGCAGGGGATCAATCTCCTCCTCTGTCTAAACACTGTGTGCACTCAGCAGACGTTTACGGGACGTCAGTCCGACTCGAAGCAGACAGCATACACCACTGGCTGGCCTGACGCTGTGGAACCGCTCAGAGTTTGGGGATCTGGAGTAGGACAGTACTATACCAGACCCAATACTACCATGACAAAACACCCAATTAAAATGAGAGATTCTCATCTTAAAATGATGTTATCAATAGGGTTTAATCCTTAAGGGAAAAAACAGGACAGGCCTGGCTGATTGAAATGTTCATACCGGACACTGGTGAACTCTTTCTATAAAGGCAAGCAGCCACCAGTGAAACTGACCTTCACATTTTCTTTGCAAAAGTTATTATCAGCATTATCAAAGGATTACCAAGTAGGCCTATACTGGTACAAGTCCAGTGTTAACAGTAGATTGAAATCTAAATGTTGCTATTTAAGGCTACATTCCTAGCATTACCAGCTCCTCTTCTATTCCCTTGCTCAGAGCCAAACCAGGGATGTTTTCAAACTCTGTGTGCCCTGCAAGTAAACCCATCATTCTCCAAATCCCGCTGTAAGGAGTTTACAGTAGAAATATAATTATCCATTCATCTTTGTGAGAGAACAACATCTTCAACTCGGCGTCGTAGAGCACCTACGCTGACGTCTCAATTAACTTCATCAGATCAATCGAACAGAACAGGTCCATAAAGGTACAGTGAACTGCTTTGAAGGCAGTCTTTATGTAAGCAAGGCAATCAATCTTAGTGGTTTTTATTCAGCCCATGCTGACTATTCTGTGCTGGGGATGGGATGGGCCTGGATGTGTCTGTGCGGTCCTCAGCAGTCCCTCCACAGCTCTTTTTCTTTCATCTGATGAGCCTTTGTATAAATACTGATTTCTTGCATCAGCAGGACACTTGTTATTGTTGGTCGCGTTTGAACCACAGAAACATAGGATTTATGTGGACACCAAATACTCCCCATATAACAAAGCACTACCATAATCCAGTTAAACAAATACCTCAAGAGTCTGGTTCAGTTTGATCCCACAAAAACATCTGTTCATTTAAGGGTGTCCTAGTCCCAGTCCCTTTCTTTTGAAGTGGAAAAGAAATACCAAGACGAAGAGCACCCTGAATCAGATCCTTCACGTTGTACAGCCTGACGACTGTTGCCATCTTTACAAACACCAAGTGAAATAGAGGCAGCAAGACTGACTTCTAAACGGAAAAGAGTGGATTCCACCACCTAAAGTAAACAACCGCCCTGCCAAAACAGACTTCGACAACACTCTGGAAAGCTGATGAGCGGAACAATGAGTCATGTGGTATAGAGGAGACTAATGGGACCAGGAGGACTAACCCCTGTGTAGTTAGGCAACCCCTGTGTAGTTAGGCAACCCCTGTGTAGTTAGGCAAACATTTCACAGGGCTGTCTACTGATCTCCAGGTATACTTATAGAAGTTTAACATGTATCAGCTTACACACAAACAAGCACAAAGCTCTAGTGTTTCCTCCCATTGAGTAGTATTCTTAGCCACTCAGGCAGCCCTCTGACCATGGCAGGCTGTCTGCAGCCTCTGGTACTGGGCAGCCACCACTGCACTGGGGCTACATGGTCTCAACTGATAAGGAGGAGGAAGTGGCCGTGCCAGAGTGTGCACTTTGGACTTTCCACTCTCATTACAACCAAACAGGAAGAGCAGAAGAGGTTTCACGCCAGACAAAATCTGTCCACGAAAATAAGATCACAAAGTGAGGTCCATGAGTGTCAAATTTGGTGAACAAAAAATGTCATTTCTAATTTGCTACGTGAGGCTTATTTGGTCAAACAGAAGTTCCGTAATGGTTTGGTTGTTACGAATGCATTGATACGTAGACGCACCAACTGTACATCGGCGTTGTGCCTGTTTGTTCACACGCGCATCTGCACTCTCATTGGCTAGAATGGTTCCACTTGATCTTGCCTCCACCTTCGAGGACATGTATTTCATTTCCATTGTTAGAGCGGTCACAACTATCTTCTCAATATAATATAATATCTCTGCTACAACAACCCTCCTCTCCATGCTCCCACCAGCACCAGCCACGGTTGTTGACGACTAGCGCCCAGTCATTTTAGGTCACTTTGGTTTCGGCTCGATTAGAAAATAAATAAATCACGGTTTTCTGTAAAGAAATGTTTTACATTAATTGCACTGTGCATTATGTGGGTTAAATGTTGTAACACTGAATAAAACAATTAATAAAAGTCCCATGGCGGTAATGACTGACCATAATTTATTCACATTACTTTAATCAAAAATGTGTTTTATTTGATGACTGTCATTTCATCTCTCTAGAGCTGCTGCCTATGCTGTCTCAATCACTATTTTAGTAGTTCTTCGAAATAAATAAGACACTTTTATGACTGCTGAATACCAACTATCAATCACTTAGATCATGTATTTTCGGGCTCGCGAAGCAACTGCTTTCTATCCCTCTCAATCAAGTGTTCACTCTTCTCTCAGTGACTGCTCCTCACAGAGCGGACAAGTTAAAGCAGCAAAGGATTATGGTCATTGTAGTTAATTACCACTTTTATGCACTAAACTATGTAGAATATTGGCCTGTTGGAAACTACAATTCCCTACATCGCACAGTTCAGACTTGATCTGATTTCTCTCTAAATAAACTGCACATCGAGCTAAATGGAATTCTAATAACTTAACCGACGGTCAATTAGTAAAAAAACGAAAGAATAACCTACATTTGGGTTAATCGCTCAGCACTATTGACTACAGAAACTAACACTTTAATTCACGATCACAAACAGTTTTTTTCTTGTCATGTTGTAATGCGATCTGACAGTTTACATTTCAACATCCCAGTCCAACCTTCCAGAATCTTCTGGGTGGAAACTACAGCATGAGGAGTATTCAAAAGGTTCACCACTTCAGTCACTCAATAGCAGATGCATCACATCATTATAGCAGGCCCCTTATCCAACCATGTCCTATGAGTAAGCAAGCCAGCCAGCCCCCCCCCCCCCCCCCCATAGTCGTGTGTACCCATAGGACACACAGAGGCTTCCCTCAATTCAGACAGCTTACAGACCTTGTTACCTAACCACCAACATGTCTATTTGGGAGAAAAAAACAGACATTTTCAGTGTTCTATTTTAAGCAACTGACGCCACTTTACATTCGGAGACATCTCTGATCTATTCCTGACCCAGGGTTACACTGAATCATTCCATGTAGCTGAACATGCCACCCACAAGCACTGCACAACTACACACATGTACAGTACGCGTCACACACAAAAAATGTGTACTCAAGAGTGCACACATGCGCACGTGTACACACACTCTTCGGTCTCTGTCTCTCTCTCCACCTGCGTGGGGTGCGTGCGGTGCGGTGCGTGCGAGTACAGAAGGGTTTTCATGTAATGGCTCCAGGTTTATGTCCCGTACCATGTTCTCAGTAAATGAACAGCAGATGAGTCACTTGTGTTTACAGTAGAGAAAAGCTCTGTTGTTAATGTGCCATCATTCCACTGCTCTGCTCCAGTCTCTGGACCCAGACCCAGACAGGCTACACAGCCAGCCCACTGGGGACCATATGGTTCCTGTGACAGAAGATCTAGGTGCTGCTGGCCTGCTGGATGACAGCCTCCTCTAGCTAATACAGCTTTAGTCCATCACTGGATACAATATACTCTGGTAGAGGCAGGAGCCAGGTTCACCAGGGGTTCACAGAGGGATGGTGCTGTCATAGTGGGAGTTATGCTCCTCTAGTACCTGCATAAAGCACCTGGTAGGAAGCACAACATGATATTATTGAACTACAGGGTGACAAGATCCACCGCTGAAATAAGTCACACCACCATCTCCTGGTCACTTTCTCAGAAACTAAATCAAAATCATCTGTTATCACAACCAATCCTTGACACAACAGATAACTCACTCTAAAAACCCCACATACACACTCCTGTGGGATCTTTGCGGTCTAGGACTGGCAGTGGCACTGGGGATATTGGGAGTTAAATCATACCAGTGCGAGGCAGTGCCAGTGTTGCGTGTGTGGTACCTTGCATGCAGTCCTCTATCCTGTGGATGAGCTGGTAGGACTTGCAGCGGTCCAGCAGGGTCCTGATGGCTGGGAGGGGATCCAGCACGATGGTCTCAGGGTGAGCCTCAATGTAGTCCTGAAAGGAGGCGCCACACACACACACACAGGAGATTATGAGGGAGCACACATCCCAGCTAATGTAGGCAGTCTGGACACTGTGCAACACTTACACGTCACAGTAGGACAGGGCTCATGTGTATTTCCATTTTGATACCCTGCTCATTCCTTCATGCCCACTGTGTTGTGTGTCATCATCATCACTGTGCCCTGCATGGCAGGCTGTTAGGTCGGCGTGAGGTTTCCTGATTTATATAACCCCACCCCCATCTTTCTATCCTCCTCGTCTCAACACTCCATCCTCCTCTCCAAGCCATCTCCCTCCTCCATCTCTCACTCTCTCCACTTTCACCTCTCTGCACAGTCCTTCCTGCCAGCCTGTCATCATGTCAGTCTTTTAGCTACTCTTCAACACTGGCAGATGCTTTGGCCTAAACATTATGCAAAATAGTCAACACCCCCTCCCCCCCACGTCAGTGATATCTCCTTTTTCCGTAAATACATTTTTAGACATAGGCAATGAGGTCTAATGTAGCCTAACAAACATACATGCACACACACAGGCACAGAAATGCCTGCCTACACACACAATTTATTTTCCTTGAGACTGAACATCTTTCTGTTGAGAGAGTATGACTCCTGCCAGCGCTGATCAAAACAGTAGTGTCGTTACATAAGACAAACATGTTGCCATCAAAAACTAAAGCCAAACCAATCTTCCAGTGGTTTAAAAGACGTGACAACTCCTCTGAATTTTGGCCATCAATTTGCTTAAAAAAAATCTATATAAAAAATGTCCTATAAATGTGTGTGAGAGAAAAAGGGTGGGACAGTGGATTCCTCCAGGGGGATGAGAGTGTTGGCAGAGTGTGCTAGGTAATAATGGAGAAAGATGTCTACCTACAGGTAGCTGCCATAATAAAAGGAAACACTTTGGTAAATGAGGGTTCTGGTGGCTCTTTTGGTGTGGGGTGCATTTCCTGGCGTGGTTTAGGTCCTTTCAACCCATTAAGGTGAAAGAGAGATTGTCCATATATGGACGACATTTGGGTACACACAGCTTTCCCCAAGGCAAGCCAAAATTGGTAGCCGAAGTCTATGCCACTTTGTTTGTGATTGGTCAACAGTAAGGATTCTTCATAAAAGTCTGTTGTCATTCAACGAGAGACTGCTCGTTTACATGCACTTTTTGTTACTGAGAAATACTGCACCAAACATCTCAGCTAGATGGAAAATTGCACGACTAAGATCTCATCAGCAAAAAGAGTCAAAATTAAATGACAGATTTCTAAAGTCATTTTAGACCAATTTTGACTATTATGAGGAAGTGTATACTGTATACTACGGTGTCTCAAAACAGACAAATGGTACTATTGCCGCTTTTTAATTTTTTTTCAAGAGAAGGTCTTAAGGGAGTATGCGAGCACACTCATTGGTTTAGGCGCCAGAGGGCAAGGTAAACACCAATAAATACACAGCCATTCTGAGCGATCACCTTCAACCTACGGTAAAGCATTTCTATCCTGATAGGAGTGGTCTATTCCAGGATGAAAATGCCCCCATCCACAGGGTACAAGTGGTCACTGAATGATTTGATGAGCATGAAAACGATGTAAAGCATATGTCATGGACGCCCAGCCACCAGATCTCAACCCAATTGAATACTTAAGGGAGATTCTGGAGTGGCGCCTAAGACAGTGTTTTCTACCACCATCAGAACATTTTCTGGTGGAAAAATGGTGTCGCATCCCTCCAATAGAGTTCCAGACTCTAGGCTAAGGTGCATTGAAGCTGTTCTGGCTCATGGTGGCCCAACACCCTATTAAAACACTATGCTGGTGTTTCCTTTATTTCGCCAGTTAACTGTACATATGCAAATGAAACAGGCCAACATATTAATTATGTATAACCCAATTCATAGGCCTATACTTGAAGGCCACACAAGTCCAAGTGTTTATTGATGGTGTTCTTCACAATCAACAAGCACTAGCTGTGGTTGCCTGTTTTGCAATAGAAGGCAGTTGTGGTATTTCCCCTTAAAAGTCCTCTAAGGAAAAGAATACCACATTCACCTAAATCCACAGGATATGGTTGATGCCCTTTAAGATGTAAATAAAGCCTTGCACAGTTAGAGAACATCTAATTCAGTTATAGTCAAAAGAAGGTATGCAAACTATCTGGCAATGTTTGCACAATGAAGTCCTCGCTCCCTAAACTACAGGATGCAGTGACAGTTCTGATCATTAATGCTGTTTATTTCCATGCCACTGAATGACGGACTGACTAAATGCAAGGCTATATGTGACGTTCAGCGGCAGGGTCAAAGTTAAATTCTAATCTCCCTGAAAGAAAACCTGCCCGCCAACTGCTTGTTATATTGCTGTGTAGCGTCTCTGATAGCAATAAGTACTATGCCTTCACACAGCAAGATGGGGATATTCTGAGTCATAAAATACCTACAGGAGGGAGTGGAGATCAAATCAACAGTTGTTAACCAACCCTCCCTTTCAACCATCCTAGTCATCTGCAGCCAAGATCGATATCATTTCAAGAGGTGGGGTCCTTGACTGGCTCTACTGACAGGTACAATAGGCTTGAAGAAGAGGACTGGCCACCCCTCAGAGCCTGGTTCCTCTCTAGGTTTCTTCCTAGGTTCCTGCCTTTCTTGGGAGTTTTTCCTAGCCACCGTGCTTCTACATCTGCATTGCTTGCTGTTTGGGATTTTAGGCTGGGTTTCTGTATATCACTTTGTGACATCAGCTGATGTAAAAAAATATATATAAAAAAAGGCTTTATAAATAAATTTGATTGATTGATCCCCACTTTTAAAATGGCATAAAAGAAAGGAACTGAACATTGCGTGCTGATGTGACATTAAGATTAATATATAAAAAAATCTGAGAAGCATTTTGTTCTGTTGATTATCTGTCCCTTGTGAACATCCCCATCTTTCCTTTCCAAATAAGCAGTCAGCAGCAGCGTAGTCTCAGTCCCTGGCAGTGAGGATGGCGTGACTGCGTGACTCTGTACACGATAACAGCAGAGCCCTCTGAGTCATCCAGAGACAGAGGGCGAGAGAAGGGTGGCATGGATAGAGACCACATCTAACACCTTTTAAAGCACTGCCAGATCGATCCACACAAGAACAAACACACAGCAACCATCACCACACACACACCTCACACTTCAAAACACATTCATTTCAAACTGTTCCCACTAAGATGAGACACAAAATGAGTGCACAACATTCATAACACAGGCTGTTCCTGTGAGATACAGAAATACATGACCACTTCCCCCTCTAATTAGCAAAACCACTTTAATTACCAGACGTGTTGTAGTGGTGAAATCTGTCTGTGGTGTTGTGGAATCATAGACTGTTGGCCGTTGTAACTCAGGCTCTCCCTCCCTCCACCCCTCACCTGCACTCTCTGCACCAGCAGGACTGACTGGGTGTCGTTCTGATCAGCCTCCAGGATCAGGTCGGTCAGCTTGTGGATGATGACGTCTAGGGGACCTTGTTCCTCCAGGGGCTGGCTCAGGTCCAGCTGGGGAGACACGGGAGAGGTCAGGGGTTAGAGGTCAACAAGGAAACATAAACAAGGAAAGCTACTGTACTACCACTATAGCCATAACCACTATCTTTTTGTTTTGTATGTTTTTGGTAACACTCTTGCTTAACAATGTAAAATGATGCAGCAGGGGGTGTTTCCTTCCTGCAGAGATACAGAACTAGCTCTGCCTCAACAGGCATAGAGTTATAGGATAGGCCTGGCTGCTGTGGTCAGTAGTGTACTGTAGGTCGATACTGGTGTTGTGAAGCCACTGGGGGAGTTGTGTGGGTCAGCACATATACCCAGAGGACGGACACGCAAGCACACACACGCTCACCCTCTCCAGAAGAAGTGACAGGCTTTGGGGCACAACGGTCACTCTTCTACTGGGCTACATGATGTGTCCAAATCACAAGGAGCCTCTATTGTGATCTAAGCTGAATGGATCCACTGTGGTGTGCGGATTGGGAGGGGGTCAATGTGTGTGTGAGAGACAGTATGTACGGGTGTGTATTCTGATTCTCTAAATCTCCTGATTTGTGTGCTTTAGACCGTACCCTTTTCTAAGGCTCTTTTGTCATCATGTCTGAGTCCCCATTATGTTTGTATGCAACTGTATGCCTGCTTGTGTGTGTGTGTGTGTGTACTTCAGTAGGCTCGTCTCCAGCAGAGGGGCCATGCATTTCTGAACTGAAGAAATGGCTCACTGATAGTTAAGAGCTATTTTGAGACACACAAATCAGCAAAAAACTAAAGTCAGACTGAGTCCAGAACTGTCCAATCATACAGCAAGGCCAAGCATGCTCGTTCTTTCCTATAATTAACGATAGGCATTTAGCAGACTAACTGCAATACTTGCTAAATGCAAAAATAACATGCAAATAAATAGGCCTACATGGTATGGAATGACCGTTTGTTACACTTTATTAAATCTATTGGTACAGTAAAATGGGTGTAAGGCATTGGCCTTATACACAAGGAGGATTTTCCCCCAGGTACCGGACTGGTCAAGCATTCTGCACTAGACAAGAACACTGCCCGTCTTCTATATCTGCGTGTACACAGGTAACCCATTTCTGATTAGGAGCACATTGGAAGGCATTGTGTGGGTTGAAAGCATTATGGAGGGCTAGATGTCTTTAAAAAGGAGCGTTAGACCGCTATCAAATCATTATCACCCACTTTATCAGTAACTGGAGATCTGTCAATAAAATACGTCTAGCTTGCTTAGCTAGTTCAAGCAGCTGGTTCATCTGAGTCATTTGTGTTCAGCATGGGAGCAAAATACAGACACCTTAACGGCACACAGCGGGTCAGTCAGACAGGCAGGTGAACAATAACGTTCAGCACAGAGATGTGAAAATTGAAAAGCTGCTAAACACTAACATGGTCTGGCAGTGTAGGGAAGAGGACAGGTCTTACGCTTGGATCACACCGACAGCGTTCTTGCGCAAAATAGTACGCAGCATCATCTGGATATGTGTGCAACAAAAGTTCAACATTCACCTTCTGCTACCATTTCTGTCAAGCCGTCTACACATACAGTTTGACTCATATGTTCGATAAATCCAACATATGCACCACACTGAACGCACCGCAACACAACGCTGCAAGGCAAATCACATTTTATTAGTCACGTGCACCGAATACAACAGGTGTAAACCTTACAGTGAAATGCTTACTTACAAGCCCTTCACCAACATAGCAAAAGAATACATTTTAAGATACGAATAACAAACAATTAAAGAGCACCAGTAAATAACAGCAGGGGCTATTTGATTAGCTGTTCAGGAGCATTATGGCTTGGGGTTGAAGCTACTTAGGAGCCTCTTGGACCTAGACTTAGCGCTCCGATACCACTTGCCATGCGGTAACAGAGAGAACAGTCAATGACTAGGGTGGCTGGACTCTGACAATGTTTTAGGGCCTTCCTCTGATACCGCCTGGTATAGAGGTCCTGGATGGCAGGAAGCTTGGCCCTGGTGATGTACTGGGCCGTACGCACTACCCTCTGTATTGCAGTTGCCATACCAGGCAGTGATGCAACCCGTCAGGATGCTCTCGATGGTGCAGCTGTATAACCTTTTGAGGATCTGAGACCCATGCCAAATCTTTTCAGTCTCCTGAGGGGGAATAGGTTTTGTTGTGCCCTCTTCACGGCTGTCTTAGTGTGCTTGGACCATGTTAGTTTGATGGTGATGTGGACGCCAAGGAACTTGAAGCTCTCAACCTGCTCCACTACAGCCCCGTCAATGAGAGTGGGGGCGTGCTCGGTCCTCATTTCCTGTAGTCCACAAATCTCAAATGCAGAGTTTCATTGGAAATTAATGTAATTCTGGTGTACCAAAATGCAATGACGCAGTCAGTGTGATCGAAGCGTTAGTTCTGGGCAGAGCCCGTCAGTCGCAGTACAGGGCAGGCTGTTTAATCATTTTAGGAAAAGTAATGGATAGATGACTCATTAGCCTAACCTTGGTCCTGCTCTTGTAAATGCTTACACATTAAAAAAAAAAAAACACCTAATCTAAGAAAGACAAACCTGTACTGTACCAATCGACACAAAATTCCATGCCTTTATCCAAGTTTGGTTCAAGATTATGAACTAACTTTGTGTCAGTAACACTAACCAGGCAATGGTTTACTGTAAATGATGTCATCATGTATGTAAAGGTGACACTCCTTTCCATTATGTTAGGGATCAACTAGAATCTCATACATACAGTATGTCTACATTGTATTGTCTGAGAACCTTTATGCAGAGCAGGGAACAATAATCTCTGTTAATCCAGACGTGATATCTAGCATCATTTGGGTCAGATGCGTGATTAACTTCTGTGTTCATACGGGTTAGAAATGGAAAGATCTGGCAAAAACGAAGTATTCACCCTCGCAATAGGAAACTCAACCCCCTCCAATCGACTCACTGGAGCAGTTTAAACACTGCCTTCGCCCAAACCTGATACATCCAAATAACCAGTGATGAAAACCCCCAAACACGTAACTAATGCAGCTCGTTATCTCATGCATCCCATTCAGTCCTTCGGTCTACACGCAGAATCTGCCCATGGGAGATTAAGGGAGGGCGCGCGCACACACACACACACGCCTTGGTGTTCCGCTTATTTACAATTACATTTCAGTAATTTAGCAGACGCTCTTATCCAGAGTGACTTAAAGTTAGTGTGTTTATTTTAAGATAGCGAGGTGGAACAACGTTTTATAACCGCCTTCCCCTCAAGACCTCATTATCTCACATTACCCCCCCACTCTGTGGTGAGTCCCTGAGCGACGTCCTCAAACTCTTGCTGTGCCCAATTCCAGTCCTTACCTGAGACTTGTCATGTGAAGCATTCATCTTATAAAGGGCTGAATAACATTGTAAAATTCCCCTGTGACATTAGGATACATAGGCACTGTATATACACTGTATATACACTATACTGCAACAAACCATTAAAGAGACAGGGCACACAACACTAAAGGAGTAGTCGACGCACACAGGGACAATTTAGTACTGAGACGGAGGTAGCTAGAGAGCCATGCTTCCAGGGCTCGCTCTCCAACCCGTCTCCTCCTCTCGCTCGCTGCCTCTGTGGTGTGGGGGTGGAGAGCAGGCAGAGGGGATTTGGCTGTGCACCACTGAGGCGCAGTTTCTAATCTCCTAAATACACAACAGAGGTCCTGTCAACAGCCTGCCCCCACCTCACACACACAGGACTTCACACCATACACCGGAAAGCAGTAGTGTAAAGTACTTAAGTAAAAGTACTACTTAAGTCATTTTTGGGGGTCTGTACTTTACCATTTATATATTTCTGCCAACTTTTACTTCACTAGATTCCTAAAGAAAATAATGTACTTTTTACTCCATACATTCTCCCTGACACCCAAAAGTACTTGCTACATTTTGACAAGAAAATGGTCCAATTCACACACTTATCAAGAGAACATCCCTGGTCATCCCTACTGCCTTTGATCTGGAGGACTCACTAAACACACATGCTTCGTTTGTGAATTATGTCTGAGTGTTGGGAGTGTGCCCCTGGCTATCCGTCAATAAAAAAAATAGTGCCATCTGGTTTGCTTAATATACAACATTTGAAATGGTTTACACTTTTACTTCTGATACTTAAGTTCATTTTAGCAATTCCATTTTCTTTTGATGGTCCATTTAAAACCAAGTACTTTGACAAGTAGTATTTTACTGGGTGACTTTCACTTGAGTCATTTTCTGTTAAGGAATTTAACTTTCATCAAGTATGACAATTGAGTACTTTTTCCACCACTGCCGGAAAGGACAGGTCTGTCCCATGCAGCTACTCACGTCATGGCTGGAGCATGATCTTGCTCCAGAGTGCCCACAGAACTCAGTGCGAAGCCACTGATGTTATGCTAAACACTAAACTCAGAAAATGGCAACTGACGTCTTTTGGAGCCGCCCAGGGACAGGAGTACAGGCCATGCCTGTGACAGACAGAGAAAATACCCACACTCCTGCATAGAGAACCGTTCAAGGGCAGAATGTTGAACTTTCATGCTCGTACTACTGAGGGGAGGTGTTGTGACATCCCCGAGAAATCCCAGAGATGTTCTGATCCACAGAACAGTGAGGAGCTACAGCACGGTTCTCCCAGCTGTACAGGATAGCCATAGTATCATTTCAGTTCCCTAGGTGCTTGAGTAATCGTCCACTGAATCATTACATGTTCATCATGTAAGCCTAGATAACCAATATGCAGTTTGTCTCATTTCGTCATGGAGTCAGTTTACCAAAAGCATACAGTGACTCAGAATTGCATCAGCTGGCAGTCAGTATCACCTGGTTCTCCAGCCTGGCTCAGACAGACTTGCTATGCAGACAGACACGATAAATTATTCATTTAGGATACACTATGGCACCTGACACCCTGACCTGCCGTAAGAACACGGGTGAGGAGGCCAAAGGGTGGCCGAGGGATACATCTTACACAGAGGAAGACAGAAGGGTGAGATAAATGGAGCCAATGAAGCCACGTTGCGCCAGGCTCCTGAACCTCCCTGGAGTACATAGGGTAGTGTCCTTCTCCCTCCTCACTGGGAGTGTGGAGGCACCCCACCAGGGTATCCGCACTGCTTCGAGTCCACTACTCATTCCTCTTCACTGTAGGTTTGAGATCACTGAGAAGTAGAGAGGATATGATCTTCATGGCGAAGATGACAGCTGCTGAGCCTATGCTCTAGTGACTCTCTGAAAGCCTGGGAGAGAAAGTGAAAGGATGGAGGATGCTACTGCTGCTCTCTCATCTGAGGCTTCATTACTGAAGGCCTGCTGCTCCCAGCCTCCTCTCACACCAATTCCATCATGCCAACTCCAGATGGCTGGGGTGATACCATGCTCTAGAGATCCGAGAGATGAGCATCTCTGTCAGAGATATTGATAACATCCAGGAAGAAAAATAAAAAATAAAACTTGGCACTCCCAAGATCATGCTACAGCGGGATAGGACTGGGGGGGAGGAACACAGTAGAATGATCTTCCCTAAAGTGATGTAACACTTCATTTTCTGTGCTCATACAATATTGACGAGAGCTGCAGCCTTACTCATTATGCATTCTTTAACTTGGCTTTGGAGGTCGATTCATTGTAAAAAATACAACAACAAAAAAGTTTAATGAAAATGCATTATGAAATAATGACATTAAAATGTGTTTTAATGAAAATGCCAGCTTGAAATAGTGAACGTTCAAAATATTCCTTTGTCTGTCAGGTCCACATAGAAAAATACCAGGCAGCAAATTATCTAACGTTCTCCCCATAGTGAACGGTCTTTAGTCATCCTATTTAGATAGCCTGCATTCAGAAAGTATTTACTTTTTCCACGTTACACCCTTATTCTAAAATTGATTAATAAAAAAATCCTCCCCATAATGACAAACAGGTTGACATTTTTCTAATTTATACAGTACCAGTCAAAAGTTGACAAACTCATTCCAGGGTTCTCTTTATTTATTTTTTTTACATTGTAGAATAATAGTGAATACATCAAAACTATGAAATAAAACATGTGGAATCATGGGAAACAAACAAGGGAAAACAATCAATTTTAGAATAAGGCTGTAACGTAACAAAATTTGGAAAAAGGGGTCCGAATCCACTCTGCTGCAGCGCTGTCTGACAATCAATTTACTAGTTCTTCAAAGATGATAACGCATACTGAAACTGTCACTCGCTCTTGTCATTGGGTTGTCTGCATTCCTCTATCATGCAGTGGCCTATGTGGTCTGTGTATTTAACCTAACATAGCAGGCGTAAGTCCTAATTACCATGTTTCGTCGATAAACTATACAGAACAAAAATATAAAAACGCAACTTACAACTATTTCAAAAATTGAACTGAGTTACATGTAAGGAAAATCAGTAAATGTAAAGAAAATCATGAGGCCCTAATCTATGGATTTCACATGACTGGGCAGTGGTGCAGCCATTGTGGGCATAGGCCCACCCACTGGGGAGCCAGGCCCAGCTAGTTAGAATGATTTATCCCCCCAGACCATCCTGCAGGTGAAGAAGCCGGATGTGGAGGTCCTGGGCTGGCATGGTAACACGTGGTCTGCGGTTGGGCCCAGTTGGACGTACCGTCCAGAGAAATGAACATTAAATTATCTGGCAACAGCTCTGGTGGACATTCCTGCAGTCACCATTCCAATTGCACACTCCCTCAAAACTTGGAGACATTTGTAACATTGTGTTGTGTCTCAACTGTACATTTTAAAAGTAGCCTTTTATTGTCCCTAGCACAAGGTTCACCTGTGTAACGATCATGCTGTTTAATCAGCTTCATGATATGCCACACCTGTCAGATGGATGGATTATAATGGCAAAGGAGAAATGCTCACCAACAGGGATGTAACCAAATTTGAGAGAAATAACCTTTTTATGCATATGGAACATCTGATTTTTTATTTCAGCTCATAACAACACTTTACATTTTTGTTCAGTGTAGGTAGAATATCTACTTAATGAAAACTTCAACTCCTTTCAGCTCAGCATCCGATTAAGTCAGCCCCCCGCACCTCTGATTCAGAGGGGTTGGGTTAAATGCGGAAGTCACATTTCAGTTGAATACATTGTTGGACAACTGACTAGGTATCCCCCTTTCCCATATAGTTCTTGACTTAATTTCTCTTGTGAATTATTTGATTTCTCACTAGAGAAACGGCACGTCTGGCTCACAAAAAAAAAGCAGAAGTAAATGGAATGCAAGTAATTGAACAGACGTTGGTCAATCAGTTGTTTAATAACCTACACCCCCCCACCATTTTTAATAATAAATTGGTTAAGTCGCTCAGCACTAGTAAACACCCAATGGGTGGGTTGAAGATCCAATATAAATCAATAAAATCGCGCCGACTCAGTATTCCAAAGAACCCCACAGGTATTGTTCAATCACTACAATAGGTATCAAACTGGTTGCATCAAGTAGGCAGTCACTTAATCGCCTCAATTCAGGGACTCCTGAATTAAGCTGCAAAATAAAATCCAAAAGATCACCCCCATTAGGATGTTGGATTCCTCTGGCTAGTAGCTACTCCCCATGGACTAGAAGAGCAGTTGGCTACATAATGCTTTTTGGAGTGAGTACTATCAATCTCAATGGGCTTCAATAAAACAGATCTGTGGGAGAGATACAGTAACAACTAGGAAATTAACTTGAAATTCCCTAGCACTCAGCGCATGATAAAATTAGATTCTATTTTTCCTGGACAGCAATGGCCATTTTCCTTGATCAGTTCTGGCAGAGAACATCGGTGTCCCAAGTCTAGTGGGTTCATTTGATCAGCTCTGAATAATAAGGACAGACTAATGTATGGATCTCTAGGAGACGGCTGCTGGCTCATAAGCTAGGGGAAACGGGTCAATATTGATGAGGTTGTGGAAATCGCTTAGAGGAGGATCAGCGTGAATGGCGGGAGGACCACAAGAGGGAGTGTGTAAGGACAGACAGATTGAGGTGTAACAAAGGTTCCTCTGACTCTTCCTCCTCCCCCCCAGACAGGCTGAAGTTTTTCCCACACTAGAAATGAGCTCCCTTAGGGCCGACCGATTTAGGTCTGTTCACAGAGCATGATGTCACAACTGCTGCCATGCTCTATAGTGCTACATCTGTCATTGACATTACTGAACTTTGATTTTCAAGAGAGGGACATAAATGTTACTTTATTGCAAGCTCTGCTCCAATAAATGAGTGATAGAGATGAATGGGCCTACGGAGGAAACGGTCCATCATGGCCCCAGAAAGGTTCTTAGCAACAAGACTCATTCCTTTGCTTAAAATACAACAATATTCTACAGCCATTTTTTGTCCGCATTTAAAATCAGTGAGGTAAGTCCCATGAATTAGGTATTAACAGAAAATGAAGTTACCCAGACTGCATCAAAGTGAACCAAAAAGCCCTGTTCAAAGGAAAGTAAACTTATCAAATGTTTATGCAAAGATTAGAACATGATTGTTTTGGTTGCCATTATTGACCTTGTTTACCACCAGAAGAGACTTGGACATTATCAACAGGATCAGCTTGAAGACTACAAGGACATAAGTGAAGGCTGCGAGCCTGAAGCCTATCTGGAACAGGAGGTGGGTGGTGGAGTGGGTTTTAACCTTGATCAGACCACAGCCTCAGATTCACCACACATCCAGACCAACATAGTAACAGAGTTCTCCTTGTACAATCACCCCCCCCCTCCAAATAGTGTAGAAGACAACATCCCAATCAAAACATATAGCCATATCACGACCAGACTGGCTCGCCATTGTGACTGATTCTGCTGGGAAGCACACAGACCTGTAAGATGACATTGTCATGTTTCTCTGGCTAGTGTGTCACAATTCATTTGAAAGGGTTAATTGCGATGAACTGTCCCTAAAATGTTTGCAAATATCAGGATCAGAAGTCGGTATTAAACGGCACATAAAACAGGGGATTTAGCTACATTTATGTGAAATGTGTTCTTTATCCTGTAAAAACATAGCGTGAAAATCCTGTTTGGGAACCTCTGACCCTCTGTGCTCCACTCTCCCTGCCTCCCAACAGAGCATCTCACTCCCTCCTTATAATAGGAGATGACAGCTTTATACATGTACAACGTAACAACGCCAGAGCATGTCAATGGATACCATTGTTTCCCATGCAAGGAGGTCGTGCCACAAGAAAAACTGACTGGCACAGGGCTCACCTTCCAGGCAGCCCTCACCAGCACTGACTAAAAAAATGTAAACGTGCAGGTGTGTTTACATTGTGCTCTCCCAATTGGCATTGACAGCACAGCTAAAAGTCTGAGCATGGGAGCTGCCAGAGATAGCCCTGGTGGTTGTAGACCTGTGTGTGTGGAGGAGAGGGGTGTAGGGGTGCCACAGGATCTAGGCTGTAAGGAACTGCTGGCCTTCTGGGAGAGTTGAGAGCGCTCAGAGAAACAAAGCACTGTTTACTTTGGGACCATTCCCTGGACATCTTTTTGTCTGGGTGTGCTGGAGATATCTCCAGAAAAAAAGTGAAAGAACATAAGACTACATAGAAAGAGTGAAATACACCACAAAAATGAGAGGCAGGGAAATTAATGGCTCTCGATTTCCTCCTCAAGATTTTTCAGTTAACTAACAGATTGCAGAGAGCTATTCAGAGCCCTGGGACACAGTCACTCATACTACACAACCTGCACATGACAAAAGGTTGATTAACGGTCACTAGTGTTTCAATGAAAGACCAAAGATAACATCTTCCCGGCTGTGAACACACACATTTGATTGTTGTAATGACCTGAGAAGTGACGCCCCAAGCAGGAAGCCCATTATTGGTGGTGCTCATGTTACTCTTGCCTCCTCACAGACATACAGAACAGGGGCCTGGGGAGCATCTACATGAGGCATCTATGAGGAGACGGTGGAAACATGCACACTGTTTCCACCACCGGCCGTTTACAGTAGAATATCTGGGAAATATCTGGGAGAAGGGAGACATGAAGGGCTGTGTCATATCCTAAAGAAGCCGAAACGTCCACACTGACAGGCCAGGCTACTGGATGGATGAGTGGACGAAGGGGATGGGGCTAACGGTGCTCATCAATCATTCTTCCCCCAGTATTTCCTTTCTCCCTGTCCACCCCTGTGATATGAACCATGCACTCTCTGCCTCAATGCACAAACCCAGGTAACATCATGTACAAATTCTCTGGATTTCAGCAGCTTTAGGCAGGTGTTGCTCAATACAATATTCAATTTTAAAGCATGGACATAGTGGGCACACAAACACCAGATCTCTGTCGGGCAACAGGAACAAACTAGAATCAAACAGTGTTCAAACATAGATCAAAGTCCATAGGGATTAGAACTAGGGATAGGCTATTCATCTGCATTCTTTTCTGGATAACTGATAAACTTTTCAAGTGTATTGAAACCAATGATGCACGTTCTTTGCAACCCATGACAACATCTGTAGAACTACAGGAAATAAGCTTCAGACCTGCAAAATTCTCTCCACCAACAACGGGTATGAACAGTGTGTCAAACGATGCTTGTGCGAGCAGGATATTCCCCAATGAATCTTTTAATCTCAATTTTAAAAAAGGCACAAATGAATGTTTGGGTAATTGAGTTAATGTCTTATTGAACTTACCTGGACCACTTCTATTCCTCTTTTCCTGAAAGGCAGATGAGAAAAAAAGAACAAATCAGAATGTGTACATTCATTCATTATTCTAATATCCTCAAAATGCAGAGGTTGGGGGAAGAGATAAAGCAATGCCTTAACTCCAACAAATTACCCTGACAAAATTGACTACCATTCTCCAGTGTATTTTCAAGCTCTCTGTAGTGGTGAACCAAAATGGCTACCAATCACAAGGGGTATCTCACACCATTACAAATGTTATGGCTGTTTTGAAGGGCAGGGAGATGGTTGGCAAAGAAACCAAGATAGCGCATGCACCTCGCCACTTCAAGGGTCCGGAGTCTGTCTCACATAAGTATATCACTGTCAATGTTTTAAGTACCAACAGACTTTGGCATCAGTGTTTAAATTCAGAACACACAAATCTTATGAAATTCTGGGAATGAAAACCAGGGGCATAACACTCAAGAATAGAATGTGAATTTGTTCCAGGAATTCATAAATAAATGGCCATTAAGTCTAAATTAAATCATCTCTGAATGCTTAGTCTGGGAGTCCAGGGCCAGGGAATGCCTTTACTTTAAGACACAGCGATGGAGCTTTCGGTAAAAAAATAAATAATATATATAAAAAAATAAGAAAAGGGTTGCTTGGCAACGCACAGACCTACAAGAGCGAAGTCCTTAGTAGCGTTTGTGTAAGAGACATCCAGCTGCTCTAACGTAATAAACCACAATGCTGTCCGACGACCACTGAAGGACTTGACGGTCTTTCATATCCAACCCAGTCTGCCCAAACAAGTAGTATAAAGGCCCGTTTACACTGCACCTTAGCTCAGGGTTAAGAGCGTCCTTAGCCCTGAGCTAAGGGAGATCTTAGCCCGGGGCTAAAGTGAGTGTTCATACTTGCACATTCTAAAGTCAGCTAGCACCAACCTTAGCCCAGGGCTAGCTGGCCCTGCACCAGAGCAGGGTTAGCACAGACTTTGGGGTTAGCCCCAGAAACACAGTGCCAAAATATTACGTGTGAAACGGAGTCAAGAGCAATGCCTAGACTGCCCAATCACAAGTGGCACATTCACTTAATTGACATATGAAAATAATGCGCATAACAAGCACAAGTAATTTCATACTATTCAATCCAAAAACATTGGTTGCTATGCCAAACAAAAATGGTTGCTATGCAGGCTTTTTAAAGTCTTCACTTAGCCAAGTAAAGCTAAACTCTACAGCTGGAATGGAAGAAAACACTCAATTTAATTGCACATATCCATGACAGTAATTGTGTTGCATTATTTCGCCTGAATCAGAAAAGCTGATGTCTCATTTGTTCACAGCAGTCGGTGTGATAGAATTTCAAAAGTGAAACATTGTTTCCAATGATGTGACAGGAAAACAGCAAGGTTTATACAAACCATGACTGTTGGAAGTCAAATGTTAGGATAAAAGCAACATTTAATAGTGTGTTAATAAATGCCTTGTTTATAACATTGGTTGCATGTCAGAGATAGAATGTTGGTCGCATGTTGTGTTTGTCCATTATGCCAGGGCTTTGGAATACAAGTGTGAATCTTTAGCCCAGGGCTAAAGCTTAGTCTAGGGCCAGCCTAGCCTGGGGCTAAGACAGACTGGGGCTAATAACAAAGCAGTATGAAATGGCCTTAAGTGACTGATTTCAAGTTTGAGTGTTTTCCGTACTATAAAAACACAGTGATCAAAACAAAATGTTAGAGGTCATCAAGTAGTGAGGACATGCTGGTCCTACTCATCTGAACATACATACAGATATGCATGGAGGAGGGAATGAACACTAAGCTAGGGTATGTAGAAAAACAGGGAATTTTCAGTGGGCACTATGTCAGAATGCTTGAGGGTATTTTTGTTTCAATAGAAGCTGTTCAAGCTTCATAGAAATCTGTCAAGGCAGTGAGAGGGATGGGACATGTAGAAACCTGCTGGTTCTATGGGAGTGGTTGTCTAGATCAGATATTTCCTCATTATGAAAGCATGAGGTCCAAACACGGAAGAGGTGGCATCTTCCACAGAGCTGTAGATTTTAATGGTGATTAGCAGCCTCAATGAGACTGGGCTTTCTGATGACTAAACATAATTACATGCTTAGTTAGACACGGAAGGAGATGACAATTGTCACAAGATTAGGTATTTTTGGAGTAAGGCATAAAAATGTATTATGAGTAAAATATTTTAGTGAGCCGGCAATTGATAACGTTTAAATTCTGCTTTCTTACTAATGCGTGTTTCATTTGGATCGGTTTGGGCTCCTGCAGACCGATGCACTCATCTTAAAACATTTGAACCAGGGACCACTGCCTATGGGTGAATTCTTACATCCCTAGTGACCACATAATGAAATCAGAAAGGAAGTCCTACTATAGTGGACACATTTTCTCTTTGTAAAACTGAAGTGATACTTCAGGCTATTGACAGCAATGTAACCTACAGCTAGCAATTATGAAGTGTGTGTGTGTGTGTGTGTGTGTTAGGCCAACGTGACCATGCACA
Organism: Salmo trutta; assembly: GCF_901001165.1. Classification (NCBI taxonomy): domain Eukaryota; kingdom Metazoa; phylum Chordata; class Actinopteri; order Salmoniformes; family Salmonidae; genus Salmo; species Salmo trutta. The sequence goes on from NC_042989.1 coordinate 18,264,264, forward strand.
CTCCAAACAAATCTTCGACCTTAGTGCAGTAAAATAGGTGACAAGTGGAGTACATGTTACAGCAAGGAATAACCTGCTACTTAGTACTAGGCTAATTGACGCCCCCCTCAAAAGGGATGGGCACTGTTATTCCAATAGCTAAACGGACGTTAGCATTAGATTACCTCGGAGACTATTCATAGTAAAAGAACATTTAAGGTTTAGTCAAAAATGTAATCAAATGATCTATGCAGCATAGCCTACAAGGATAGACCATTACATTTCAAACGTTAACAGTATAATGACAGTGCGCCCCATTTTTTTTAAACGAATCCGTTTCTTAATGTCGTTCAAAGAAAAGTGGGGCTACAGTCAGACGCTCCATATGTAGCAAGTGAAGTAGGAGATTTCTAAATCAATGCAAAATGGAATTAAAACGACAGAATTACATTGGCTAAATGATCAACCAACAGGTAGGCGGTTGATTCATATGAATGGAGATGTAGACATTGGATAAGGAGCGCAGCAAAATAGCCTCAATTAGCCTTGCTACTTTAGCTAGCTAGCTAGTTGGCTACTGTAGCTAGCTAGTTAGCTGGCTGACTACTGCAGCTAGCTTCTTTACAACGATTTGATGCAGTCAAGACCGGCACTACCAGATGGTATGACAGACAAACTTGTTGCTGCCATAGGTAATCTAACTTGCGGGAGTCAGTTTGGTTACTTTCTATCCCCATCTCCGTGCCATAGACAAGAGGCAGAGCAGCGCACCGGCTTTTTTCAAAACAAGATTTAAACCATCTTAAAAAAAAAGATACTATTTGAATACTAAAAATCATTTTAAAATGCCCACCCCCATTCCTTAACTATATTTTCCAGAGTAGGCAAGACACAGAAAATTTGATTGTTCAAACCCATCCCTGGCCCACACACAGCCCATCCTTACCCACCCTATAACCTACATACTACACTCCGAGCCATCCTCCAGAGGGAGTCATTTGGTTGGAGGGTTATGAAGAGATTTAAAAATATTTGGAGGATTACATTGTCGTAATCTGTGCTGGCTCAATCAGGTTGCTTAGAGTCAACAGCTCCCTTGGCAAGGTGAAAATCACTCACCACTGCTATCAGCAGAGAGAATCCACTCTGAAAAAATATCCTACCTAACCCACAGAGATCTGCCCTAGTGGAATGGTTTTTGGTCATTTCACATTGTCTGCCATTTAGGCGTTTTTCACATGGGCTGAGTGTGACACTCCTAAAACACGCGCAGCAACAGAGAGAAAGGATTGATTAAAGCCAGTTTGCCTGAGTGTTGTGGGTCCCTTCCCTGCTTGTTGATACCAAATACAGCACTATTTAGCCATCAGCAGGCAGGGTTTACAGGCAGTTCTGCTGAGGAAATCCAATGCAATCCCTGCCCCACTTTACAACGCCTTATATAACCATTCACTCTGCTGGAGACTGATACAGCAAGGCACAATGTAAAGTAAGGTAAGAGATACTATTTCCCTCTACTCGAGAGTCAAGCGCGTTGCATGCACATACACCTACTAGGTGCTTTAGTAAAGCCTCTTACTTTTCAAATTCCAGTTGCTCAGGTTTCACAAACCTAAACACACCCATGTTATAAGAGAGGCACCTGGAGCCACAAACCGCACCCACATACCCCCATCTTACACACACGCATGTGTGGTAGTAGAGTAGTGGCCTGAAGGCACACACTTAATGTGTTGTGAAATCGGTTGTGAATGTATTGCAATGTTTTTTTTTTAAATGGTTTAACTGCCTTAAATGTTGCTGGACCCCAGGAAGAGTAGCTGCTGCCTTGGCAGTAGCTATTGGGGATCCATAATAAATACAAATACACAACCCAAACAATTGCTCCTCCCCCTATCTGCTGGTGTAATACTTAAGGCCTACATTCACCACAACCTCTCTGGTCTTTCTTTTTTAGTGAAATCATTAGACTAGGCAAATTCATACAGTTCTCTCAATGAGGACTCAAACAGTAATGGTGAGAGCCTCCTCCACACTACTGTGCCACAAAACTCCTGTGCCCACACATACAGAACTCAGCATCACGCAGAGAGCAATTCTCACGTCACAGGAGACCAATCAGAGGTCTAATTAACTATGCTTCACGGGGGACTCAAGAGACCGGAGAGTAAAGGGCAGGCGGATGGAGACCACATCTCTAACGAGAGAGCCTCTGAACAAACCATGAAAAGGACCAATTTAAAATATGCCTCTTAAAGGACAAGTCACAGAGCATAAGATTAATGAAACTAGTCATAACAATAGTCTAACACATAGCAGACAGTGCTATTACAGTGCCTTCGGGAAAGTATTCAGACCCCCTGACTTTCTCCACATTGTTAGGTTACAGCCTTATTCTAAAGTTGATTAAATTGCCCCCCCCTCCTCAATCTACATACAATACCCCATAATGACAAAGCAAAAACAGGTTTACAAATTGTTGCTAGGATTACAGCCTCAAGTCTTCTTGGGTTTGCCGCTTCAAGCTTGGCACACCTGTATTTGGGGAGTTTCTCCCATTCTTCTCTGCAGATCCTCTCAAGCTGTCAGGTTGGATGGGGAGTGTTGCTGCACAGCTATTTTCAGGTCTCTCCAGAGATGTTGGATCTGATTCAAGTCCGGGCTCTGGCTGGGGCACTCAAGGACATTGAGACTTGCCCCAAAGCCACTCCTGAATCATTTTGGTTGTGTGTTTAGGGTCTTTGTCTGTTGGAAGGTGAACCTTCTCCCCAGTCGGAGGTCCTGAGTGCTCTGGAGCAGGTTTTAATAAAGGATCTCTATGTAGGGATGGTGCCAGGTTTCCTCCAGACGTGACGCTTGGCATTCAGGCCAGAGTTCAAACCGGGTTTCATCAGACTTGAGAATCTTGTTTCTCAGGGTCTGAAAGTCTTTAGGTGGCTTTTGGCAAACTCCAAGCGGGCTGTCATGTGCCTTTTACTGAGAAGTGGCTTCTGTCTGGTCACTACCATAAAAGGCTTGACTGGTGGAGTGCTGCAGAGATGGTTGTCCCTCTGGAAGGTTCACCCATCTCCTCAGAGGAGCTCTGTCAGAGTGAACATTGGGTTCACTCTGACAGAGAAAAATCCCTTTTTAAATTAAATATACCTTCCGGCAACCCGCCTCACCCAATGTGATACAGATCTGCTATTTTTAGACCTTATAGCTAGAACCTCCATCAGAAGTTAGCCATCAGATGCTAACCAGCTAATTAGCTACTAGCTATTTAGTCATTGTTAGCCACTGCTAGCGGCCTTGACCTTTAGCTCAGACACCAGCCGCTTTTAGCCTGGATAATAACCGCCAGTCTGCAAAGCCTGATATCAACCCTGAGCATAAAGGACTGCTCGTCTCCACTACATCACCAGATTCCTGCCGTAAGCTCTGGACCATTACTCCATATCATTGCAGCTAGCTAGCTGCTACCGAGTGGCCCAGCCCCGAAGCTAGCCTTGAGCCAGGCCAATTTCCTGGCCACAGCTGATGCCTCCCGGACTCTTCACTAACACGACTAGAAGCCACTACATCTCCGGATTCCTGCCGTAAGCTCTGGACCTTTGCATCGGATCATCGCAGCTAGCTAGCTGCTACCGAGTGGCTATAGTGGCTAATGCCCTTGTCCCGAAGCTACCACCAGTTAGCCTCGAGCCAGGCGCATCTCTCAGCTAGCAAACTAAATTACTCCAGCTACAATACCTCTTTTGTTAATTGGCCTGGACCATGTGTCGACACGGCGCCCCGCCGATTCATCACGACTGGTCCACCGACGTAATTCCGTCCGTTGTGCCCTCAACCGGCCTTTGCCGGAAGTCAGTGAAGAAGCTTCTGCTAGCCCCGGTCTGCTATCTTTATGTACGCCGTGTCTCCCGCTTGCTAGCGTAGTAACGGCAGTAACGGCTACCTAACGGCTTCCCCGTTTCATCTATTGCTGTTCCCTGGACCCTATGATAACCTGGCTACATAGCTGATGCCTGCTGGACTGTTCATTGATCACGGTACTCCATTTTGTTTATCTGTCGGCCCAGCCTTGAACTCAGGACCTGTGTGTAGTTCACTGACCCTCTCTGCCCATTCATCGCCATTTTACCTGGTGTTGTCGTCTTAGCTGATTAGCTGTTGTTGTCTTACCCGTTGTCTTAGCTAGCTCTCCCAATCAACACCTGTGATTGCTTTATGGCTCTTGAATGTCAATATGCCTTGTATACTGTTTAGGGTGGTTATCGTTTTATTTTACTGTGGAGCCCCTCGCCCCACTCAACATGCCTCAGATACCTCTTTTGTCCCACCACCCACACATGCGGTGACCTCACCCAGCATAACGAGTGCCTCCAGAGATGCAACCTCTCTCACCGTCACTCAATGCCTGGGTTTACCTCCACTGTACCCGCACCCTACCCGTCTGTACATTATGCCCTGAATCGATTCTACCACATCCAGAAATCTGCTCCTTTTATTCTCTGTCCCCAACGCACTAGACGCCCAGTTTTGATATCCTTTAGCCGTACCCTCATCCTCCTCTGGTGATGTGGTTAACCTATGCCCTGTGTGTCCCCATGCGCTCTCATTTGATGACTTCTGTAACCGTAAAAGCCTTGGTTTCATGCATGTTAACATCAGAAGCCTCCTCCCTATGTTTGTTTTACTCACTGCTTTCGCACACTCCGCCAACCCTGATGTCCTTGCCGTGTCTGAATCCTTGCTTAGGAAGGCCACCAACATTTCTGAGATTTCCATCCTCAACATTATCCATCAAGATAGAACTGCCAATGGGGGAGAACTTGCAATCTACTGCAGAGATAGAACTTTGCAGGCTGTCATACTTTCCAAGTCTATGCAAACAGTTCGAGCTCCTACTTTTAAAAATGAATCTCTCCAGAAATAAGTCTCTCACTATTGCCGCCTGTTATAGACCCCCCTCAGCTCCCAGCTGCACCCTGGACACCATATGTGAATTGATTGCCCCCCATCTATCTTCAGAGTTCGTTCTGTTAGGTGACCTAAACTGGGATATGCTTAACACCCCGGCCATCCTACAATCTAAGATAGATGCCCTCAATCTCACAAATTATCAAGGAACCCACCAGGTACAACCCTAAATCCGTAAACATGGGCACTCTCATAGATATTATCCTGACCAACCTGCCCTCCAAATACACCTCTGCTATTTTCAATCAGGATCTCTGCGATCACTTCCTCATTGCCTGCATCCGTTATGGGTCCGCGGTCAAACGACCACCCCTCATCACTATCAAACGCTCCCTAAAACACTTCGGCGAGCAGGCCTTTCTAATCGACCTGGCCCAGGTATCCTGGAAGGATATTGACCTCATCCAGTCAGTAGAGGATGCCTGGGTGTTCTTTAAAAGTAATTTCCTCACCATCTAAAATAAGCATGCCCCTCTCAAAAAATGTAGAACAAAGAACAGATATAGCCCTTGGTTCACTTCAGACCGGACTGCCCTCGACCAGCACAAAAACATCCTGTGGCGTAGTGCACTAGCATCGAATAGTCTCCGCAATATGCAACTTTTCAGGGAAGTCAGGAACCAATACACAGTCAGTTTGACAAAGCTAGCCTTTGCTTTCCTAACAGAAATTTGCATCTTGCAGCTCTAACTCCAAAAAGTTCTGGGACACTAAAGTCCATGGAGAATAAGAACACCTCCTCCCAGCTGCCCACTGCACTGAGGCTAGGAAACACTGTCACCACTGATAAATCCACAATAAATCGAGAAATCCAATTAGCATTTCTCTACAGCTGGCCATGCTTTCCTTCTGGCTACCCCAACCAACAGCTCAGCACCCCCCGCAGCTACTTGCCCAAGCCTCCCCAGCTTCTCCTTCACCATAATCCAGATAGCAGATGTTTTGAAAGAGCTGCAAAACCTGGACCCGTACAAATCAGCTGGGCTAGACAATCTGGACCCTCTCTAAAATTATCCACCGCCATTGTTGCAACCCCAATTACTAGTCCGGTCGACCTCTTTTGTATCGTCTGAGATCCCCAAAGACTGGAAAGCTGCCGCGGTCATCCCCCTCTTTAAAGGGGGAGACAGGTCTGTAACAGTTTGGGTCTAGACTATATCCATCCTGCCCTGCCTTTCTAAAGTCTTCGAAAGCCAAGTTAACAAACAGATCACTGACCATTTTGATTCCCACCGTACCTTCTCCGCTGTGCAATCCAGTCTCCGAGCTGGTCACGGGTGCACCTCAGCCACGCTCAAGGTACTAAACAATATCATAACCGCCATCGATAAAAGACAGTACTGTGCAGCTGTCTTCGTCGACCTGGCCAAGGCTTTCGACTCTGTCAATCACCGTATTCTTATCGGTAGACTCAACAGCCTAGGTTTCCCAAATGACTGCCTCGCCTGGTTCACCAACTACTTCTCAAACAGTTCAGTGTGTCAAATCGGAGGGCCTGTTGTCCGGACCTCTGGCAGTCTCTGGGGGTACCACAGGGTTCAATTCTCAGGCCGACTCTTTTCTCTATATATATCAATGTTGCTCTTGCTGCAGGTGATTCCTTGATCCACCTCTACGCAGACACCATTCGGTATACATCTGGCCCTTCTTTGGACACTGTGTTAACAAACCTCCAGACGAGCTTCAGTGCCATACAACACTCCTTCCGTGGCCACCGACTGCTCTTAAATGCAAGTAAAACTAAATGTATGCTCTTCAACCGATCGCTGCCCGCACCCACCCGCCCAATATCACTATTCTGTACGGTTCTGACTTAGAATATGTGGACAACTACAAATACCTAGGTGTCTGGTTAGACTGTAAACTCTCCTTCCAGACTCACATTAAGCATCTCCAATCCAAAATTAAATCTAGAATCGGCTTCCTATTTCACAACAAAGCCTCCTTCACTCACGCTGCCAAACACACCCTCGTAAAACTGACTATCCTACCGATCCTCGACTTCAGTGATGTCATTTACAAAATAGCCTCCAACACTCTACTCAACAAATTGGATACAGTCTATCACAGTGCCATCCGTTTTTGTCACCAAAGCCCCATACACCCACCACTGCGACCTGTATGCTCTCGTCGGCTGGCCCTCGCTACATATTCGTCGCCAGGCCCACTGGCTCCAGGTCATCTATAAGTCTTTGCTAGGTATAGCGCCGCCTTATCTCAGCTCACTGGTCACCATAACACCCAGCCGTAGCACACGCGCCAGCAGGTATATCTCACTGGTCATCCCCAAAGTCAACACCGCCTTTGGCCGCCTTTCCTTCCAGTTCTCTGCTGCCAATGACTGGAACGAATTGCAAAAATCGATGTAGTTGGAGACTTCTCTCCCTCACTAACTTTAAGCATCAGCTATCTGAGCAGCTCACCGATCGCTGCAGCTGTACACAGCCCATCTGTAAATAGCCCATCCAACTACCTACCTCATCCCCATATTGTTTTTATTAACTTTTTTTGCACATCATCATCTGCACATCTATCACTCGTTAATTTGCTTAATTGTAATTACTTCGCTACTATGGCCTATTTATTGCCTTACCCCCATTTGCATACACTGTATATAGATTTTCTATTGTTATTGACTGTACTTTTGTTTATCCCATGTGTAACTGTTGTTTTTTGTCACACTGCTTTGCTTCATCTTGGCCAGGTCGCAGTTGTAAATGAGAACTTGTTCTCAACTGGCCTACCTGGTTAAATAAAGGTGAAATAAAAAAATGTCTGAGCTCTACAGATAATTACTTCGACCTTATGGCTTGGTTTTTGCTCTGACATGCACTGTCAACTGTGGAACCTTATATAGACAGGCGTTTCCCTTTCATGTTCAATCAATTGAGTTTACCACAGGTGGACTCCAATCAAGTTGTAGAAACATCTCAAGGATGATCAATGGAAACAGGATGCACTTGATCTCAATTTTGCATCTCATAGCAAAGGGTCTGAATATTTGTGTAAATAAGGCATTTCTGTTTTTCTAAAAACCTGTTTTCGCTTTGTCATTATGGGGTATTGTGTGTAGATTGTTGAGGATAAAAAAGTTAATCCATTTTAGAGTAAGGCTGTAACATAACAAAATATGTAAAAAGTCAAAGGGTCTGAATCCTTTATAAGCACTTGCCCCAAAAATGGAAATGTATCATTTTCAACTTTACACTGGGGAGGGACAAGAAAAAACAGATTAAGTTATTTGCATTTAGGTTATAGCCAGTAGCAACAAATCACTTGCCCAATGAGAAAAACTCAGAACAGGCTCAACTGCTTGCACAAGGCAATAGGGAAACTCTTATGTCAATTGCTGTAATTCTGTTTGATATATTAAAAGGCTGTCTATTCAAAAGACATTGAGAAATGAGCTTGGCCTAGAAACAGTTACATGACAGATGCAAATTGAGCTCACGTTGGTTCCATTATTTGAATGTGTGTGAAATCTACCACAGATTCTGGGGCTTAACCTACACAATGTAAGCAAGCAAAGTGTTCTCTACAGACCACAGAATTTGTCATATCCTCTTCTATTAATGTTCAAAATGTGTATTCCAAAATATATCAGTTAAGAAAAGATGGATGAAATTATTGGTTCTTGAGGTCATTAAATGGAGTGGACATTGGGTACAGTTAAAGAGATGATTACCTAGCCATATTTTCGAGAGTGGATATGTGTAACAAATAGCTACACACTGTAGCTACACTGCTACGAGCTACAATACATTTCTTCAAGAGTGCTGTCTATATCCCTTCACGACTAACTACTGTACAGTGGACTGAAAATGTAACCACCAGTAGCTGCATTGTTCTCACCACATACCTGCACAAATCAGCGAAGGCCTGAAAATTCAGCTTCTTCATCTTCTTCTCGCTGAGCCAGTAGCCCACTCTCCTGCCTTTCAAAAAAGTCTGCATCTCTCCACCTCACCTAACGTATGTTCTTAATCCAGATGTTAACAGTTACTGTCGATTCAACCTGGAAAACAGGAAACCGTCGTCTCACACGAACCTAGAGGGAAGGGATGAATTACTTAGCTAGCTAGCATTTCGTATTATGTGAGGAAACCAGATAGTTGGAAGATTTGAGGAGAATCAACCTACTTTAGTTAGCTAGCAAACTAACGTTAGTCAGCCATAACAACAATGTTCAGTTTATGACTGTGCTAGCGTACGTTAGCTATACAGCCAACTTTACTTAATGTCAAATAACTGTTAGCTACCTACATTAATGTTAACCAGATTAACCAGATTAAAACAAATATGTGTCCCGTAGATAAATCGTCTGCCCCCCCCCCCCCCGATTGGCTAGCTGCATTTGCCGAAGAGACTCATTTCTACAGATGCGCCACAACATAAACCAAATAATTACTAATATTATACATCGCTAGCTATACAAGGTGGTTCCTGGATACATTCGCGAGCATAATGACAAAGCTCGAGGAGAAGCACAAATGCACAGCTAATAAATATCAGAAGTTCAATAAAATGTATAGCTACCAGCTAGCTAGCACATTTCCTCCCTAAATGTCGTTATCCTAGTAAGGATAGCCACCTAGCTAGCCTGATAGCTGTCCATTCTCCGTTCCGCTGGATGTTGAAGCTGAAGTTCTGATGACTGCGCGGAGGTCTTCAATCTAGACTGGTCGAAATTGGAGCCTAACTGACAGAGTGCACACACTCTCGAGTCGTGCTCATTTAGGTAGCCCCTAGCGCGTACCCCGTAAACAACTATGCATACCGCTAGCTACCTTGCTGTCAAACAGTGCAGCGTTTTTCACCCTCATTAGAAAATAAAAGAGCACGTCAGCACAGCTTCTAAGCCATACTGTAATGTCTTTGACGTCAGTTTAAACAACAGCTCCCCTAGGTGGCAGCAATAAATACTTAACCCTTAAAGGGAAAGTGGTCTTATTTTTTTGGTAAGATGTGTGAATTCCATAAAAAAATTGTTTTTACTTCATCTGAAAAAACAACTACACTTTTGAAATGAAACCCAACATATTTGGACTGCATGCCTCAACTCCCCCTAACACCTGCATTTAAACCTAATGATACAGAACAGACACATTATCATTCAAACTGGTGAATGTTTCTACGAATGTGGCACTACCATTGCGCCATCTGCTGGTAAAACATTTGGAATGTTGAAGTTGGTTTTGTCTCAGAAGTCCTCAAGCAGAGTTTACCAAACTCAGTCCTGATTTTTCTGCCCAGCAGTGGCGGTTCTGGACCATTTCAACGGGGGGGGGTTACATTAGACGTTATTGTTGTCATATCGTTTTCTTCACTGCATTGCAGGCATTAGCAGGCAAAAGACCATGCTCATAATCATCATCGTTGCCACTGTCTAATAACGGATGTAAAAAAAGAACGATAGCAAACATTTTTAGGTAAAAATGATTTCATACTCCACATTTAGGGGGGCCACAAGGGGGTCCAAAATTGTTGTCACAGGGGCACTCCATTGACAAACATTGGCAGTAAAATGGCCTTACTGAAGAGCTCAGTGACTTTCAACGTGCCACCATCATAGGACGCCACCTTTCCAACAAGTCAGTTCTTAAAATTTCTGCCCTGCTAGAGCTACCTCGGTCAACTATAAGTGCTGTTATTGTGAAGTGGAAACATTTAGGGTCAACAACTGCTCAGCTGCGAAGTGGAAGGCCACACAAGCTAACAGAACGGGACCACTGAGCGCTGAAGTGAGTAGCGCGTAAAATTAATCTGTCCTCGGTTGCAACACTCACTACTGAGTTCCAAACTGCCCCTGGAAGCAACATCAGCACAATAACTGTTCATCGGGAGCTTCATGAAATGGGTTTCAATAGCCGAGCAGCCGCACACAAGCCTAAGATCACCATGCGCAATGCCAAGCGTCGGCTGGAGTGGTGAATCGTGCTTCACCATCTGGCAATCCGACTGACAAATCTGGTTTTGGCGGATGCCAGGAGAATGCTACCTGCCCGAATGCATAGTGCCAACTGTAAGGTTTGGTGGAGGAGGAATAATGGTCTGGGGCTGCTTTTCATGGTTCGGGCTAGGCCCCTTAGTTCCAGTGAAGGGAAATCTTAACGCTACAGCATACAATGACAATGTAGACGATTCTGTGCTTCCAACTTTGGGGAAGTTTGGGGAAGGCCCTTTCCTGGCCCCTTGGGGAAGGCCCTTTCCTGTTTCAGCATGACAATGCCCCCGTGCACAAAGCGAGGTTCATACAGAAATGGTTTGTCGAGATTGGTGTGAAAGAACTTGACTGGCCTGCACAGTGCCCTGACATCAACCCCATCAAACATCTTCGGGATGAATTGGAATGTCAACTGCGAGCCAGGCCGAGTCACCCATGGTTTTAGGGGAGGGGGAGTGTTTGTTCGAAATTAGTAGGGATTTATTTGTTTATTTATTTTTTCTTAGTAGTACAGAATTAGGCAAACCATGAATGCTCGCAGACTTCAGCACAGTAGGTGGCGGCATGCGCCTTAAACGTTTGTTTTCGGACCGCCATTATACCAGGGACGTAAGTGGGCATTTCATATCAGTGTCGGTTGTTGAACGACAGAGAACGCAGGTCGAGCTGGTTGACTGTTTGGAAAGCTGTGACTAGCGATCAATCGTTCATAAACAAACAATCAAACTTTACTCGGTGTGGCACGGCTGTGCTGTGACTGGGTCAGAGATGGTAGGAGATAGTGATGGAGAAGAAAGTGACGCAAGTATCGAGCATAGTGGTACAAATAAAGGAGGGGGTGAGAAAGAAAGTGGGAGAGAAAGGGAGTAGGGGTTTGAAGGGGAGCGAGAAGTCTAAGGAGGCAGAAAAGGAAGTTTGAGGAGACGAACATAGTTTCCAACGCTAGCGACAGTTCAGAGGTAGAAAGTTATTGAACAGGAATATGTGGTGATGGAGTTGTGGTTGAGAAGTGGGGTGATAGTGGTAGTGAATTACTATAATCCATGTCAGATACTGGACCTGGAAGTGCTGGAGAGGGTGGAGGGCCAGGATAGAAGTAAGGTAATGTGGTGTGAGGATTTTACTGCCCACAACACGCTCTGGGCAGGGGGGATGGATGGAAATGACCAAGTGATGGAAAATCGAATGGAAATGAAAGATCTGGTGTGCCTTAATGATGGCCGAGGGACCAGGATTGATGTAGCCACAGGGAAAGAGTCTGTCTTGGACCTCACTCTGGTATCTAGTGTGATGGCAGGAATCTGTGAGTGGGAGGTATGGGAGGAGTCGACAGTAGGGAGTGATCATTACAGCATAGTATGCACAGCAGGCCGGAGGGAGGAAGAGGTGTCAGTGGCTGGAGTAGGCAGGTGGGTGTTTGGAATGGCAAAGTGGGATCAGTTTCGGGAGCTGAGTGAACAGGTGATGGCTCAGGTGGATATGAGAGGGGATGTGGATAGTATGAATAACTGGGTGAGAACAGCGTTAGTGTGGGCAGCTACTGAGGCTATACCTGAGAGTTCAGGGAGAAGGAGGAGGAAAGCAGTCCCATGGTGGACGGAGGAGGGTGGGACAATAGTGAGAAGAATTATCCGTCAGGCAAAGAGGTCATGTTGGCGTCGGTTCTGTGACACCATTGGAAGGGCAACACCAGTGGGGGATGAGTGGGGAGTGGGATCATCCAGTGTTGACGAGAGGGAAGGATGTGGCAGTAACAGATGAGGAGAAGGCAGAGATGATGGCCAAAGTGTTTGTAGAAGTGCATAGCTCGGCAAATTTGTTAGAGGAGGGGCAGAGGGGGAGAGAGAGAACGAGAGAGGAGCATGCTGGAGTGCTGGATAGAAGGGAGGATGCATTGAATGCATCATTTACCATGGCAGAGATGAAAAGGGCAATAGGTAAGGCTGGGTTAACTTCACCTGGGAAAGATGAGGTGTGTTATGTTTTGTTGGCCCATCTTAGTGATGAGGCACTGGATAAGGTTTTGGTTTTGTACAAAACAGTATGGGAGGATGGGAAACTATCAGGCAGTTGGAAGAAGGCAGTAGAGGTACCAATCTGGAAGCCAGGGAAGGACCCAACGAGGCCAATAAGTTATCGGCCAATAGCTTTAACATCACATGTATGTAAGATTATGGAACATATGATTACGAAGAGGGTAACTTACTTCCTGGAGAGCAGGGGGCTAGTATCGCCACATCAGAGTGGGTTCAGGAAGGCAAGGGGAACTATGGACCCACTGCTCTGCTTAGTAGCAGAGGTCAGGAAGGCTCAGGTGAACACTTGTGGAAGAACGTAAAGGATTTCCTGATTTCCTGTTCGGAAGGTCTATCCAGGTGAGGGTATGAAAGTCACTATCAGGCATCTACCTGGTGGATAGCGGTACACCACAGGGGAGTGTGATTAGTCCTCTGTCTTTCTCAATCATGATCAATGATGTTTACTCTCAGGTACAGCCGGATATTGGGAGGTCATTATTTGCAGATGTTGGGGCCTTAAGGAAGAGGGGAAGAAATGTGCCATACGTAGTCAGGAAGGTACAGGAAGCAATTGATGAAGTAGAGCGGTGGGCATTAAAGTGGGGATTCAGGTTCTCTGTAGAGAACTCAGACAGTGTTCTTTACCAGGACGAAGGTGAGAGATGAGGTATGCTTGAAGTTAAATGGGAGAAACTTGGAGAGGGTGGGGGCCTTCAGGTTCCTTGGGTTGTACTTTGACACTAGACTGACCTGTGCAGAACACATTGAGAGAGTGGTGGGAAAGTGTAAGGTGCTAAATGTGATGTGCTGTCTGACGGGGAAGGAGTGGGGGGCTGGGCGTTCCTCATTGAGGACCATATATGTTGCATTGATCCGATCTGTAATGGACTATAGCAGTATAGCATATGGTTCGATAGCCCAGACCTCATTGGAAAGGCTAGATGTCATACGGGGGCAAGGACTCAGAATATGTACTGGGGCATTTTGGATGTCCACAGTGGCTGCACTATAGGTGGAGATGGGGGATATGCCATTGCAGATTAGGAGACAGCAGCTGGCAAGTAATTATTGGGTCAACCTACAGGGACATGTGGTGTCACATCCTGCAAAATGGATTTTATAGGCATGCTGGGAACATGAGCGAATACCGAACAAGAGCTTTGGGTGGGTGGGTAATATCCAGGCGAATGAGATGGAACTGTATGGAAGGGAGTTTAGTCCAACGGTAGCTATTCCTGTAAATCCACCACGGCAACTCCCGCCTCCAGTAGTTGATCTAGAAGTGTAGAGAGACTACAGAAAGATAGGGAGAGTGTTGATCCATCTGATTTTTTTAAGGGACGTCTGGATACTGTGTATCAGGATTTTGTGGCCATTTACACAGATGGTTCAAAAGAAGGACAGGACATACTGGGTCAGCATTTGTAGAGCAGGAATGTGGGGTGGAAGTCAGAAAACGTATTACAGATCATCTGGCTGTATATACGGCGGAGCTGATGGCCATACTGTTGGCCTTGCAGTGGGTGGAGGAAGTCAAGCCAGACAGAGTAGTTATTTGCTCTGATTCATGTGCAGTGTTAATGAGTCTCCAGTCCTTTAGTTCATGTAGCAGACAAGACCTGCTTTATGAGGTACTACAAACCCATTGCAGGATTAGACAGATGGGTATACAGATAACATTTACTTGGGTCCCAGCCGATGTGGGGGTGGAGGGGAACAAGGCAGTTGATGTACTGGCTAAACAAGCACTTAGAAGTGGGGATGTTGTAGTTTCAATGAGCAAGGCAGAGGCAAAAAGCCTGATATGGACAGTGATGGTGCAGAGATGGCAGGAGCAGTGGAATAGAGATACTAAGGGCAGGCATTTATTTCAAGTACAAAGGAATGTTGGGGAGGGGAGGACGGCAGGAAGGGACTCAGCCAACAGGAAATTGTGATTATTGCCAGGAAACAGAGACTGTGGAGCATGTACTGCTACAGTGTGGTCAGTATCGGAGGGAAAGAGAGAGGCTGAAATCCAGTATGAGGGAGAAGGGGATATAGGACATTAGTTAAGAGTATATTGAGTAGAATGTCATGATGATGACTTTCGGAGCCATCATCGACTCAGTGGGTTTTGTCTAACATGTCTCTGGACCTACTCACTGCCACAGTCATACTCTGGACCTAGTTTTGTCCCATGGAATAAATGTTGTGGATCTTAATGTTTTTCCTCATAATCCTGGATTATCGGACCACCATTTTATTGCGTTTGCAATTGCAACAAATAATCTGCTCAGACCCCAACCAAGGAGCATTAAAAGTCGTGCTATAAATTCTCAGACAACCCAAAGATTCCTTGATGCCCTTCCAGACTCCCTCTGCCTACCCAAGGACGTCAGAGGACAAAAATCAGTTAACCACCTAACCGAGGAACTCAATTTAACCTTGCGCAATACCCTAGATGCAGTTGCACCCCTAAAAACTAAAAACATCTGTCATAAGAAACTAGCTCCCTGGTATACAGAAAATACACGAGCTCTGAAGCAAGCTTCCAGAAAATTGGAACGGAAATGGCGCCACACCAAACTGGAAGTCTTCCGACTAGCTTGGAAAGACAGTACCATGCAGTATCGAAGAGCCCTCACTGCTGCTCGATCATCCTATTTTTCCAACTTAATTGAGGAAAATAAGAACAATCCGAAATTTCTTTTTGATACTGTCGCAAAGCTAACTAAAAAGCAGCATTCGCAAATGGAGGATGGCTTTCACTTCAGCAGTAATACATTTATGAACTTCTTTGAGGAAAAGATCATGATCATTAGAAAGCAAATTACGGACTCCTCTTTAAATCTGCGTATTCCTCCAAAGCTCCATTGTCCTGAGTCTGCACAACTCTGCCAGGACCTAGGATCAAGGGAGATACTAAAGTGTTTTAGTACTACATCTCTTGACACAATGATGAAAATAATCATGGCCTCTAAACCCTCAAGCTGCATACTGGACCCTATTCCAACTAAACTACTGAAAGAGCTGCTTCCTGTGCTCGGCCCTCCTATGTTGAACATAATAAACGGCTCTCTATCCACCGGATGTGTACCAAGCTCACTAAAAGTGGCAGTAATAAAGCCTCTCTTGAAAAAGCCGAATCTTGACCCAGAAATTATAAAAAACTATCGGCCTATATCGAATCTTCCATTCCTCTCAAAAATTTGAGAAAAAGCTGTTGCGCAGCAACTCACTGCCTTCCTGAAGACAAACAATGTATACGAAACGCTTCAGTCTGGTTTTAGACCCCATCATAGCACTGAGACTGCACTTGTGAAGGTGGTAAATTACCTTTTAATGACGTCAGACCGAGGCTCTGCATCTGTCCTCGTGCTCCTAGATCTTAGTGCTGCTTTTGATACCATCGATCACCACATTCTTTTGGAGAGATTGGAAACCCAAATTGGTCTACATGGACAAGTTCTGGCCTGGTTTAGATCTTATCTGTCGGAAAGATATCAGTTTGTCTCTGTGAATGGTTTGTCCTCTGACAAATCAATTGTAAATTTCGGTGTTCCTCAAGGTTCCGTTTTAGGACCACTATTGTTTTCACTATATATTTTACCTTTTGGGGATGTCATTCGAAAACATAATGTTAAATTTCACTGCTATGCGGACGACACACAGCTGTACATTTCAATGAAACATGGTGAAGCCCCAAAATTGCCCTCGCTAGAAGCCTGTGTTTCAGACATAAAGAAGTGGATGGCTGCAAACTTTCTACTTTTAAACTCGGACAAAACAGAGATGCTTGTTCTAGGTCCCAAGAAACAAAGAGATCTTCTGTTGAATCTGACAATTAATCTGGATGGTTGTACAGTCGTCTCAAATAAAACTGTGAAGGACCTCGGCGTTACTCTGGACCCTGATCTCTCTTTTGAAGAACATATCAAGACTGTTTCAAGGACAGCTTTTTTCCATCTACGTAAAATTGCAAAAATCAGAAACTTTCTGTCCAAAAATGATGCAGAAAAATTAATCCATGCTTTTGTTACTTCTAGGCTGGACTACTGCAATGCTCTACTTACCGGCTACCCGGATAAAGCACTAAATAAACTTCAGTTAGTGCTAAATACGGCTGCTAGAATCCTGACTAGAACCAAAACATTTGATCATATTACTCCAGTGCTAGCCTCCCTACACTGGCTTCCTGTTAAGGCAAGGGCTGATTTCAAGGTTTTACTGCTAACCTACAAAGCATTACATGGGCTTGCTCCTACCTATCTTTCCGATTTGGTCCTGCCGTACATACCTACACGTACGCTACGGTCACAAGACGTAGGCCTCCTAATTGTCCCTAGAATTTCTAAGCAAACGGCTGGAGGTAGGGCTTTCTCCTATAGAGCTCCATTTTTATGGAATGGTCTGCCTACCCATGTGAGAGACGCAGACTCAGTCTCAACCTTTAAGTCTTTACTGAAGACTTATCTCTTCAGTAGGTCCTATGATTAAGTATAGTCTGGCCCAGAAGTGTTAAGGTCAACGGAAAGGCTGGAGCAACGAACCACCCTTGCTGTCTCTGCCTTGCCGGTTCCCCTCTCTCCACTGGGATTCTCTGCCTCTAACCCTATTACAGGGGCTGAGTCACTGGCTTACTGGTGTTCTTCCATGCCGTCCATGGGAGGGGTGCGTCACTTGAGTGGGTTGAGTCACTGACGTGGTCTTCCTGTCTGGGTTGGCGCCCCCCCTTGGGTTGTGCCGTGGCGGAGATCTTTGTGGGCTATACTCGGCCTTGTCTTAGGACAGTAAGTTGGTGGTTGGAGACATCCCTCTAGTGGTGTGGGGGCTGTGCTTTGGCAAAGTGGGTGGGGTTATATCCTGCCTGTTTGGCCCTGTCCGGGGGTATCATCGGATGGGGCCACAGTGTCTTCTGATCCCTCCTGTCTCAGCCTCCAGTATTTATGCTGCAGTAGTTTATGTGTCGGGGGGCTAGGGTCAGTCTGTTACATCTGGAGTATTTCTCTTGTCTTGTCCTGTGTGAATTTAAATATGCTCTCTCTAATTCTCTCTTTCTTTCTTTCTTTCTTTCTTTCTTTCTCTCGGAGGACCTGAGCCCTAGGACCATGCCTCAGGACTACCTGGCATGATGACTCCTTGCTGTCCCCAGTCCACCTGGCCGTGCTGCTGCTCCAGTTTCAACTGTTCTGCCTGCGGCTATGGAACCCTGACCTGTTCACCGGACGTGCTTGTTGCACCCTCGACAACTACTATGATTATTATTATTTGACCATGCTGGTCATTTATGAACATTTTAACATCTTGACCATGTTCTGTTATAATATCCACCCGGCACAGCCAGAAGAGGACTGGCCACCCCTCATAGCCTGGTTCCTCTCTAGGTTTCTTCCTAGGTTTTTGGCCTTTCTAGGGAGTTTTTCCAAGGGAGTTTTTCCTAGCCACCGTGCTTCTTTCACATGCATTGCTTGCTGTTTGTGGTTTTAGGCTGGGTTTCTGTACAGCACTTTGAGATATCAGCTGATGTACGAAGGGCTATATAAATACATTTGATTTGATTAGATATAGTCTCAAATATTTAATCTTTTTTTAAGAGCAATGGGGCTGGCAGGTAGGATTTAGTTTCTCCCTGTCTCTGGCCCACACTCAAGGACAGTATGTGGTGGTAATGCACCGTAACGTTGGATGCCAACCGCCGATAAACCCCACTGAAGAAGAAGTCATCTTACCATAGAAGAATAGTGCATCTACAGGTGAGACACATTTCCGTTTAACCGAAGGGTGAAAAGGTTCCCGGCTATGGCTTTCAATCAGAGACTTTGGCATGATCCATTGTTGACCCAAGGTATAATTAAATAAAATGTATTTATCACATGCTTCGTAAACAACAGGTGTGGACTAACAGTGAAATGCTTACTTACGGGCCCTTCCCAACAATGCAGAGAGAAAGAAAATAGAGAAATAATAGAAAAGTAAAACACATAATAAAAGTAATAATAGATACACAATGAGTAACGATCACTTGGCTATAAACAAGAGGTACCAGTACCGAGTCAATGTGCTGAGGTATGAGGTAATTGAGGTCGATATCTACATGTAACTAGGAATAAAGTCAGTAGCAGCAGCGTATGTGATGAGTCAAAACATTTAATTGCAAAAAGGGTCAATGCAAATAGTCTGGGTAGCTATTTGGATAACTATTTACATAACTATTTAGCAGTCTTACGGCTTGGGGGTAGAAGCTGTTCAGGGTCTTGTTGTATCCGGTCTTGGTGCATCGGTACCGCTTGCCGTGCGGTAGCAGAGAGAACAGTTTATGACTTGGGTGGCTGGAGTCTTTGATCCTTTTTAAGGCCTTCCTCTGACACCGCCTGGTATATCAATTTATAAAGCCCTTTTTACATCAGCCGATGTCACAAAGTGCTATACAGAATAGAGGTCCTATATTGCAGGTAACTCTGCCCCAGTGATGTACTGAGCTGTCCGCAATACCCTCTGTAGCGCCTTGCGGTCGGATGCCAAGCAGTTGCCATACGAAGTGGTGATGCAGCGTCAAGATGCTCTCAATGGTGCAGCTGTAAGAAAGTGGCCAGATGAAGCAGATGTTAAGCTACAGGACTGTTTTGCTAGCACAAACTGGAATATGTTCCGGGATTCTTCTGATGGCATTGAGGAGTACACCACATCAGTCACTGGCTTCATCAATAAGTGCATCGATGACGTCGTCCCCACAGTGACCGTACGTACATGCTCCAACCAGACGCCATGGATTACAGGCAACATCCACACTGAGCTAAAGGGTTGTTTTCAATGTGCGGGACTCTAATCCGGAAGCCTATAAGAAATCCCGCTATACCCTCCGACGAACCATCAAACAGGCAAAGCGTCAATACAGGATTAAGATTGAATCGTACTACACCGGCTCTGACGCTCGTCAGATGTGGCAGGGCTTGCAAACTATTACAGACTACAAAGGGAAGAGCTGCCAAGTGACACGAACCTACCAGACGAGCTAAATTACTTTTATGCTCGCTTCGAGGCAAGTAACACTGAAACATGCATGAGAGCACCAGCCACTCCAGATGACTGTGTGATCACACTCTCTGTAGCCGATGTGAGTAAGACCTTTAAACAGGTCAAAATTCACAAGGCCGCAGGGCCAGACGGATTACCAGGACGTGTACTCCGAGCATGCGCTGACCAACTGGCAAGTGTCTTCACTGACATTTTCAACATGTCCCTGACTGAATCTGTAAAACCAACATGTTTCAAGCAGAACACCATAGTCCCTGTGCCCAAGCACACTCAGGTAAGCTGCCTAAATGACTACCGACCCATTGCACTCACGTATGTAGCCATGAAGTGCTTTGAAAGGCTGGTCATGGCTCACATCAACACCATTATCCCAGAAATCCTAGACCCACTCCAATTTGCATACATCCCCAACAGATCCACAGATGATGCAATCTCTATTGCACTCAACACTGCCCTTTCCCACCTGGACAAAAGGAACAGCTATGTGAGAATGCTATTAATTGACTCAGCTCTGAGTTCAACACCATAGCGCCCTCAAAGCTCATCACTAAGCTAAGGGACTAAACACCTCCCTCTGCAACTGGATCCTGGCCTTCCTGATGGGCCGCCCCCAGGTGGTAAGGCTAGGGAACAACACATCTGCCACGCTGATGCTCAACACGGGGGCTCCTCAGGGGTGTGTGCTCAGTCCCCTCCTGTACTCCCGGTTCACTCATGACTGCATGGCCAGGCACGACTTGGCCCAGTACATCACTGGGTCCAAGCTTCCTGCCATCCAGGACCTCTATAATGCGGGGTCAGAGGAAGGCCCTAAAAATTGTCAGACTCCAGCCACCCTAGTCATAGGTCCTAAAGACTCCTTAACAGCTTCTACCATTAGACTGCTGAACAACTAATCAAATGGCCACCGGACTATTACATTGACCCACCCCTCCATTTGTTTTGTACACTGCTTCTACTTGCTGTTTATTATCTATGCACAGTCACTTCACCCCTACCTACATGTACAAATTACCTCTAACCTGTACCCCGCACACTGACTCGGTACAGGTACCCCCTGTATATAGCCTCGTTATTGTTATTCTTATTGTGTTACTTTTTATTATTTGGTAAATATTTTATTAACTCTCCTTGATCTGCACAGTTGGTTAAGGGTTTGTAAGTAAGGGCTACACTTCTTGTATTCGGCGCATGTGACAAATAAAGTTTGATTTGATTTGATACAAAATAATTACGTTTCTCATCGACGTCACAATTGCGTGACTTCAATTGGCCGAAGTCGCAGTCACAATACAGCCTGAAAAATCTTTGTTCTGTCGCAGACTCGCAAGTGTCTGACTAGTCATTTCGCTCATCAAGTAAGGCTACTTGCAGGTAAGTAGCTATATAGTTATCCACAAGTACTACTATAAAGATGACAACGAAGCATGCTTCTAGTCGAAATATTTAACGTTAGCTAGCATAGTCTGTTGTTAGCTAGCTTGTCTGACGGAATGTTTTGAATATGCCAGCAGACAGTTGGAAATTATTTTGTTGCAATCAGTCGAGGTGAGATGACTAGCAAATCGGCTACAAATGTGGCAGAATTAAAATGTACTTACACTACATTGTTTGACTTTGGCCGTAGTGTTGTTATCCTTACTCCCCCCACGTGGTCCCTGACCGAAGAATGTAGTTGTGTGCGTATGTACATCCATCCATTTCAGTGGGTTTTTATTTTGTTCCAAGGATGTCGGTGAACGAGGAGCGCACTGTGACCATACAGGACATACTGGAAGACGAGGAGCTGCAAGAGGCTTATGCAGTGTTGGCTGGAAGTGACCCAGATAATTGTTCCTATCCCCAGGTTAAGATGCTGCCTGCCCACATCTGTATCGCCACATCCAGAAAACTGCCACTGACCTCAGATTCAGTGTGGCCTTTTGTGTCTCCTTTATGTTACTACAATATGTGATCAGGGACATCAACCAACCGAGCCACGACCTGTTCTCTCAGCTTCAGAAGCCAGCAGTACAGGAGCATCATTGCTAAAACTAACAGACTGGCAAATAACTCCTCCTGCCCCCTCCATTTTATTTTCTTCCCCCAGTTTAAACAGACAATTACCCTGCCCACACCCCATTGTACATTTATATTTATCATTGTCACAGCTGTAAATATGTATACATTTTATTTTATTTGTTATTATTATTTCATTCACACCTGCGCTAATGGAGCTTAAGTATTTCACCATACACTGCAATTATATCTGTGACCCTGTGCATGTGACTAAATCTAATATTTATTCTATTGTGTTACAGGGATACGTGAAGAGACAGGCTGTTTTTGCCTGCAACACTTGCACACCCAGAGAGGTAGAACCTGCTGGGCTCTGCCTTGCCTGCACCAACCATTGCCATGATGGGCATGACATATTTGAGCTCTACACAAAAAGGTATGAACCTGATGTAAAGGGACATTCACAAATTCCAGGAGTACAAACAACACTAAGGTTTAGGTAGCTGTTTACATTTCCATACTCATTGTAGTACTTTTTGAGGTCTTGACATTGCTTATTTGCATCTATTTGTTTGCATGTAGGAATTTCCGCTGTGATTGTGGAAACAGCAAGTTTGGCGTGTTTAGGTGTCAGCTGAGTCCTGTAAGTGTCCTAATGTCCCATCTACCCCTCAGTCATGTCATCCTGACAGCTGAAAACATTGATGTCTGATTTCCATTGTTTTTTTTCTCTTTGCAGGGCAAAGACCGACAAAACGCTAAAAATCATTACAATCACAACTTCCATGGCTGTTACTGTACCTGTGACAGACCTTACCCAGACACTGAAGATCAGGTATGGATTTAATTCCAGCATTACTCATCCTTCCCTTTCTCCATCCCTTCACATTTTGCTATTGATGAATGAATACATGTTTTGGTTCTGTCTGAATCATAGGCTTTGTTGATATGCTAGGTCTCTAGGTTTCAGTTCGTATTGTTGAAAGAATGATGGCTATGTCATTCCTCATAACAAAAACACCCTCTCATGCTTTCTCCCCCCCATAAGGTTAATGAGGATATGATTCAGTGTATCATCTGTGAGGACTGGTATCATCCCAGGGTATGTATCAAGGGGCAACATCATGATTGTTTTCAGGTGTGTTTCGAGATTTAAACTATGTTAGCTGGGATAATGGTTTTGATACAAAGACCAGAATGATAACTTCTCCTTGACCATGTGGTCCTTCTCTGTGACAGCACCTGGGTTGTACGGTGGAAGACTCTGAGGAGCTGCAGGAGATGGTGTGTGAGACCTGCATGAACAAAGCCCCCTTCCTCTGGACATACGCCACCCACATTGCAGGTGTGTTATTCCTCCCACTAACAAAGAGCGAGAGATCCAGAGCTCTGGGCTTGGGTTATAACCCACCCCATACTACTGATGAAAATACATCTCTTTCCATTTTGAACTAGCTAAAGGTGGAAGATGTCAGTCTTCTTCATCTAGAGGTAATTTGGGCTAGGTTTTTAGTGCACAGACAGTGACGATGAATTAAACCTGATCACTATACATTTACGTTTTAGTCATTTAGCAGACGCTCTTATCCAGAGCGACTTACAGTAGTGAATGCATAAATGTAATCTCATTTCATATATATTTTTTTTCTCCGTACTTGCCACCGTGGGAATCGAACCCACAACTTTGGCGTTGCAAACACCATGCTCTACCAACTGAGCCACAGGGAAGGCCAATGTCATACCCTTTATGTACATTCTGCAGTTAAAACAATAGCAATGTATATTGTTGTTTTTCAAGAACCTCCCGTGGTCAAAGTGAGCCCCTGTAAAGGGGAGGTTGAAGTCAACAAGGAGGAAGATAAGGAGCCAGACGACAAGAGGAGGGATGAGCCCTGTAAGAACGGGGGCGAGGGGTCCTCTACCAGCCCCAGCTGTCAGGAGAAGGTAAGGAGAGCCAAGCTTTGACTTCTACTATTGCGTTTGAAACCTAGACTCCTAAGTGCGTGTCTCACCACTTGCACCAAGCAAATGGGAATGACATCAGGGAGAGGAGAGGAACTATTTGCTGTGTTTTCATTGAAGGCAGACATAAACACACATTTATACTTAAGCAGATATTTGGTTAACACTGCCTGCTAAACCAATTCATACATTCTTCAAGAGTCATTCGGCTCCCGAGTGTCGCAGTGGTCTAAGGCATTGCATCTCAGTGCTAGAGGCGTCACCACAGACCCTGGTTTGATCCCGGGCTGTATCACAACCGGCCGTGATTGGGAGTCCCATAGGGCGGCGCACAATTGGCCCAGTGTCGACCGCTTTAGGGGAGGTTTGGCCAGGGTAGGCTGTCATTGTAAAATAAGAATTTGTTCTTAACTGACATGCCTAGTTAAATAAAAATCCACTCAGATATTTGGTGTGATTTGCGGTGCGTGTCACCTGACTCCCAGCAGATGGCAGTGGAGGGTAATGTATTGTGCAGATGCAAACAGTGGACTCCTGTTCCTGTTGTGCTGCCTGGCTGCCCTCTCCTTTGGGTAATTAAGGAAGAAATTATCCATGGGACACAGATTCCACTGCTCTGGGGACTGGCTTGGCCAGGCTTCACAGTTCAGCTTACTGTAAACAAGACTGATTTCATCAGTCCACCCTCTCATTGTGCCAACTCTTATTAGAGAGCTTGTGTGTGTCGCTTCCGCGGGATGTTGTATTTATGTTAAAAACAAATGTTTATTTTAAACAAGCCCACTGGATTATGGGATCGGTCCCTCTTCCTCTTCGTTCTCCACTAACACAATCCTGAAAAGCCTAAAAATGTTTCCTCCCTTGCTGTCTTGTGTCCAGAAGCAGGCTACGAATGGGAGGACTGCCTGCAAACGGACTCACCAGGAGATGACAGGCCTTCCTGTGAAGAACCAGGACAAGACTGTGTACTGCAGGCTGAGGGAGCTGAAGACACAGGGCCTGGAGAGAGCTAGGGAAGGGGCTGTGTTCTGGCCTTACCACTGGAGAGCCAAGCTGTGCACCTGCGTCAGCTGCAAGGTGGGTCACTAAATACACAATCTCAAGAGAGAAGAATATTTTGCCATGGCTGATTTTCAAGCACAGTGCAGCAACTGTGTTGTTTTTACTATTTGATGTGGAACAAATAGATTGCTGTATAGACTTTACTGGTCATTCAGCACATTGTAGTGCCAGCCCTTTTAGATTGGATAAAGGTGGAGAGCTGTTTCCATTGTATGTTTGGTGTTTCTGCTCAGAGGGCCTACGTCGATGCGGGAGTGCAGTTCCTGCTGGATGAGTCCGACACTGTCCTGGCCTATGAGAACAGAGGCACTATAGAGCAAGGAACTGCTAGTCTTGACAGTCTGCTCATGTCAAGCCTGAGTACTCTGGACCGCGTGCAGCAACTGGAGATTGTTTACCGTAAGGATGGGGACTGTCTTTTTCATTCCTTTGTTTAGCAGTTATTAACTGTAGATGAAACCTAACACGGTGGGTTGTTTGGCAGTTATTAACTGTAGATGAAACCTAACACGGTGGGTTGTTTGGCAGTTATTAACTGTAGATGAAACCTAACACGGTGGGTTGTTTGGCAGTTTATTAACTGTAGATGAAACCTAACACGGTGGGTTGTTTGGCAGTTATTAACTGTAGATGAAACCTAACACGGTGGGTTGTTTGGCAGTTTATTAACTGTAGATGAAACCTAACACGGTGGGTTTCTAACCATTTGATGAACTGGGTTGATGAAGTAAAATGTTCCTTCATTCAGAGTTCAATGAGATGCAGACTGAACTGATGGCGTTCCTACGGCAGTTAGCTGATGAAGGAAAGGTGAGGAGCTGTATGTTTGTTTACTGAAGACAAAATGTCTGGTGGTAATTCCAGTATGTTCCCAATAATTATGAGAGCACATGAATAGGAAACCAATATGAGCAGCAGTCCATAGGTTGCTTGTCACGTCAGCACTTGATTGTCATTGATTGATCTGCTTGGGCCCAAACAATAGCTGAAAAGCACTGCGGTCATTCACCTCTAATCCCCATTGAACCACTCCTCCCCTCCCTCAGGTTGTCACAGCAGAGGCCATCCACCAGTTCTTTGGGGAGCTGATGTCCAGGAAGAGGCGGCAAATGAACAGCTGATGTCATTCTGCCCCTTCAGTGTCGTTGTCTACTTGTTTTTTAATGTTTCTTTGGGTTCATAGCAAAACAGTTCGATGTCCCTCAAACGCCTTCTGCTTTAAATAAAAGATGCTGAGGTTTGAAGTTGAACATTTTGCTAAAAGGTTCTTGAATGGGTCTCCATGGATTTCAAATGGCATTCCTTGTCTTATGAGAAACTGAATGACCATTAGCATGCTAATGGGATCTAGTAATTTTAATCACGGACATTAAATCTAAGTTGTCATTAGACTTTCATTTTTCATGATGTGACACCTGACTATGCACTGCCATTCATATTGAAACTTGACCATTTGATGGTGTCACTGGTATTAAATGAAACAGTTCATTCAGCATACTGTGTGACGTGATTCCACGGCTACTTGTCATCGAAATACCACAAGGTACTGCTTTACTCAAGGCTGAACTAAATGACTTAACAGTCCAGAATTCTATCGAAATACCACAAGGTACTGCTTTACTCAAGGCTGAACTAAATGACTTAACAGTCCAGAATTCTATCGAAGCAGTTTATTTCGAAGATGCCCAAGTTCCACACTGTTATGCACCTTCTGAGTTAACAGTAGAAAAATAGAACAAGTAAAACCAAATACAATTTTTAGTACAGGGATCTACAAAAGTGTTTTACATACAGCGTACCTGTTCAATTATAAAGTTCAACATATACCTGTTCAATTATAAAGTTCAACATATAATCAAACACAGTTCCAGAGGGTTACATTTTAAACGGTACCTAAACAAAACATGTACACTAACTAGCTACATGAGTTTTACAAAGGGCTATTTGATGTAAGCTGGTAGAAAAGGCTTGCATAGGACAGTCACTTCTCAAATAACAGCCCAGCCTCTTGGCAGGGGAAGGCACTGACTTCTACAGTAAAGAGCAAACAGAGGATGTGGAGGGTTTTTATTCATGGGAAAACTGTCCAGGAAAATAAAGCAACTAACCAACATGAACATGGGGAGGAATCTAAAGTTTTGCATTTTTTCCCCATGAAGCAAACTGGATGGAAAAAAGGGTTCTCTGCCCAGCAACTTCATTACCACAATGCAGAGCGAATATCTACATGTCCATGTGCTACTTAAGTAACTGCCCAGTGAAAATGTAACTTTTAAAAAGTTCATATCCAAATAATGTTGCTGACTTATCCTATACTCATGTGGCAAAGCATGAATTGGATAAAAAATTGTTTTTTTTTTTTTAAACCATATGAAACCTTTCACTTGCTGTTTAAAAAAAAATCCTTATTTCCTTAGGACATGTCATCTCTGAGAAGAATGAGCTGTCCAGTCAGCTCGCGCAAATATTTTAATGACCGGTATAGGCCCACACCATTCCACCACAAAGCTGCTTCTGTAACAATTATTTTCTGGAAGGAAAACTATTTAAACTCATATTGTAAGTAACTCTAGGTCATATTTCATAGAATTCTGGAAACACTGGGCAGTAAAAAAAAAAAAAGGTATAAAACCTACAACTTAATGGTATTCCACACCAATAACAATATTAAAACATTTCCCAGACCAAAACATTTTAATGAACAAAAATGAAAAATAAAAAGTTTGAGTCTGACTATGCTTTCTTGGTGAAATGTGGTGCTGAACACAACCTCACAGTGTAGTCCACCACAGCTACAAAACAGCTGAATAATTCATTTACAGTACCACCACTAAGATGTAATAAGGATCTGTTGTACAGTATATTCAAATATTACATGAATAATTACAATTTATGCTCAGGATTTCTGAATGGTAGAAATGCATGTGACAGGCCACCAGGTTTAATTGAATTATGCAGTTGTTCTGGAGCTCTTTTGTTCTAAATTAATTTGTCCCCCTGCTCCCATGTGAAATGGACCGTTTCTACAGTGCAATGTTGCCTATGTTATGTATCATGGGTTTGTCAGTTTGTGTTAGAGACAGGTGCAGCTGATCTTACAGGTTCTGATGGGTGCACTTTGATTTCTGTAGCAACAGCCCCAGTAGCTCTCATACAGTATGTCGTAACCTCTGACGACAGAGAGCAGGTCTTCGCAGGTCCAGGATTAGTCAAAAGGTGGCATGACAGTGGTTACATTGTACATGGGAACAACACAAATGAACAGACTGAGGACATGTGAATGGACAGTGTGTTGAGGGTGAACAGAAGAGTCACACAAACAACTAGTAGAGCCAGTGGTGGCGTCACGCTTGTGATGGATCCCTTATGGTCCCGTCAAAAAGTGGATTAAGGCTTCTAATTGTTTATGCCATTAAAAGAGCAAGGTGGTTTCAAGCATATTGACCACAGCGTTCTATGGTCGGTCTCTGGTTAACCATTTCAGAGCTTTGTGTTTATAGGTAAATACAGACCTGATTAAAAATGGAGTGTGTACAGTACTGAGATTATTTACAGTTACCTGGAATTATTAAACTACACACACATATTCAGCTGACATAAAACATCTCCTGACTAGCGTGTTCATTGCACCATTATCTTTCCCAGTGTACCTCAGTCCTTAACCTCTGCCCCCTCCCTCCTGTCTTGTTCCAAAACCCCCAGGCTCATGTTTTTGAAAATGCATAGTGGCAAGAAAAAGTATGAACCCTTTGGAATTAGTTGGATTTCTGCATAAATTGGTCATCAAATTTGATCTGATCTTCATCTAAGTCACAACAATAGACAATGTGTTTAAACTAATAACACACATTATTGTATTTTTCTTGTCTATATTGAATACATAATTTAAACATTCACAGTGTAGGTTGGAAAAAGTATGAACACCTAAGCTAATGACTTCTCCAAAAGCTAATTGGAGTCAGGAGTCAGCTAACCTGGATGTTGGTTAGAGCTGCCTTGCCCTTTAAAAAACACTCACAAAATGTGAGTTTGCTATTCACAAGAAGCATTGCCTGATGTGAACCATGCCTCGAACAAAGGAGATCTCAGAAGACCTAAGATTAAGAATTGTTGACTTGAATAAAGCTGGAAAGGGTTACAAAAGTATCTCTAAAAGCCTTGATGTTCACCAGTCCACGGTAAGACAAATTGTCTATAAATTGAGAAAGTTCAGCACTGTTGCTACTCTCCCTAGGAGTGGCCGTCCTGCAAAGATGACTGCAAGAGCATAGCGCAGAATACTCAATGTTAAGAAGAATCCTAGTGTCAGCTAATAGATTACAGAAATCTCTGGAACATGCTAACATCTCTGTTGACGAGTCTACAATACATAAAACACTAAGAAAGAATGGTGTTCATGGGAGGACACCATGGAAGAAGCCACTGCTGTCCAAACTTTTATTTTTATTTCTGTACGTCTGAAGTTTGCAAAAGTGCACCTGGATGTTCCACAGCGCTATTGGCAAA
The DNA here is from genome assembly GCF_901001165.1 of Salmo trutta. NCBI lineage: Eukaryota > Metazoa > Chordata > Actinopteri > Salmoniformes > Salmonidae > Salmo > Salmo trutta. The sequence continues at coordinate 18,293,712 of NC_042989.1, forward strand.
AATATTCTGTGGACAGATGAAACTACAGTTGAGTTGTCAGGAAGGAACACACAACACTACGTGTGGAGAAAAAAAAGGCACACCAACATCAAAACCTATGGTGGAGGGAGCATCATGGTTTGGGGCTGCCTCAGGGCCTGGACAGCTTGCTATCATTGACGGAAAAATGAATTCCCAAGTTAATCAATACATTGAGCAGGAGAATGTTAGGTTATCTGTCCGCCAATTGAAGCTCAACAGAACTCGGGTGACGCAACAGGACAACGACCCACAACACAGAAGTAAATCAACAACAGAATGGCTTCAACAGCAGAAAATACACCTTCTGTCACGCTGATTGTAAGATGTATGATTCTGAAATTCTGATTAGCCATTATAATTGTATCTTTTTTTTTTTTGAGTCCTGACCTCAACCCGATTGAGATGTTGTGGCATGACCTCAAGAGAGCAGTTCACACCAGACATCCAAAGAATATTGCTGAATTGTGACAGTTTTGTAAAGGTCCAAAATTCCTCCTGACCGTTGTGCAGGTATGATCCGCAACTACAGGAAAAACGTTTGGTTGAGGTTTTCAACCAGTTATTAAATCCAAGTGTTCACATACCTTTTCCACCCTGCACTGAATGTTTACACGGTGTGCTCAAAGACATGAAAACGTATAATTGTTTGTGTGTTATTAGTTTAAGCAGACTGTGTTTGTCTATTGTTATGACCTAGATGAAGATCAGATCAAATTTTATGAACAATTTATGCAGAAATCCAGGTGTTTCCAAAGGGTTCACATACTTTCCGAAGGCAAGAAAAAGTATTTAGAACACTTGACTTTTTCAAAAAAAATGTTTAACCTTACAGCCTTATTCTAAAAACAATTAAATAAAAAATCTCAGCAATCTACACTCATTACCCCACAATGACATTGGGAAAAAAACAGGTTTAGAATTTTTGCAAATGTATTAACAATAAAAAATACCTTATTTCAAAAGTATTCGGAACCCTTTGCTGTGAGACTCGAAATTGAGTTCAGGTGCATCCTGTTTCCATTGATCATCCTTGAGATGTTTCTACAACATGATTACCAACTGGTAAATTCTATTGATAGGACATTTGGAAAGGCACACACCTGTCTATATAAGGTCCCACAGTTGACAGTGCATACCAGAGCAAAAACCAAGCCATGAGGTCGAAGGAATTGTCCATAGAGCTCCGAGACAGGATTGTGCCGAGGTACAGATCTGGGGAAGGGTACCAAAAAATGTCTGCAGCATTGAAGATCCCCAAGAACACAGTCCTCCATCATTCTTAAATGGAAGACGTTCGGAACCACCAAGACTCTTCCTGGAGCTGGCCGCCCGGCCAAACTGAGCGATCGGAGGAGAAGGGCCTTGGTCAGGGAGGTGACCAAGAACCTGATGGTCACTCTGACAGAGCTCCAGAGGTCCTATGTGGAGATGGGAGAATCTTCCAGAAGGACAACCATCTCTGCAGCACTCTACCAATCAGGCCTTTATGGTAGAGTGGCCAAACATAAGCCACTACTCAGTAAAAGGCACGACAGCCCACTTGTAGTTTGGTAAAAGGCACCTAAAGACGCTCAGACCATGAGAAACAAGATTCTCTGGTCTGATGAAACCAATATTGAACTCTTTGGCCTGAATGCCAAGTGTCACATCTAGAGGAAACCTGGCACCATCCTTACGGTGAAGCATGGTGGCTTCGGGACAAGTCTCTGAATGTCCTTGAGTGGCCCAGCCAGAGCCAGGACTTGAACACAGATTGAACATCTCTGGAGACCTGAAAATAGCTGTGCAGCAACGCTCCCCATCCAACCTGACAGAGCTTGAGAGGATCTGCAGAGAAGAATGGGAGAAAGTCCCCAAATACAGGTGTGCCAAGCTTGTAGCGTCATACCCGAGAAGACTCAAGGCTGTAATCGCTGCGAAAGGTGCTTCAACAAAGTACTGAGTAAAGGGTCTGCAAATATTTCTGTTTTTGCTTTGTCATTATTGGTTATTGTGTGTAGATTGACGAGGAAAAAAAAAATAATTTAATCCATTTTAGAATAAGGCTGTAATGTAACAAAATGTGGAAAAAGTCAGGGGTCTGAATACTTTCCGAATGCTCTGTATATCAGAGACTGAAGAGGCAGCACAATGACAGCCTCAACAGACCTACTTCCGGCCTGATCTGAACTAGCCTGAGCCTATTACTCATCAGCATATCTGTGTAACAGGCAGCACCAGAAAGAGGAAATCAAATGTAACCAGTCAGGTGAGGTACGTACTGGAGGAATGCTACAGGAAGAGAGAGGAAATACAAATGAGAGGAGCAAGAAAATGTTTTTACATGATTTTACATGAAGATAACGCTGATTGAAGCTATGTGCTGGTGTTAACTAGTTTATACTGAGATCCTATTTATACATCTCCCAGTTAAAGTATATCCTGAGGACTACAGTCCATATGTATATTATACATCCTCAGCACATCTGAACTACATTTCATGGTTACGATCATAGTAACATCTTTGTTATGATCTTCTTTATGATAAGATCTTTGTTCCTGATTCCCACAACTTAGAGGTCACAACAAACCTGGGGTGCAACAAGGCTCAAGGGAAATAGGCAAAGCCCCTCCCAAACAGTACTGCTGGGGTTATATTGTAAAACTGCAGCATTGAGGTTGGCTTCACCAAGCTTCAATACAACAGTCTGACAGTCACTGCTGTTTCTCTAACCTACAGTCCTGATGCTGCTTATCTGTAACACTCAGAGGAGGCGTGAGGTGAAGACAGCACTATGTCATGGAGAAAGGGCTGGAGGAGGTAGGGTACTCTCTCACACACACACAATAAATAGAAACCATTAGCCACCCCTTCACACACACTCATTAGTGCTTTGCTGTCCATGACAGAGGGTTGTTTCCCTCACTTTCCCTTTTGACGACTCAACCCCAGGTCCTCCCCGAGGGTTATAGTGCAGACTTCTTGTAAGGGTAGTCAGGGTTGTTGGGTGACCTGCGTTCTCTGCTAGCCTCCTCGCTAATACTGTTCCTATGTGGCTGCTGGGCCCCTGAACCTGGGGACTCGCCAGTAAGCGCCATCTCCTTCGGGCCTTCCCTGTGGGCCGACATCCGCTCCTCATACCCGTCTAGGTTTCCACTGGGGGAGCCACACAAGTGGCCAAGACCGTGAGTAAGGTCAGTCTCATTGTTTGATCGTCCTCTGGGGACTTGTCCTGCCCCAACCTGGGGACCAGAGGGATTAGCCAGAGCTCCATCCTGCCGCTGGGGGGGCGGGCCTAGGACGTCCAGGCGCAGGGGGTCAGAGCGTGCCTCGGCTGCCCGTCCCTGGCTGTCAGACATGTAGGAGGGAGGGTGGCTGGAGGAGCTGTGGCTGTAGAGGTCTGGCCCTGCGTAGGGGGGCAGGGGGTGGCTGGAGGTTGCGGTGGTTGGTCGGCAGGAGAAGTCATACAGATCAGGGAACTCTGCCTGGGCCTCCAGCTTAGGCTCTGGAGCGTGCCTCTTACAGGAGTGACCATGGCTGAGGCGAGTGGAGGGACAGGGGCCGGGGGGGAGGTGTGGGGCCGGGAGGGCCATGGGGCCGGGAGGGTCGTGACCGTCCCTGTCCCCCATATGGTGCTCCCTCAGGGTCATGACAGAGACGCCCAGAGCGATGTCAGGCATGAACTCCCTCATCACAGGCTCCATGCTCAGCTGGAGAGACAGAGAGAAGCACACCAACACGGCTAGTTATAGCTATACATGACCACAGCACAATACACTTCTACAGCTACAATGACCAAAAGCAACAAACACAGCATGACATGTAGACCTTCACCTGTGCTTCTGGGAGCAGGGCTCGGCCCTTGGCCTGGGGGTTGCTGCAGTCTGGAGGTGGAGGCCTGGGGGCGGAGGGGTAGTCTGGGCTGCCATGCTTGGCTGTGGTGTGGAGCTGGAGCAGAGTGTGGTTACAGGGGTAGGAGAAAGAGCGGGTGGGGGGTGGGATGGGCACACGAGGCCTCCAGGCCCCCTTCAGCTGGGCATGGCTGGGGGTGGCAGGGGCGTGGTATGGGGGTGGAGGGGGAGGCAGCGGGGGGTGAAACCCAGCCAGGCCCTCCAGGTCTGAGAACATGCTGTCCATTGCTGGGCTGCTGTTGACCCGACAACGACCAGCCTGCCGCAGGGCCAAAACAGGACTCTCGTCTCCAAAACGCTCCTCTGGGAAGAACTTGTAAGGGTTCTGAGAATAAACAAACAAAACATTTAGCATCCCAAAAACCTTCTACTATAACACACACAAGTCATTACGTAGTACACTAAGTGAGTGATACTTGTCTTTCAGGGAGAAGGTCTTTAGGACGGAGGTCTCCCTCTAACAAGTCTACAGCCTTGTCCTCCCTGTACCCTACGGGGTTTCCCCCTCACCTGCAGTAGCTCAGTAGCCCCGTCCGCCAGGCCAAACTCCCTCAGCACACGCAGCTGCAGCTCATAGCTGACGGTGGGCCCCTCGCCACAGTTGAGGGCGTAGGCCCTCTGGACCTGGTCTGTGTGACTCAGCTCCTGCAGCCTCTGGACCATCTCCTTAACCACCGCCAGTCTGGGTACTGACAGGACAGACACACAGAGGGTTGGTGGGCCATGTCAACGTTCCTAATATGTTACACTAAATAGCTTCCTTATTGGCACCAGTCTTGTCCTCTTACCTGGGATCTCATTGGCTACCACGGACGGAGCGGTGGTCTGGCTGCTGGCCATCTGCTGATGGTTGATCATGTGACAGCACTGTGGCACGGCGTTGTTGACCATGTAGAGGGTGTCTGGCACGTTGGACATGCGCACCAAACGCAGACGCACCAGATCTGTCTGCTCCACCATCATCTCATCCAGCACAGACTGAGTGGAGGAGGAGACGGGTTAGCAGTCGGGTCATAGCCTGGCCTGACCCAAACCCTCTCACAGAGATGAGACCGAAGAGACATAAAATACTCTCCGTTAACCATCAACCCCTCGATGCGGAGTGTCCTACCTTGGCCTCCTCCACGTATGGAGAGAAGAGACGTGGTCGCACGGAGATGCCAGCGTTCTTCTGCCGTAACCACGAGTTGGCCTTGCCCCCCTCAGTCGTGGGCAGCATGTCCGAGGGAGGGGTGCTGATCAGACCCCTCTTTGTCTGTGAATGGAAAGAGGGTCATTTAAAGAGAACACACCCAGAAGGTCAGGTCAATCAACAACTAAACCATTAACAGGGCATAAAGGATAGATCGATAGATTGCACAATATGTATTGGCAGCAATCAGAAACTGTATTGTAACATCCATATGACGTGTCATCCATGACTACTAACCGCGTCAGAGAGGACGTCGCTGTTGGCAGGGAGGATGTGCTCAGTGCGGATGAAGGGAAGCAGGGGGGACAGGATCTCCTTCAGCTCCTCCACATCCAGGTCCTTCCTCTTCACCCCCCGCTTGTTCACGCTGTGGGCTGTTCCGCTCAGCACGTTGGGCTCTGGGGAAAAAAAACCCGCCCACAAAACACACACAGTTAGTAGGGATTCTATATATAATTATGTGGTTAGTAAGGCCAACACACACTCGTTATTTTTTAACGACAGTATTTTTCAGTCAGGTTCAGAGCCACACAAAAACAAACAAAAAAATACTGCGATCGAGGTGCTTCAGTCTCCCATTTTTAAGGATAAAACTTGGAAAACTAAATGATTTGATAGTCTTTTAGTGTATTTTGGAGGCGCTGGTGCTGTAGGTGGGTGCTTTTCCAACAGCCGTTAGAAGGCCTGCTCGGAGGGTAATTATAGAGTATCATCTTACCCCTGTCTGCCATCCTCTTAATAAGCTGCTGCTCGCCCCACTTCACTACGTACTTCAGAATGTCCTGCTCACTCGCCTGTGAAACAGAGAGAAGGGGGCAGGGGAGGGGTGCGAGAGAAAAGATAGCGTGATGAGAGGGGGATGGGTGATAGGGAAGGAAAGGTGTAAGGACAAGGTTAAACATTGTAGTGGGGAGCAACATCTGAAGAGGCGGTTCAGTGAGGAGACTTGAATATGTGGCTGATGGTGTGACACGGTGTAGTGGTGGCTGAGACTTGTACAGTATTTGACTGATTGGATTACAACGTTTCACCTTAGCCGTCCTGTCAGCCGTCCTGTCAGCCGTCCTGTGCGACACCCAGGGAGCTTGGCATAGCAGAGCAGACCGAAGCTCAATTTCAATTAGTGGCCATGTCAGAAGGCAATGCCTCCAGGGAACGTTCTCACTCCGTTTGTGCTCCAGACCCTGTGTGTTTGGGTTTGTGTTTATGCAGCCGTGTGCGTGTTGCCACTCTTCACCAAATAATTGTTAAACCAATCATGCCCTAGCTGCCTCACAGACTTGAGATCTCTGGGGAGGTGAAAAGGGGAAATTCTAAAAAGACAGATACATTTTTGTAGCCAAAGCACTGACTACAGAGCCAGTTGGACAGGATTGAGGATGGGCATTTGAAATGTTTTGACTGTTGAAGTATTTGCATAGTCTAGGTGAAAAAATATATGTTAACATTTATCTATATGCCAACAGTGCGCAACAATGCCTAATTTATCATAACCATTACAGATCAATTATAAATTGCCCCATACAGTACATACAGTCAATATTTTTTTTTATTTAGGATTCATGTATTGAAACTGTAATATCAACTGGTTATATTATAATGGAACACAACATTCTGAAAGGCAGTAACCTCAGCATTGACGCTTGTAGAAACCTATGGTTCAATAGCATAGCCTTGTTTAGTTCATTTAGCAGACAAGAGGCTCTTATTTCCAGAGCCCCATTCACAGTCAAGACATACCTATGTTATAGTAAAAAAAACTGGCAATATAACAGACTAAAATAGAACAGAATATATTTCCAAAAGTTGCCAGTGCGAAGTGATGCGCATTTTGCTTCTGGAACAGGTATTCTCAATGAGTGATCATTTGAAACAGGGCTCAATTTGGCAAGGGTTTCATGGTTACAAACTAAAAATTGGTCTTCTTTTCGCTATACAGACGTTCGATTTAGTTTATTCTGCCTGTTCTTTGGAATTTTCAAAATGGATGAATAATTCCACATTTAACACTGCATGGTGATGAATTATGGCCACGACATCAGTTTGGTGAGAGGCCTACGCTCAGTCTTTACCAAACTCATGCGTTTGCATATTTTCAGTGTGGAACCTGTCTGTGTTCAGGGGGTTATAGCCTAGGCTAACCAATTCTAAATGACACTAGCAGTTCGCAAAGTAGCGTAAGTGGAGAATAGACGGGATACAATTATTCCAAAATTGCAAAATTGCAAATCGTTGTTGGAACACATTTTCCCAACTTCAATCAACCCATCCATTTTGAATTTGTGAAAGGTGACATCATTTGGCAAGGAATGTAGCTTGTGTATCCCATCATTTAGATATGTTTTATAGACATTTATTTCTGTAGACCTAACGGGAGCTTGTGTTTCCCATCATTTAGATATGTTTTATACATTTATTTCTGTAGACCTAACGGGAGCTTGTGTTTCCCATCATTTAGATATGTTTTATACATTTATTTCTGTAGACCTAACGGGAGCTTGTGTTTCCCATCATTTAGATATGTTTTATAGACATTTATTTCTGTAGACCTAACGGGAGCTTGTGTGCAAACTCAGCACACGTGTGTTGAGGGAGCAGTCAGAACGCATTTGAGTGATTGAGAAACAGAGGGGAAAGGGAATTTATGGAGAATAACTGTGTGATACTTGGCTTGGTTTCTTTTCTGTTGTGCCCCGCAAATACACATGTACAAATGGAACACTTGAGTCAAACCAAAATAACGTCATCTTCAAGACGACATTAAAACAATTTTTGGGACAAAATGTAACTTGTCCAGTCGGACAGCCACGAAGACCATTCCACCAAATAGTTTTACAGTATTAAAAAAAGAAAAATCTCTGGTTAAAAGATAGTTTTGTAAGTCTGTTCGAGTACTCGATTACACATGCCCATCCATGACAGGATACGATCTTTGGAGTCTATGGAGATGCATCCAGTCCAATCACACACACAGCGGCGGCATGGGCATCTCACCTGTAGGTAGTCTGACTGGATAGCGGTGAGCAGGTGCTCCTTGCTGAGCTCGTAGAGTACGTCAGAGGTCACGACCTGGCTGAACTCCTCACACAGGAAGTGTAGGGCCTGGCGGTGGACCCACTTTGAGCCGTAGGGCTGAGAGCTCCATTTCAGGATGGGAACCAGGCAGTCCAGGGACAGGCTCTCCACCACAATGTCCTCACAGCCTGGGTGAGGAGACAGGAACACAGGGCATAGGGGTCACATACCTCTAACACTCATATCACTGAGTGAACAGCACCTTTAATAGCCCGGTGGTCCAGTCAGTTTGTGCTTCAGCCAACTCCTCTCTGTGTCATGCCAAATATGTATTATTTGAGTTGGCTACAGCACAGTATGGGCCCAGGCTACATTTTTTAAATCTATTGTATGGGAAGTCATACCCTGTCAGAACATTAGTAAGAGTATTAATGGGTGACTTAATTGAACCATAAATATCCCGCCACATAGCGGTCACTTCTGGAGCCATTCAGAAGCCCACAGTAGTTTCCCTGCTATTCATCACTACGGGGAGCACTCCCCCTTTCCCCCGGCACCCCCCTCCATGCGTTTCCTAAATCAGAGCACATAGCAGAACAGCAGGCAGTGGTTTAACACTGTTACACACAACCCCACAGAAATGCCTTTGATACCTTCACGTGTTCCAGTCACTCTACCTCCCATTCACCACACTAAGTTAACACAGCAGCCAGAGGAAAGTATGCTGCACACACACACACACACACACACACACACACACACACAGTATACTCACACAGAAAACACATGCAGAAACGCACACGCTCTCATGTACTCATATGCATATGCACACACACACATGAATCAAAAACAAATTAAAAGTTGCAGAGGGTTATTAATTATTACTTGATATACTGTAGCCATTTGAACACATCTTGGATGAAATGGAATTTCAGAAATGGCTATAGTGGCAGTCATAGTGGCAGTCATAGTGGCAGTCATAGTGGCAGTCATAGTGGCAGTAGCAATTGAGATAGAACTAAAATAAACATCAAACAATCAAATTACATCAACTTGGATCGGAAACTAGTGCATGTCCACAAGGGTACATAAATAATTTGGCTTCACTTTTTGACAGTCAACTCAGTGGAAAATGAGAGCAGGCAGTGTGATGCCAGTGATAGAGCCACACAGTGTGGCTCTGAGGCAGACAGAGATACTGGTCTGCTTTGAAGTGGCCCCTGCCCAGGCCCCCTGCTGCTGGCTCTGTATTTAGCTTGTGGAGAAGAGCGGAGCAGGCTGCCCTACCCTGGGCTTAGCTGGGTTATGAGCTCCAGTACCAGTGCTCCTCTGGGACTCTTATCTGTGGGCTGTGTGAGATCTGCTGCACTGCCTTTCCCTTTGAAACTGCACTCTGGGAAATTGGACACTGACGCTCAGGGAGATGACGCCTGCCCTCTTTAAAAAAATGTTTTTTCCTCCTTCAACCGACACACAGTTAAAGCTGCATTTCCCTAGATTTTTGGTCCCTTCCTTTACTTTTATTAGCTAGGCAGAGCGACGCAAAGCAGACCCCAACAGTGTTAAACGCAGGACGGAAATCCTGTGTCGTTAAGAGGACAGACGAGGTTCAAATGTGGACGCAGACATTTAGCCTTTTTATTTTCCATAAACAACCTAAAGTGGGAATAGATTCCACACTTCCTTCCTTCCTTCCCTTTCTTCCTTCCATCTCTTCTCTCTGTATTCCGCTCATTCTATCCTAATTTCTCTCACACTGAGCAGGGGTAGACACGTAGAGACACACACAACTTCCTTTGAAAGGTAAAGCTTCCCCAGTGGGGACCAGCAGCACATGAAAGCAGACAGCTCTGTTCTCTATTAGCCCATTAGAATGCATAGCACCATTCAGCCTTTTAAAGCTTTGCACTCTTATTATGAGCCAGAGATTAGACTGGGCATTATATCTAATACTAAAGCCATTTCCCCTTCCTCTCTCTCTGGCACTATGCATTCACTGCAGCCTAGCAGACTGACTAGAATATCAACACAATGAGCATTATGGCAACTGCGTCTGTGAGACGGCAATAACTGAGGATGTGTGCTTGCTGTTTTTTTTAGCTCCATGTTTATGAAACAACGTTTCCAAACCCACTTAAGACATCAGCAGCACTCCGGACCAGTCAACACTGTGGTGGACTTGAATCATGTCTGATTACTCAAGTAACTACAGCTTCATTTTTAGCGGAGGTCTCAAACAAAACAAAAAGGAAGGAGGAGAGACTATCGAAGAATGATGGGCTTCACTCCGACTGCCTGAGGCCAACTTCCAAGCAAACCGATAAGTTCTGCCGAGGAGCAACTGGAAATCCCCCTCTGCTTGGAACAATTAGGGTTCACTCATGTCATAGGTCAAGTTCCGCCTGTAACCAAAGATATGACTGATCAGACAGCAATATCACAGACCAAGACTTCTCCTTAAAACGTAACAGGAGAAAGTTGAACGACTGACAGATTCTCCTAATGGAAGGTGCTATGACAGAACTAAGTCTGTTAATAAGTCACACGGGGTCCATCAATAGCCTCTTAAATGCAATGGCAAAATTAGATATCAATTCTGATCCCATTCACTACCACTCAAACCCTTTCACATCAGCAAGCAACTCTGAAGACTGACTGGCTAACATGGTTTATTTCCCACCCGAGGTGTGGTCATTCATGGTATTAATCAATGAGGAAAACTTACCACATGAATCATGATTGTAATGGGATGCATGTCTCCACAGATGAGTCATTACTCTCCCGCTCTGTGTGTGTGTGTGTGGATATGTGTGTGTAGAAAGAGAGAAGAGGTAGAGAGAAAATCTGCATTGGTATGCTGATCTACTCATTATCAATGCTCTCACTGTGTTTGAAAAATGAATAAGGCTTTTAATATCGTCAGGGTAAGAGAGAGTGAGTGATCTCTGCCTAGGGAGCTAATAGGGTTGATAACTGCTGATGTAGACGAGAGGCTCTCAGATTGAACCCTATCACCAGTGAGTGTACCCTGGCCTGGACACAGCTCAATCAGATGGAGGGGGAGCAGTTGAGGCACAGAGAGGAGGAGGAGGAGGAGGAAGGGACTGCTAGCCTGGAGATAACCCGATGCGCATGACAGCTACCCCAGGTCTCTGACAGGAGGCGGAGGTCACTCAAGGTTGTCACATAGAAATTAAATCATGGGCCTTCCCAGCTCATTTGACACTTGGGTGAGCAAGCATTTTGGCAGCCAACAGCGTGTCAGTGGAGGCTCCTCACAGGAGGAAAGGGAGGACCATCCTACTTAGTGAATTTCAGAAAGATAGTAATTGTGAAACACCAAAATAAAAAAACATTTTTAGATAAAACTATAGTAATTATATTCATGTCACCAAATAATTGATTAAAACATATTGTTTTGGAATGAAGGTCTATAGTTGCCTAAACAGCACTCTGTTCGGGCAGCACCATGGTGTAGCCGGAGGACAGCTATTTTCCGTCCCCCTCCTTGTGGTACATTGACTTCAATACAAAACCTAGGAGGCTCATGGTTCTCACCCCTTTCCATAAACTTACACAGTAATTATAATGACTTCCGGAGGACATCCTCCAGAGCTCTTGCAGCATGAACTGACAGTTGGAACAGTTTAAGAAATTAATTTCTTTAAAAAATTTGAGAAGCAGCAGAGAGAGAGCTGTTTTTTATGTGGCTGCTGCAATTGAACTGTGTGTGCGGGTGATCATCCGATTGTGTTGCAAAATGTTTCTTAAAAATGGAACAAAAAAACAGGAATGGACCTACCTGAATTTGTCCAATAGGAACTCTCATTGAGTTTGTAACTGTTTGGAATAATGATTACACTGTCTGTCACCTTGATTACTCCAATTTGTCTCTCGACCTGTGCCTACAAATGACCTGTGTTCATTTGTAGGCTAGGTTGTAGTAACCTCACGATGGGTACAGGGATAATTAGAGCATCATGTAGTAGGCCAAACCTATCGACGTTACATCGGGCTGGGTGAATGGAATATGAATGACAGTCATCCAATATGCTGTAATGGCCATGATCTTAAAAATAAATAATTGTCCTCCCTAATCTTAAACGGCACTGACCACCAGGTGCGTGTGTGTGTGACTGAGCGTGCATGCATGTTAAAAAGGTTAGGGGTGTCTTTGAGAGGAGCATAACTAACAGAGGAAAGAGAAGAAAAAAAACTGGAGAGATGGAAATGTAATTAACTAAATAAGAGGTCTATTGTACAGACGAAATGAGAGGTCCTTGATACACACCACAACATGGGGTTTCATGTGAACTGATGAGATTGTTGCTTCTCTGTGGTCAAGAGAGGGGATATAAATACCCTATATTAGAGGCTTGGAGGAGGGGGAGGGGGGATGACAGTGTGCCTGGTGCCAAGCTGCCTTGGCGACATGATGTTGTAGGGAGTAGTTAGGAAATCAATACTGTTACTTATCGGGATATTATTTGACAATATCATTTTTGCGCTAGTCAGCTGTACCTGCACTAAAACCTCTGTATTTTTCCTTCATAGCTTGTAGATAGTATTTTTCCTTCATCTTCTTTGAAAAGTGAGCCAATTTGTTTTCAGCACTTAATTTCCTTGACTGATCAAAACTTGTTATTTTTTTTCTTCATGGCTCTCTCTTGTCCCTCTGCAGCAATATGTTTGGAACATCCAATCGCAAAATCAAGTCGCAATACACATACACTGAGTGTACAAAACATTAGGAACACCTTCCTAATGAGTTGCACCGCCTTTACCCTCAGAAAACGCCTCATTTCGTTGGGAAATGGACTCTACAAGATGTCGAAAGCGTTCCACAGGGATACTGGCCCATGTTGACGTCAATGCTTCCCACAGTTGTGTCAAGTTGGCTGGGGGGTCCATCCTTGATACACATGGGAAACTGTTGAGCATGAAAAACCCAGCAGTGTTGCAGTTCTTGACACACTCAAACCGGTGCGCCTGCCATCTACTACCATACTCCGTTAAAAGGCAATTAAATCTTTTGTCTTGGCACACACACAATCCATGTCTCAGTTGTCTCAAGGCTTAAAAATCCTTCTTTAACCTGTCTCCTCCCCTTCATCTACACTGATTGAAGTGAATTTAACAGGTGACATCATTAAAGGATCATAGTGTTCAGCTGGATTCACCTGGTCGGTCAGTCAGTCATGGAAAGAGCAGGTGTTCCTAATGTTTTGTACACCCAGTGTAGCATCGTGAGACTTGCAATACATATTGTATCAGCACCTAAGTACAGTAACATCGTATCTTGAGGTCCCTGGCAATTCCCAGCCCTCGTACGGGTGTGAGGAAGATCTGGCCAGCTGTGTGTGTGAGAGAGTGAGAGAGTGAGTGAGTGAGTGACATCTTTTCTACTGTGCCTTTATAACAGGCAAACATGGAGTTGTGTTCCCCATGCTCTTTTAACTGCAACAGCACTTTGAGATTTACATGAAAAGCTTAAACATTTTTATTTTTTATTGTTAATAACATTGTGTTTTTGTTGTATGACAGACAAAGGTTGTAATGTTCCCACTGTCTCAACAGCCCAGTAGTCCATTGTTCCTGTCTGTGATGCAGCTAATGACAAGAGGCACGAATCCCTGTGTCTGTATGTATATGATGGAGTGGGTGGGCAACAGCCATGATCAGTGTCTTCTTTACTACCGAATATATACTGCTCAAAAAAATAAAGGGAACACTTAAACAACACATCCTAGATCTGAATGAAAGAAATAATCTTATTAAATACTTTTTTCTTTACATAGTTGAATGTGCTGACAACAAAATCACACAAAAATAATCAATGGAAATCCAATTCATCAACCCATGGAGGTCTGGATTTGGAGTCACACTCAAAATTAAAGTGGAAAACCACACTACAGGCTGATCCAACTTTGATGTAATGTCCTTAAAACAAGTCAAAATGAGGCTCAGTAGTGTGTGTGGCCTCCACGTGCCTGTATGACCTCCCTACAACGCCTGGGCATGCTCCTGATGAGGTGGCGGATGGTCTCCTGAGGGATCTCCTCCCAGACCTGGACTAAAGCATCCGCCAACTCCTGGACAGTCTGTGGTGCAACGTGGCGTTGGTGGATGGAGCGAGACATGATGTCCCAGATGTGCTCAATTGGATTCAGGTCTGGGGAACGGGCGGGCCAGTCCATAGCATCAATGCCTTCCTCTTGCAGGAACTGCTGACACACTCCAGCCACATGAGGTCTAGCATTGTCTTGCATTAGGAGGAACCCAGGGCCAACCGCACCAGCATATGGTCTCACAAGGGGTCTGAGGATCTCATATCGGTACCTAATGGCAGTCAGGCTACCTCTGGCGAGCACATGGAGGGCTGTGCGGCCCCCCAAAGAAATGCCACCCCACACCATGACTGACCCACCGCCAAACCGGTCATGCTGGAGGATGTTGCAGGCAGCAGAACGTTCTCCACGGCGTCTCCAGACTCTGTCACGTCTGTCACGTGCTCAGTGTGAACCTGCTTTCATCTGTGAAGAGCACAGGGTGCCAGTGGCGAATTTGCCAATCTTGGTGTTCTCTGGCAAATGCCAAACGTCCTGCACGGTGTTGGGCTGTAAGCACAACCCCCACCTGTGGACGTCGGGCCCTCATACCACCCTCATGGAGTCTGTTTCTGACCGTTTGAGCAGACACATGCACATTTGTGGCCTGCTGGAGGTCATTTGGCAGGGCTCTGGCAGTGCTTCTCCTGCTCCTCCTTGCACAAAGGCGGAGGTAGCGGTACTGCTGCTGGGTTGTTGCCCTCCTATGGCCTCCTCCACGTCTCCTGATGTACTGGCCTGTCTCCTGGTAGCGCCTCCATGCTCTGGACATTACGCTGACAGACACAGCAAACCTTCTTGCCACAGCTCGCATTGATGTGCCATCCTGGATGAGCTGCACTACCTGAGCCACTTGTGTGGGTTGTAGACTCCGTCTCATGCTACCACTAGAGTGAAAGCACCGCCAGCATTCAAAAGTGACCAAAACATCAGCCAGGAAGCATAGGAACTGAGAAGTGGTCTGTGGTCCCCACCTGCAGAACCACTCCTTTATTGGGGGTGTCTTGCTAATTGCCTATAATGTCCACCTGTTGTCTATTCCATTTGCACAACAGCATGTGAAATTTATTGTCAATCACTGTTGCTTCCTAAGTGGACAGTTTGATTTGACAGAAGTGTGATTGACTTGGAGTTACATTGTGTTGTTTAAGTGTTCCCTTTATTTTTTTGAGCAGTGTATATATACACACACACACACACACACACACACACACACACACACACACACACACAGTTGAAGTCGGAAGTTTACACATTAGATAGATAATTCAAGGATGTTTTTGACGGAGGGGCAAGTTTCTCAAATATCTCAACCCATCAATCAGCTGTCAGAAAATGGTGTGAGTGGTTTCTGTTAGTAGCACACCTCACATCCTGATCGCTGCCTACGGATGTGAGAAATAACTTCATATTAAAATGAACCTTGCAGGCATGAAGAGAGCAATCCCCCCCAGGTTTAAAATCCCATCGCTCATTGGAATGGGAGGTGACGGTAATAAACTGACAACAGCTACGCTCTCGGCTCCATCTGACCTTCTAGGGGGGTCTTTCGGGGTGAACTCCACTCAGAGTGACAGCAGCCAGAGAGAGGGAGAGCAATGGAGAGAGGGCTGCGGTCCTGTGATAAAAGGAGTGATGGGGCCCTGACAGGAACACTCACTGGCTCTGCAGAGCTGTGTGTATCAATAAAACTGTCTGTCACTGGAGACCTTCCTGGAGCAGGGAGGGAGGACAGAGCAACAGTCCTGAACCTGACATGCCTTTTCCATTTACATTGGCCTAACATCTGCAGTTGACAAAAACACAATTTTCACTAAAACAAGCTATCAATATAGGGATTCTGTTCAGAGAGATGTAACCCCCTGGTTACTTCTTGCTCTTTCTTGCATGGACTAATTTAGTTACATTGTTGCATGGGGGACATATTTTTGAGATGGACCTATTGCTAGGCAACAGTCTGAGGCGTGAGAAGGTTAACCCCATGAACTCTGTGAGCTGGCAAGATGGCTAGTTACAGTGCCTTCAGAAAGTATTCACACACCTTGACATTTTCTGCATTTTGTTGTGTTAACAGGGTGGGATTAAAATGGAATGAATTGTCATTTTTTTGGTCAACAATCTACACTGAACAAAAATATAAAATACAACCATTTCAAAGATTTTATTGAGTTACAGTTTATAAGGAAATCAGCCAGTCAATTGAAATAAATTCATTAGGCCATAATCTATGATATCACACGACTGGGAACACAGATATGCATCTGTTGGTCAGATACATTACATGACCAAAAGTATGTGGACACCTGCTCATCGAACGTCTCATTTCAAAATCATGGGCGTTAATATGGAGTTGGTCCCCTTTGTTGCTATAACAACCTCCACTCTTCTGGGAAGGCTTTCCACTAGATCAGTGGTTCTTAACCTGGGTTCGATCGAACCCCAGGGGTTCGGTGAGTCAGTCTCAGGGGTTCGGCGGAGGTCAAGACACACACCCGACTCATATGATTCGTGATGACACGCCCCGCTTGGCCATCATTGGCTGCAGGTGATCACGCAACATCGCTTGGCCTATCTGTGCTGCAGGGAATTTGGCGCGCTCAGTAGTCGAATTGTGACTGTCGTGATGGTACGTCGTGTGATTTCTTTCTTAATATTTTAATCCCTTCATACTAACTATGTCGAGCAAAAAAAGAAAGTGGTCGGACGAATATGTACAATATGGATTCACATGTATAACGGAACGTGATGAGAGTCAGCGTCCTAACTGCATGATTTGCAATGCCAAGTTGAGCAATTCTAGTCTAGCACCGGCAAAACTAAGAGAACACTTCCTTAAGCTGCATGGAGATGGACAATACAAGAACACAACGTTCGCTGAATTCAAGGTGAAGAGAGCCAGATTCGATGAAAAGGCTAGTCTGCCTGTTCTCGGCTTTGTACCCATCAACAAACCGATCCTCACAGCATCGTACGAAGTTGCTTACCTGATCGCAAAGCAGGGCAAACCACACACCATTGGTGAAACACTCATAAAACCAGCTGTGTTGAAGATGGCGAATATCATGCTGGGAAAAGCGGCTGAAGTTAAGTTAACCCAAATTCCTCTTTCAAATGACACCATTAGCGACAGAATAGAGGACATGAGCAAAGACATCTTGGCTCAAGTAGTTGCAGATCTGATTTCAAGCCCGGCAAAATTCAGCCTTCAACTCGACGAGACCACAGGCAACAGCAGAAGTCACACTGATTTGCAGTAAATATTCATTATTATGTTTTTGTTTTTGTGTGAAAATCATGTTTTAATGGTTTTGTTCTTTGAACACTGATGTTGATGCACGGATCATTTTGTGCACCAGTAAAATATATACCTATGTTTTGAATTTTATTTTTCCAATTAAGAAGGGTTCGGTGAATGCGCATATGAAACTGGTGGGGGTCAGTACCTCCAACAAGGTTAAGAACCACTGCACTAGATGTTGGAACATTACTGCAGGGACTTGCTTCCATTCAACCACAAGAGCATTAGTGAGGTCGGGCACTGATGTTGGGCGATTAGGCCTGGCTCGTAGTTGGCGTTCCAATTCATCCCAAAGATGTTTGATGGGGTTGAGGTCAGGGCTCTGTGCAGGCCAGTCAAGTTCTTCCACACCGATCTTGAAAAAACATTTCTGTATGGACCTCGCTTTGTGCACAGGGGCATTGTCATGCTGAAACAGGAAAGGGCCTTCCCCAAACTGTTGCCACAAAGTTGGAAGCACAGAATCGTCTAGAATGTAATTGTAGGCTGTAGCGTTAAGATTTCCCTTTAATGGAACTAAGGGGCCTAGCCCGACCCATGAAAAACAGCCCCACCAAACTTTACAGTTGGCACAATGCATTTGGACAGGTAGCATTTTCCTGGCATCCGCCAAAACCAGATTTGTCTGTCGGACAG
This sequence comes from Salmo trutta, assembly GCF_901001165.1. Lineage (NCBI taxonomy): Eukaryota > Metazoa > Chordata > Actinopteri > Salmoniformes > Salmonidae > Salmo > Salmo trutta. Next base: position 18,311,872 of record NC_042989.1, read on the forward strand.
CAAGATGGTGAAGCGTGATTCATCACTCCAGAGAACGTGTTTCCACTGCTCTAGAGTCCAATGGCAGCGAGCTTTACACCACTCCAGCCGACGCTTGGCATTTTACATGGTGACATTAGGCTTGTGTGCGGCTGCTCGGGCCATGGAAACCCATTTCAGTAAGCTCACGACGAACAGTTCTTGTGCTGACGTTGCTTCCAGAGGCAGTTTGGAACTCGGTAGTGAGTGTTGCAACCGAGGAAAGATGATTGTTTACGCTCTATGCGCTTCAGCACTCTGCGCTCCCATTCTGTGAGTTTGTGTGGCCTACCACTTTGCAGCGGAGCCCTTGTTCCTAGACGTTTCCACTTCACAATAACAGCACTTACAGTTGACCGGGGCAGCTCTAGCAGGGCAGAAATTTGCCGAACTGACTTTTTGGAAAGGTGGCATCCTATGACAGTGCTGCGTTGAAAGTCAGAGCTCTTCAGTACGGGCCATTCTACTGCCAATGTTTGTCTATGGGGATTGCATGGCTGTATGCTCGATTTTATACACCTGTCAGTAACTGGTGTGGCTGAAATAGCCGAATCCACTAATTTTTATTCTGTACAGGCTTCCTTCTTTTTACTCTGTCATTTAGGTTGGTATTGTGGCATAACTACAATGTTGTTGATCCATCCTTAGTTTTCCCTCCCATCACAGCATTAAACTAACTGTTTTAAAGTCACCATTGGCCTCATGGTGAAATCCCTAAGCAGTTTCCTTCCTTTCTGGCAACTGAGTTAGGAAGGACAGCTGTATCTTCGTAGTGACTGGGTGTATTGATACACCATACATACAAAGTGTAATTAATAACTTCACCATGCTCAAAGGGATATTCAATCTGCTTTTTTCCCGTTTTATCCATCTACCAATAGGCACCCTTCTTTGCGAGGCATTGGAAAAACTCCCTGGTCATTGAGGTTGAATCTGTGTTTTAAATTCACTGCTTGACTGAGGGACCTTACAGTTAATTGTATGTGTGGGGTACAGAGATGAGGTAGTCATTAAAAAATCATGTTAAAACACTATTATTGCACACAGAGTGAGTCCATGCAAATGATTGACCTGTGAAGTACATTTTTACTGCTGAGCTTATTTAGGCTTGCCATGACAAAGTGGTTGAATACTTATTGACTCAAGACATTTCAGCTTTTCATTTTCTATTAATTTGTAAAAATGTATAAAAATACAATTTCACTTTGACATTATGGGGTATTGTGTGTAGGCCAGTGACACAAAATATCAATTTAATTTATTTTAAATTCAGGCTGTAACACAACAAAATGTGGAAAAAGTCAAAGGGTGTGAATACTTTCTGAAGGCGCTGTAATGGTTTTATTGTTTTGAAAGTTAGTGGGACTCGATCTGAGTAACCCCAGTAATGAACTGTTAGCCCCGCATCCCTGACCAAGTGAGGACGGCGTAAAATTATTCTTATTTTTTTTTAAGGTTCTACTGGCGTCAGAAGACCTCTGCTTTTGCTCTCCTCCCGCTCGGAGGGTCGACCGTTGGAGATGTTGTGAGAGACTAAGCTCTGAGTGACAGGCCCATTGGACTGTTTGCACTCTTGCGCTTCTCGGTCACGGTGACCTGGATTCCAGACCGTGAGTGTCATTGGATTGGGGACTAATTACTTTGCTATTTATTTTATTGGTTTGAAGGGGATCCCCTCTGTATAAAATGAACACTTTTTAACCCTGGTCCTTCCTAAATAAGTGTATATCTGTGATTTATTTGAGTATTGAAATGTGTTAAATAATAACTGTTGGGTTACATATGATTCCAGTTTGAGCTTTCTATTGAGACTGATTTTATTGTGATTACACCGACATGTCTTCATAACTGTATTACTTGTTTGTATTTATTCTTTGATTCAGTTAAGGTTAGTCATTACTTTATGGTTAGGCCTACACAAACATCTTCCCATGCCGCCTACTTATTATTGCCACACACCTAGATACTAGGTCCAAACTGATAGGAACACAGGTCCCTCAGAAGAGGGGGCTACAGAGATTATAGGGATGGAAAGAGACATGGAGATAGCTTTTTGGCTCACACTCCTGCCCTGCTAACCTTTGATAGATTTCAGTATGCAGAGATGCAGTTATATGAGGATGTCTATCCTCAGTCAGACCCATACCGTCACAGAGCTATGGGCAATATCACATTAAAATAACACTCTTAGCATGAAAGATTGACTTTCAAATTCATGATGCGGCCCATTTATCCACCTTGGCTGACCTGATTTAAAGGATTTAAACCATTGAAGCATATTCTCACTAGCTGATACAGGCAGCCTCCCAGATTACCATTCATCCACACACACTGAGCAGATCATAAAGGGATCTGGGATGAACTGGACATGTAGCCCCAGGTTGAATGTGAACCATTCATTCATATCCACTCTGAGTTGGAGTGTGACTAGACAGGACAGACAGACAGACAGGGATGGTTGGTACAGTAACTTACCTTGTGCCAGCATGCTGAACTCAAGGAAGAGGGCGATGTGGTAGAGCTCCATGGCCTCCTCAGTGCGGGTGCTGGCTCCTCCCCTGCCCCCGGCCACCAGGACCTGCACCTCCCCCAGGCTCCCGGCCGAGGGGCTCCCCCTCAGCACCAGCCCCAGCTCCACCGCATCCGTGTACATGCAGTGAAGGATGACTCGCACGTACTTCCGCGGGATGATGGACTCGTCCAGCACGATGCGTGTGGGTGTCTGCAGCGTGCGCTCAGTCATCTCCTCCCCCGTGCGGATGCGCCGCTGCAGAAGGTTCCGGAAAAAGTGTGAGCGGGCCGAGAGCACGGCCTTGTGGGCCCTCAGGTCCTCGTCTGGGGAACCCAGCCCACCGCAGCCTCCTGTGGCCACGCCCCCTCCAGCCCCCCCACTGCTGTAGGCCTCCACCAGCTCCGCGTCAGAGGAGAAGCTGAGCAGGGCGTCGTAGTAACACATGTAGTCAAACAGCCCTCTCATGTCTGCCTCCAGGGAGTTGGGCGTGCCGAACTCCTCGCTCAGCTGCACCAACACGTCCACGTTCTGCAGCCTGGAGTCCTCCACCCCACCCACCCCAAACTCCCCCGTGTACAGGTAGTGCAGTAGTGCAGAGAACATGGGCACATCGATGCCCGCCGTCTCAATGCCCATAAGGACCTCAGCGCCGTACCCCGGAGAGGAGGACAGTAGGGTCTTGAAGAAGGGGCAGCGGGAAGCCAGTACGGCACGGTGTGCGGGGAAACAGGTGTCCTGGAAGATGAGGTCCACGTCGGTGCAGTACTTGTGCTGGTAAAGGGCAGCCAGGTCACGCTGCAGGCTGGGTGCCTTGGCCCGAGCCAAGCTGGCATGGAAGCTCAGCTCCTTGAGGGAGGCTGTGCCCTCATACTCCTCCACCAGGGCGTTGGCATCACGCACATCCCACCCCGACAGGAGCTCCTTCATCTGGCGGGCATGGTCCGCAGAACGGCTGGACTTACGGCGCTTGATGAACCTCCTCTTGAGGGTGGCCAGGCCCAGGCTCTTCTTCTTCCTGTCATGGGGCTTGTCGTGACCCTGCTCCAGGCTGTACAGCTTGGACTCCCAGCCGTAGCCCTGCTGGGAGTATGACGACGTCCCTGCAACACACATAACACAGAGTTCAGCTGGTTCAAATGTCATGGTTATTTCTGAACAGGGAAATAAGTTATGCTCGAATTTTATTCATATGATACATGTTTTCCACAGCTGTTTTTTAAATGCGGTTAATTCCTCTGGCTTGGTAGCATTAAGAGTTTGCCGTTTCTAGTCTGAAAGCATGACCCTAGGAAACACAATCTGTCTTTTCTCCTAGCCCTGTCATGTGACCTGTTCAGGCTGTCCAGACACACCACTCTTCTCTAGCTCCCTCACAGTGTGCTTGGCACTCCCTTGATCTAGGGCCTGATGTCTCTCATTTCACAGATAACTCAACTGTCTGTGTTAAGAAAGGAACAGGCCATCATTATCAAAATGCCATCAAAAGTCATCACAAGCATCAATGGGTCTATCTGCTAATAAAGCTGACTTTGATTAAGGCATGGTTGGAATTAGATGGTAACAGGAAGTAAAACATGGGCTACAACGTTGTGTGTCAGTTGGGGGGGGGTAGGAAAGTTCCCCCTTCCCCTGTAGTCTTTTGCAATGCACTTGGCCACCTATACACTAATGAACTACCCCTAATAGCAGTGATGTTTGGCTGGAGAGAGGGGACTTGCGTCAGAGGCACCACCGCCAAATAGAAAAGTCTCTCTGCCCTTCCTTCCCTGAGCATCCATCACTGTGACCCACATAGTAGTCATTCTAATACTGTGAATCATCCCGTCTACGCCTGCACAGCTAAGCTTACAACCAACAAACATTACAACCGCCAAGAACATACAGTTATTTTTTGCAATCTACAGGGCTTTCAACCCAATCAAATCTCCCGGAGCATGGACCTGTCTCTAGAACTACAGACAGGAAACGTGTAACAGGAAAACAGTTGTATAAAAGCCTGGGGTTTTTCATTAAGCAGACCAAAAAAAATACACACAAAAAATGAATAAGCAGCCACTCCTAAAAGGCCATCAATAAGGCCCTGCAGTGATATATAATGAATGAGGGATTGATGCTTGGAGTCTGAAACTGGAATTAACAGAGGCAGCGGTGGATGATTGAACAGTTCTCTGCAAGAGCAGCCAGATCAAATAAAAGTTGACTAGAATGCAGCTTGATCACTTCCAGCCCAGCAACGCAGACAGATGACATTCATTTCATAAGTCAAGAAAAAATAAATACTTCTGACTGACAGAACTCTTGCAAAAAAAATCGTAAGGCTCTCCAGAGGGTAGTGAGGTCTGCACAACGCATCACCGGGGGCAAACTACCTGCCCTCCAGGACACCTACACCACCCGATGTCACAGGAAGGCCAAAAAGATCATCAAGGACAACAACCTCCCGAGCCACTGCCTGTTCACCCGCTATCATCCAGAAGGCGAGGTCAGTACAGGTGCATCAAAGCTGGGACCAAGAGAGTGAAAAACAGCTTCTATCTCAAGGCCATCAGACTGTTAAACAGCCATCACTAACATCGAGTGGCTGCTGCCAACATACCGACTCAAATCTCTAGCCACTTCAATAATTAAAAATTGGATGTAATAAATGTAGCCACTTTAAACAATGCCACTTTATATAATGTTTACATACCCTACATTACTCATCTCATATGTATATACTGTACTCTATACCATCTACTGCATCTTGCCTATGCCGTTCGGCCATCGCTCATCCATATATTTATATGTACATATTCTTATTCATTCCTTTACACTTGTGTGTATAAGGTAGTTGTTGTGAAATTGTTAGGTTAGATTACTTGTTAGATATTACTGCATGGTCGGAACTAGAAGCACAAGCATTTCGCTACACTCGCATTAACATCTGCTAACCATGTGTATGTGACCAATACAATTTGATTTGATTTGAAATCTAAAGCCTAAAATCAGTTGCTGACTGAGATGTTACACTGGAAGTGAAAAGATCAACTCCACCCTCCTTCCCTCCACAATGACTTGTACATTCCTGTACCATGCATCACATTTTAAGTATATCATTTATCTACGTTCATATCCTGCCGTGAAGGTCTGTTGAGGTCACTGATAATCGACACTTTGAAGATACTATAATACCCGTAGTGTATGTAAGAACATTGAGAACCTACCTATGAAGGTCTGCTGTATCTGTGTGTTTCCTCCTATACGAGGGGAGCATGAGTGCGAGTAGCTGGATGCATTGGCACCCATTGTCGCTCTTCTTCACTTGTTGTTCTGGGATCTCCCCTCCTGCATGGTCATTCTGCCCAGGCGAAGCACGTCATTCATCAGCCGTCGGCTCCCTCTCTCAGGGCCGGGTCCTCTGGAGCCTCCTTTGACACCCAAGCCCAACCTGCCATGCCTGAGAAGGGGAGATCGAGCAGCGGGGGTTAGCTATGGAGTGATTTGATTGTTTTTGAGGAACTCTGTTACTGAGTAAAGTGCCATGTGAATTAAGGCCTGATGAGACTGTTTATACAACTCAAACAGAACAGACCAGTCTTAATGCGTAACCATACATCCTGGCCAGGGGTGAAGGAATATCGGTTACTCCAACTGATCTCAACCTCACATCGCTAAAAAAATCTAATCATTTTCAGACAGAGGATGGACAGAGTTAGTCTTTGCCCTGAAATTCCTTTTGAAAATCGAATCATTAACTTCCTCTTGTATAACACTGCATATATTTGCTATACGTGCAGAGGCTATATGAGGAATAAAAACATCAAAATGTTGATATCATTTAATATCTAGATTCTAAAACTATCCAACGCTGCTCAACAGTGGCTTACGGTTAGCACCACTTGAGACTGGTGCACTCTCTCTGCCTGCCCCTCAGGAAATGTTGATTGGCAGGCAATAATAAATGCAATACAGATGTATGGCGATCTTTGTAGGAAACCAGACCCCAGCCCTGTCCAGCCTACCTCTTTTAGACAAAAAGCCCCATACAAACTCCAGCTCAACCCCTCTCTGCAGGCCCAGCCCTAGCCCCAGTTCGCCCCTGCACCCAACCTCCCTCTCTCGGTTAGCTCCTCCATTGATCCAACCTGGACGTAACCCTACTCTGAACTGCGTTGGTCAGCAGTTTCTTTGGTTTGAGCTCTGAAATAGTAAGTTAACTGTCTGCAAGTCTTTATGCATGTGGGCAAATACCAGTGACAGCTGTTAGTCATGGTGGTCTGCTACGGTCTCCTGTCAAAAGATAACACATACATTTTAGCAGACACTCTTATCCAGATCATTTACATAACTTGAAGCAGAACAATGTTTGATACAAATCTAAAGATTATATGACCATCAACAAACCCATCCCCCTGACCCCAACAAAGAAATGTCCTGACCCTCTGGGAGGCTGGCGGGGAGCTCCAACACGATGGAAGATCTGCTTTATCTCAGATGGATGTCCCCCCCCCAGCATGCTAATAAATCACTGTGTTTTCCCCCATAGAGTAGCCCTATAACCAGCCTCCCAGAGGCCCACTGTAAAACCACAAGCTCTTACTCAACATTAACACAATGGGAAACCAAACATTCACACGAATACACTCAAAACTAATTAAACTGTTTCACATATACTAAGTTATGGTTGATCTTTGTTTCATCGGAGGGATTTTTTTTATTTAACCTTTATTTAACTAGGCATGTCAGTTAAGAACAAATTCTTATTTACAATGACAGCCTACCCCGGCCAAACCTGGACGATGCTGGGCCAATTGTGCGCACCCTATGGGAGTCCCAATCAATCACGACCAGTTGTGATACAGCCTGGGATCAAACCAGGGTCTGTAGTGATGCCTCAAGCACTGAGATGCAGTGCCTTAGACCGCTGCGCCACTCGAGAGCCCAAATGGTGACATAACTAAAAATAAGCCAGGCTTCAGGGAGAATATGGACTGGATTTGTGTATATCTAGGATAGAGGAAAAAACCCAGATGTGCCGTGTTGTTTACAAAAGGTCCTCTGAGGTGCAGCAGAAAGCAGAGCAACAATGCATCCATCACATCAGCCAAACAACACACTCCCAGCTTTACAGCCAGAGTCCAAAACAATCATCTTCAAGAACCACATTTTCCACTAGGATCCTGGAAGCATATCTTAATGTTTTTAAAACAACCATTTCCTTAAGACCTGGACACTCGGTGTCTCCTCAGCATCCCAAGTCTAACTCCACTCTCTCACTCTGATGTTGAATAGGCAGAGGAAGGATGTCTGGAGGTGGGACACAGATGGGCTGGAGCAGGGTGCTGGGACGGGCCTGAGTTGGGTTTAGGGAGGGGAGTGGCAAGATGAAAGGCAAGGTTAGCTGGGCTATGTGTCACTAATGAGAGGTGACAGGGGAAAGGCCTCACGCCATGGCACTCCCCATGCCCTCTCTTTCACTCTGTAGCTTACACACACACACACACACACACACACACACACACACACCTCACCACAGTGGACTTGGTCGCTGCATTTAATCTGCCACTTACACTAAGAAAAAAAGGTTCTGCATAGAACCAAAAAGGGTTCTTTTGCTTGCTTCATATATGACACCCCTTTGTAGGATTCTTTAATCGAAACCCCAGGGGTTCTTTTTCACTGAACCAAAATGAGTTCCATATAGAACCCTTGGATTCCATATAGGATTCTAAATAGAACCTTAAGGGGTGCCATATGTGAAGCAAACATAGAACCCTTCTTGGTTCTATCCAGAACCTTTTTTTCCCCTAAGAGTGTACAGAGCAGACAGAGTAGCTCAGCCTCCCACAGCACATTACCATACAAAACACCAGGTGGGAATAGGACCAATCTATTATTCAAATGACAGTCAAGTCACTTTATCAATAATTTATATGGATTTCCTTATCAGAGAGCGTAGGAATAGAAAAAAGGAGACAGGCATATCTCTGGGTTCTACTCATATCTTCCTAAAAATTCCAGGTCTCCCAAAGCCCTCCTGTTCAGCCTTCATCAGATCATCAACAGTGGCTGTCATCACACACCAGTCCAGCTCACACGTGCGCAAAGCCATGATTTTGTATAAAGGAGACAGTAACAACAGGGATGATTTGACCTACTAAGTACTCTATAGTCAAAGCAGATGCAAAATGCCCATTTGAATTCTGTTTATACAATCCCCCTATAGTCCAGAGTTGCAGATTGGTCTAGTTTTTCAAATGGTTACTGTGCAAATCAGTTCTATGATCCAAAAGGCACTGCACATTGACCAATCACCATGTCATTGACACCAAGATAGACAGTGGACGACTGAAACGCCAGCAGCAGAAAGAGACACACATTCACTTCATTGTAGCATATTCTATCCTCTTTGAAAAGCTTCAACATCTTAGCAAAATTGATGCTAGGTTATATTCATTTCCCTGGCATCAATAAAGCACCAAGGCCATGAACTGATGGTAAACTATACCAGTTCAATCATTCACAAGGAAATATATTAGCCTTTAGTGCTCCATGCCCCACAGGGAGTTTCTCTTCATTTACTTACA